>NW_027361823.1:14262500-14897500 GCF_039654945.1 Dendrobates tinctorius | reverse complement strand
ATGCATGTCCCACAGCTGACTGCTGCTGTGCCAATTGCAAATTTCTACTCTGGGTCAATTGATGTCACTTTTCATGGTGCCTGCCCCTAATTTTAGCTGATTGAGAAGCTTTCTGTCACCCCTTAAGGTATTGTCTATGCATTTGGTTTTTCCTCCCATTGAATCTAATAGGGTTTGAATACATTAGCTGAACTATTAGGCGAACTGGTCATCGAATGGTGGTTCGTTTGGCGAAACTGAACCAAACCGAACTTTGAAAGGTTCGCTCATCTCTACTCTTCATATCTATTCTGGAGGATGGAATCTCCTTTCCTTCTCCATAGCCTCTTAATGAGCCAAGCATTACACATGAAAACAAGTTGGGTAGGTCACATAGACTTGGCTTTGAGATTTTTCTTTTCTTCCATGTAGCGGTATTATGTTGCATATCTTTCTGTAGGTGGTCACAGAGATTTGGCTATAATACATGTGCCATTTCTTTATTATAGAAGCTTTATCATAGATTTTCATAAAGAGTTGGACATATAGATCTATTTTTATGATACAGATAAGTTTCCTTAACCCCTTAACCCTGGAGCTTTTTTTGGTTTTGTGTTTTAGTTTCTCGCTCCCCTCCTTCCCAGAGTATTAACACTTTTTTATTTTTCCATCAATATGGCCATGTGAGGGCTTATTTTTTGCGGGATGAGTTGTACTTTTCAACAACACCGTTGATTTTACCATGTTGTATATTAGAAAACGGGCAAAAAATTCCAATGCGGTTAAAAAAGTGCAATCCCACACATGTTTTTTGTTTATCTTTTTTGCTAGGTTCATTAAATGCTAAAACTGACCTGCCATTATGATTCTTCAGGTCATTATGAGTTCATAGACACCAAATATGTCTAGGTTCTTTTTTATCTAAGTGGTGAAAAAAATCCAAACTTTGCTAAAAAAAAAATTGCTCCATTTTCCGATGTCCGTAGCGTCTCCATTTTTCCTGATCTCGGGTTGGGTGAAGGCTTATTTTTTGTGCGCCAAGCTGACATTTTTAATGATACCATTTTGGTGCAGATATGATCTTTTAATCACCTATTATTGCATTTTAATACAATGTTGCGGCGACCAAAAAATGGAATTCTGGTGTTTTGACTTTTTTTCTCGCTATGCCGTTTAGCGATCAGGTTAATCCTTTTTTTATTGATAGATCGGGCAATTCTGAATGTGACGTTATTGAATATTTGTATGTTTGATTTTATTTTTATTGATTTATTTTGAAAAGTGCAAAAGGGGGTGATTTAAACGTTTAGATATTTTTTATATATTTTTAGACACTTTTTTTTACTTTTGCCATGCTTTGATAGTCTCCATAGGAGACTAGAAGCTGGCACAACTCGATCGGCACTGCTACATAGAGGCGATGAGCAGATCGCCTCTATGTAGTAGAATTGCTGACTTGCTATGCGCACCGAACACTGCGTGGTGCTCATAGCAATCCGGCACTGACAACCATAGAGGTCTTCAGGAGACCTCGGGTTGTCATGTCGACACACCGGAGACCCGCGATCATGTGACACGGGTCACCGTGTGCGTATTTCTGGCGTGATTGCTGGATGCACCATTTAAATGCTGCTGTCAGCTGCATTTAACTAGTTAATAGCCGTGGGTGGATCGCGATTTCACAGGCGGCTATTACGGGCACATGTCAGCTGTTCAATACAGCTGACATGTCCTGGGAAAGATGTGGGCTCACCGCCGGAGCCCACATCAAAGGGAAGGAGTCCGACATCGGCGTAAATATATGCCCGATGTTGGAAAGGGGTTAATATTGAGTCATTGCATTCATTACTTAATGATTGGTATTCCCATCTCTAAGATCCTATCCCAATATGTAGTAACTGTAATAATAATAATATTTGCAAATTCCTCCAATTAGATATGCAGTGTTAGGGTGTGTTTCCACGTAGCGTATGTTTTCAGGATTTGATGCGGATTGAACGCCGCGTACAGCCACAGCATTCAATCCGCAGCGTCCAAATGTTACACCATAGTGGAGGGGATTTTATGGAATCCCGTCTCCACTATGTGAGCAGGGACACGGGTGACACACCCGAAATTACGGACATGCGGCGCATCTTTATAGACCGCAGCATGTCCATTTGGGTATGTTTCCACGGTGCGTACTTGCAGTGCTTTGGACACAGCAGAAACCCTGCTCCACCCAAAGAGCTGCCCCCTGTTGTACGTGCGGTGATACTGCATGTGCTCATTGAACACATGCGGCATCACCGCATCCTATCCATAGACTGGGTTATTTATCTTGAGGAGAATGAGCGTCTCCGCAAGATAAATAGACATGCTGCGGTTTATAAAGATGCGCCACATGTCCGTAATTTTGGGTGTATCACTCGCGTCCCTGCACACATAGTGGAAACGGGATTTCATAACATCCCCTCCACTATGGTGTAACATTTGGACGCTGCGGATTGAACACGGTGGCTGTACGCAGTGTTCAATTCGCAGCAAATCCTGAAAACATTCGCTACGTGGAAACATACCCTTTATCTTGTGGAGACGCTCAGTCTCCACAAGATAAACAATCCAGTATATGGATAGGATGCGATGATTCTGCATGTGTTCAAAGAGCACATGCGGTATCACCTCGCGCACAACAGGGGGTGGTGCTTTGGGCGGAGCGGGGTTTCCGCTGCGTCCAAAGCGCTGCAGGTACGCAGCGTGGAAACTTACCCTTATGTAGTTTTTCTGATTAACCAAGGAGGTTGTGCAATTCCCTGCACATGGGGTAAACATAGGGTAAACCACCCTTTTGAAAAAACAGGCAAAACGGCTTCTTCGGGGTGGTAGCCCAGGTATACACGGAGCTCTTCTTCCATAACAGTAAGTTATAACATGGAAGCACTCTGATTGATTATTTATATTTTAATTCCATTTAGAATTCTGATAATAAGTGGGATCTTGCACTTTTATATTTTGACTTTCAGAGCTCTATCCTGTTCTACCTTTTTTTTTGCATGATATGACTGAGGTTATTATAAAACTGTTACTAAGCAAACGTACGAAGTGCGCACGCAGATTGGTATAAAGAATCAATAGTAAGCCTATGGGTCAGTGCAACTCTGTTACCTCAGCTGCTGTTCTAGATTTTTCCACAAGATGGCACCAGATTACACTAAGTCAACCACAGTTTTAAGCTTTTCCAGTATCCAAGTTTTGCCTGCTGTAAGACAGTGAATATTTATGTACTGTATATAAACTATTATGTATTATAATATATACATTATATATATTGCTTATATAACACCATTAATTACACAGCACTTTACAGACATCATCATCACTGTCCCCATTGGGGCTCCCAATCGATATTCTCTATAAAATGGACACTGTACTGGAGAATCTTGAGGAAATACACAGAGAAAATGCAAACTCCTTGCAGATGATGCCCTTGGTGAGGTTTAAACCCAGGTCCCCCCAACACTGCAAAGCAACAGTGAAACAATATACAGAGCCACCATGCTGTTCATATACAGAAATACACACGAGGTCAAAATTGTTGGTACCCCTATTTAACGACGGAAAAACTCACAATGGTCACAGAAATAACCTGAATCTGACAAAAGTAATAATAAATCAACAATCTATAAAAATGAACAAATGAAAGTCAGACATTGCTTTTCAACCATGCTTCCACAGAATTTAAAAAAAAATAAAACTCATGAAATAGGCCTGGACAGAAATGATGGTACCCTTTTTTATTATTATTATTATTATTATTATTATTATTATTATTATTATTATTATTATTATTTATTTATATAGCACCATTGATTCCATGGTGCTGTACATGAGAAGGGGTTACATACAAATTACAGATATCACTTACAGTAAACAAACTAACAATGACAGACTGATACAGAGGGGAGAGTGGACCCTGCCCTTTCGGGCTTACATGCTACAGGATGGTGGGGAAGGAGACAGTAGGTTGGTGGGTTGCAGCAGTTTTGGTGTTGGTTGAGGTGAGATCACCGGTAGGGGTGAGAGAGAAGGAGGTAGCGGGGTCATTGCAGGCTGTAGGCTTTTTTGAAGAGGTGGGTTTTCAGGTTCCATCTGAAGGATCTAAATGTGGTTGATAGTCGGACTTGTTGGGGCAAAGAATTCCAGAGAATAGGGGCTATTCGGGAGAAGTCTTGGAGGCAGTTGGGTGAGGAGCGAATAAGTTTGGAGGAGAGAAGGAGGTCTTGGGAGGACCGGAGATTACGTGAGGGAAGGTATCGGGAGATTAGTTCAGAGACATATGGGGGAGACAGGTTATAGATGACCTTGTAAGTCAGTATTAGTAATTTGAACTGGATACGCTGAGGGAATGGGAGCCAGTGAAGAGATTTGCAGAGGGGAGAAGCGGAGGAGTAGCGAGGAGATGAATTAGTCGGGCGGCAGAGTTAAGGATGGACTGGAGAGGTGCAAGGGTGTTAGCAGGGAGACCACAGAAAAGGATGTTGCAGTAGTCGAGGTGGGAGATGATGAGGGCATGCACAAGGATTTTAGTAGACTGAGGGTTGAGGAAAGGACGGATTCTGGAAATATTTTTGAGCTGGAGGCGACAGGAGGTAGAAATAGCTTTGATGTGCGGTTTGAAGGACAGGGCAGAGTCAAAGGATACTCTGAGGCAGCGGACTTCCTGTACTGGGGAAAGTGTGATGTCATTTTTATAGCTAGGTTGGGTAAGGAAGATCTGAGAGATGGAGGAAAGATGATGAGTTCAGATTTGTCCACATTGAGCTTGAGGAAGCGAGAGGAAAAGAAGGAGGATATGGCTGATAGACACTCTGAGATTCTGGACAGCAGAGAGGTGATGTCTGGGCCAGAGAGGTAGATCTGGGTGTCATCAGCATAAAGGTGGTAGTGGAATCCGTGGGACTTTATGAGTTGCCCAAGACCAAGTGTATACATTGAGAAGAGTAGGGGTCCTAAAACAGAGCCTTGGGGGACTCCAACACAGAGAGGATGGGATGAGGAGGTGGTGTGGGAGTGGGAGACGCTGAATGTGCGATTGGAAAGGTATGAGGAGATCCAGGATAGGGAAAGGCCTTTGATGCCAAAGGAGGAGAGGATCTGTAGTAGGAGGCAGTGGTCAACTGTGTCGAATGCAGAGGATAGGTCTAGAAGCAGGAGTATAGAGTATTGTCCATTTGATTTGGCTGTAAGTAGGTCGTTAGTAATTTTGGTCAGGGCTGTCTCAGTGGAGTGATGGGGGCGGAAACCAGATTGTAGATTGTCAAAGAGCAAGTTAGATGATAGGTGGGAGGAAAGTTCAGCATGGACGTGCTGTTCCAGGAGTTTAGAAGCGAATGGGAGCAACGATATTGGGCGATAGCTGGACATAGCGGTTGGGTCGAGGGTTGGCTTTTTAAGGATAGGCGTGATTGTGGCATGTTTGAAAGCAGAAGGGAAGGTACCAGACGTTAGTGATAGGTTGAAGAGGTGGGTTAGGGATGGGATAAGTGTGGTGGTGAGGTTGGAGAGGAGGTGGGATGGGATGGGGTCGAGTGCACAGGTTGTGAGTTGCGATTTGGAGAAGAGACGACTAAGCTCCCCTTCAGTGATGTTGGAGAGTGAGGTTATGGGGTTTGGGCATTGGTCTGGTATACAATGGGGTTGTGGTGGTTGAGTGATGAAGACTTGCCTTGTTTGGTCAATCTTGTTTTTGAAGTGTGTGGCAAAGTCCTCGGCAGAGATGAGGGAGGTTGGAGGAGGTAGTGGTGGGCGGAGGAGGGAGTTAAAAGTTTTGAATAGCTGTTTGGGGTTGTAAGATAGGGAAGATATAAGGGTTGTGAAGTAGGCCTGTTTAGCAGAGGTGAGGGCAGATTTGAAATCGAGTGTTGCCTGTTTGAATGTGGTGAAGTCATCTTGCGAATTTTTTTTCTTCCAGCGCCGCTCTGCAATCCTGGACACTTGCCGGAGCTTTTTAGTGGTGTTGTTGTGCCAGGGTTGTCTGTTGATACGTCGCATTCTGCCATGAACGAGAGGGGCAACCACGTCAATAGCTGATGCGAGAGTGGCATTGTATAAAGCAGTGGCACTGTCTGTGTCATGGAGTGAGGATATGGATGCCAGTGGTAGAATAGAGTCAGAGAGCGCGTGGGTGTCTAGGTGCGCAAGGTTTCTGCGGGGGTGCGCATGTTGCTGGACCTGGGTGCCTGGTGAGGAGGACAGGGATGAGAAAGTGAGTAGATGGTGGTCAGATAGAGGGAGAGGTGAGGTGGTGAAGTTAGAAAGAGAGCAGAGACGGGTGAAGACCAGGTCTAATGTGTGTCCGTCTGTGTGGGTGGCTAAGGAGGACCACTGAGTAAGTCCAAAGAATGAAGTAAGGGACAGGAGTTTGGAGGCTGCTGACTGAAGGGTATCAGTGGGGATGTTGAAGTCACCCATGATGATAGTGGGGGTGTCAGTTGAAAGAAAATGAAGAAGCCAGGTAGAGAATTGGTCAATATGTGATGAACGCAAGCAGGAGGCACGCCGCTACCACCAAATTGTGATGAACGGCGCGGCCGGTGCCACCAAAACGTCACGATCCCACCACTGGCACCACTAGGTCAGCGGATGGAGGGATGTGACGCACTGCCGGCACACGGCTATCACAGGCACAGTGGGGGCTTACCTTAGTTATCCTGCCACTGGCACCATGTGACAAAAATATACAGCAAGCTAATCTCGCTGTAACAATTTATCGCAGGGGGGTATTTTGGATGCCCCACCACTGCTAACAACCTTCCAAGAACTGCGGGGATTTATGTATATCCCACTTTCTCAGTCCCACTTTGGAACTCGCAGCTCTCCAGCGCCCCCCTTACCCTCAGGTCAGTCAGGGAACTGCACCTAGGATAAGTAGTCGCCGGATGGGCTGCTTGTTGTGTACGGGCAATTAGACTATTGCAGTAAGGGAATTATCAATGCCGTGGCTGCAGCCCCTCATACAGCAATATAAGACCCTTCCGGACTGCCAACTAGCCTAACCAACCGCACAGACCACGCTGCCACCAGCCACACTTTACTTAATCACAGAGTTAATTAAGAGGGTCCATGACAAAACCCAAATTAGTAGCGATTATCTAAAAAAGGCGCATAGTTCGTTTCTTAGAGCATGGAGTCAAACTGATAATTTTACGATTTATTCCCCAAAGTCGGGCAGTGATTACAAATACAAAAGTTGTAATAAATTGAGACATTAAATATGTACAGTTGCAAATATGAAAACAACATGGATTAAAAAGCAGAAAGTAACACTTACATGTGCCTAGGTGGTACCAGGCAGACCATGTGGCTGGGGGATGGGCCGCAACCAAACATCCCAAGACATGGGGTAGGTCTATTCAGCATCAGAACTCCAGCTCCACTGACTGGGATATGGTAGGGAGCACCTTATAGCTTAGGGTCTGTGACCTCACAAAATGGACGGTCTGAAGAGGTCCAACCTCCCTCTCTCCAAGTTATGATTTGGCTACAAAACTTAGAATAACTATATCTAAATGAGAAAAACCCGTACCAACACACATAGGGCATCATTGTTTGTGATTTACCGAATAGAATCCAAAGACACCAAGCATGCCATAATTAAGACCCTCCATTTGGGAGCAATCCATATCTCAGTTTCTGGAGAGATTAGGATTTTGCAAGAGCCACCGTAGGGAAGCCAGGTCTGCGCAGATCACATAAATGTTCATTTAGTTTTTCTGTCATGATCGGAGATCATGCTAGCCTATTTTAATATCTCTCACAGTTTTATTTCAGACACATGTCCCAGAGAACAAAGGACTTCCTTTAGCTGAGCAGGGAGGGGAGAGGAGAAGAATTCTACACTGAGGCTTCAGGTTTCACAGAGCTGCACGCAGGAAGACGCTGGTGTGTGTGTTGTGGGGGAAGAGAGGGGGGTTGCAGCTACATGACAGAGAGGGATTTTCTAGAATGTTCCAGAAACATATCTACAGTACATTACACCTCCCCCTTTTAGAGGGCACTACGGAGGCATTACCTATCAGTAATCGGCCATGCGCACCTCAGTGGGTTCACCCCGGTGGGACAACCCATCAGCATTTCCATGTTCGCTGCCCTTTTTGTGTTGTACAGTAAAGTCGTACTGTTGAAGGGCAATGCTCCAGTGGAGCAACCTTCCATTGGTTCAGGACACTGTGTGCAACCAGCTCAGAGGGTTGTGATCGGTAACCACCGTGAAGGTACGCCCATACAGGTAGGGCTGCAAACGTTGCAGTGCCCACACCATGGCCAGACACTCCTTCTCGATGGTCGAGTATGCCACTTCCCTCGGCAAAAGTTTCAGGCTCAGGTACAACACGGGGTGCTCCTGGTTCCCCGAGTCAACCTGGCTGAGCACAGCACCGAGGCCAAACTCGCTGGCGTCGGTCTGTACCAGAAACAGGCGACTACTGTCGACTGCTCTCAACACTGGAGAGTTGCACAGGGCTGCTTTCAAAGCTTGGAAGGCTGCCTCACAGTCATCTGTTATGATGAGTCACCGAAGGAGGAAAAAAACAAAATACCAGCTAAGTCCAGAAAAACCAGAGAGGTTGGCAGCTATCGGATTGCAGACCCCTGAACCTATCCACAACAACTAGCAGTAGCCGTGGGGGGTTCCTACGGTGCCCTAGACCCCTCGATCACAGCCGGAAAACTAAATAGCCTAAAGACAGAAAGGGGAAAAACTAAACTGCCCCAGAGCAGACCCCAAAGCAATAGGCAGCCCCCAACATATAATGACAGTGAAGCAAGATAAAAACACTAACACAGATAGAAAGATAGGTTGAGCAAATGATGGGGCCCAAGCTAACTACATAGGACAGGATAGGAAAGCTGCTGTCTGCCATCCGCAAAACCCCTATCAAAATGAGCCAACCGACTGATAGGAAAAACAGGCCCTGAAGACGCTAGGCTTCAAAAGACTATATCAGCACTCAGGTATATTCTGAAGACAGAGCAAAAGATCAACAGATCTGAGACAAAAATGGAATTCAGCTCACCCCCGGCCGGGGATGGCAGAACTCCCAAAAAACAAGGCAAAACAAAAACAAAACTGAAGAGTACAAAGCAGAGCAGAAAAACTTAGCTTAGAGATGCAGGAATCAGACTGGTCTCCAGGAATCCAGCAGGAAAATCACCAGCCAGGAAGAAGGGCGTCGGCAGCCTTATATCCAGTCCTCAATTCCAGCCACCCAGTCATCATCTAGCTGCCCATGTGTTTGGTAATCAGCCTCACTACCTTCCTTCACCAGAGGAGGGAGTTCATCAGACCTCAATGGTGAAGGGAAAAATGAACTCACAACAGTCATCTGTCCAGTTGATTGTTTGGGGTAGCCTCTGCTTGGTGAGGTCAGTCAAGGGTTTTCCAAGGGTGCTATAGTCCTGCACGAACCACCTATAGTACCCTGCAGTGCCCAAGAAGGACTTCACATGTTTCGTGGTCATGGGGGTGGGCCAGGACACGATTGCGTCCACCTTTTCTGGCTCCGGACCCATGGAATCCCCGCCAACCCATTGCCCCAGGTAGTGGACCTCGCTCATGCCCATCTGGCACTTTCCCAGCTTGATAGTCAGGCCTGCATGGTAAAGACGCTTGAGCACCTCCTGGAGATGCTGAAGGTGTTCCTCCCAGGCGGAACTGAAGATGGCGATGTCATCCAAGTACGCCACTGCGTACTCCTCCATTCCCCGGAGCAGGTGGTTGACCATCCGCTGGAAAGTGACAGGGGCATTTTTCATGCCGAAGGGAATGACTGTGGACTCGTACAGTCCAAAGAGGGTGATAAAGGCGGATTTCTCCTGCGCCTCAGGATGGATATGTACCTTGCTTTCGCCAACCACTCAAGCAGATCCTCGATGCGCGGCATCGGGTGGGCATCAGAGGTTGTGATGGCATTGAGCCCCCTGTAGTCCACGCAGAACTGGGTGGTTCGATCCTTTTTAGGCACGAGGACTACAGGTGAAGCCCATGTGCTTTTTGACTGTCGAATCACCCCCAGCCTTAACATCTCATTGATCTCTTGGCACATGACCTGTTGCACCTCCTCAGAGATCCAATAAGGTGTTCG
Organism: Dendrobates tinctorius; assembly: GCF_039654945.1. Taxonomy (NCBI): domain Eukaryota; kingdom Metazoa; phylum Chordata; class Amphibia; order Anura; family Dendrobatidae; genus Dendrobates; species Dendrobates tinctorius. The sequence goes on along the minus strand of NW_027361823.1, from coordinate 14,887,400 downwards.
CAGTAGTGGGGCGTGATTCCCAGTGTCCACCTCATGAACCGCTAACTCCGTCCTCCCAGGTCGGTTGGTGAACACGACCCGGAAGGGTTCCAGGGTTTCCACCAACTGCGACCGCTGGGATACGGTTAGCAAACCACTTATCTCCATGTCCTCAATGGACCCATTGGCCTTGGCTTGGGCCAGCATGTCTAGAAGGGGATCTTCCTCCCCATCCTCGGGCAGGTTGCAGACCAATAGGACGCAAGCTTCACATTCGTCGTGCGCCTTCAGCATATTGATGTGAAAGGCCTTGCGCCTACCCCGAGCATGGTCAAGCGTGACCACATAGGTGACCGGGTTGAGCTGCTGGTGGACGACGTATGGGCCTTCCCAGGCTGCCTGAAGCTTATCCGTTGGTACGGGGACCAGCACCCACACCTTTTGACCCACCTGGTAGGTCCGCTCCCGGGCGTTCTGGTCTTACCAGTGCTTCTGGTCAGCCTGAGCCTGCGTCATGTTGTCATGCACCAACTGCGTCAAGGTCTGCATCTTGTCACGGAAGCGCATGACATAATCCGCGATGGACACTTCCGTGAGGTTTGGCTCATCTTCCCAGGATTCTCTTATCAACCCAAGGGGTCCCCGGACTCCCCTGCCATACAGGAGTTCGAAGGGTGAGAACCCGGTCGAGGCCTGCGGAACTTCTCTGTAAGCGAACAGCAGGTGTGGGAGGTACCCTTGAAAATAATGTGACAAAAGGGACATGTTAAATCAAGGTGTGCCCACTAATTAGCATCACAGGTGTCTACAATCTTGGAATCAGTGAGTGAGCCTGTATAGAGAGCTACAGATACTGTGCTGTTTGGTGACATGGTGTGTATCACACTCAACATGGACCAGAGGAAGCAAAGGAAAGAGTTGTCTCAGGAGATTAGAAAGAAAATTATAGACAAACATGTTAAAGGTAAAAGTTAAAAGACCTACCTCCAAGCAGCTTGATGTGCCTGTAACTACAGTTACACATATTATTCTGAAATTTAAGCTTCATGGAACTGTAGCTAACCTCCCTGGACGTGGCCGCAGGAGGAAAATTGGTGACAAATCAAAGAGACGGATGATATGAATGTTAACAAAAGAGCCCAGAAAAACTTCTAAACAGATTAAAGGTGAGCTTCAAGCTCAAGGAACATCAGTGTCAGATCGCACCATCCGTTGTTGTTGGAACCAAAATGGACTTGATGGGAGGCGACCAAGTAGGATGCCATTGTTGAAAAAAAATCATAAAAAAAAGCCAGACTGGAATTTGCCAACACGACATGATGACAAGCCACAAAGCTTCAGGGAGAATATTCTATGGATAGATGAGACAAAAAAATGGAACTTTTTGGCCAGGATCATCAGCTCTATGTCCACAGATGGAAAAGGGAAACATATCAAGAAAAGAACACTGTCCCTACAGTGAAACATGAAGGAGGCCCTGCTATTTTCTGGGGCTGCTTTGCTGTATCTGGCACAGGGTGCCTAAAATCTGTGCAGAGTACAATGAAATCTCAAGACTATCAAGGGATTCTAGAGAGAAATGTGCTGCCCAGTGTCAGAAAGCTTGGTCTCAGTGGCAGGTTATGGGTCTTGCAACAGGATAATGACCCAAAACACACAGCTAAAAGCACCCAAGAATGGCTAAGAGGAAAACATTGGACTATTCTGAAGTGGACTTCTACTAGCATTGAACTAAATCCTATGGAGCATCTTTGGAAAGAGCTGAAGCATGCTGTCTGAAAAAGGCAGCCTTCAAGTACGAGACAACTGGAGCAGTTTGCTCTTGAGGGTGGGCCAAAATACCTGTCGAGAGGTGCAGACGTCTCATTGACAGTTACAAGAATCGTTTGATTGCAGTGATTGCCTCAAAAGGTTGTGCAACAAAATATTAAGTTAAGGGTTCCATCATTTCTGTCCAGGCCTATTTCATGAGTTTTATTTTTTTTAAATTCTGTGGAAGCATGGTTGAAAACCAAGGTCTGACTTTCATTTGTTCATTTTCATAGATTTTTGATTTGTTATTACTTTTATCAGATTCAAGTTATTTCTGTTACCGTTGTGGGTTTTTCTGTTGTTAAACGAGGGGTACCAACAATTTTGACCACATGTGTATTTGAACAGCGACCAAATCTTAGTGGTTTCAGGTCTGCATGCCACTATTTTTTATTTAAAATGAAACAACTGAAAGGCCATTGACGTGTAGAGTTTCAGGTTTAAGTAAAGGGGTTGAGCAAAAATATCCTGTGAAACGTTGAGGAATTGCATCCATTTTTCTACAATGCCTCCTCATTTCAGTAGCTCAAAACCAATTGAACAAATTAAATGTTAATTTGTAATACTTTGTAGGGAAACATTTTCAGGCAATCAATGCCTAAATTACTCAATAATATCCTCAAAGTTTAGAAATTTATGGCTCTTCCCATACTTTATATTTCAACCATTCACTCAGACTAGGTATACACAAAGCTGAGTACTGAAGAGATCCATAATATTAAAAATGTATTTTTATTGAAACATTAAAAAACCATACAAAACAGAATATCCTCCAGGGGATGCTAGAGTGGCCAACCAAAAGTAAATGATATGTGCAGTCCAGGAAGAAGTCTAGAAATATATGGATAGGGTATTGGGGAAAATTTTGAGTTCTGTGATTCTCCTCCCAATAACTGCCTATATTGTGCACCTAAAAGTTCATGCATCAAGAAGAAAGTTTCGAAGGAAATTACATAGGTACATAGATAGACATACAGGAAAAAAAATTTACATTAAACCCAAATTTACATTTAGTCTAACAAGGAGGTCTTAAAATTGCATATATACCATTCAGTTAAACAGTATATTTAATATATGTAACTTGTGCTCAAAGTGAAAGAAGGACCTCATGAACGGGTTAAGTGCAATTATGGGTATGCATTGGTGCAGGAACAGATATGATAAATATAAAAACGCCTCCCATGCTAATACTTGTATGCAAAGGGAAGGTCAGTTGAATGGGACAGTAGTACCTGTATGTAACTTAATAATGACCGGACTCCAGGGTGGCAAGCTTCTGAGTCCCCCCACCTTGACGAGCATTTCGCCCCCAGCTTCTTCCAGGGGCGTTTCAGGTTGAAGGGCAACCATTTATTTAAATGATGCAACATACAATCCATAGTGTGTGGGGCCGGGACTGCCGATCATATGTGGCATGTGACCCACCTACCCGATCCTGTACACTGAATATTCCCGGGAACGCTCATTGACCCGCATGCCTGGAAGGAAAGCGGGTCAGTGTGTGAGCATCACAGGAAGTGTCAGAGGCTAGGAAGGTTGTGCATGCAAATTCTCAAGGCAGCATTTAAAAACAAGGTTGGATGAAAATGAGAGTGCTGTGGGCATGGGAATATTAGCCAATAATGCAGAGTGATATTGTAAGATGGCAAAGTGCTTATTATGTAAACCTATTTGATACAGACAATGCATGAGAATGCGAATAGACAGTGCTGTAACAATAAAAAAATCCACACAGTGTAAATTTATTTATAAAACTAATGTGAACTGAGGACTACAATATCCAGTGCATAATTATAAAATAAGTATTAAAAGTGACAGAGCCTCAAATCTGATTAGCATATAAGTGCTAAGCATGTATTTAAAGTGACTGTGTAAATAAATAAATAAATAAAAACATGAGCTGCAGAGAAATAATTCACAGGTACTTAAAGTGGCGAAAATGGAGACAAATCTCATATGCCGTATATACTTGAGTATAAGCCGAGATTTTCAGCCCATATTTTTAGGCTGATAGTGCCCCTCTCAGATTATACTCAAGTCATTGTCCCAGGGGGTAGGCGGGGGAGGGGAAGCAGCAGGAGCTAGCGGCTGTCAGATCATATTCACCCCCTTCTGACGTCGTTTCTGCACTTCCCTGCTTCTCAGATGGTCTCTGGCGCCGACAGCTCTTCCTGTGTTCAGCGGTCACATGGTACCACTCATTAAAGTAATGAATATGCACGCGACTCCACTCCCATAGGCGTGGAGCGCATATTCATTACTTTAATGAGCGGTACCAGGTGACCGCTGAACACAGGAATAAAGTGTTGGCGCCAGAGACCATTGGAGAAGCAGGGACATGCAGAGGCTACACTAGGAGGGGGTAAGTATTATGGCAAGGACAGGGAGAACCATATGATATTCATCTGACCCCGTTCCACCGCCACGCTGTGCTGTCTTCCACGTCCTCTGGCTGTGACGTTTAGGTCAGAGGGCGTGCACTAAACAGTAAACTGCACTAAACTGCAGAGACCCAGAAGACAGAGAGGCGCGTAGCGGTGGAACAGAGACAGGTGAATATCGCAAGTGCTGGGGGCCTGAGCTAGCAGCGACACTGGCACCTGGCCCCCCATAGCGCACCGGTGAACCTGCCTGCTTAGGACACCGGCAACTGGCCCTTAGTGACGAGAGGTGAGTATGTAATTTTTTTTCATAATAGCAGCAGCAGCATATGGGGCATATTATTCTATGAAGCATCTTATGGGGCCATCAACTTTTATGGAGCAGCATAGGTGGAATATTATTCTATGGAGCATCTTATGGGGCTATCAACCTTTATGGAGCAGCATATGGGGCATATTATTCTATGGAGCATCTTATGGGGCCATCATTAACCATTTATGCAGCATTATATGGGGCATATGTTAATATGGAGCATCTTATGGGGCCATTATTAACCTTTCTGCAGCATTATAGGGGCATATTTTTGAATGGAGCATCTTATGGGGCCCATCATGAACTTTATGGAGCATTATATGGGGCATATTCTGTATAGAGCATCTTATGGGAATCATCATGAACTGTTTGGAGAATTATATGGGGCTCCTGATTCAATATGGATATTCAAAAACATTTAACCTACTGATGTCGCAGTTAATTTTACTTTTATTGGTATCTATTTTTATTTTTGAAATTGACCAGTGGCTGCTGCATTTCCCACCCTAGGCTTATACTCGAGTCAAATAAGTTTTCCCAAAATTAGGGGGCCTTGGCTTATACTCGGGTCGGCTTATACTTGAGTATACGATAAATATGATACCATATTATAAAGCCGTGTAACCATAACTACAATAGGTATGACCAATAAAAGCAAATAATGTATTAATAATAAAGTACATGAATGCAAGGCAATAAACCAGCTCACCCTCCACCAGATGCAGCAGGTTCGGGAGTCCACGATCAGCACTGCTGCGAGCTCTCAGCTAGATGCAGGAAAAAAAAGGTCCAGCTCCCCATGCGTTATAGATAAAATCCAAGATTTATTCTTGTTCATTTAAAAAAGAAATATCCAAAAAACATTTGCCAAAGGATATTTTGAAAAAAACGGGGGGAGGGAGAAATGGGAGGAAAAAAGGACACATATTCACCACTAGAGTCGAGCGACTTTTGCTTTTTTAGGGTCAAGTTTCATTTCATGAAACCCGACTTTTCCAAAAGTCGGGTCGAGCAAAATCTGCCTACTATAGGGAAAAAAAACACAATGCACACTAAGTAGGATGGAAATTGAAACTGACAGGAATCAAATACGTGTAATAAATATGGCAACACGCAAAAAAAATTAGATAAAATACCCTTTATTAAAAAATGGGTGTACACATTAAACATAGAATGGCATCACCAAAATTTATACATAGCATAATAGCATAATAGGCTATAGAAAGAGGTTAAATAAATAACCCTGTAATACAATCACAATAATAAAAATAAAGAAATATATATAAAGTGAAGTCCCCAAAGAAATAATGTGTGATAATATATATCGTGCTATAAAAAACACTGTGAACGTGCCTGAATCAAAAAAACATTAGGTTCCAGTGTGTAATAAAGAAAGAGCAAAAAATCGCTAAATACAATGGGGAATCAAAAAATATTAAAGGGTTAATACCTCATGAGCCAAGAATGAATGCCAAGGAACGCGCCCCGACGCGCGTTTCGGAGAAGAAAACTCCTTCGTCAGGGGGTAGGTGTATTACTAGCCAGCACATCCATATATAATGGATTCAATCAGGCCGGACACATGACGGCGCATGCGCCGCCGCCACGACCCGGAAGTCACATGGCACGCGGCGTCACATGATCAAACACCGCCGGGTGAATCCAGCGTGTCAGAGCATGGGAAGACGCCGTTACCATGCGAACCACCGGCGCCGAGGCGGCGCATGCGCACCAGTGCCCGCCAGAGAAACACACAGATGCAGTAATTACTGCGGAACCCATCATAATGGAGTGGTGTATGTAAAGCTTATAAAGACGCAGATGCAGAAAACATATATACAATAATATATATGCCATCCATAAGATAATACAAATAATGAAAAATAATACAAAGTGAAGGTATATATATCAGTGTACAATACCATAACCACATAAGTGTTAAGATAAAGAAATTTATTTAAAAAATTTTTTAAATTTTTTTTATATATATAAAAAATAAAAAATAAAAAATGATAAAAAAGTGAAACCAGCAACAAGGTGCACGTGGAGAAAAAGGAAAAAAGGATGCACAACATCAAAATGCATATATAGATGCTGAACTCCATCAACATTCTGCATTACAACAAATGTCTGCGTCTGCAGACAAGCCTTGCCACCATTTCTTCTTCAGCAGAAGTAAAAAATCCATGACATGAAGGGCCGACCACAATATCTAAAATAAATACAAAAACAATATTAAAAGTGTACAAGAAAAATTTTTTTATTATAAAAACGGAATGAAAGATAAACTCTCGTTTAAACCCAGTGGAGAGACGGTATTGAGTGTCCAAATCCACTGGGTTTCTAACTGAGCAAGACGTTTGCTAATATTGCCCCCCCTAATCCCTTTGCAAATCATGTCAATGCCAAACACTTTCAATAGAGTAGAATCACAATTGTGATGTATTTTGAAGTGTTTTGGCAGGGTTTTAAGGGAGGCAACATCGTCAATCTCTTTAGCTGCCTTTATGCCCAATACGTGCTCACGGACCCTCATCTTAAGCTGGCGAGTGGTAAGGCCAACATAGATGAGGGAACATGGGCACGTGGCATAATAGATTACAGCTGTTGATGAACAAGTGATGGATTTTTTGATGTTGAAAACACACAATCCATCAGAACTGGTGAAAGTATGAGCTCTGACAATGTTGCAACAGGCAACACAAGAGCCACAGGGTTTACATCCTGCGGCTTGTGTGTGTTGGATCAAGAAGTTGTTGACCGGTTTGGAAATGTAATGGCTTTTCACCAACCGGTCACCAAAATTGGACGATCTACGAAAGGCAATATTTGGATGGTCGCCAATGTACTTGGAGAGTATTGGGTCATTTTTTAAAATAGGCCAAAATTTCTTAAGATAAAACCTGATCTGTTCATTTTGGCCATTAAAAGTGGTAATAAACCTGACCACCTCCTTAGATTCAGATTTACTCGCATCCATATAAAGTGCATTGTGGCGTGACGTATGCTTAGCCCTGTTAAAGGCTCTCTTTAATGATCGTCTGCTATAACCGCGTTCAAAAAATCTAGCCTTTAAGCGGTCAGCCTGTTTCAAAAAGTCAGTATCTGTAGAACAAATACGTCTTAGACGTAAGAATTGTCCTATGGGGATTGAGTTGATAAGAGTACGAGGGTGAGATGAGGAGGCGTGGAGAAGTGCATTGACGGAGGTGTGTTTTCTAAATAGATCTGTCTGAAGGACGTTGTTAGAATCCCTCCTCACTAAGACATCCAAAAATTCGATGGTTTCCAAATCACTATGATATGTAAGATGTATATTGATGTTATTAGAATTTAATACACCAATGAACTCAGGTAACACACCAATGGGATCCTGCCAAATAAAGAAAATATCGTCAATGTAGCGTGTCCAGAAAGGGACACGCTCCATTTGTTCAACTTTTCCAGAAAAAAATAGATCCCTTTCCCACAGGCCCAGGAACAGGTTGGCATACGAAGGGGCAAAAGAGGCCCCCATGGCTGTTCCCTGGGTCTGTAGGAAAAAGGAATCTTTGAAAATGAAAAAATTGTGAGTCAACGCAAAATCTAATAAATTAATAAAAAATATGATAAAAGAACGTGAAAAAGAAGAGTGTTGTAAGAAATATGAGACAGCCGCTATCCCATCAGTGTGTCTGATATTGGTGTATAAAGATTCTACATCACATGTGACAAGAGAAGAATCTTCATCAATATGCAAACCATCAATTTTTTTGAGAAAGTCATTAGTATCACTAGTATAAGACGGGAGGGAAGTGACAAATGGTTGTAGAATATAATCAATATACTTGTTCACATTTTCTAAAAAATTACCCCTCCCTGATATAATGGGCCTGCCTGGTGGTATGTCCTTGTTTTTATGTATCTTAGGTAGCAGATATAGGGTGGGAATAGTGGGTTCATGAACTTGTAAGGCCGAGAAGAGGTCATTAGAAATGATGTCATCTTCTTTGGCATCATTCAATAATGTTTTCAATTCAGCCTGGAATTTTGAAAGAGGATTAAACGTCAACCTCTTATAGCATTCCACATTATTTAGCTGACGGAATGCCTCAGTCTCATACATTTCCTTGGGCCATATCACCACATTCCCACCTTTATCTGCCGGCTTAAATACTATATCCTGGATACCTGATAATTTCCTCAGACAGATTCTCTCCTCTTTACTCAAATTGTCTTCATGACTATATTGAGGAATTTTTTGAAATTCACTACTCACGGTTCTAACGAACGTGTCTATATTCGGACATGAGGACAGTGGAGGGAATTTGACAGAAGATTTTTTGATGACATCTGGAACCTCACCTTCATCAATGTTGTGCTCTCTTGCCAAATGTTCGAGGTCAACTATTGCCTTCTGCTCCGCCTCTGTCGGAAAAAATTTAAAATTATCCGGATTGTGAAATATACGCTTGAATAGCAATCTCCTGGCAAACAAATGCAAATCTTTCACTGTAGTGAAGCAATCAAAGTTTGCTGTAGGGCAAAACATAAGTCCTCTACATAGAATATCAATCTCCAGGGATGTAAACATATGGGTACTTAAATTGATTACCTTCAAGCGACTAGAACCCACATCCGGAGAATAATTTCTCTTGTTAGGGGGAAAATGTAGATTTCTTTTCCTTTTAGGAGTAACCATGGATACAACAGAGGCGGAGGAGGAGGCAACAGAGACATCACCAACTGACGAGTTGGAGGCAACAGAAACAGAACGTTCTCTATTCAAATTACTACTCATATGTTTTTTCCAGTGATAGATTTTGCCTGAAGACAAATCAGTTTGATCCCTAATCAACTTGTTAGTGTGTTTCCGTTGTATGTCTTTCACCAGGATCTCTAGATCTTTATCAAGGGAATCATTGAGTGAATTGAACTGTTCAGAAGGTAGAGTATTCTTCGCTTTAATAAATAATTCATCTAATTCCTTATCCACATCCGTAATCAATTTGGTGTTGAGTCCCACCAAAAGCTACATTAGCTTCCACGAAGTTTCATTACATGTCTTTTCCCAAGATTCCACAAACTCATCATCTGTTACTATAAAAGTCGGAGTCACCCGTACCCTTAAACCTCTCGGTATCAATGATTTCTGTATATAATTTTGTAAAAATGCTTTTGTCCACCAGATTCTAGTTCGTTTAAAAAGCAGCTTTTTAATTGACGTAGATAGAGAGTTAAATGTCAAACCATCCGTATTGGAAACAGTTGTTGCGCTAATGTTGCCAAACACATTATTCACTTGGCCCTGCCAGGATAGCTCCCTGGTCTTGAAATCCATAACAGAGTGTGCCATAACCTATGCAGAACACAGAAGATATACAATATTAAAACAGTGGGGATGATGTTCAATACTAATCCAATAATAAATCCAATATAATAATATAGGCCAATTGTACACACAGCCCCTCTGAGATGATGGATGGCCAACCATCCGGTATAAAAAACCACAATGCACACTAAGTAGGATGGAAGTTGAAACTGACAGGAATCAAATACGTGTAATAAATATGGCAACACGCAAAAAAAATTAGATAAAATACCCTTTATTAAAAAATGGGTGTACACACTAAACATAGAATGGCATCACCAAAATTTATACATAGCATAATAGCATAATAGGCTATAGAAAGAGGTTAAATAAATAACCCTGTAATACAATCACAATAATAAAAATAAAGAAATATATATAAAGTGAAGTCCCCAAAGAAATAATGTGTGATAATATATATCATGCTATAAAAAACACTGTGAACGTGCCTGAATCAAAAAAACATTAGGTTCCAGTGTGTAATAAAGAAAGAGCAAAAAATCGCTAAATACAATGGGGAATCAAAAAATATTAAAGGGTTAATACCTCATGAGCCAAGAATGAATGCCAAGGAACGTGCCCCGACGCGCGTTTCGGAGAAGAAAACTCCTTCGTCAGGGGGTAGGTGTATTACTGGCCAGCACATCCATATATAATGGATTCAATCAGGCCGGACACATGACGGCGCATGCGCCGCCGCCACGACCCGGAAGTCACATGGCACGCGGCGTCACATGATCAAACACCGCCGGGTGAATCCGGCGTGTCAGAGCATGGGAAGACGCCGTTACCATGCGAACCACCGGCGCCGAGGTGGCGCATGCGCACCAGTGCCCGCCAGAGAAACACACAGATGCAGTAATTACTGCGGAACCCATCATAATGGAGTGGTGTATGTAAAGCTTATAAAGACGCAGATGCAGAAAACATATATACAATAATATATATGCCATCCATAAGATAATACAAATAATGAAAAATAATACAAAGTGAAGGTATATATATCAGTGTACAATACCATAACCAAATAAGTGTTAAGATAAAGAAATTTATTTAAAAAAAATTTTAAAATTTTTTTTATATATATAAAAAATAAAAAATGATAAAAAAGTGAAACAAGCAACAAGGTGCACGTGGAGAAAAAGGAAAAAAGGATGCACAACATCAAAATGCATATATAGATGCTGAACTCCATCAACATTCTGCATTACAACAAATGTCTGCGTCTGCAGACAAGCCTTGCCACCATTTCTTCTTCAGCAGATGTAAAAAATCCATGACATGAAGGGCCGACCACAATATCTAAAATAAATACAAAAACAATATTAAAAGTGTACAAGAAAAAATTTTTTATTATAAAAACGGAATGAAAGATAAACTCTCGTTTAAACCCAGTGGAGAGACGGTATTGAGTGTCCAAATCCACTGGGTTTCTAACTGAGCAAGACGTTTGCTAATATTGCCCCCCCTAATCCCTTTGCAAATCATGTCAATGCCAGACACTTTCAATAGAGTAGAATCACAATTGTGATGTATTTTGAAGTGTTTTGGCAGGGTTTTAAGGGAGGCAACATCGTCAATCTCTTTAGCTGCCTTTATGCCCAATACGTGCTCACGGACCCTCACCCTCACCTGTGGCTCTTGTGTTGCCTGTTGCAACATTGTCAGAGCTCATACTTTCACCAGTTCTGATGGATTGTGTGTTTTCAACATCAAAAAATCCATCACTTGTTCATCAACAGCTGTAATCTATTATGCCACGTGCCCATGTTCCCTCATCTATGTTGGCCTTACCACTCGCCAGCTTAAGGTGAGGGTCTGTGAGCACGTATTGGGCATAAAGGCAGCTAAAGAGATTGACGATGTTGCCTCCCTTAAAACCCTGCCAAAACACTTCAAAATACATCACAATTGTGATTCTACTCTATTGAATGTGTCTGGCATTGACATGATTTGCAAAGGGATTAGGGGGGGCAATATTAGCAAACGTCTTGCTCAGTTAGAAACCCAGTGGATTTGGACACTCAATACCGTCTCTCCACTGGGTTTAAACGAGAGTTTATCTTTCATTCCGTTTTTATAATAAAAAAATTTTTCTTGTACACTTTTAATATTGTTTTTGTATTTATTTTAGATATTGTGGTCGGCCCTTCATGTCATGGATTTTTTACATCTGCTGAAGAAGAAATGGTGGCAAGGCTTGTCTGCAGACGCAGACATTTGTTGTAATGCAGAATGTTGATGGAGTTCAGCATCTATATATGCATTTTGACGTTGTGCATCCTTTTTTCCTTTTTCTCCACGTGCACCTTGTTGCTTGTTTCACTTTTTTATCATTTTTTATTTTTTATTTTTTATATATATAAAAAAAATTTTAAAATTTTTTTTAAATAAATTTCTTTATCTTAACACTTATGTGGTTATGGTATTGTACACTGATATATATACCTTCACTTTGTATTATTTTTCATTATTTGTATTATCTTATGGATGGCATATATATTATTGTATATATGTTTTCTGCATCTGCGTCTTTATAAGCTTTACATACACCACTCCATTATGATGGGTTCCGCAGTAATTACTGCATCTGTGTGTTTCTCTGGCGGGCACTGGTGCGCATGCGCCGCCTCGGCGCCAGTGGTTCGCATGGTAACAGCGTCTTCCCATGCTCTGACATGCCGGATTCACCCCGCAGTGTTTGATCATGTGACGCCGCGTGCCATGTGACTTCCGGGTCGCGGCGGCGGCGCATGCGCCGTCATGTGTCCGGCCTGATTGAATCCATTATATATGGATGTGCTGGCCAGTAATACACCTACCCCCTGACGAAGGAGTTTTCTTTTCCGAAACGCGCGTCGGGGCGCGTTCCTTGGCATTCATTCTTGGCTCATGAGGTATTAACCCTTTAATATTTTTTGATTCCCCATTGTATTTAGCGATTTTTTGCTCTTTCTTTATTACACACTGGAACCTAATGTTTTTTTGATTCAGGCACGTTCACAGTGTTTTTTATAGCACGATATATATTATCACACATTATTTCTTTGGGGACTTCACTTTATATATATTTCTTTATTTTTATTATTGTGATTGTATTACAGGGTCATTTATTTAACCTCTTTCTATAGCCTATTATGCTATTATGCTATGTATAAATTTTGGTGATGCCATTCTATGTTTAATGTGTACACCCATTTTTTAATAAAGGGTATTTTGTCTAATTTTTTTTCGCGTGTTGCCATATTTATTACACGTATTTGATTCCTGTCAGTTTCAACTTCCATCCTACTTAGTGTGCATTGTGGTTTTTTTCACCGGATGGTTGGCCATCCATCATCTCAGAGGGGCTGTGTGTACAATTGGCCTATATTATTATATTGGATTTATTATTGGATTAGTATTGAACATCATCCCCACTGTTTTAATATTGTATATCTTCTGTGTTCTGCATAGGTTATGGCACACTCTGTTATTGATTTCAAGACCAGGGAGCTATCCTGGCAGGGCCAAGTGAATAATGTGTTTGGCAACATTAGCGCAACAACTGTATCCAATACGGATGGTTTGACATTTAACTCTCTATCTACGTCAATTAAAAAGCTGCTTTTTAAACGAACTAGAATCTGGTGGACAAAAGCATTTTTACAAAATTATATACAGAAATCATTGATACCGAGAGGTTTAAGGGTACGGGTGACTCCGACTTTTATAGTAACAGATGATGAGTTTGTGGAATCTTGGGAAAAGACATGTAATGAAACTTCGTGGAAGCTAATGTAGCTTTTGGTGGGACTCAACACCAAATTGATTACGGATGTGGATAAGGAATTATTTATTAAAGCGAAGAATACTCTACCTTCTGAACAGTTCAATTCACTCAATGATTCCCTTGATAAAGATCTAGAGGTCCTGGTGAAAGACATACAACGGAAACACACTAACAAGTTGATTAGGGATCAAACTGATTTGTCTTCAGGCAAAATCTATCACTGGAAAAAACATATGAGTAGTAATTTGAATAGAGAACGTTCTGTTTCTGTTGCCTCCAACTCGTCAGTTGGTGATGTCTCTGTTGCCTCCTCCTCCGCCTCTGTTGTATCCATGGTTACTCCTAAAAGGAAAAGAAATCTACATTTTCCCCCTAACAAGAGAAATTATTCTCCGGATGTGGGTTCTAGTCGCTTGAAGGTAATCAATTTAAGTACCCATATGTTTACATCCCTGGAGATTGATATTCTATGTAGAGGACTTATGTTTTGCCCTACAGCAAACTTTGATTGCTTCACTACAGTGAAAGATTTGCATTTGTTTGCCAGGAGATTGCTATTCAAGCGTATATTTCACAATCCGGATAATTTTAAATTTTTTCCGACAGAGGCGGAGCAGAAGGCAATAGTTGACCTCGAACATTTGGCAAGAGAGCACAACATTGATGAAGGTGAGGTTCCAGATGTCATCAAAAAATCTTCTGTCAAATTCCCTCCACTGTCCTCATGTCCGAATATAGACACGTTCGTTAGAACCGTGAGTAGTGAATTTCAAAAAATTCCTCAATATAGTCATGAAGACAATTTGAGTAAAGAGGAGAGAATCTGTCTGAGGAAATTATCAGGTATCCAGGATATAGTATTTAAGCCGGCAGATAAAGGTGGGAATGTGGTGATATGGCCCAAGGAAATGTATGAGACTGAGGCATTCTGTCAGCTAAATAATGTGGAATGCTATAAGAGGTTGACGTTTAATCCTCTTTCAAAATTCCAGGCTGAATTGAAAACATTATTGAATGATGCCAAAGAAGATGACATCATTTCTAATGACCTCTTCTCGGCCTTACAAGTTCATGAACCCACTATTCCCACCCTATATCTGCTACCTAAGATACATAAAAACAAGGACATACCACCAGGCAGGCCCATTATATCAGGGAGGGGTAATTTTTTAGAAAATGTGAACAAGTATATTGATTATATTCTACAACCATTTGTCACTTCCCTCCCGTCTTATACTAGGGATACTAATGACTTTCTCAAAAAAATTGATGGTTTGCATATTGATGAAGATTCTTCTCTTGTCACATGTGATGTAGAATCTTTATACACCAATATCAGACACACTGATGGGATAGCGGCTGTCTCATATTTCTTACAACACTCTTCTTTTTCACGTTCTTTTATCATATTTTTTATTAATTTATTAGATTTTGCGTTGACTCACAATTTTTTCATTTTCAAAGATTCCTTTTTCCTACAGACCCAGGGAACAGCCATGGGGGCCTCTTTTGCCCCTTCGTATGCCAACCTGTTCCTGGGCCTGTGGGAAAGGGATCTATTTTTTTCTGGAAAAGTTGAACAAATGGAGCGTGTCCCTTTCTGGACACGCTACATTGACGATATTTTCTTTATTTGGCAGGATCCCATTGGTGTGTTACCTGAGTTCATTGGTGTGTTAAATTCTAATAACATCAATATACATCTTACATATCATAGTGATTTGGAAACCATCGAATTTTTGGATGTCTTAGTGAGGAGGGATTCTAACAACGTCCTTCAGACAGATCTATTTAGAAAACACACCTCCGTCATGCACTTCTCCACGCCTCCTCATCTCACCCTCGTACTCTTATCAACTCAATCCCCATAGGACAATTCTTACGTCTAAGACGTATTTGTTCTACAGATATTGACTTTTTGAAACAGGCTGACCGCTTAAAGGCTAGATTTTTTGAACGCGGTTATAGCAGATGATCATTAAAGAGAGCCTTTAACAGGGCTAAGCATACGTCACGCCACAATGCACTTTATATGGATGCGAGTAAATCTGAATCTAAGGAGGTGGTCAGGTTTATTACCACTTTTAATGGCCAAAATGAACAGATCAGGTTTTATCTTAAGAAATTTTGGCCTATTTTAAAAAATGACCCAATACTCTCCAAGTACATTGGCGACCATCCAAATATTGCCTTTCGTAGATCGTCCAATTTTGGTGACCGGTTGGTGAAAAGCCATTACATTTCCAAACCGGTCAACAACTTCTTGATTCAACACACACAAGCCACAGGATGTAAACCCTGTGGCTCTTGTGTTGCCTGTTGCAACATTGTCAGAGCTCATACTTTCACCAGTTCTGATGGATTGTGTGTTTTCAACATCAAAAAATCCATCACTTTTTCATCAACAGCTGTAATCTATTATGCCACGTGCCCATGTTCCCTCATCTATGTTGGCCTTACCACTCGCCAGCTTAAGGTGAGGGTCCGTGAGCACGTATTGGGCATAAAGGCAGCTAAAGGGATTGACGATGTTGCCTCCCTTAAAACCCTGCCAAAACACTTCAAAATACATCACAATTGTGATTCTACTCTATTGAATGTGTCTGGCATTGACATGATTTGCAAAGGGATTAGGGGGGGCAATATTAGCAAACGTCTTGCTCAGTTAGAAACCCAGTGGATTTGGACACTCAATACCGTCTCTCCACTGGGTTTAAACGAGAGTTTATCTTTCATTCCGTTTTTATAATAAAAAAAATTTTCTTGTACACTTTTAATATTGTTTTTGTATTTATTTTAGATATTGTGCTCAGCCCTTCATGTCATGGATTTTTTACATCTGCTGAAGAAGAAATGGTGGCAAGGCTTGTCTGCAGACGCAGACATTTGTTGTAATGCAGAATGTTGATGGAGTTCAGCATCTATATATGCATTTTGATGTTGTGCATCCTTTTTTCCTTTTTCTCCACGTGCACCTTGTTGCTTGTTTCACTTTTTTATCATTTTTTATTTTTTATTTTTTATATATATAAAAAAAAATTTAAAAAAATTTTTAAATAAATTTCTTTATCTTAACACTTATGTGGTTATGGTATTGTACACTGATATATATACCTTCACTTTGTATTATTTTTCATTATTTGTATTATCTTATGGATGGCATATATATTATTGTATATATGTTTTCTGCATCTGTGTCTTTATAAGCTTTACATACACCACTCCATTATGATGGGTTCCGCAGTAATTACTGCATCTGTGTGTTTCTCTGGCGGGCACTGGTGCGCATGCGCCGCCTCGGCGCCGGTGGTTCGCATGGTAACGGCGTCTTCCCATGCTCTGACATGCCGGATTCACCCCGCGGTGTTTGATCATGTGACGCCGCGTGCCATGTGACTTCCGGGTCGCGGCGGCGGCGCATGCGCCGTCATGTGTCCGGCCTGATTGAATCCATTATATATGGATGTGCTGGCCAGTAATACACCTACCCCCTGACGAAGGAGTTTTCTTTTCCGAAACGCGCGTCGGGGCGCGTTCCTTGGCATTCATTCTTGGCTCATGAGGTATTAACCCTTTAATATTTTTTGATTCCCCATTGTATTTAGCGATTTTTTGCTCTTTCTTTATTACACACTGGAACCTAATGTTTTTTTGATTCAGGCACGTTCACAGTGTTTTTTATAGCACGATATATATTATCACACATTATTTCTTTGGGGACTTCACTTTATATATATTTCTTTATTTTTATTATTGTGATTGTATTACAGGGTTATTTATTTAACCTCTTTCTATTGCCTATTATGCTATTATGCTATGTATAAATTTTGGTGATGCCATTCTATGTTTAATGTGTACACCCATTTTTTAATAAAGGGTATTTTATCTAATTTTTTTTGCGTGTTGCCATATTTATTACACGTATTTGATTCCTGTCAGTTTCAACTTCCATTCTACTTAGTGTGCATTGTGGTTTTTTCCACCGGATGGTTGGCCATCCATCATCTCAGAGGGGCTGTGTGTACAATTGGCCTATATTATTATATTGGATTTATTATTGGATTAGTATTGAACATCATCCCCACTGTTTTAATACTACTATAGGGAAAAGTAGGGAGTCCGAACGAAACACGAAATCCAATGTAAGTCAATGGGGAATTAAAGTCGGCAGTGAGAGGAGGACAGGAAACACACCTACAGTGCCCATTTTAATGCCAAAAGCATCAATTCTTCTTACTTAAGCTTGTCAACCTTAATTTACTTCATAATACTAGTTACGCACTGAAAAATTGGGGTTATTTGGCTAAAGTTGTGGGGGGGGGTAGGGCTGGCTCCAGGTCTTCATGTGCACTGGGCGAAAGAGCGCCCCTTCAACACATACCACAACTCATCATGCTCCGATACGGCAGAGAAATAGCGGTATAGTGCAATGAAAAATACTTCACTTTTTACATCTCATGACGAGGCCCATCTATTTCTCCATACAGAATCATTGGTCCCATATAATGTTTGAAACAGTATATGATGAGCTCCACATAATGCTACAGTATATGTTGGTCCCCATGGATGAAGCTCCACTGTCTTATGGGCCCAAATAATGCTCCAAACATAATGGGCCCCATTTCTAATGCTCTAGTGTATAATGGGCCCTGTAAATGCTGCTCCAGTGTCTGATGTCCACCTTTGGAATGTTCCAGTGTATGGTGGGCCCCATCTATCATTCTCCAGAGTATAGTGCGCCCCAAAAATTGCTGTCCCAACATTGAAAACAATCAAATAAGTCTCCTCGCTAGGGAATCCCTGTACTAGTCTGGACTCCTCGTCGTCCCCATCTTCCATCTCTCTGCACAGTATTTCAACCTTGCAAGTGCTGTGATCCTGAGCAAGCAGGGGGGGCCCACTTGTTGGCGACGGCACTGGCACAGGGCCCCTGATAGTACGGTGGTGTGTCTGACGGCGGGTGGGCCGAACCTGCACTTTCATCTGCAGCTTCCTCTTTGTCACCGTGTAAGATGGAACTGTATATGGGAAGGGTAACCTGAGTTTCATCAGGGTCAGATTCAGGCCGTGTAGCGTGCGAGGGGAATGTAGTGGTCTGGGTCAATGTACCAGCAGATTCATCGAGCAGTGGCTGGGCATCAGTGCACTTGTGTCGCCCCCAGGAGTACGGTCGCCACAGTGGCATTACCTTCCTCCTAGGGAGTGTGATGTCATGCTTGGGAGCAACGAACGATCTCTCTAGCAGGTTAACTGATTGGGCAGCGTTATTCCCACGAGTCACGACCCTCCAAACAGCGTTCATGAAGGCAAAGTGTTTGTATTACGTGGGCAGTATGGTTGCAAAGCTGAACCTTAAAGGAATGTCCAGAAGTGCACCACCAGGAGTGGAGCCTACGGCGTAATTTGACTCAACACGGGCAACCTCAACCATCCAGCAACAAAAAAGATGCACACATTGCAAGCTTAATTCCGTTAACGAATGAGACTCCATCATGCCCCGCGGTCTGAGTCTGGCTTACTAGAGGGACACGCGAGGCTCTGGCATGTGAGATTGGCCAATAACTGGTGTGTCATGCCCTTACATGTCCGTGGCTGCATGTGCGCTACACTGAAAAGGCCAGCGTTTGTCGCTTACAGGTGCAGATAACCCGCTGAACAACGTTAGTGATGGGGATCTGGGATTACAATTATTACCCGCGAACGATGATTTCCCAGTAAGTGCAGGTCAACCGCAGTTCCGGAATTAGGCCTAACCGTCATTCCTGAAAAAATGAAAAACTTACGTGTGCAAACCACAGGTGCTGTAGCTTGCTTAATAGCTCGCCAGCCGTTCTCAGGCTCAGTATGGATTACATGTGATTGCACAAAGGTGAGAAAGGGTACCGTATCCCCGGATAACATGTATGGATAGCATAGTGTACACATTCAAAATATATGTCTATAGATCAGGAGGCAGGCTCAAACGGTGTCAGGCCCAGTATGGATTACACGTGATTGCACAAAGGTGAGAAAGGGTACTGTATCCCCGGATAACATGTATGGATAGCATAGTGTACACATTCAAAATATATGTCTATAGATCAGGAGGCAGGCTCAGATGGCGTCAGGCCCAGTATGGATTACACGTGATTGCACAAAGGTGAGAAAGGGTACCGTATCACCGGATAACATGTATGGATAGCATAGTGTACACATTCAAAATATATGTCTATAGATCAGGAGGTAGGCTCAAACAGTGTCAGGCCCAGTATGGATTACACGTGATTGCACAAAGGTGAGAAAGGGTACCGTATCCCCGGATAACATGTATTGTATGGATAGCATAGTGTACACATTCAAAATATATGTCTATAGATCAGGAGGCAGGATCAGACGGTGTCAGGCCCAGTATGGATTACACGTGATTGCACAAAGGTGAGAAAGGGTACCGTATCACCGGATAACATGTATGGATAGCATAGTGTACACATTCAAAATACAGTATATGTCTATAGATCAGGAGGCAGGCTCAGACGGTGTCATTCCCAGTATGGATTACACGTGATTGCACAAAGGTGAGAAAGGGTACCGTATCCCCGGATAATATGTATGGATAGCATAGTGTACACATTCAAAATATATGTCTATAGATCAGGAGGCAGGCTCAAACGGTGTCAGGCCCAGTATGGATTACACATGATTGCACAAAGGTGAGAAAGGGTACCATATCCCCGGATAACATGTATGGATAGCATAGTGTACACATTCAAAATATATGTCTATAGATCAGGAGGCAGGCTCAGACGGTGTCAGGACCAGTATGGATTTGACGGCCCAGACTACACAGCGGAGGAGCAGGGGGAGGTAAAGATTGCAAATGCTGGGGCCCTGCCCAAGCAAGGGGGGCCCACTCGTGGGCGTCAGTACTGGCACTGGGCCCCTCATAGTACGGCGGTGTGTCTGATGGCGGGTGTGCACCACCACCATCAGAGACACTTGATTGCACTATGAGGGACCCTGTGCTAGTGCCTGCGCCCAAGAGTCGGCCTACCCACCTGTCCAGGGCAACGGCACTCGCACGGTTTCCTGCGCTAGGTGGTGACCCCGGCCATGGGGGGGAGGCAGCACAGTTAGGGAGTGTTAGAAAGTGGCATATGTTGATGTTGGACATTCAGCTGATGCAAAAGGCGAAATTGTTCAAGTCCCAGGAAGAGGGGGACCAAAGCAAGCCATTTTTCTGTCACCCTGTGTGTCATCAGTTGAAGGTGGGACAAAATCCTTGGAAACCCATGCATGGTTCATTTTAATGAAGGTTAGATCATCCACATTTTGGGTTGACAGACGGGTCCTTTTTTCTGTCAGGATTGATCCAGCTGCACTGAAGACTCTTTCCGATAGCACACTTGCAGCTGGGCAAGCGAGCTCCTGTAAGGCATATTGTGCCAATTCAGGCCAGGTGTCCAGTTTAGCGGCCCAATAGTCAAAGGGGAATGACCTGTGCGGGAGAACATCGATATGGGAGGAAAAGTAGTTTGTAACCATAGTTGACAACTGCTGTCTCCTGTCACTTTCCATCGATGCAGTATTACCAGTTGTGTCAGTCCACAACATTGTCATGAAACCCCTGTCTCCAACGCCACTTCTGCTGTGTGCACCACGAACACCTCTGCCAAGCTGCCCCCGGCCCGTACGGCTCGTGTGAGAACCATCACCGCTGCTGTGTGCTGGGAATGCCTCAACCAACCGGTTTACCAGAGTTGCTTGAATATTAGCCAATATTAGGTCAAGGTTCTCGTGTGGCATGATGTTTTGTAATTTGCCTTTAAAGCGTGGATCCAGGATGCTGGCCAACCAGTAGTCGTCATTGTTCATCATTTTGGCAATACGGGGATCCCTTTTTAGGAACTGCAAGGCATAATCTGACATGTGGGCCAATGTTCCCGGTGTCAATGATGCACTGCGAGTGCTGGTTGGAGGAGCACTTCATGGCAAATCCACATCCCTCCAGTCATGCACAAACCCTGTACCAGACCTTGCCACACCAACATTTTCACTTGCCCCACGAGATGCATCCTCCTCCCCTAAGTAATCATCCCCATCATCATCCTCCTCCTCCTTTTCTTCCTCCAGGAGAGGTCCCTGAGCAGACAATGGCTGAATGTCATCAAGGATTCCCTCCTCCTCTTCCTCCTTGTCAACATTGGCTGCAGATGCCTGCTCCATAAGGTGCATCAAAGTTTGCATGAGCAGATGCATAAGTGGGATGCTCATGCTTAGGATGGCGTCGTCTGCGCTTACCAGCAGTGTGCATTCCTCAAAACACTGAAGGACTTTACAGAGGTCTTTCAGCTTCGACCACTGCACATCTGTCAACTCCATGTCTGCTCTCAAAGTGCCTGGCCATCTATCCTCCCACAAATGCATTATGGCCTGCCTCTGTTCGCACAGCTGCTCAACCATGTGCAGGGTGGAGTTCCACCTTGTTGCAATGTCGGTAATGAGGCGGTGGTTGGGAAGGTGGAGCAATCGCTGCAGCTTCTGCATACGAAAGGAGTGAACAGGCGACCGGCGGATGTGCATGCACAGTCTTCGCACCTTCTGGAGCAGGGCTGTTAAATCCGGATAATTGTTGAGGAAGCACTGCACCACCAGGTTCAAGGTGTGAGCCAAGCAAGGTATGTGGCTGAGTTTTGAAAGGGCTATGGCTGCCACAAAATTACGGCCGTTATCACTAACTACCTTGCCTGCCTCAAGATGTATACTGCCCAGCCATGACTCAGTTTGTCGCTTCAAGTACTCGGCCAGCACCTCGGCGGTGTGTCTGTCGCCCAAACACATCATCTGCAACACAGCCTGCTGACGCTTTCCACTAGCTGCTTGATAGGGGGAAACCTCATGTGCAACAGTGGAAGCTGCAGATGGAGTGCTCGTATGACTGCACTCTGTGGACGAGCTTTCGCTTCTGGAGGAGGAGGAGGAGGGTCGAACGCCTACAGCCAACTGTTTCCTATACCGTGGGCTAGGCAGCACTGTCCCACCACCGCTGTCCCCTGTGGACCCTGCATCCACCACATTAACCCAGTGCGCAGTGATGGACACGTAACCGCCCTGGCCATGCCGACTGGACCATGCATCTGTTGTGAGGTGCACCTTTCCACTCACTGACTGCTTGAGTGCATGGACAATGCGGTCTTTCACATGATAGTGGAGGGTTGGGATGGCTTTGCGAGAGAAGAAGTGGCGACTGGGTAGGTCATAGAGTGGTACTGCATAGGCCATGAGTTTTGCGGAAAGCTGCGCTTTCCACCAACCGATAGGGCATCATCTCTAACGAGATTAGTTTGGCAATGTGGGCGTTCAAACCCAGTGTACGCGGATGAGAGACTGAGTACTTTCTTGACCTACTCATAGTCTCTGGGAGGGTGAGCTGGACTTGAGAGCTGCATATGGTGGAACTAGCGGTGGACAGGGCAGACTGAGAGAGGGTTGATGATGGTGATGGAGTTGGTGTTCTTTCTGATGGCCTAGATTCAGTCTTTCATTGATATAACAGTGGGATTCCCTGACTGCTTTAGCCTTGCAACGACACCTCAACATTTGCTGCTGTGCTAACCGGTGGGCTTACAGTGGGGGAAGCAATGTAGCATTGCTGACTACCTTCTTTGTGATCAGTTGCACATGTGGTACTTGAGGCTTGGTGTTGTGTCCCCGCTTGCAAGTGCATGCTGGTTAAATGTCTAAGCATGCAACTGGTATTCACATTTTTCAGATTTTTCCCTCGGCTAAAGGTCTTTGCGCACTTCTTACAGATAACCTTGGCCTGATCATGAGGATTGTGTTCAAAAAAGTGCCACACTGCACTCTTCCTACTTTGGAAGACATTTTGCGGCCTAACACGCTGTGCTATTTTGACCGTCTGGACAAGCTGTCCAGCAACTCTTTTGATTTTTGGAACCTGTCTTTGGCGTGCTCCGGGCCTGCCAGATAACAGCTGTTGTGATGTCGATGTCTGCTGTGGATGCTCCTCCTCCTCATCTGAGCTATTGGAAGCAGCACCCTCTTCCCCCAATGGATGCCAATCTGGGTCAAAAACTGGGTCATCCATCACCTCCTCTTCAATGTCATGTGCACCTTCCTCTGTGTCACCATGTATGGTGGTATAGTATGCGGGAAGGGGCACCTGAGTCTCATCAGGGTCAGAATCTGGCTCATTACACTGCGAGGACAATGTAGTGCTCTGACTGAATGTACCAGCAGAATCATCTATCAGTGGCTGTGCATCAGTGCACTCCATGTCAGATTCATCTTGGCCTGGGTAATTCACCATTTCACTTGATAACCCAGGCATGGTATGTGAAAACAGCTCCATGGAGTAATCAGTTGTATGGCCTGCGTCATCCTTCAATCTTGGTTGGGGTGAAGGACACAAGGAAAGGTGTGGTTCATGAACATGAGCCTCCAATGACGACTCAGTGCTTTTATTTTTTACAACTTCAGAAAAGGAGGCGATAGAGCTGGAGGCTGAGTCAGCAATGTAAGCCAAAACTTTTTCCTGAAGCTCTGGCTTTAAAAGCGGTTTGCCAACTCCTAGAAAACTAAGCCTTCGAGGCCTTGTGGAGCCAGACGATGATGCAGGCTCAACACCTCCTGCATTCGGTCCTATTTTGCTTTTGCCACTACCATCAGATCCACCACCAACACCATCATTACCAGCTGCCAACCCCCGCCCAATTCCACGGCCTCTTCCACCAGCCTTCCTCATTTTTGGTAAAAATGTACACAAAATCCCACAAACTATATAGTAATGTAAAACAAGGTACAAGGTGTATATAGGACAGGGGAGACTTAGAATTTCTGAACACACTTGTAGACACTGTTGGATTGTGTGAGGCCCAGTTAATATCACACCGCTATGTCACAGGCTCAATGTCGCAGGTGTGAAAAATGTCACTATAGGACATGGGAGATGTAGAATTTCTGAACACACTTGTGGACACTGTTGGATTGTGTGAGGCCCAGTTAATATCACACCGCTATGTCACAGGCTCAATGTCGCAGGTGTGAAAAATGTCACTATAGGACAGGGGAGATTTAGAATTTCTGAACACACTTGTGGACACTGTTGGATTGTGTGAGGCTCAATGTCGCAGGTGTGAAAAATGTCACTATAGGACAGGGGAGATGTAGAATTTCTGAACACACTTGTGGACACTGTTGGATTGTGTGAGGCCCAGTGAATATCACACCGCTATGTCACAGGCAGAAATTGGCTAGTGTATGACAAACTACAAGGTGTATATAGAATTGGGCAGAATAGGAATCTCCCTAGAGTGTAGGTCTGTAAGAACGGAACATGTCCTCGACTTATCCTTACAAAGTGACACACAGATAGCTTCACTGTGGCCGTGATAACAGCCGTTACACGGTACTGAGAAACGAGCATGCACGTACACCGCTGTCCGGTGTCCGTAAAATTGTCAAGCTCCGTGTTTTTTAAGTATACGGACTGACACACGCTATCTCTCTATAATTTTGAATGTGATCAAACAGCAAATATACTTAACTGTTTGAAAAGCAGACAAAACTAGAAGGTGGAGGTCTGTAAGAACAGAACATGTCCTCGACTTATTCTTACAGAGTCACACAAAGATAGCTTCACTGTGGCCGTGATAACAGCCGTTACACGGTACTGAGAGAGGAGCGTGCACGTACACCGCTGTCCGGTGTCCGTAAAATTGTCAAGCTCCGTGTTTTTTAAGTATACGGACTGACACACGCTGTCTCTCTATAGTTTTGAATGTAATCAAACAGCAAATATACTTAACTGTTTGAAAAGCAGACAAAACTAGAAGGTGGAGGTCTGTAAGAACGGAACATGTCCTCGACTTATTCTTACAGAGTCACACACAGATAGCTTCACTGTGGCCGTGATAACAGCCGTTACACAGTACTGAGAGAGGAGCGTGCACGTACACCACTGTCCGGTGTCCGTAAAATTGTCAAGCTCCGTGTTTTTTAAGTATTCGGACTGACACACGCTGTCTCTCTATAGTTTTGAATGTGATCAAACAGCAAATATACTTAACTGTTTGAAAAGCAGACAAAACTAGAAGGTGGAGGTCTGTAAGAAAGGAACATGTCCTCGACTTATTCTTACAGAGTCACACACAGATAGCTTCACTGTAGCCGTGATAACAGCCGTTACACGGTACTGAGAGAGGAGCGTGCACGTACACCGCTGTCCGGTGTCCGTAAAATTGGCAAGCTCCGTGTTTTTTAAGTATACGGACTGACACACGCTGTCTCTCTATAGTTTTGAATGTGATCAAACAGCAAATATATTTAACTGTTTGAAAACTAGACAAAACTAGAAGGTGGAGGTCTGTAATAACGGAACATGTCCTCGACTTATTCTTACAGAGTCACACACAGATAACTTCACTGTGGCCGTGATAACAGCCGTTACACGGTACTGTGTGAGGAGCGTACACAGCTGTATGGTGTGAAAAAATTCATGCTCAGTACCTCACCAGGACAAAAAAAAATTTGGATTGCTTTTAAAAAAGCAGTTTGCAGAGCAGTGGGAAAACAGCAATGCAGCTATCAGGAAGCCTTATAAGGCAGTCTAACAACCAACACAGCTGATCCAGCAAAATATAGCCTCCACTTGCACTGCACAAACAGTGACTGGTGTGTTGTACAGGCAAAATCGCTAGCAGCAGAAGTAGTTTTTGGTGTCTTCTTCCCTGCCTAACGCTCTCCCTACAGAATCAGCAGCAGCAGCAGCTCTCCCTATTCTGAGATCAGCATGAGTAACATGGCGGTCGGCGTGCACGCCCTTTTATACCCCCTGTGACGCCCCCAAAGCAAGCCAATCACTTGCATGCCCTTCTCAAAGATGGTGGTGACCCCTGCCTATGTCATCACGTTGCCCACAGTGTCTGTGGATCCTGATTGGCTGAAAAAGGGCAGAAAACAAACTTTTGAAATGCGACTTTGGCGCTAAAGTCGCCGACCTCACCCTAGGGTCGGGTTTCATTTCCTGAAACCCGACTTTACCAAAAGTCGGCGACTTGTGAAATTTTTTGACCCGTTTCGCTCAACTCTAGAGATTACACCTCAATGTAACAGGCTGAAATTGGATGGTGTATGACAAGGTGGAGGGTGTATATAGTATAGGTGAGAATTTGAATCTCACTAGAGATTTGAGGAGGCTGATAATGATGCTCTCAGTCCAAGTATGGCAGCAGGCAGCCTAATAAGCAGGACTGCTGCACACAAAAGGGTGGAAAAATGAACGCTTGGTAACTGTGCAGAAAAGAGCAAGAAAAGTATTTTTGCTTTTAAAAAAGCAGTTTGCACAGCAGTGTGCAAACAGCAATGCAGCTATCAGGGAGCTTTATAAGGCAGCCTCATAACAAACAGAGCTGATGCACAAAAATATAGCCTCCCCTGTCACTGCACACAAACTGTTGTGTTGTACAGTGGAAATCGCTAACAGCAGAAGCAGTTTTTTGGTTCTTCTTCCCTGCCTAACGCTCTCCCTTATTCTGAATCAGCAGCAGCAACCTCTCCCTAATGCTAAGATTGGCAGAAGTAAGATGACGGTCGGTGTGCATGCCGTTTAATAGTCCCTGTGAGACCACACAAAGCCAGCCAATCACTTGCATGCCCTTCTCAAAGATGGTGGTGACCGATGCCTATGTCATTGCGTTGCCCACAGTGTGCGTCCTCCATCATTGGCTGAAAAAGGGCGCTGGAAGCATTATTTGAAACGTGACTTAGGCGCTCGGGTCGCCGACCTCGTGGCCGACCTCACGCTATGGTCGGGTTTCGTTTCATGAAACCCGACTTCAGCGAAAGTCGCCGACTTTTGAATTTGACTGACCCGTTTCGCTCAACTCTACTGTGAAGGTAATGCACTATGGGTGAATCATAATGTGAGCTGGTCACAATCGAGGGACATTATGTATGGGAGTGAATCTTTGGGGATTCACATAGTGTAAAGTAGCATCAAGGGTGCATTATACTGCTGTCACAAACCGACACCGTTAACGTCCGGCGGACATCACAACAACCACAACAATGGAATGGAATGGGAAGAGGAAGGCACTTACAGTAGGGAAAAAGTAATGGGGCACCTCCTGAGCTCCAACCTGTGCCTTTCCCTAACACCCTAAGCGTTTCCTTCCCCCCACCGCCGTCGCGTGCCTAGTCAATGATTGTCACCTCACTACTCCCTGGCTAGTTCACTGGCCGGCAAGGATGCTAGCTACACCACTGTGGATGGTGAACAACGCAGGGAGAGGGAGAACAGCAAGACAGACATAAAAAGGGGAAATAGTAATTAATACTGTCCCCGCTGTGAAGCATCACACAGGCACCTCGACCATGAACACAGCAGAAGCACCACTGAAACCAGAGAGCTTTTTACTCCAGGCTTGGTCAGCATAGAAAACTCTATCACTGACAGTCAACTGATGCGTCATGTGACTTTTTAAAGGATGGTGGGAGTGGTCACCACCCACATCAGAAGACTAGCAACAAAACAGCTGCCAGCAAGGGGAAACTAACATTAACTCTTGCTGGCCTGAAATGAAAAAAAGGTTCATTTAAATTATAGTAGAATCAAAGCTGCCACACATTCAAAAATGAATCGTGACAATTGCATGGGAGTAACCAAGCTTCTGTGTGTGCCACAATACATGTCCCTCTTTGCTGTTTCTAAATTTAGTAGGTGAAAATAAAAAGTGTAGAATGCACTGACCATGACACAATTCATTTCATGTTACTCCAAGCTCTTTTTGACCTCATGGTACTCTATCTTCTGCAAACATGTACAGTGCCTTGCGAAAGAATTCAGCCCACTGGAAATTTTCATCCTTTTCCCATATATCATGTTTCAAACATAAAGATACCAAATGTAAATATTTGGTGAAGAATCAACAACAAGTGGAAAGTGAAAAGTGGGGTGCGCAATATTATTCAGCCCCTTTAACTTAATACCTTGTTGCGCCACCTTTTGCTGCGATTACAGCTGCAAGTCGCCTGGGGTATGTCTCTATCAGTTTTGTACATCAAGAGACTGAAATTCTTGCCCATTCTTCCTCGGCAAACAGCTCGAGCCTCAGTGAGGTTTGATGGAGATCATTTGTGAACAGCAGTTTTCAGCTCTTTCCACAGATTGTTTGGGATCATTTTCTTGTTGGAAGACAAATCTCAATCCCAGTCTCAGGTCTTTTGCAGACTCCAACAGGTTTTCTTCAAGAATGATCCTGTATTTGTCTCCATTCATCTTCCCATCAATTTTAACCAACTTCCCTGAACCCTGCTGAAGAAAAGCAGGCCCAAATCATGATGCTGCCACCACCATGTTCGACAGAGGGGATGGTGTGTTCAGGGTGATGAGCGGTGTTGCCTTTACGCCAAACATATCATTTGGCATTGTTTCCAAAAAGTTCAATTTTCGTTTCATCAGACCAGAGCACCTTCTTCCACATGTTTGGTGTGTCTCCCAGGTGGCTTTTTGCAAACTTTAAACAACACTTTTTATGAATATCTTTGAGAAATGGCTTTCTTCTTGCCACTCTTCCATAAAGGCCCGATTTGTACAGTGTATGACTAATTATTGTCCTATGGACAGACTGTCCCACCTCAGCTGTAGTTCTCTGCAGTTCATCCAGAATGATCATGGGCCTCTTGGCTGCATCTCTGATCAGTCTTCTCCTTGTTTGAGATGAAAGTTTAGAGGGACGGCCGGGTCTTGGTAGATTTGCAGTGGTATGATACTCCTTCCATTTCAATATGATCGCTTGCACAGTGCTCCTTGGGATGTTTAAAGTTTTGGAAATCATTTTGTATCCAAATCCAGCTTTAAACTTCTCAACAACATTATCACGGACCTGCCTGTTGTGTTCCTTGGTCTTCATGATGCTCTCTGTGCTTCAAACAGAACCCAGAGAATATCGCAGAGCAGGTGCATTTATATGGAGACTTGATTACACACAGGTGGATTATATTTATCATCACTAGTCATTTAGGACGACATTGGATCATTCAGAGATCCACAATGAACTTCTGGAGTGAGTTTGCTGCACTGAAAGTAAAGGGGCCGAATAATATTGCACGCCCCACTTTTCAGTTTTTTGAATTTCCACAAAAATTTAAAATAACCAATAAATTTTGTTCAACTTCACAATTGTGTCCCACTTGTTGATTCTTCACCAAAAATTTACATTTAGTATCTTTATGTTTGAAGCATGATATGTGGGAAACGGTTGAAAAGTTCCAGAGGGCCGAATACTTTCGTAAGGCACTGAATATGGCAGCTTTATTTTATCCATGATTTTATGAAGCTAATTCACAGAATTCAACAGTTCCTATGGAACATATTTAACATTCATTTCAAATTACATATTTATTCATAAATTCTATAGAAATGTGCCCTTTTTATAATATGTGCACTATATAATAATACAGAAATAGTGCAATTTCTATGCAGACAGACAGTCAGTGCCTTACCGTGAAAGCTTCATTTAACACTACTCTGATGCATCTGAATTGAAGCAGACTGCTATCCGTATGGCTCCCCCTGCTGGTCAAAGGTATATGATGATGTGAATGGATATCAAGGATATAGTCAGTGCTTTATTGTACAAGTGCAAATCTGCAGCTTTTTTTTTTTTTTATAACTTAAACCAGTAAAGTTTGAATAATCTATACTTAAAGAGTAACTACATTTTCATTTTTTTAATTAACAGCATGGATGAGGCTAAAAAAACTTTGTAATATATCTTATAACGGAAAAATACCTATTTTCCCATTTTCTCACTTAACAGTAACTTCTATGTCCTTTGCCTCCTGTATAAGCATTCATTCACAAAAATTGCTCAAATTTGTCTTCATTGTGAAATCAATTGAAACTTGTTGCCTATAAAAGTCTATGAAGAGGGGAAGAGAATGGGAGGGAGAACGAAGAGGTGACACAAAAAAAAGCTACTGTAGCTACCAGTGACAGGGGAAAGTTGGTAAAAATTCAGGATACAAGTTATATGTATAGTTGAGCGATACCAGCCGATACTTGAAAATATCGGATCGGAATGGATCGGCCGATCTTAAAAAAAAGTATCGGTATCGCCGATTCCGATACCGGGAACCAATGCAAGTCAATGGGGCCAAAATATCGGAATTAAAAAAAACCCTTTCTTTCCTTGTAGGTTAATTCTACATGAAGAAAAACAACTAAGAATAATGTAGAATGTATTGTGGGAGGTGGAGGAGACATTAAAGCCATAGAGGTTTAGCCCAATCAAATGGAATAGCAGGAATTAAACTTTTTTTTTAAAGATGTTAGGAGTTACAAAGATATTGACTATGTTAGCCTCATTTATATTTTGCCAGACATGTATGTCTTCTTCTTCTTTCTTCTTTCTTCTTCTTTCTTATTCTTCTTCCTTTTTTTACCTTCTTCTTCTTCTTCTTATTCCTTTTTTTACATTCTTCTTCTTCTTCTTCCTTTTTTTACATTCTTCTACTTCCTTTTTTTACATTCTTCTTCTTCTTCCTTTTTTTACATTCTTCTTCTTATTCCTTTTTTTACATTCTTCTTCTTCTTCCTTTTTTAAATTCTTCTACTTCCTTTTTTTACATTCTTCTTCTTCTTCTTCTTCTTCTTCCTTTTCTTACATTCTTCATATTCTTCTTATTCAACAATTATTATTCTACATATTCAGCTTCTTCATCTTCTTCCTATTCTTCTTCATCATATTCTTGTTTGTGTCAGGCATTCCTGTAGTTGTTATCTAGAAAAGTTAGAAGTTTACACCTTCCGTTCTGCCTGTCACAAAAGATTTACAACAGGATTTGTCCGCGTTCAGTTTGGCCTGCAGCAGCAGGCCTTTTCCAGGGGCACCACGAGGAGGAACGGACTCACCCCCATACACTGCTTAGTCTTCTTCTGCTTATAAATAAGATAATATCATTTGCTGAGAGTATTAGTCTTATGCTTAATGTTCTTCTGCTTTGTTTTTTTTATGCTTCTTTGTCTTCTCTCTCTTGTTGTTCTGCATCTTGGTGGTTGTCTTCCTGTTCTTTGTCCTCTTGAACCAGCTGACGGTACTGGCACCCGGAGGGGCAGCAGAAGGAACAAGAGCCAATGGCACTACCGAGGACCAGCTGACGGTGCTGGAACCCGGTTACTAAGCAGGAGGTACCTGTGCTACAATGCACTACCAAGGACCAGCAGACGTTGCCGGAACTCGGATACCGAGATGGAGGCACCTAGGCCAAAGGCTCTGACGAGAACCAGCTGACGGTGCTGGAACCCGGAGGGGTAGCATAAGCTGCAAGAGCAAATGGAAATAGCGAGGACCAGCTGACAGTGCTGGCACCCGGAGGGGCAGCAGAAGGAATAAGAGCCAATGGCACAACTGACGACCAGCTGACGGTGCTGGAACCCGGTTACTAAGCAGGAGGTACCTGTGCTACAAAGCACTACCAAGGACCAGCAGACGTTGCCGGAACTCGGATACCGAGATGGAGGCACCTAGGCCAAAGGCTCTGATGAGAAACAGCTGACGGTGCTGGAACCCGGAGGGGTATCAGAAGTTACCCCTGAAAAGCAAAGTTGGCATGCCGCAAGCTGGCCGCAGTTACCGAATCACACAGTCCTACAGGGGGTGCTTGTCCTACTGGCACTATGGAACAAGCCTTTCTTACCAGAACCCGCAGTCCACATAGGAAGCACCTAAACTGCTGGCACCCTAGCCTCGGCTAACCCAACCGCAACACGACATGGCAACTTGGGGTGGCAAACTGACATTGACACTTCCCGGAAACAGCAGGCAGGGCTGGAACCAAGCTGGGCAGGAGGGAGTACCCGTGCCAAAGTCAGTTATGAGCAGCAACTGGCGATGTTGGAGCCCAGGACAAGCACTTAGCAGGCTGAGGCCTGATGTGCTGTCAATTGGGAGGCAGCAGGACAGATTGCCATCAAAACAGCAGGGGAACAGCTGACGTTACTGAACCCCACAAACACAGGAGCTAGTGTTTTACTCTGTGAAGACGGCACTTCCGAGCAACAACTGGCTGTGTTGAAGCCCAGGGACAAGCACGGAGCAGGCTGAGGCTGCATTGAAGAAATTTTAAGATCGGTTGTAGACTACTAATTTGAACCAAGCTCCACTTAGGCCTGTGGCTTCACTGATTTTCGTATTTCCCCTGTCCTCCAACCCCGCCAGTTACAGCTCCGAAGTGGCGTCTGCACAATCCACACTTGTTCCTGTGTTACAGGTGTTCAGTCCGGTCAGTTAATCCCCTGATGTGTGTCCGGCAATGTCGCCTGCTCTGTCCACATTCCCATAATGGGAATGTGGACAGAGCAGGCGACATTGCCGGACACACATCAGGGGATTAACTGACCGGACTGAACACCTGTAACACAGGAACAAGTGTGGATTGTGCAGACGCCACTTCGGAGCTGTAACTGGCAGAGTTGGAGGACAGGGGAAATACGAGAGACAGTGGAGCCACAGGCCAAATTGGAGCACGGTTAAAAATCAGTAGTGGTACGACTGTGTAGGCAGCAGGAGACTTTGCCATCCACACAGCAGGGGATCAGCTGACATTACTGAACCCCACTGAGACACGGGAGCAAGTATCTCTTTCCGTGTGGACGGCACTTCCGAACTACAACTGGCTGTGTTGAAGCCCAGGAAATAGGAGGGTGTAGGTAGAGGCCTACTGTATTTTGAATGAGGTGACAGCAGGAGAGACTGCCATCCACACAGCAGGGGATCAGCTGACATTACTGAACCCCACTGAGACACGGGAGCAAGTATCTCTTTCCGTGTGGACGGCACTTCCGAACTACAACTGGCTGTGTTGAAGCCCAGGAAATAGGAGGGTGTAGGCAGAGGCCTACTGTATTTCGAATGAGGTTACAGCAGGAGAGACTGCCATCCACACAGCAGGGGATCAGCTGACGTTACTGAACCCCACTGAGACACGGGAGCAAGTATCTCTTTCCGTGTGGACGGCACTTCCGAACGACAACTGGCTGTGTTGAAGCCCAGGAAATAGGACGGTGTAGGCAGAGGCCTACTGTATTTTGAATGAGGTGACAGCAGGAGAGACTGCCATCCACACAGCAGGGGATCAGCTGACATTACTGAACCCCACTGAGACACGGGAGCAAGTATCTCTTTCCGTGTGGACGGCACTTCCGAACTACAACTGGCTGTGTTGAAGCCCAGGAAATAGGAGGGTGTAGGCAGAGGCCTACTGTATTTTGAATGAGGTGACAGCAGGAGAGACTGCCATCCACACAGCAGGGGATCAGCTGACATTACTGAACCCCACTGAGACACGGGAGCAAGTATCTCTTTCCGTGTGGACGGCACTTCCGAACTACAACTGGCTGTGTTGAAGCCCAGGAAATAGGAGGGTGTAGGCAGAGGCCTACTGTATTTTGAATGAGGTGACAGCAGGAGAGACTGCCATCCACACAGCAGGGGATCAGCTGACGTTACTGAACCCCACTGAGACACGGGAGCAAGTATCTCTTTCCGTGTGGACGGCACTTCCGAACTACAACTGGCTGTGTTGAAGCCCAGGAAATAGGAGGGTGTAGGCAGAGGCCTACTGTATTTTGAATGAGTTTACAGCAGGAGAGACTGCCATCCACACAGCAGGGGATCAGCTGACGTTACTGAACCCCACTGAGACACGGGAGCAAGTATCTCTTTCCGTGTGGACGGCACTTCCGAACTACAACTGGCTGTGTTGAAGCCCAGGAAATAGGAGGGTGTAGGCAGAGGCCTACTGTATTTTGAATGAGTTTACAGCAGGAGAGACTGCCATCCACACAGCAGGGGATCAGCTGACGTTACTGAACCCCACTGAGACACGGGAGCAAGTATCTCTTTCCGTGTGGACGGCACTTCCGAACTACAACTGGCTGTGTTGAAGCCCAGGAAATAGGAGGGTGTAGGCAGAGGCCTACTGTATTTTGAATGAGTTTACAGCAGGAGAGACTGCCATCCACACAGCAGGGGATCAGCTGACGTTACTGAACCCCACTGAGACACGGGAGCAAGTATCTCTTTCCGTGTGGACGGCACTTCCGAACTACAACTGGCTGTGTTGAAGCCCAGGAAATAGGAGGGTGTAGGCAGAGGCCTACTGTATTTTGAATGAGTTTACAGCAGGAGAGACTGCCATCCACACAGCAGGGGATCAGCTGACGTTACTGAACCCCACTGAGACACGGGAGCAAGTATCTCTTTCCGTGTGGACGGCACTTCCGAACTACAACTGGCTGTGTTGAAGCCCAGGAAATAGGAGGGTGTAGGCAGAGGCCTACTGTATTTTGAATGAGGTGACAGCAGGAGAGACTGCCATCCACACAGCAGGGGATCAGCTGACATTACTGAACCCCACTGAGACATGGGAGCAAGTATCTCTTTCCGTGTGGACGGCACTTCCGAACTACAACTGGCTGTGTTGAAGCCCAGGAAATAGGAGGGTGTAGGCAGAGGCCTACTGTATTTTGAATGAGGTGACAGCAGGAGAGACTGCCATCCACACAGCAGGGGATCAGCTGACGTTACTGAACCCCACTGAGACACGGGAGCAAGTATCTCTTTCCGTGTGGACGGCACTTCCAAACTACAACTGGCTGTGTTGAAGCCCAGGAAATAGGACGGTGTAGGCAGAGGCCTACTGTATTTTGAATGAGGTGACAGCAGGAGAGACTGCCATCCACACAGCAGGGGATCAGCTGACATTACTGAACCCCACTGAGACACGGGAGCAAGTATCTCTTCCCGTGTGGACGGCACTTCCGAACTACAACTGGCTGTGTTGAAGCCCAGGAAATAGGAGGGTGTAGGCAGAGGCCTACTGTATTTTGAATGAGGTGACAGCAGGAGAGACTGCCATCCACACAGCAGGGGATCAGCTGACATTACTGAACCCCACTGAGACACGGGAGCAAGTATCTCTTTCCGTGTGGACGGCACTTCCGAACTACAACTGGCTGTGTTGAAGCCCAGGAAATAGGAGGGTGTAGGCAGAGGCCTACTGTATTTTGAATGAGTTTACAGCAGGAGAGACTGCCATCCACACAGCAGGGGATCAGCTGACGTTACTGAACCCCACTGAGACACGGGAGCAAGTATCTCTTTCCGTGTGGACGGCACTTCCGAACTACAACTGGCTGTGTTGAAGCCCAGGAAATAGGAGGGTGTAGGCAGAGGCCTACTGTATTTTGAATGAGTTTACAGCAGGAGAGACTGCCATCCACACAGCAGGGGATCAGCTGACGTTACTGAACCCCACTGAGACACGGGAGCAAGTATCTCTTTCCGTGTGGACGGCACTTCCGAACTACAACTGGCTGTGTTGAAGCCCAGGAAATAGGAGGGTGTAGGCAGAGGCCTACTGTCTTTGTAATGCGGAGACAGCAGGAGAGACTGCCATCTCCACAGTAGGGGATCAGCTGGCAATGATGAACCCCACTAACACTTGAATGAATGTGTTTGGCTCTGTGGAGACGACACTTCTGAACACCAACTGACGCTGTTGGAGCCCAGGATTAGGCGAGGAGCAGGCTGGGGCCTACTGGATTTTGGCAGGTGAAGGCAGCAGGAGACTTGCCATCTCCACAGCAGGGGAACAGCTGGCAGTGCTGAACCCCACTAACACTCGAACGAATGTGTTTGGCTCTGTGGAGACGACACTTCTGAACACCAACTGACGCTGTTGGAGCCCAGGATTAGGCTTGGAGCAGGCTGGGGCCTACTGGATTTTGGCAGGTGAAGGCAGCAGGAGACTTGCCATCTCCACAGCAGGGGAACAGCTGGCAGTGCTGAACCCCACTAACACTCTAACGAAGGTGTTTGGCTCTGTGGAGACGACACTTCTGAACACCAACTGACGCTGTTGGAGCCCAGGATTAGGCGAGGAGCAGGCTGGGGCCTACTGGATTTTGGCAGGTGAAGGCAGCAGGAGACTTGCCATCTCCACAGCAGGGGAACAGCTGGCAGTGCTGAACCCCACTAACACTCTAACGAAGGTGTTTGGCTCTGTGGAGACGACACTTCTGAACACCAACTGACGCTGTTGGAGCCCAGGATTAGGCGAGGAGCAGGCTGGGGCCTACTGGATTTTGGCAGGTGAAGGCAGCAGGAGACTTGCCATCTCCACAGCAGGGGAACAGCTGGCAGTGCTGAACCCCACTAACACTCTAACGAAGGTGTTTGGCTCTGTGGAGATGACACTTCTGAACACCAACTGACGTTGTTGGAGCCCAGGATTAGGCGAGGAGCAGGCTGGGGCCTACTGGATTTTGGCAGGTGAAGGCAGCAGGAGACTTGCCATCTCCACAGCAGGGGAACAGCTGGCAGTGCTGAACCCCACTAACACTCGAACGAATGTGTTTGGCTCTGTGGAGACGACACTTCTGAACACCAACTGACGCTGTTGGAGCCCAGGATTAGGCTTGGAGCAGGCTGGGGCCTACTGGATTTTGGCAGGTGAAGGCAGCAGGAGACTTGCCATCTCCACAGCAGGGGAACAGCTGGCAGTGCTGAACCCCACTAACACTCTAACGAATGTGTTTGGCTCTGTGGAGACGACACTTCTGAACACCAACTGACGCTGTTGGAGCCCAGGATTACGCATGCCGCATGCAGAGGCCAATGGGCAGCGGTTTTTATGGAGGTTGTGGACTACTACTGATTCTAACCATGCTCCACTTAGGCCTCTGGCTCCACTGTCTCTACTATTTACCCTGGCCTCCAACCCCGCCAGCTACATCTCTGAAGTGGCGTCAGCACAATCTACACTTGTTCCTGTGTTACTGGTGCTCAGTCCCGTCAGTTGATCCCCTGATGTTTGTCCGGCAAGTTCGCCAGCTCTGTCCTCATTCCCACTACTGGTTATGGGAATGTGGACAGAGCAGGAGACCTTGCCGGACACACATCAGGGGATAAACTGATGGGACTGAGCCACAGGAACACAGGAACAAGTGTAGATTGTGCTGACGCCACTTCAGAGATGTAGATGGCGGGGTTGGAGGTCAGGGGAAATAGTAGAGACAGTGGAGCCAGAGACCTAAGTTGGGCACGGTTAAAAATCAGTAGTGGTTTGAATGTTGATGGAGCTGGTGACTTTGCCGTCCACACAGCAGGGGATCAGCTGGCATTACTGAACCCCACTAACACAGGAGCTAGTGTGTTTCTCTGTGCAGACGACACATCTGAGCGACAACTGGCTGTGTTGAAGCAAAGGGATTATAGTTCAGGTGGTAGAAAAATGAACACACCAGCAGACCTGGATACAGTTGCCAACCACTAATTTAGTCTGTAAGAGGAATGGCAAAGTCTTTGGAGATCCAGGCCTTGTTCATTTTCAGAAAAGTCAGCCGGTCAACATTATCGGAAGATAGTCGCGTGCGACGGTCTGTTAGTACACCACCTGCGGCACTAAAGACACGTTCCGATAATACACTGGCAGCAGGGCAAGCCAGCACCTCCAATGCATACTGGCTAAGCTCTGGCCATGTATCCAGCTTAGAGACCCAAAACTTGAAGGGGGAAGAGCCATCTGGGAGTACAGCGACAGGGCAAGACATGTAGTCTGACACCATCTGACGGAAGCGTTGCCTCCTGCTGACTCGAGGCGTCGCTGATGGTGTAGACAATTGTGGTGGGCACACAAAACTTTGCCACATTTGGGCCATAGTGGTCTTGCCTTGTGCTGCGGCGCTGCCTCTGCTCCCTCTTTGTGCAGAGTTTCCTCCACTGCCTCGACGCACAGAGCTGCTTTGTAAAGCACTAGCAACAATGCTGTCGGGTGGAATGGAAAACATTATGGACTGCACCAGTGACTCTTCGTACTCCCGCATTTTACGCTCCCGGTTCAACGTTGGTATGAGCCTTTGTACGCTGTCCCGGTAGCGAGGATCTAGGAGGGTGTACACCCAATAATCAGCCGAGACGAGAATGTGGGCGATGCGGCGGTCGTTTCTCAGGCACTGCAGCATGAAATCAACCATGTGCTGCAGACTCCCAACTGCCAAAGAACCGCTGTCCCCTGTTTGAGGCGTGACCTCGGCCTGCTCTGCATCACCCCACCCTCGCTGTACATACTGAGTAGAGGTTTGTGTACCTCCCTCCTCTGGAGAGATGTCTTCCTCCTCCATCGACTCCTCCTCATCCTCCTCACAAAGTGTCCCCTGCCTAGGCCTTTGTGAGGAAACACGTAGCGCAGACTGTCCAGAAGCAGATGGCATTTGGGACTCCTCATCCTCCACCTCTTCTGAAACCTCATCCCTTAGTGCTTGCAGTGTTTGTTGAAGCAGGCAGATAAGGGGGACAGTCATGCTGACTAGTGCATCATCTGCACTCGCCATCCGCGTGGATTCATCGAAGGCACGCAAAACGAGGCAGATGTCCTTCATAGAGGCCCACTCAATGGTGCTGAAGTGTGAACGGCGCACAGTGCGACTTGTTTGCGCCTGATGCAGCTGGTACTCCATGACTGCTGCCTGCTGCTCACACAACCGCTCCAACATATGTAACGTTGAATTCCACCGGGTGGGTAGGTCACATATGATGCGATGTTCCGGAAGGCCAAATCGTCGCTGCAGAGCAGCGAGGCGCGATCTTGCCGTGCTGGAACGTCGCAAGTGAGCGCACTCTATGCGGACCTTGTGCAACAGTGCAGCAAGATCCGGATAGTCCCTCAGAAAGCTCTGCACGACCAAGTTAAGAACATGTGCCAGACATGGGATGTGTGTGAGGTTGCCTAGGCCAAGAGCTGCCACCAGATTTCGGCCATTGTCACACACTACCAAGCCCGGCTGGAGATTCGCTGGCCCAAACCACACATCGCTCTCCAGCTTGATAGCATTCCAGAGCTCCTGCGCTGTGTGGCTTCGATTCCCCAAAGAAATTAATTTGAGTACAGCCTGTTGATGTTTGGCCACGGCTGTGCTCATATCGGTCGTAACAGGCTCCTGCTCTGCTGTTTCTGAGGAACGAGTAGGAGGAGGAGTCTATGTGTACAGACTGGAGTCCTGCAATCCGTGGCGTTGGAAGAACACGTACAGCGCCACTCTCCAGATCCGTACCCGGCTCCACAACATTGACCCAGTGGGCAGTGAGGGAAAGGTATCGTCCCTGTCCATGGTTACTGGTCCACGCATCGGTGGTCAGGTGGACCTTGCTACTAACGGCGTTTAGTAGCGCATGTTTTATTTTGCCCTCAACATGTTTCTGCAGGGCAGGGACGGCTCGCCTGCTGAAATAAAAGCGGCTGGGCACGTTGTATTGGGGGACTGCCAATGCCATTAAGTCCCGGAAGGTGTCAGTGTCCACCAGCCTGAATGACAGCATTTCAACTACCAGAAGTTTGGCAATGCCAGCATTCAGAGACTGTGCTCGGGGATGGTTTGCCGAGTAAGGGCGCCTTTTATCCCATGCCTGTGCTACCGATGGCTGTGATGGATGGGAACGTGCTGCTATGGGTGTAATCTGACAGGGTCTCCGGACAACAGTGGCAGAGGTTCTTCCTTGGCGATCCTGTGAGGAAGCCGAACCAGCAGTGTGTGAGCTGGAGGAAGAGGGCCCAACACGAACTGAAGAGGTGGTAGGTGGTGCTGTACGTTGGCCTACGTCTTCAGGGTGTCTCTGCAACTCCAACTCGTGCTTGGTGCGCACATGTTTCCACATATTTGTAGTATTGAGGTTGCTGACATTTCTCCCTCTTTTGACTCTCTGATGACACAGCTTGCATTTGACAAAGCAAATGTCATCTGCAACTGTTTCAATAAAGGACCACGCACTGCAACTCTTGTGAGCGCCCGGTTTGCCTTTGGAAGGAGGAATGCTCCTAACGGGTGCCGAAGTGGAGGGTACAGGCAACCAAGTCTTCCCCCTCCCTCTGCCTCCTGTTTTGGCCGGTAGGGGAATCTCTTCCTCCGAGCTGCTCCCACCACCTTCCTGTTGCTCACGCCATGATTGGTCAAGGACCTCATCATCTTCCCTCCCCTCTTCAAACAGCTGCTTCTCCGGGGTTGTCTCGCCAGCACCGTACGCACCAGAAAGTGGCAACTGAGTCTCGTCATCATCTGATGCGTACTGAGGTGTGCTGACCATAGGCACTGGCCCACTCGCCTCTTCAGATTCAGAGGGACAAAGAAGTTGCGCATCACTGCATACTCCCTCTTCTTCACATTCAGGAATGCTGCTTGGCTGGCCCCCTCTTTCCAAGCCAACAGATTCCGAGAACAGAAGTAGAGACTGTGATGGCTCCTGTCCATGTCTCTCTGACTGCCTGGGCACTTTGGCAGGTGGTGAAGAGACAGATGGTTGCTCTTCGGTGCTCTGACCCTGAGAGGATGCGGAAGTAATTGAAGTCGATGCGTTAGCTGCCATCCATCCGACAACGGCTTCAATTTGTTCCTCCCGCAGCAGTGGGGTACGTTGAGGTCCTACAAAGCTGCGCATAAAGGACTGTTGCCTGCTAAAACTGGGGGATGCTGATCCACTGGTGCCCGCAGCAGGCCCAGAATCCCCACGTCCTCTACCTGTAGAATCCCCACGTCCTCTCCCTGCAGAATCCCCACGTCCTCTCCCTGCTGAAACTCCACGCCCACGCCCACGCCCACGCGCCTTACTCCCTGCCTTCTTCATCTTGCAAGACTGCTTAAGATAGGCAAAAAAGTACAAAGGGGGGCCTTAGTGTGCTTATTCCTGAACAGCTGGTTACAGGTACAAGAAACACTAATTTTATGAAGTGTGTGTGTGTGTGGACTAGACTTTAATAGGAGCTGATGTGGCCTACACAAGTTCAAAATGTAGTGTTTGGTGAACTTTTTTTGTGGTTTCTTTGTTGGAAACAAACTCAAAGTATGTGAACAAAGAATTGAAACTGATAGTATCACCAACTTTTTGGAGCTATTACAATGCAGGCAGGTAACCTACAATGCAAAAGATGAGGCTCCAAAAAAATTGGGTAATACTAATCTGGCTGCGCCGGCAGGGCACAAGCCAGAAAAAAAGGCTCCTCTATCTACTCCTATATAGTGTTTGCAACCAACCAATGTTGATGGATACGGATGGATGCACACTAATAGGAGAAGAAAAAATGAGCTGCACTCAAAGACAAATATGTGTGAGGCAGTGACGCACGTTGAGCGTCCTACAACCAGACGTAGCTGCAGGACACTCTACTCAGCGTGAGCTGCACTCACACACAGTCAGAGGCCTCTCAGACAGCCGTCAACAGTGCAGCTAAGTGGGCACTGGCACTGACAGGCTGCAGAAAGGCTCCGCTGTGTACTCCTTTATAGTGTTTGCAACCACCGTAGATGGAGACGGATGGATGCACACTAATAGAAGAAAAAATGAGCTGCACTCAAATAAAAATATGTGTGAGGCACTGACGCACGCTGAGCGTCCTACAGCCAGACGTAGCTGCAGGACACACTACTCAGCGTGAGCTGCACTCACACACAGTCAGAGACCTCTCAGACAGCCGTGAACAGTGCAGCAAAGTGGACACTAGCACTGAAAGGCTGCAGAAAGGCTCCGCTGTCTACTACTAGTGTTTGCAACCAACGTATATGGATACGGATGGAAGCACACTAGATTGAAATTATGTAAAAAATGCAGCTCAAAAAATAAAAGATGTATGAGGCAGCAGTGATCACACTGGGTGGCCTACAGCCTGACGTGGCTGCAGGACCCACTCCACAGCGTGAGCTGCACTCACACAGCCCTTGCAGACAGCTGTGAACACTGCTGCTAGGGCAAAGAAGGCTACAGTGGTGGTTTATGTAGCCTGGGTAAAGCACTAGATGTTTGGTGGAATCGCTATTTCTAACTGTCCCTCACAGTCTTCTACAGCAGCCTGTCCCTAACTGAATTCACAGCAGAGTGACCAGAAATGGCGGCTGCGGTGGCTTTTATAGTGCATCATGACATCATTTCGGCAGCCAATCACAGCCATGCCAATAGTTAACATGCCTACATGCCTAACAGGATGTGCCCACACTTCGGAGGATTCCCATTGGCTTAATCAAAGCAAGCAGGCTCATAGCATGATGGGAACTTCCTATTCCGATTCCGATTCCGGAATCCGATATGACAAAAGTATCGGAACTAAGTATCGGAATTCCGATACCGCTAATATCGGCCGATACCCGATACTTGCGGTATCGGAATGCTCAACACTAGTTATATGTCGTCCAGAATTAGCGGAATTCGTCAAGTACAACAAATCACACAGAATTGATTGCCCTGTGCTCTGCCTGGGATTTATACAAAAGGCTGTAATAGAAACTGGTGTGGGGTAACAGATATCACCAAGTGCCAACATCACACAAAAACGTAACTTTCATTAATTATAAAAATAAACTAATATATACTAATATATACACTGTGAATTACAAACCACATGTGCAGGAGTATGGAGGGCCAGGAGTAATAGAACTACAAGATTAACCTCTTTATTCCTGATTTTGCATGTCTGTATAGGACACTACTGGACATACACTGGGAAAATAAGTATTTGATGCAATGAAGAATTTGCAAGTTTTCCCACCTACAAAGAAAGAAGAGGTCTGTAATTATTATCGTAGGTACACTTCATCTGTGAGAGGTATAATTATGTGCTTAATTGTAAAACACTGGGCAAAACAGTCACTGAAAAAGACCTGGGTGTATGGGTGGACGACAAACTCACATTTAGTGGCCAGTGTCAGGCAGCTGCTGCAAAGGCAAATAAAATAATGGGATGCATTAAAAGAGGCATAGATGCTCATGAGGAGAACATAATTTTACCCCTATATAAGTCACTAGTGCGACCACACTTAGAATACTGCGTACAGTTCTGGTCTCCGGTGTATAAGAAAGACATAGCTGAACTGGAGCGGGTGCAGAGAAGAGCGACCAAGGTTATTAAGGAACTAGGGGGTCTGCAATACCAAGACAGGTTATTACACTTGGGGTTACTTAGTTTGGAAAATCGAAGGCTTAGGGGTGATCTTATTACAATGTATAAATATATGCGGGGACAGTACAAAGACCTTTCTAATGATCTTTTTACTCTTAGACCTGTGACGGGAACAAGGGGGCTTCCTCTATGTCTGGAGGAAAGAAGGTTTAAGCAAACTCACAGACACGGATTCTTTACTGTAAGAGCAGTGAGACTATGGAACTCTCTGCCATATGATGTTGTAATGAGTTATTCACTACTAAAATGTAAAAAGGGTCTGGATGCCTTTCTTGAAAAGTATAATATTACAGGGTATATACACTAGATTCCTTAGTGTTGCGTTGATCCAGGGAGCTAGTCTGATTGCCGCATGTGGAGTCGGGAAGGAATATTTTACCCCAATGTGAAGCTTACTGATTGCCACATTGTTTTTTTTTGCCTTCCTCTGGATCAACATGTTAGGGCAAGTTAGGACAGGATATGGGTTGAACTACACTCACTGGCCACTTTATTAGGTACACCTGTCCAACTGTGTGTTAAGACTTAATTTCTAATCAGCCAATCACATGGCGGCAACTCAGTGCATTTAGGCATGTAGACATGGTCAAGACAATCTCCTGCAGTTCAAACCGAGCATCAGTATGGGGAAGAAAGGTGATTTGAGTGCCTTTGAACGTGGCATGATTGTTGGTGCCAGAAGGGCTGGTCTGAGAATTTCAGAAACTGCTGATCTACTGGGATTTTCACGCACAACCATCTCTAGGGTTTACAGAGAATGGTCCGAAAAAGAAAAAAAATCCAGTGAGCGGCAGTTCTGTGGCCGGAAATGCCATGTTGATGCCAGAGGTCAGAGGAGAATGGGCAGACTGGTTCGAGCTGATAGAAAGGCAACAGTGACTCAAATTGCCACCCGTTACAACCAAGGTAGGCAGAAGAGCATCTCTGAACGCACAGTGCGTCGAACTTTGAGGCAGATGGGCTACAGCAGCAGAAGACCACACTGGGTACCACTCCTCTCAGCTAAGAACAGGAAACTGAGGCTACA
Source organism: Dendrobates tinctorius (assembly GCF_039654945.1). Classification (NCBI taxonomy): domain Eukaryota; kingdom Metazoa; phylum Chordata; class Amphibia; order Anura; family Dendrobatidae; genus Dendrobates; species Dendrobates tinctorius. The sequence continues at coordinate 14,842,766 of NW_027361823.1, read as the reverse complement.
ATTTGCACAAGCTCATCGAAATTGGACAGTAGAAGATTGGAAAAACGTTGCCTGGTCTGATGAGTCTCGATTTCTGCTGCGACATTCGGATGGTAGGGTCAGAATTTGGCGTAAACAACATGAAAGCATGGATCCATCCTGCCTTGTATCAACGGTTCAGGCTGGTGGTGGTGGTGTCATGGTGTGGGGAATTTTTTCTGGGCACTCTTTGGGCCCCTTGGTACCAATTGAGCATCGTTGCAACGCCACAGCCTACCTGAGTATTGTTGCTGACCATGTCCATCCCTTTATGACCACAATGTACCCAACATCTGATGGCTACTTTCAGCAGGATAATGCGCCATGTCATAAAGCTCGAATCATCTCAGATTGGTTTCTTGAACATGACAATGAGTTTACTGTACTCAAATGGCCTCCTCAGTCACCAGATCTCAATCCAATAGAGCATCTTTGGGATGTGGTGGAACGGGAGATTCGCATCAGGGATGTGCAGCCGACAAATCTGCGCCAACTGTGTGATGCCATCATGTCAATATGGTCCAAAATCTCTGAGGAATGCTTCCAGAACCTTGTTGAATCTCTGCCACGAAGAATTGAGGCAGTTCTGAAGGCAAAAGGGGGTCCAACCCCTTACTAGCATGGTGTACCTAATAAAGTGGCCAGTGAGTGTAGATGGAATTAAAGTCTCCCTTCAACCTTAATAACTATGTTACTAGATAGAATCATTAAAAAAAAAAAATTACATAAATAATTTGCATTTTATTGCATGAAATAAGTATTTGATACAAAAGAAAAGCAGAACTTAATATTTGGTACAGAAACCTTTGTTTGCAGTTACAGATGTCAGACGTTTCCTGTAGTTCTTGACTAAATTTGCACACACTGCAGCAGGGATTTTGGCTCCCTCCTCCATACAGATCTTCTCCAGATCTTTCAGGTTTCAGGGCAGTCGATGGGCAACATTGAGTTTCAGCTCCCACCAAAGATTTTCTATTTTGTCCAGGTCTGGAGACTGGCTAGGCCACTACAGTACCTTGAAATGCTTCTGACGGAGCCGCTCCTTAGTTGTCCTGGCGGTGTGTTGTGGGTCATTGTCATGCTGGAAGATCCAGCCAGGACCAACTTCAAAGGGAAGGAGGTTGTTGGCCAAAATCTTGCAATACATGACCCCATCCATCCTCCCTCACTGTTGAGCACCAGCACGCATGCTTTACTTTATTAAGCACATGTGCAACAAGGAGGGAAGGAAGTGTGTAAACATAGTAAGGATCACCGAAAATGTAAAACAAAATAAATTTATTGAAGTACAAATAATCAAGAAGGACAAGTACAAATTAAAAACAATTTAAAAGCCAAAGGGCTAAGATGTATAACAGCTAAAGGTCAGTATAGGGACCATCCAGACTCCTCCACTGTGTAACCGGAGGTGAGCTATAGGTAATAAATACTCAAACTGCGCTGAGAAAACAGATGTTAAAGCAATATTGTAGACAATATAATGCAAAATCACAATCCATGAATATAAATAAAAGCTAATAATACTGAAAAATGGAAACCCTAGAAGAACATTTTAAGGGAATAGGTCAATAATATCCCAAATAAAAAAATGAGGCAGATACTGTGAGAAAGTGACATCCCAAGAGAACAAGGCTGTATAAGACCTGATGGTCAATATGTCAGGTCAAAACCACCCAGTCACAGCATGATGCATAGAGGAAAGAGCAATGTTTTACTAAGCACAATTATACAGTGGTATATAAAATGCAGCTACTGACCTTTGGAGCAGTGGTCACATGCTCTGTGTAGTGGCGACATCTCTATCTCTGCTCTGATAAATGAGTCTTGGTTTGGCAAATGGTAGGAACATGTTAACTGACTACTCATTACCTGCCTGGCTATATTGAGTCACCTATAAACTTTCGTGGAAGAGGGAAAGTGGTATGGGGTTGCTATTCAAGTTGTGGCCTAGGTCTCTTCTAGTTCTAGTGAAGGGAAATGTTAATATGACAGCATACAGACTGCCAAAATAAAAATCTTCTGGACCAAGATATCCACAAGTTGAGTGCAAAGTTCTTTATAGGTTTGGGTAACCTACTTGTGCACCTCACGGTAGTGCCACGTTATATTTCACATGACATCACAAATGGACCCACAGACCCACTCCAAAATCTTGTAGAAAACTTTCCCACAAGAGTGGAAGCAGTTATAGCTGTAAAGGGGGAAACCAACTCCATATTAATGCCTATGTCTCCAGTAGGTGTAATATGTAAGTGTCTCAGTACTTGTACTTGTGTCTGTATAGTGTGGTCACAATTAAAAAAGGTTACACTTTAGTAAGGTTTTGGCACTTAGGGATATTTGTTGCTGAAAGGCAATTTGTATATAATGTATGACAACTTATTATGGAAAATCATCTAAAATGACAGCAACACTTTCAGTAAAAAATTCTAAAAATGTTTTAAATATCGTATTTTTCAGACTATAAGATGCACTGTTTTCCCAAAAAAATTTTGGGGAAAATGGAGGTACATCTTATAGTCGGAATATACTTACAACTAGTGTGGCGGCAGCAGGAGTGGGGCGATTCTGTGGCGGTCTGACGATGCAGGGCAATGATCACACTTTCTACCGAGGCTGGTGCAGCAGGTTCAGCGGTGCTCTGTGGTGCGAGGGCTGCCCTGGCATCTTGTAAAAGCCCGGAGGTCTCTGGGAAAATGCTCAGATTGAAATCTTGGCAACGAGATCTCGGGCCGAGATGTTAATCTGAGCATACACCACCCCGGCCATTTTCCCAGGGGCCACCGCATTGCTTCAATGGATGTGTGGGGCCTCCAGTCTTTCACAAGATGCCTCTGCAGCCCCCACATGGCAGAGCACCACTGCACCTTGTGCACCATCCTGGGATGGGATTTCCCAGACACTACCGCATCGCAGCAATGGATTTGTGGGGCTTCCGGGCTTTCACAAGATGCTGGTGCAGCCCCCGCACCACAGAGCACAACTAACCTTGTGCACCAGCTTGGGATGGGATTTCCCGGATGCCACCACATTGCACAATTGATGTGCAGTGCCTCCGGGCATTCACAAGATGCCGACACAGCCCCTGCACCGCAGAGCACCGCCGAACCTTGTGCACCAGCCTGGGATGGGAGTCATATCGCCAGACCACTGAACACCCCTTCTGACCACGCTACACCAGCGCTGCTGATCCCCTCCCAGTAAGCTGAATAGGGACTGTAAGACAGACCCCCATTTGACACATTAACTCTTTTACCCTATTTTCCTTCTGAAAATTTGAGGTGCAGCTTACAGTCCGAAAAATACGTTAGTTTAGATTCGACAGAAGCTTTATAATATTCTGTCTATAGTATTTTGTTACAGACACCAGAACAATATTCAGGGTTATAGCTCAAAAGAATGGTTCGGCCGACCGTTATCTGAGATGTGTCTTAACCCCTTTGCGACATGTGCCGTACAGGCAGGCAGAATCGCAATCCGTCCATGGCTATTAATTAGTTAACTACCGCTCTCAAACTCTGACAGTCGCATTTAACAAGCGCTTCTGGCTGTCGGGCCGAAAATACAAGCACCGCTGACCCCTGTCACGTGATCGAGGGTCATCGTTACATCGGCATAACAACCAGAGGTCTAATTGAAACCTCTATGGTTGTTGATGCAAGATTTCTATGAGCGCCACCCGGTGCTACACATTTTTGGTATCGCCACAGTCAGAATTGCCTGATCTATCAATAAAAAAGGACTAAAAGGATTAACCTGATCACTAAACGACGTAGCGAGAAAAAAATTGAAAAAGGCAGAATTACATATTTTTGGTCGCCTCGACATTGCGTTAAAATGCAATCAAAACGGGCGATCAAAAGAACATATCTGCACCAAAATTGTATTAAAAACATAAACTCGGTGCGCAAACAATAAGCCCTCACCCAACCCGAGATCATTAAAATTGTAGATACCACGGGTATCGGAAAATGGCGCCTTTTGTTTTAGGTTTTAACAAAGTTTTGAATTTTTTTTCACCACTTAGATAAAAATGAACCTAGATATGTTTGATGTCTATTAACTCGTAATGACCTGGCGAATCATAATGGCAGGTCAGTTTTAGCATTTAGTGAACATCGTAAAAAAAAAAAAAAAGAAAACAAGTGTGGGATTGCACTTTTTTTTACAATTTCACCGCACTTGGAATAATTTTCTCGTTTTTTTTGTACACGATGCGGTAAAACCAATGGTGTCATTCAAAAGAACAACTTGTCCCAGAAAAAACAAACCATCATTTGGCCATATTGACTGAAAAATAAAAAAAGTTATGGCTCTGGGAAGAAAGGGAGCGAAAAACATAAATGCAAAAACGAAAATGGGCTCCGGCACGAAGGGGTTAAAACACCCCTGATTAAGCTCAGATATACATATAGAAATAACTGGTTAAAAGGCCAGGCTGACATGAGTTAATGCTTAGATGAGAAAGTAAGATAAAGAGTAATATTTCATTTTATTTTATAGTATACCTACGCTGTAATGCCAATTTATACCATTAGATGGCAAAGTACATAATATTTTTAGATACTTTATGTTCTAGGAATTAAAAGTTACTAACAGCTGCAAAGAGATCAGTAGAAAAATAATCCAAAATCTGGGCATAGGTTGTAAAGTATTTGGCACCACTATCTCTGACTCCAGGGATTTGTCTTTTCCAAAACAACACTCTTGCCTAAACTAAACAAAATAATCTCATGTATCTTCTTATATATATGCTTGGCAATAGCCTTTTTATTTTGTATTTAGCTGACTTAAACCAATTTAACCTATTCCATGAATTGTAAATGTGGCGCCCCCAGGAGTATGGTCGCCACAGTGGCATTGCCTTCCTCCAGGGAGGGTGATGTCAGGCTTGGAGGCAATGAAGGGTCTCTCTAGCATTTAACCATGTCATGCAACACAGTTCCCACTCCAGGCCAACAGAGGGAGCACTGAACCCAGAACTGAGGGGAGGAGCTGTCTCTGAGGGCCAGGCAGGGAAATGAGTAGTTAGTGTGAGTAGGGCAACGAGTGTAGACATGTGGAGAGAAGCTGGAGGTTGAGCTGAGGATAGAGAGCTCCCTCCCAGTGATAGCGCAAGATCTGGAGCCTGGTCTCCACGGTTGTATGGATACTGAAGGTCCTGCAACAGAAACCAGAGGAATAGGAAGCTGTAAATGCTCTATTCCCAACTAAGACTCGCAGGCACAACAGCAAAAGGTGAGCCGAGAGAGATAGAGGGCTACAGCTGTCTGCCATATGAGGTAAATACAAAATGGAAGAAGAAGGAGGAACTTCAGTGCAACACTGTACTGCATGTACCTCAAGTAAGCGCTAGGAAGGAGACTACACAACCCATCTGATAGAGAGATCCCTGAGTTGCTTCCAGGCTAGCCTGCTCCTGTGCCATCTGTAACCAGGACCCTGGACTGCGTTTGCCAAGTAAAGGTAAAGAAACTGCACCCTGTTGTGTCCTTGCCTCCTTCCTGCAACATTCTCAGCACTGCTACATCTCTGTGCCCAACACTGCACCCTTTTCCTAAACATTCCGTTACACTGCCCTGGGACTAAAGCCCTGCCTGTGGAGGGCTATAATATCACTGCTGCACCACACCATCTGTCCCAGAGGATCTGTCTGCAGCGTCGGCTTATATCTCTATTGCCAAACACCACAGGTGGCGTCATGAATCACTTATAAACTTTATTCCTAACTCAACCCCTTTTACAATGGGCGCCCAGGGCCACGGACCGGGTCACCGCTGCTGTGACACTTCCCTGTGAGATACCGGCCCGGTACCGAGTACCCCACAGCCCTGTGAGGGAGACCCATATAAATCTATTAATATAATTCGTCTTTAAAAAACAGAAAGATTTGCCAAAAGTGGCTACTGTACTGATCATGTGCTTTAATAGCAGCATAAACAGGACTATGGATAGCGATGGACAAACCCGAATAATAAAGTTCGAGATCTGTACTGAAGACCTGCTCGTCAGGCACGGACAACACTAGGAAGTCTGTGCTACTGTTCGGGTTCAGCACCTCGAACACCATGTGTTTAATGTACTGTAATCTATATGACGGCGTGAGGAAAACCTGTGGCTCTGATCTGCGGTAAGATAATTACCACTGGCAAGAGAGCTGCGGTTCCCATGCTGTCAGATGATAGTGTGAGACATCAGCTGTGATCAGAGGTAAAAGTTTACCTCCAGTTGCAGGCATCGGCTGATAAGAGAATACTACTCCCATCAGCCTTAGTCTGCTGTTGCTAATAACAGTGAGAACAGGAGCCACTGATGGGAGTATTTATCAGCTGGCGCCTATGCTATAAATAAATTAAAAGAAATTACTTTGGGTCTATTCTATTTTTGATAACAGCATGCCAAAACTGACAGCTATGGGCTGCAACCTTCAGATGTCAGCTTTATCACGGCTGATTATCAAAAATAGAGGGGGTCCTCAAGCTGTTTTTTTAAATTATTTAAAAATTGGTTTGGAGACCCGGTCATTTTTGACAACCAACCTTGCTAAAGCAGATAGCTGAGGGCTGACACTCTCATGCTGGTAAGGGGCTATGTTTTTTGCACCCTAGCCTAAAAATAGCAGCATGCAGCCACCTCAAATAGGTGCAACTATTACATGCGCCAATTCTGCAATTTGCCTGGCTCTTCCCACTTGCCATGTGGCAGTGGTAAATGGGGTAATATTTGTGGGGTTTATGTCACCTTTGTATTGTCAGGTGATATCAAGCCTACAGGTTAGTAACGAGGAAGCATCTATAGGATGCCTATTAGAGATTAGGTGAAAGACCTGGCTAGTCATTGCTTGCGTTGAGAAACACGTGATGGTGTCTCCACGGGTCTTGATTTACATGTTTTTGCATATTTCCCATAAGGGATGGGGGCAATGCTCTAGCATCACTGCGTTCAGAAACATGTGATGGTGTCTCCGCAGTGTTGGATGTTAATCTCCATGAGTTCATTCATCCTCATTTTTCAGTCTTTTACTAGGCATTGCTCCTACTAGCCAGTTCCTACTCCACACTGATGAGGGGCAATACCCCAAAGCAGCTGTCTGTGGATGGATACCATGTTTTGGCATAGGTGGTTTCCTTCATTGGAGACTGCCCTTCCCGTGGTTGTTCCTTCCCGGTGAAAGACCTGGCTAGTCATTGCTTGCGTTGAGAAACATGTGATGGTGTCTCCGCGGCTCTTGATTTACATGTTTTTGCATATTTCCCATAAGGGATGGGGGGAATGCTCTAGCATCACTGCGTTGAGAAACATGTGATGGTGTCTCCGCAGTGTTGGATGTTGATCTCCATGAGTTCATTCATCCTCATTTTTCACAGTCTTTTACTAGGCATTGCTCCTACTAGCCAGTTTCCTACTCCACACTGATGAGGGGCAATACCCCGAAACAGCTGTCGGTGGATGGATACCATGTTTTGGCATAGGTGGTTTCCTTCATTGGAGACTGCCCTTCTCGTGGTTGTTCCTTCCCGGTGAAAGACCTGGCTAGTCATTGCTTGCGTTGAGAAACATGTGATGGTGTCTCCGCAGTGTTGGATGTTGATCTCCATGAGTTCACTCATCCTCATTTTTCACAGTCTTCTACTAGGCATTGCTCCTACTGGCCAGTTTCCTACTCCACACCGATGAGGGGCAATACCCCGAAACAGCTGTCTGTGGATGGATACCATGTTTTGGCATAGGTGGTTTCCTTCATTGGAGACTGCCCTTCCCGTGGTTGTTCCTTCCCGGTGAAAGACCTGGCTAGTCATTGCTTGCGTTGAGAAACATGTGATGGTGTCTCCGCGGCTCTTGATTTACATATTAGAGATTAGCAAACACTAAAATGGTCAGGTGCATTTTGCTCGAGCCGAGCAATTCCTAATACTCACATGCTTGTTTCAAGTAATGAGCATAATGGGAGTCAATAGGAAAACCAAGCTTTTTTTACAGCAGACTCTACAAAACAGTTTAGTGGTCAGTAAAAATGTTCAAATGGATGAGAAAAGTGCTTAATGGAAGGAGAACAGCATGACTCCCAGATCGTTGCTGAGAACAATGGTGTCATACACAATGGTGTCATACTTTTACTTCACTTAAAGGAGTGACAATAAAACATTCCAAACTGATGAGTAGTTGAATTTTACAGGAAAAAAAAGTGTTAAGAAACATTTTTTCATGTATAATGACATTTATACAAGGCAAAATGTAGAAAGGATTTGAAAAAAAAAATAGAATTTAAGTATACCCAAATTGATATTTCATTAAAAAATAGGACATTTCAGTTTCATTTATGCCATACCTGGAGATGAGCGAATTTGTTCTGAAATCGATCTCCAAACATAAATTTGACACAAGTATGGCACATTCGGATTCGTGATTTGAAACAAGAGCAAAAAACTGGAAACATTCAGTAAAAAGTGTGGGAAAATATTTGCGTTGCCACTAAAGTGTTTTGAGCATTTTGGCTGCGATAATGGTATTGTATGATGAGTACAGGGCACATGTTTGATGAGGGTAGAGGCTTAGCAGAGCTTAGGCTACTTTCACACTTGCGTTCTTTTGTGCTGCGCTGCGTGCGCAGTGTAAACGCACATAAAAAAAGCATCACATCACATTACTACCACAATATATTCAAGGGGTGTGGCTGAGCGGCGGGCGGATGCACTCTGGGCTGACGTCACATGCCATGAGTCGCGGCATTATTCCCACACATGTGAAAGGTAATTTAACGGCTGGAGACATGTATATATTGCTAATACAGACACGTAACCACACTCACTTACCCCCTGAGATGAAGCTAACGCGAAACGCGCGTTGGGGACCGGGATACCCCAGGTCATATGTTCTTAGTATATTCTTTACCTAGGAGCTGTGCACATATGCATTAGGAGTGGTAGCGGTGTATATTACGGGTCCTATGGACAGTTTATTTAGGTACTGTTGCCACTTATCTACCATTCCATGATGCATATGTCCCATTATTGCTATGACGGCATTATCTGTTTATGATAGATGCACAGCAACATATTCATACATTTTTATACTCAATTTATGCCATATAGTAGGTATTACCTTTTGAACTAATTGGAGCACTGCTATTAACCTTCTCACAGCTGCCATTTGTATAACCTCTTGTGTCATCAGCCTAGGGCTGAAACTATAGCTATTCAATAGGACATACTTGTTCCTTATAGGCACTGTACCTTTACATATGTAATTTTACCTGGCTAAGGCAAGTATATTTGCCCTATTGTTGTCTGGCTATAAGCAACACATATAATAGGAGCACTGCTTTATATTTTTATATTTTTGCATGCTCAACTATTGCTGTACCATAGGCACTGCCTACCTGATACAATAGAAGTACATGCTTTGTACCAATTTTTAAACAAGTAAGCTTTAGCCATTTGCTATTATTTACAGTTAAGAGATTGACTCCGTAAATATTTAATAGGACTCAATTGTCCCCCTATTGGTGTTATACCTTTCTATGTCTATGTACACTTTTTAGGGGTCTACTATCACTTTTTGATCATTTTTTGCACATCACTGTGCATGATTTGTGGCAGCAGTTTCGAGATCAAAATCCACAGCATTTACTCTGTTATGTATTGGTTTAATGGTGGTGTCCTTTTTGAATATATTGTGGTAATAAGCCTACAATTGCTTGTTAGCTATTGACATATGTACTTTGTGGTATTATATTGGATATGTATCTCCTTTTAGATTTGTCTATGTCTTTTTGTATTGACCTTAATAAAGCTATGTGGTTTTATGGCTACATGCTTCCTCTATCTTTTTGGATGACATGTTTATTTGGAAGTGCCATTTTTTCTAGGCCACCTAAATAGGATTATCCAACATTTAACTGACTATACGGAACCATAGATGGGTAGTTCTGAAGAGCTGTTCACACATTCTAGCCATGGCTTTGCAGAGTCAGGAGGTGGAAATCTGCACCAATGCCCAAAATTTTTTTAGCTTGGATCTAAGGAAGGATGAAGTACAGTCCAAACAGCATTCTGACCCTCATCATCAGACGTTAGCGTCATCAGATATCTGAGCTCACGCGGACTGTACTGTGCTGTCAGGGCAAGAAGAGGAGAGTGACTCCAAGGACGAGGAATGTGATAACACAGAGGATGATGATGAAGTGTTAGATCCCAATTGGTTTGAACATAGAGGCACACAGCTGAGCAGGTCATCTGAGGAGGAAGATGAAGAGGTTACTTTGCACCTTCTGTCGTAGACATTTAGTGATGCAGCCATGAAGAGCGATGCTTCCTCAGCTACAACTGTGCCTCTCACCAGCAGTGTCCGTGGGTCTGCAGCTCGCATGAGGCCTTTTTTGTCACTGAAAAGGAAAAGCCAACTCACGTAATGTGTATTGATGAGCAAGGTCAGTAATGCTCGTTACTTGCTCAAGTGTAGCTGTACTTGCGGTACTCCGTGAGCGCCGAACATTTCTGATAATATTCCATGGGAGCTCAGGTCAGCGCTCTGCATGTTTGGCGCTCTTTAGAGTGCCAATCAACATTCAGGGATGGTCTGCCATGCACTGTAATGCCGCAGCCATCTTTGTTATGATATTACCGTCATTGGCTGGCCACACATCGTCATCAGGTTTATAAGAGACCTGCTGCCATCCTGCTTATCACGATCACATCCGGAATCAGACAGTGTAGGGAGTGCTACTTCTGAGATAAGGTCAGATTTGGGGGTTTATAAGTTAGTGTGGGTATACCATCACAGAATCCACAAATCCAGCTTTAGCAACAGACCTTCTAAGGACTAATTACAGGGTGTTTAGATTGCAGTGCTAGGTAGGCAGGGGAGTGTATGTGGCTATATACATATTAATGCAAGGCATGCAGGCACTGTATGTGGGTATATAGATATCATTGCATACATCAAAAGGGTCCATTCCATTACTGTCTGCTGTTGCCTCCTATTACATATATTGACTGTATATAACTAGCCCCAGGTATTAGTAGCTAGGAATATTTTTTTGCATCTTAATCCTGATTAATTTATTCCAAAGCAATCCAGAACCCATTTTTGTCTCATTTGCTTATTGACACTGCAGACTACAGTCAGATCCTTTTCATAGTACAGTGTGAAAATCCAGCAATTTTAAATGAGTTTGCCCATCTCAGGCATCACGTCTGAGTGCGCAGAAAAATCTGCCATTTTTTGTGGTATAATAGAATTTTTTTGGAGTGTCTTCTACAATTTTTTGACACCATTTTGCTGCCAAAAAAAATATTTAGCTACAGGGCAGATATTTTACACTGGGTTTTGTCCGCTACACGGATCACATATCAAAATTTTTCCATTTCAGGCCTCCATAAATTTTTTTATTGTGTCATAGCCTACTTATTTATCATAGGCCAAAAAAATACAGGGCAGATATTTGAAAGTTCGGTATCTCTGTCAGATGCCTTATCTACAAATTGTGATATTTCAGGCCTCCATTCCACTGTATTTGCTGTCATTTACCCTAGTTCCATACACTATTTGGGGGTAAAAAATTAAAAAATACAGGCCACATATTGAACAATGTGGTATCTCCGACAGATGCCTGATCTATTTGTCGGCTACAAATTGTTTCATTTCAGGCCTCAATTTCACTGTATTTGCTGTCCGTTACCCTAGTTGTATGCACTATTTTGGGGTAAAAAATAAAAAGATACAGGCCACATATTGAACAGTGTGGTATCTCTGTCAGATGCCTGATCTATATGTGGGCTTCAAATTGTGGCATTTCAGGCCTCCATTCCACTGTATTTTCTGTCTGTTATCCTTTTTCTTGACACTATTCTGGGATAAAAAAAATACAGGCCACATGTTGAACAGTGTGGTGTCTCCGTCAGACGCCTGATCTATCGGTGGGCTAGAAATTGTGGCATTTCAGACCACCATTCCTCTGTATTTTCTGTCTGTTACCCTAGTTCTATATACTATTTTGGGGTAAAGAATAAAAAAATACAGGCCACATATTTAACAGTGTGGTATCTCCATCAGACGCCTGATCAATCTGTGGGCTACGAATTGTGTCATTTCAGGCCTCCATTCCACTGTATTTGCTGTCTGTTACCCTCGTTCTATACACAATTTTGGGGTAAAAAGTAAAAAAATACAGTCCACATATTGAACACTGTGGTATCTCCATCAGATGTCTCATTTATCTGTGGGCTACAAATTGTGACATTTCAGGCCTCCATTCCACTGCATTTCCTGTGTCTTACCCTATTTATTGACACCAGTTTGCTAAACAAAAAATACATTTCTAACTACAGTCCAAATATTTTAAACAGTGGTTTTCCCGCACACAGATCAAATAGAAGTGTTCGCTCCCAATTCAGCTATTTGTAGTGAACTTAGAAAATATTGTAGTCCATTTAAAATGGGTAATGCGCGTGGCAAGGGACGTGGAAGTGCACATGATGGTGGTGGTGCATGCAGAGACCAACGCCATGGGCAAGCTGAAATTGTGCCACAACAAACACCGACATCTTCTCGCATGACCTTCCTGTCCAAATTCATAGGGGACCACAGAACAGCACTATTGAAACCAGAGCAGTGTCAAAAGGTTGTTGGTTGGATAGCTGATAATTCTTCCAGTTACTTTTCCACCACTACCAGCACCCTGCCTTCCACACGGTCAAGTCTTAGTAGCTATGAGTCTGGACTGCATATTCCTCACCCTGATCCTTCTTCCTCCCACCATGCCGACTACCAGGAGACAACTGATCCCACACTTGGACACTCTTTCACTTTTCCATTTATAGATTCGGGCCTCTCACCCAGTCCACTTGAAGCCAGGCAAGATGAGATCGCATGTAGCGATGCCCAAATATTTGAGCTGCCACGTTCACACGAAGGCAATGGTGGGATGTGTCACAACAGGTGGACGATGATGAGAAACAATTGCCAGAAAGTCAGGAGGAGGAACAGTGTGCGGAAGTGTAAGCTGAGGTGGTGGATGATATAGTAACTGACCCAACCTGGCAGGAGAACATGCAGAGCGAGGACAGCAACACGCAGGAGGAGGGAGGTGTAGCACCCCAACAGGCAGGAAAAATCAGTGTGGTGTCCACAGACAAGATGGACAACCATTCCTTGTAACACCAACACGATGGAAGTTGGCAGTACAACTACGAGGTCTTCCCAAGTCTGATTGTTTTTAAAGACTCTGCCGATAACCACAAACAGGACATTTGCACCTCCTGCCATGCCCGCATCAGCAGGGGTAGCAAAACTACCAGCCTGACTACGACCAGAATGATCAGGCACATGGCAACAAAGCACCCGACTTTGTGAGCTGAACGCCAGGCTCCAGAAACAGTGTCTGTGGGTGAAAACACTGCTTCTTCCACTCTTGTGCGTGCAAGCCAATCCCCTGTCCACGTGACATACGAAGATGCCTCCTGCCCTGCACCTGTCACTGCCCACACTCAACTACCACCATCATCAAGCACATCCACGTCCTTGTCCCAGCGCAGTCTTCAGTTGTCCATACCCCAGTCATTGGAGCGCAAGTCTAAATACGCAGCCAATGCCCCACAGGACACAGTAATAAATTCACACATTTCTCATCTGCTTGCGCTCAAAATGTTGCCTTTTAGGCTGGTGGATACAGAAGCTTTCCACAACCTGATGGCAGTGGCTGTCCCAAGGTTCTTGGTCCCCAGCAGCCACTGTTTCTCCCGGTGTGCCATCCCGGCATTACACAAGCACGTGTCCCACAACATTACCCATGCACTAAACAATGCTGTTACTGGGTAAGTCCACCTAACCATAGACACATGGACATGTGCTTGTGGACAGGGACGCTATACCTCACTGACGGCACACTGGGTAAACCTAGTGGAAGCCAGGATCCAGAGAGACCTTGGGATGGAACATGTCCTCCCGATGCCGAGGATTGCAGGTCCTATCTCAATCAGTGTTGCCAATACAGTTTACAGCTCCTGCACTTCAACCTCAACCTCCTCCTCTTCAGCCTCCATCTCCAAAATGACCACATCAATCACAAGCTGGAGCAATGCAGCAATGCCTCATCCAAGTGGCAACAGGCTGTGCTGAAGGTAATATGCTTAGGTGACAAACCACACAATGCTGAAGAGTTGTAGACAGCTCTGAAAGAGCAGGCAGATGTGTGGCTGACACAGCTGAACCTACAGCCAGGCATGGTCGTGTGTGACAATGACCAGAATCTGGTAGTGGCTCTGACGTGAGGTGAGCTCACACATGTACCATGCCTGGCCCATGTGCTTAATCTCGCTGTTCAATGATTTCTCACTCAAAACCTACCCGGAGCTGCTGGATCTGCTTGTCAATGTACGTCACCTGTGTGCCCATTTAGAAAGTCAGCTCCAGCTTCCACCACACTTGCTTCAGTAGGATTTGAAGATTCCGGCCCACGGACTGGTGTGTGATAGCCCCACGCATTGAAACTCAGCACTACACATGTTGGAAAGGATTTGTGAGTAGAAGAGGGCAGTTGTTGACTTACTGCATCAATAAAGCCATCGGTTTTTAGATCAGACTCCACACATAAGACCTCTGGAGTGGACATAGATGTTAGACAAATGTATCATCCACCAAAACTTTGAGGAGTCCACCAAGATGGTGAGCGGAAATGAAGCCATAACTAGCGTCATCATCCCGTTTTTCTGTCTTCTGAAACCCTCTCTGCTCACAATCAAAGAGCATGCATTGCAGGCTGAGCATGATGAGATTGAGCAAGGAAACATACAGGGAGAATACACACAGCCCAGCCTCATGTCATCCCAATGTGCATTGGTTGACAAGGAGGAAGAGGAGGAGGAGGAAAAATAGGATCTACTTTCATGCTCTATAGACGGTACTACAAGCACAACTGTCATACCGTCTGTTCAGCGTGGATGCCTGAGGACAGGGAGGAGGAGGACTAGGAGGAGAGCATGGTTGTGATGGTGTGTGTGACAGAGCAGGAAGGGACTCCAGGCTGAAGATTAATCCAACGGGATTTATTGGGACAGGGAGCATAGACCATAAAATATCAATATCATCTCTTAGAGTCCACACAAAGGGAGAAGATCCAGGGGCGCTACCCGGCAATCCGACGCCAAGAAAATAGAAATGGTCCTAGGGTAAATTCAATGGATCCAGCAGATGAGGGCCACAACACAGTCCCATGTGGTAGCTTCCAGCAATACACACGGTCACTGGGAGCTCCCCTCAGCATAAGATCTCAGCCCTTCACAGGTCACCTCACAACTGACTTAGCCAAAACATGAGTCTATTGTCCAGTGTCCTGGAATTCACCCCTCCATGGTGGAGGGCTCCCACCTACTTTTGACTATGTGGCTAACTTAAGAAGTTTCCAGAAGCTACAAGCTTGTATTGGATAAGTCCTATGCTAAGGAGAATAAAGACAGACTCCCCCCACTGGTTGTTGACTCAGGCCTGATTACATCACAGTCCAGGCACAAAGGCTGGGGGAGGAACATGCTGTTACAACCCCTTCCCCTCCCAATTTGAGTACAGACTAGTAACCGCCACAGGTTACTGGTCAAGTACACTTGGTCATGGCTAACATGACTCATGGCTCCTCCTGTCTGGACAATCCATCAGCATTTTGGTGTTGACTATCTCTTCTTATAGTATTGGGAAGTTGTAGGGTTGAAGGCCGAGCTACATTTTAAATCATCTTTGACTTTAACTCTGCTTCCTGCACCCACAAATTGACATTGTAGGTCTCCAAGATCATTTCCTAGGACAATATCCGCAGGCTGGCCCCTCATCACTCCAACCACACATTGCTTGACCCCAAAGCCAAAGTCCAGTTCCACACTTGCTTTTTGGGATATTCTTACATTGGCCTTCAACTAATTCAATGGTAATCCCAGGTCTTTGCTGTATTGCCTCTGGCCGAACCACTCTAGGATCAGCTATGGTGAGAAATGCTCCAAAGTCACAAAACCCAAGAACTCTCTGACCATCTAGCATGACCTCCTGTAAGTGCTTTCTTTGAGGATTAGAGGTACTCGTGGCTGTTGCCCGCACCACATAAGGTAGGTAATTAGGTAAGTCAATTTGTATGG
This sequence comes from Dendrobates tinctorius, assembly GCF_039654945.1. Lineage (NCBI taxonomy): Eukaryota > Metazoa > Chordata > Amphibia > Anura > Dendrobatidae > Dendrobates > Dendrobates tinctorius. The sequence continues at coordinate 14,826,627 of NW_027361823.1, read as the reverse complement.
GTGGCACCTCTTCCTCCGTGGTATTTAGCCGTAAATAATTGATAGGCCGATTTGGTGTGGGGTCATTTCTCATTTGACCCTGAGGGCAGGTGTCTTGCAGATGGGGTTGAGACCGATTTCTCCACTGTACAGCTGGGTATGTGGCCTGCAGATGCCCGGGATGCCCACATCTATAACACCTGCGCTCTACCACTTTCTCTCCTTGTCACATTTCAGAGGTGGAGGCAGGACTTTTTGAAAGGTGATGCACATGGGTATCACAATGAGGTGGTTGTCTAGTGGGACAGCAAACTTCGGGGATTGAAGGACAAGGTACCACAGGTGGTGGGGGGCTGGTAGTTTTTACTCCATCCACCAGTAATTTTTTCCAGTGAGACTTGATGGTGAGATCCTCATCAGCTAGAGCAACAGCTTGCTCCACTGTCACTAGTTTCCTCTCATGCACCCATTCTCGGATCTCAGCAGGACATTTAGCATAGAACTGATCTTTTAGGATGACCTGGAGGAAAATATCCCAAGGTAAGGCCCCCTCTCCCTTCAGCCAGAGATGACAAACTTGTTTGAGCCTGTGGTCATATATCTTGAAAGACACTTCCCCCTCACAGGCTAAGGAACGGAACTGCGCTATGTAAGTGTCTGGAGTTACAGCATAATGTTCCAAGATGGTCTCTTTGATATTCCCATAATTGCAGTTCCACCTAGGGTCCATAGCTGTATAGGCTTCAGCGGCTCCACCCTCTAAGAGCCCTACTAGATGTCTGACTTGCTCCCTTTCCGGGACTTCCATTAATCAACATTGGTGTTTGAAGTCCTGGAAGAAGCCCTCAATGTCACCTGCAGCCTTGTTAAATGGCTTAAAGTCCTTACGGGACACCTTTGAGAATTCCCTCATGGTGGGTGCTGTGGTTACAGTCTGTCTGGAGCTTCCAGCTGCTTCCACAGTTAGCTGTCTCTCCAGCAATGCCCTCTCTTGAGCTCTACGAATGGCCTCCCTCTTATCCTCTATGGTGGCCTCATCCCCAAGCAATGCCATCTCCTCCTCATACCACACAACTCACTGACTTTTTGGTGTATTTACCTCCAGCTCCCGCCTTTCCTCCCCTTGCTGTGGAAATCCTTCTTTTGTGACATCTTGCAGGCAAGCTTCTTCCAGAGCCTCAATCAGTTGCTCCTTGGACAGCCCTTTGTAGCCGACTCCTAATTCACAGGCCTTTGTTTGTAAGCTCAACACAGTCCAGTTCCTGTATCCCGAGGTTCTGGTTCCAGATGTTAATGGGTTGCTGTCCTCCATTCCTTCTGCTCTGATCCCACTGCTGCCAACCAGTTTGTGACAGTGTGTGCGACAGAGCATGAAGGGACACCAGGCCGAAGATTAATCCAACGGGATTTATTGAGAAAAGGGAGCATAGAACATAAAATATCAATAATGACTCTTAGAGTTCACACAAAGGGAGCAGATCTGGAGGCGCCACCCGGCAATCCGACGCCAGGAATGTAGAAATGGTCCTTGGGTGAATTCAATGGATCCAGCAGAAGAGGGACACAACACAATCCCACGTGGCAGCTTCTAACAATACACACAGTCACTGGGATCTCACCTCAGCATAAGATCCCAGCCCTTCACAGGTCACCACACAACTGACTCAGCCAACACATGGGTCTATTGTCCTGTGTCCTGGAATCCACCCCTCCATGGTGGAGGGCTCCCACCTACTTTTGACTATGTAGCTAACTTAAGAAGGTGTATTCCAGATAGAAAAGGGTCGCACTCTGCGGGATAGTAGTGATTCTTTATTGACACATAATTGCATGTCACGTCGGGGATGTGATAGCAAGAGTGTCAAAGGCTGACGCTCTTGTTATCACATCCCCGACGTGACATGTAATTATGTGTCAATAAAGAATCACTACTATCCCGCAGAGTGCGACCCTTTTCTATCTGGAATACTCAAGTTGATTACTACAAGGTCTAGCACCCGGGACACCTGGATGAGAGCTTACTGCCTGCTGCAAGCCACGGATCCAAGCATGGTAACAGCGGTGCCGCCCGCTCCTTTTATAATATAACTTAAGAAGGTTCCAGAAGCTACAAGCTTGTATTGGATAAGTCTATGCTGAGGAGAATAAAGACCGACTCCCCCCACTGGTTGATGACTCAGGCCTGATTACATTACATGAAAACCTCAAAAAGAGGAAAAAATCCTCCAAAAAATTCAGATACAAATCAGACAGGCCTAAATGCATCTGCACTAATAGAAGGTGCAGCGGACCCAAGTAAAATGGCAGCTGCACAGGTGCATAAATATCAAATGAAACAGCAAGCATACAATCAGGGATTGGCCGTGTGGTACACCAGTGCAGAAGAAATAATCCGCATGTGTCAGTGTTCACACAGGGAATGCAGGGCTTCTGGTTCACAACCTCTTAGTAACACTATATAGGGGGGCTGCCCAGTGCCAACTAGAATGCATCCCGTGTGAACAGAGGCCACAAGTTTGGCTACATGTGGTCAAACATAACGTCTGTTCAATGTGTTGTTGGGGTGCGTCCAAATTTTGGACAGCCTTGCCACTCACTGCAAACACGATAACAGTATATGGGACCTAATGTTTAATAATGGGAACAAGAAAACATTGCCAGATGATACCGGAAGCTGGCAAACTGCGTCAAAGTTCCTTACAATTGCCAGTCCTACTCGAACATGAAAACCTCAAAAAGAGGAAAAAATCCTCCGAAAAATTCAGGTACAAACCAGACAGGCCTAAATGCATCTGCACTAATACAAGGTGCAGCGGACCCAAGTAAAATCGCAGCTGCACAGGTGCATAAATACTGGCTCGCTCTTGTCATCTGCACCTCAAAAACATTTCTAGAATATGACTTTTTCTTACTTTTGACTCTGCAAAAACTCTTACTGTTTCTCTTATTCATTCTTGTCTAGACTATTGTAACTCTCTTCTAATCGGTCTCCCTCTTACCAAACTCTCCCCTCTCCAATCCATCTTGAATGCTGCAGCCAGGATCATATTCCTCACCAATCGTTACACCGATGCCTCTACCTTGTGCCAGTCATTACACTGGCTACCCATCCACTCCAGAATTCAGTATAAACTTATTATCCTCACCCACAAAGCCCTCCATGGCTCAGCACTACCCTACATCTCCTCCCTTGTTTCAGTATACCACCCTACCCGCGCCCTCCATTCTGCTGATGACCTGAGGTTAGCATCCTCAATAGTCAGAACCTCCCACTCCCGTCTCCAAGACTTTACACGTGCTGCGCCAATTCTTTGGAATGTACTTCTCAGGTCAATACGATTAGTCCCCAATCCCCACAATTTTAAGCGTGCCCTGAAAATGCATTTATTCAGACTGGCCTATTGCCTCAACACATTAACCTAATCTATCCCTCTGTGGCACAGCCAAAAGTTTTACCATGACCAGATTCCCCGCATCATGTTCCCACATGCTTTATGCATCCATTAGCCCTGTGTGTTTGTACTGTTACACACTTAACATTATGGCTGGTCCATACAATCAGGGCAACTGTTACCACCCACCTTTCGTGTCTACCTCTTTCCTTATAGACTGCAAGCTTGCGAGCAGGGCCCTCTTTCCTCTTGGTATTTGTTATAATCTATGTGATTATTGTTATGCTGTAATGTCTATTGTCTGTACAAATCCCCTCTGAAATGTAAAGTGCTGCGGAATATGTCGGCGCTATAGAAATAAAATGTATTATTATTATTATTATTATTATTATTAAATACCAAATGAAACAGCAAGCCTACAATCATGAATTGGCCGTGTGGTACACCAGTGCAGAAGAAATAATCTGCATGTGGCAGTGTTCACACAGGGAATGCAGGGCTTCTGGTTCACAACCTCTTAGTAACACCGTATAGGGGGGCTGCCCAGTGCCAACTAGAATGCATCCCGTGTGAACAGAGGCCACAAGTTTGGCTACATGTGGTCAAACATAACGTCTGTTCAATGTGTTGTTGGGGTGCGTCCAAATTTTGGACAGCCTTGCCACTCACTGCAAACACGATAACAGTATATGGAACCTAATGTTTAATAATGGGAACAAGAAAACATTGCCGGCTGATGGCTCTCTAAGAATAGTGAAGGCCATCTGCTGGCCCTATAAAAATAGGCTTTGTAACATTCCCTCTTCCTTAAATGAAACAGGATGTGTCTGATGATGTGTCACATACCACATGGCCAAATAAGGTTGTAAACTGTTAAAATTACATTTCACGGTGAATGCTTTTGTCTTGGATGAAAGCAATGGTAAAGTGGAAAAATGCATCAAAAACGTTACGTGTGAACATAGCCCAAGTGGTGGAGGAACATTTTTGTTTTGGGTTATTTATTTTGCCTTATATAAAAGTCATTACCCTGGAAAGGATGTTCCTTAAAATATTTCCCAGGAAAATCCATTTTGGTTTCGTTTTTGTATGTTTTCTTGTGCGCCTGTAAAAATGGCATAAGACTGTGAACCATGATGTTCCCTTATCATTTGAGCACTGTTTCCATCATTTTTAGACATTTTTACACCCTAAAAGGACCCTAAAAGGACCCCGGGGGGTCATGGTAAAAATACTCGGTTTTCCCATAGACTTACATTGGGATTTTTGCTCAGGTCAAATACCCAAGCATTCCAATTTGCTCGACCTCAGCAACGAGCACCTGAGCATTTTATTGCTCGCTCATCATGTGCAATAATTTGCAATAATTTGACTACTACATGTGTGAACCTTCAATTGCGCAATCAACATGCTTTACTGTGGGAACCACTGCACAAAATGGCAGACCAGTGGACCTCAGCAACCATCAGTCACCCCATCAATAGCATCTGCTCTTTCTTCCTCCTCCTCTGTTACCGTACCGGGTTCTTTACCCGCTCCAGTCACGCTGACTGAGAGACCTCCTTCAGCTGTAATGGATCTCAGAGAATGAGCTCACCACATGTTTCTTAATCCACAGTAACATCTCTGCCTGCACCTCTCTCGCAGTCCAGCAGAATGTCCGCTTCACCATACTCTGCCCTCTCTCAGCACTGCAGCCAGTCAACTTTTCTGCAGTAGTGGTCGCGTAAATGTTTGTTTCCTACTGTACATGACAAAGCTAAGAGGTTGAACTCCACCATCTCTAATCTGTTGGCCTCGGAAATGCTGCCTTTCCGTCTGATAGATAAAAATGTTTTACAAAAAGCTGATAACCATCGCAGTACCCCAGTACCAATTACCCAGTCGCCATTACTTTTCTAAGAAAGGTGTGCAAGCACTATACAAGCATGTTGCAGACAACATCACCCGTTCCTTCACAAAATCTCTGTCTGCCAGGGTGTATTTCACCACAGACACTTGGACGAGTAAGCATGGCCAAGGGCGTTACATCTCGCTGACTGGGCACTGGGTGACTCTGGAGGATGTGGGGACAGGTGCTGCTCCACAAGTCTTGGAATCCCCAAAGCTTGCAGGACAAACCTCTACATTTAACACTTCCTCCACCTCTTCTGCCTCCTCTATCTCCTCTGGGGCCTCCACCTGCACCCTGAACATCTGCCTTTATGAGACACACGTTCCAACAGTGCAGAGCGAACCCCCTCCACCTCAGTACTGCACAACCAGGGCTCACCATAATCAGGCAGTCTTAAAATTTATATGCCTTGGCTATAGAAGTCATACAGCTGAAGAGTTGTGCACAGCTCTCTAGGCTGAGTTTGATCAATGGCTGTCTCTGCTGAACCTGCATCCAGGGAAGGCCATGTCCGATAACAGTGCTTACCAGGTGGTGGCTATACAGCGAGGCAAGCTCACACACGTGCCTTGCATGGCTCACATCCTCAACCTGGCAGTACAGCTTTTTCTCAGTCACTATCCTGGCCTGGGTGAGCTGCTCCAGAAAGCACATAAGTTGTGTGCTCTTTTCAGCCATTCGAACCCCTCTGGTCATCGACTTGCTTCAATACAGAGGTCTTTGTCCATGCCAGTTAACAGGTTGATATGCCATGTGGCGACATGGTGGAATTCCACTCTGTACATGTAGCAGCGACTGTGGCAGCAGCAACGAGCCCTGACGCAGTGTGTCATGTCTAGTGTTGAGCGATACCATCCGATATGCAGAAATATCGGATCGAACTGGATCGGCGCGATACAAAAAAAGGATCAGGTATCGCCGATTCCAATCCCGGAAGTCCCATTTCTTTCCCTGTACATCCTGTTCGGGAGGGGGGAAGAGTGTGGGTGGTGCGTGGGCAGACACTGTGCATCTCTGTGTGTGCGGCCGGGGCCTTTGCGGGCCTCTCGGGGGTCTGTACAGGCCTGTCGGGTGCCTGTGCCGGCTGCCGGTGGTCTGTGCGGGCCTGCCGGGGGCCTGTGCCGGCTGCCAGTGGTCTGTACGGGCCTCTCGGCAGCCTGTGCCAGCTGCCGGTGGTATGTGCGGGCCTGCCTTGGGCCTGTGCAGGCTGCCGGTGGTCTGTGCGGGCCTGCCGGGGGTCTCGTGTGTGTGCAGGCATCGTCCGATGGGACTACAAGTCCCATCGGGCGATGCCTGCTACAATGACAGTGATTGACACATTAGCCAATGATGGAACAGTAGTAGTCCCATCATCCGGCTAATGTGTTGAATGTAAAAAAAAAAAAAACATACTACATACATACTACATTCATACAACATACATACATACTACATACATGCTACATATATACTACTTTCATACAACATACATACTACATAAATGCTACGTATATACTACATTCATACAACATAATACTACATACTACATACATGCTACATATATACTACATTCATACAACATACATACTACATACTACATACATGCTACATATATACTACAGTCATATAACATACATACATACTACATACTACATACATGCTACATAGAATCATAGAATCGTAGAGTTGGAAGGGACCTCCTGGGCCATCTGGTCCAACCCCCTGCTCAAAGCAGGATTCGCTAAATCATCCCAGTCAGATGTCTGTCCAGCCTCTGTTTGAAGACTTCCATTGAAGGAGAACTCACCACTTCTCGTGGCAGCCTGTTCCACTCATTGATCACTCTAACTGTCAAAAAGTTTTTTCTAATATCTAATCTGTGTCTCCTCCCATTCAGTTTCATCCCATTGCTTCTAGTCTTTCCTTGTGCAAATGAGAATAAAGTTGATCCTTCTACAATGTGACAGCCCTTTAGATATTTGTAGACAGCTATTAAGTCTCCTCTCAGTCTTCTCTTTTGCAAACTAAACATTCCCAAATCCTGCAACCTTTCCTCATAAGACAGGGTTTGCAGACCGGTCACCATTCTGGTCGCTCTTTTCTGAACTTGCTCCAGTTTGTTGATGTCTTTTTTAAAATGTGGTGCCCAAAACTGGACACAATATTCCAGATGAGGTCTGACCTATATAGGTCTGACATATATACTACATTCATACAACATACATACATACTACATACTACATATATACTACATTCATACAACATACATACATACTACATACATGCTTCATATACACTACATTCATACAACATACATACTGCATACTACATACATGCTACATATATACTACCTTCATACAACATACATACATACTACATACATACTACATTTATACTACATACATACTACATACATGCTACATATATACTACATTCATACAACATACATACATACTACATACATGCTACATATATACTACATTCATACAACATACATACATACTACATACTACATACATGCTACATACACTCACTGGCCACTTTATTAGGTACACCATGCTAGTAACGGGTTGGACCCCCTTTTGCCTTCAGAACTGCCTCAATTCTTCGTGGCAGAGATTCAACAAGGTGCTGGAAGCATTCCTCAGAGATTTTGGACCATATTGACATGATGGCATCACACAGTTGGCGCAGATTTGTCGGCTGCACATCCCTGATGCGAATCTCCCGTTCCACCACATCCCAAAGATGCTCTATTGGATTGAGATCTGGTGACTGAGGAGGCCATTTGAGTACAGTAAACTCATTGTCATGTTCAAGAAACCAATCTGAGATGATTCGAGCTTTATGACATGGCGCATTATCCTGCTGAAAGTAGCCATCAGATGTTGGGTACATTGTGGTCATAAAGGGATGGACATGGTCAGCAACAATACTCAGGTAGGCTGTGGCATTGCAACAATGCTCAATTGGTACCAAGGGGCCCAAAGAGTGCCCAGAAAAAATTCCCCACACCATGACACCACCACCACCAGCCTGAACCGTTGATACAAGGCAGGATGGATCCATGCTTTCATGTTGTTTACGCCAAATTCTGACCCTACCATCTGAATGTCGCAGCAGAAATCGAGACTCATCAGACCAGGCAACGTTTTTCCAATCTTCTACTGTCCAATTTCGATGAGCTTGTGCAAATTGTAGCCTCAGTTTCCTGTTCTTAGCTGAGAGGAGTGGTACCCGGTGTGGTCTTCTGCTGCTGTAGCCCATCTGCCTCAAAGTTCGACGCACTGTGCGTTCAGAGATGGTCTTCTGCCTACCTTGGTTGTAACGGGTGGCAATTTGAGTCACTGTTGCCTTTCTATCAGCTCGAACCAGTATGCCCATTCTCCTCTGACCTCTGGCATCAACAAGGCATTTCCGGCCACAGAACTGCCGCTCACTGGATTTTTTTTCTTTTTCGGACCGTTCTCTGTAAACCCTAGAGATGGTTGTGCGTGAAAATCCCAGTAGATCAGCAGTTTCTGAAATTCTCAGACCAGCCCTTCTGGCACCAACAATCATGCCACGTTCAAAGGCACTCAAATCACCTTTCTTCCCCATACTGATGCTCGGTTTGAACTGCAGGAGATTGTCTTGACCATGTCTACATGCCTAAATGCACTGAGTTGCCGCCATGTGATTGGCTGATTAGAAATTAAGTCTTAACACACAGTTGGACAGGTGTACCTAATAAAGTGGCCAGTGAGTGTATATACTACATTAATACAACATACATACATACTACATGTATACTTCATTCATACAGCATACAGACATGCTACACACTACATGCATACTACATATATACAACATACATGCTACATACTACATACATAGTACATACTACATACATACAACATGCTACAGACATACAAAATACATACATACAAACTACATACATACAACATGCTACAGACATACAACATACATACATACTACATACTGCATACATACTACATACATACTGCATACAATACATTCATACAATACAATACATATAGACACCACACAGTACATATAACATAGAGTACATACTCACCATTAGAGTTGAGCGAAACGGGTCGAAAAAATTCAAAAGTCGCCGACTTTTGGCAAAGTCGGGTTTCATGAAACGAAACCCGACCCTAGGATGAGGTCGGCCACGAGGTCGGCGACTTACGCTCCAAAGTCGCGTTTCAAAAGTTTGTTTTGCGCTCTTTTTCAGCCAATCAGGATCCACGGACACTGTGGGCAACGTGATGACCTAGGCACGGGTCACCACCATCTTTCAGAAGGGCATGCAAGTGATTGGCTTGCTTTGGTGGGCGTCACAGGGGGTATAAAAGGGCGTGCATGCCGACCGCCATCTTACTTCTGCCGATCTTAGTATAGGGAGAGGTTGCTGCTGATTCTGTAGGGAGAGCGTTAGGCAGGGAAGAAGACAAAAAAACTGCTTCTGCTGCTAGCGATTTGGCCTGCACAACACACAAGTCACTGTGTGTGCAGTGCAAGGGGAGGCTATATAGTGGTGTATCAGTGGTGTTGGTTGTTGGGCTGCCTTCTAAGGCTTCCTGACACGCTGGCATTGCTGTTTACCCACTGCTCCGCAAACTGCTTTTTTAAAAGCAATCCAATCTCCCTTATCCTCTAGTCACTTTTGTCACAGCTGTGCCATCGAGCCTGTCACATAGCGCTCAGATATCAGTGGGCCTCACACAATCCACAAGTGTCCAGTGTCCAAAAGTGTGCGCAGAGATTCAAAATCTCCATTATCCTCTCGTCACTTTTGTCACAGGCAGCTGTGCCATCGAGCCTGTCACATAGCGCTCAGATATCAGTGGGCCTCACACAATCCACAAGTGTCCAGTGTCCAAAAGTGTGCGCAGAGATTCAAAATCTCCATTATCCTCTCGTCACTTTTGTCACAGGCAGCTGTGCTATCGAGCCTGTCACATAGCGCTCAGATATCAGTGGGCCTCACACAATCCACAATTGTCCAGTGTCCAAAAGTGTGCGCAGAGATTCAAAATCTCCATTATCCTCTCGTCACTTTTGTCACAGGCAGCTGTGCCATCGAGCCTGTCACATAGCGCTCAGATATCAGTGGGCCTCACACAATCCACAAGTGTCCAGTGTCCAAAAGTGTGCGCAGAGATTCAAAATCTCCATTATCCTCTCGTCACTTTTGTCACAGGCAGCTGTGCCATCGAGCCTGTCACATAGCGCTCAGATATCAGTGGGCCTCACACAATCCACAAGTGTCCAGTGTCCAAAAGTGTGCGCAGAGATTCAAAATCTCCATTATCCTCTTGTCACTTTTGTCACAGGCAGCTGTGCCATCGAGCCTGTCACATAGCGCTCAGATATCAGTGGGCCTCACACAATCCACAAGTGTCCAGTGTCCAAAAGTGTGCGCAGAGATTCAAAATCTCCATTATCCTCTCGTCACTTTTGTCACAGGCAGCTGTGCCATCGAGCCTGTCACATAGCGCTCAGATATCAGTGGGCCTCACACAATCCACAAGTGTCCAGTGTCCAAAAGTGTGCAGAGATTCAAAATCTCCATTATCCTCTCGTCACTTTTGTCACAGGCAGCTGTGCCATCGAGCCTGTCACATAGCGCTCAGATATCAGTGGGCCTCACACAATCCACAAGTGTCCAGTGTCCAAAAGTGTGCGCAGAGATTCAAAATCTCCATTATCCTCTCGTCACTTTTGTCACAGGCAGCTGTGCCATCGAGCCTGTCACATAGCGTTCAGATATCAGTGGGCCTCACACAATCCAAAAGTGTCCACTGTCCACAAGTGTGTGCAGAAATTCTAAATCTCCCCTATCCTATAGACACCTTGTACCTTGTTTTACATTACTATATAGTTTGTTGGATTTTGTCTACATTTCTACCAAAAATGAGGAAGGCTGGTGGAAGAGGCCGTGGAATTGGGCGGGGGTTGGCAGCTTGTAATGATGGTGTTGGTGGTGGATTTGATGGTAGTGGCAAGAGCAAAATAGGACCGAATGCAGGAGGTGCTGACCCTGCATCATCGTCTGGCTACATAAGGCCTCGAACGCTTAGTTTTCTAGGAGTTGGCAAACCGCTTTTAAAGCCAGAGCATCAGGAAAAAGTTTTGTCTTACATTGCTGACTCAGCCTCCAGCTCTATCGCCTCCTCTTCTTCAGTTGTAAAAAGTAAAAGCACTGAGTCGTCATTGGAGGCTCATGTTCATGAACCACACCTTTCCTTGTGTCCTTCACCCCAACCAAGATTGAAGGATGACGCAGGCCATACTACTGATTACTCCATGGAGCTGTTTTCACATACCATGCCTGGATTATCAAGTGAAATGGTGAAATACCCAGGCCAAGATGAATCTGACATGGAGTGCACTGATGCACAGCCGCTGATGGATGATTCTGCTGGTACATTCACTCAGAGCACTACATTGTCCTCGCAGTGTACAGAGCCAGATTCTGACCCTGATGAGACTCAGGTGCCCCTTCCCGCACACTATACCACCATACATGGTGACACAGAGGAAGGTGCACATGACATAGAAGAGGAGGTGATGGATGACCCAGTTGTTGACCCAGATTGGCATCCATTGGGGGAAGAGGGTGCTGCTTCCAATAGCTCAGATGAGGAGCATCCACAGCAGACATCGACATCGCAACAGCTGTTATCTGGCAGGCCCGGAGCACTCCAAAGACAGGTTCCAAACATCAAAAGAGTTGCTGGACAGCTTGTCCAGAGGGTCAAAAGATCACAGCGTGCTAGGCCGCAAAATGTCTGCCAAAGTAGGAAGAGTGCAGTGTGGCACTTTTTTGAACAAAATCCTCATGATCAGGCCAAGGTTATCTGTAAGAAGTGCGCAAAGACCTTTAGCCAAAGGAAAAATCTGAAAAATTTGAATACCAGTTGCATGCTTAGACATTTAACCAGCATGCACTTGCAAGCGTGGACACAACACCAAACCTCAAGTGCCACATGTGCAACTGATCACAACGAAGGTAGTCAGCAACGCTACATTGTTTCCCCCACTGTAAGCCCACCGGTTAGCACAGCAGCAAATGTTGAGGTGTCGTTGCAAGACCACAGCAGTCAGGGAATCCCACTGTTATATCAACGAAAGACTGATTCTAGGCCATCAGAAAGAACACCAACTCCATCACCATGATCAACCCTCTCTCAGTCCGCCCTGTCCACTGCTACTTCCACCATATGCAGCTCTCAAGTCCAGCTCACCCTCCCAGACACTATGAGTAGGTCAAGAAAGTACTCAGTCTCTCATCCGCGTACACTGGGTTTGAACGCCCACATTGCCAAACTAATCTCGTTTGAGATGATGCCCTTTCGGTTGGTGGAAAGCACAGCTTTCCGCGAACTCATGGCCTATGCAGTACCACACTATGACCTACCCAGTCGCCACTTCTTCTCTCGCAAAGCCATCCCAGCCCTCCACCATCATGTGAAAGACCGCATTGTCCATGCACTCAAGCAGTCAGTGAGCGGAAAGGTGCACCTCACAACTGATGCATGGTCCAGTCGGCATGGCCAGGGCCGTTACGTGTCCATCACTGCGCACTGGGTTAATGTGGTGGATGCAGGGTCCACAGGGGACAGCGGTGGTGGGACAGTGCTGCCTAGCCCACGGTATAGGAAACAGTTGGCTGTAGGCGTTCGACCCTCCTCCTCCTCCTCCTCCAGAAGCGAAAGCTCGTCCACAGAGCGCAGTCGTACGAGCACTCCATCTGCAGCTGCCACTGTTGCACACGATATGTCCCCCTATCGAGCAGCTAGTGGAAAGCGTCAGCAGGCTGTGTTGCAGATGATGTGTTTGGGAGACAGACACACCGCCGAGGTGCTGGCCGAGTACTTGAAGCGACAAACTGAGTCATGGCTGGGCAGTGTACATCTTGAGGCAGGCAAGGTAGTTAGTGATAACGGCCGTAATTTTGTGGCAGCCATAGCCCTTTCAAAACTCAGCCACATACCTTGCTTGGCTCACACCTTGAACCTGGTGGTGCAGTGCTTCCTCAAAAATTATCCGGAGTTAACAGCCCTGCTCCAGAAGGTGCGAAGACTGTGCACGCACATCCGCCGGTCGCCTGTACACTCCGTTCGTATGCAGAAGCTGCAGCGATTGCTCCACCTTCCCAACCACCGCCTCATTATCGACATTGCAACAAGGTGGAACTCCACCCTGCACATGGTGGAGCGGCTGTGCGAGCAGAGGCAGGCCATAATGCATTTGTGGGAGGATACACGGCCAGGCACTTTGAGAGCAGACATGGAGTTGACAGGCGTGCAGTGGTCGAAGCTGAAAGACCTTTGTAAAGTCCTTCAGTGTTTTGAGGAATGCACACGGCTGGTAAGCGCAGACGACGCCATCCTAAGCATGAGCATCCCACTTATGCGTCTGCTCATGCAAACTTTGACGCACCTTAAGGAGCAGGCGTCTGCAGCCAATGTTGAAGAGGAGGAAGAGGAGGAGGGAATCCTTGATGACATTCAGCCATTGTCTGCTCAGGGACCTCTCCTGGACGAGGTGGAGGAAGAAGAGGAGGAGGAGGAGGATGATGGGGATGATTACTTAGGGGAGGAGGATGCATCTCGTGGGGCAAGTGAAAATGTTGGCGTGGCAAGGTCTGGTACAGGGTTTGTGCGTGACTGGAGGGATGTGGATTTGCCAGAAAGTGCTCCTCCACCCAGCACTCGCAGTGCATCATTGACACCGGGAAAATTGGCCCACATGTCAGATTATGCCTTGCGGATCCTAAAAAGGGACCCCCGCATTGCCAAAATGATGAACGATGACGACTGCTGGTTGGCCAGCATCCTGGATCCACGCTATAAAGGCAAATTACAAAACATCATGCCACAGGAGAACCTTGACCTAATATTGGCTAATAAACAAGCAACTCTGGTAAATCGGTTGCTTGAGGCATTCCCAGCACACAGCAGCGGTGATGGTTCTCACACGAGCCGTACGGGCCGCGGGCAGCTTGGCAGAGGTGTTCGTGGTGCACACAGCAGAAGTGGCATTGGAGACAGGGGTTTCATGACAATGTTGTGGACTGATTTTTCAAATACCGCTCACACAACTGGTAATACTGCATCGATGGAAAGTGACAGGAGACAGCAGTTGTCAACTATGGTTACAAACTACTTTTCCTCCCATATCGATGTTCTCCCACACAGGTCATTCCCCTTTGACTATTGGTCCGATAAACTGGACACCTGGCCTGAATTGGCCCAATATGCCTTACAGGAGCTCGCTTGCCCAGCTGCAAGTGTGCTATCGGAAAGAGTCTTCAGTGCAGCTGGATCAATCCTGACAGAAAAAAGGACCCGTCTGTCAACCCAAAATGTGGATGATCTAACCTTCATTAAAATGAACCACGCATGGGTTTCCAAGGATTTTGTCCCACCTTCCCCTGATGACACATAGGGTGACAGAAAAATGGCTTGCTTTGGTCCACCTCTTCCTGGTACTTCACTTATTTCGCCTTTTGCATCAGCTGAATGTCCAACATCAACATATGCCACTTTCTAAAACTCCCTAACTGTGCTGCCTCCCCCCCATGGCCGGGGTCAACACCTAGCGCACGACACCGTGCGAGTGCCGTTGCCCTGGACAGGTGGGTAGGCCGACTCTTGGGCGCGGGCACTACCACAGGGTCCCTCATAGTGCAATCAAGTGTCTCTGACGGTGGTGGTGCACACCCGCCGTCAGACACACCGCTGTACTATGAGGGGCCCAGTGCCAGTACCGACGCCCATGAGTGGGCCCCCCTTGCTTGGGCAGGGCCCCAGCATTTGCAATCTTTACCTCTCCCTGCTCCTCCGCTGTGTAATCTGGGCTGTCAAATCCATACTGGGCCTAACACCGTCTGAGCCTGCCTCCTGAGACATATATTTTGAATGTGTACGCTATCCATACATGTTATCCAGGGATACGGTACCCTTTCTAACCTTTGTGCAATCACGTGCAATCCATACTGGGCCTAACACTGTCTGAGCCTGCCTCATGCTGTATAGACATATATTTTGAATGTGTACGCTATCCATACATGTTATCCAGGGATACGGTACCCTTTCTAACCTTTGTGCAATCACGTGCAATCCATACTGGGCCTAACACCGTCTAAGCCTGCCTCATGCTGTATAGACATATATTTTGAATGTGTACGCTATCCATACATGTTATCCAGGGATACGGTACCCTTTCTAACCTTTGTGCAATCACGTGCAATCCATACTGGGCCTAACACCATCTGAGCCTGCCTCCTGAGACATATATTTTGAATGTGTACGCTATCCATACATGTTATCCAGGGATACGGTACCCTTTCTAACCTTTGTGCAATCACGTGCAATCCATACTGGGCGTGAGAACGGCTGGCGAGCTGTTAAGCAAGCCACAGCACCTGTCCAGACAAGTACAGGGATTCCCTAGCGAGGAGACTTATTTGATTGTTTTCAATGTTGGGACAGCAATTTTTGGGGAGCACTATACTCTGGAGAATGATAGATGGGGCCCACCATACACTGGAACATTCCAAAGGTGGACATCAGACACTGGAGCAGCATTTACAGGGCCCATTATACACTAGAGCATTAGAAATGGGGCCCATTATGTTTGGAGCATTATTTGGGCCCATAAGACAGTGGAGCTTCATCCATGGGGACCAACATATACTGTAGCATTATGTGGAGCTCATCATATACTGTTTCAAACATTATATGGGACCAATGATTCTGTATGGAGAAATAGATGGGCCTCGTCATGAGATGTAAAAAGTGAGGTATTTTTCATTGTACTATACCGCTATTTATCTGCCGTATCGGAGCATGATGAGTTGGGGTATGTGTTAAAGGGGCGCTCTTTCGCCCAGGGCACATGAAAACCTGCAGCCAGCCCTCCCCCCCCACAACTTTAGCCAAATAACCTCCATTTTTCAGTGCGTAACTTGTATTATGAAGTTAATTAAGGTTGACAAGCTTAAGTAAGAAGAATTGATGCTTTTGGCATTCAAATGGGCACTGTAGGTGTGTTTCCTGTCCTCCTCTCACTGCCGACTTTTATTCCCCATTGACTTACATTGGGTTTCGTGTTTCGGGACGACCCCGACTTTTCCCTATAATCGGACGATCTTGCTCGACCCGACTTTTGGAAAAGTCGGGTTTCACGAAACGAAACGCGACCCTAAAAAACCAAAAGTCGCTCAACTCTACTCACCATCACTTGTCACTTTGATCCCCGAAGCCAGTGTCATCTGTGGAAAAATATGAAAATAACAAACAAACAATATACTCCCTGATCCGCAGAAATCCACGCGTGTGTGTCCCACGCCGATCTCCCATGGAGAACAGCAGCATCAGCTGATGCGACCGCTCTCTACGGGGCTCCAGGAATCCAATGATGGGACATAGGTTTCCTTCCGCACTGTATTCCTCCGCCACTGTAAAAAAATAGTCCCTCGTCTCACTTTATGGCAAAAGCTGCATGGGAACTTTCTCACACAGCAATGCCAATAGTGAGACTAGGGACTATTTTTTTACAGTGGCTGAGGAATACAGTGCGGAAGAAAACCTACCTCCCGTCACTGGATTCCTGGTGCCCCGTAGAGAGCAGTCGCATCAGCTGATGCTGCTGTTCTCCACGGGAGATCGGCATGGGACACACATGCGTGGATTTCTGCGGATCAGGGAGCATATTGTGATGCTTCTCTAATTTGTGTAATTAACAGCACCTGTAACTTACCTGTGGCACCTAACAGGTGTTGGCAATAACTAAATCACACTTGCAGCCAGTTGACATGGATTAAAGTTGACTCAACCTCTGTCCTGTGTCCTTGTGTGAACCACATTGAGCATGGAGAAAAGAAAGAAGACCAAAGAACTGTCTGAGGACTTGAGAAACCAAATTTGAGGAAGCATGAGCAATCTCAAGGCTACAAGTCCATCTCCAAAGACCTGAATGTTCCTGTGTCTAACGGGGGCAGTGTCATCAAGAAGTTTAAAGCCCATGGCACTGTGGCTAACCTCCCTAGATAAGGACGGAAAAGAAAAATTGACAAGAGATTTCAACGCAAGATTGTGCGGATGTTGGATAAAGAACATCGACTAACATCCAAACAAGTTCAAGCTGCCCTGCAGTCCGAGGGTACAACAGTGTTAACCCGTACTATCCATTGGTGTCTGGATGAGAAGGGACTGTATGGTAGGAGACCCAGGAAGACCCCATTTCTTACCCCGAGACATAAAAAAGCCAGGCTGGAGTTTGCCAAAACTTACCTAAAAAAGCCTAAAATGTTTTGGAAGAATGTTCTCTGGTCAGATGAGACAAAAGTAGAGCTTTTTGGGCAAAGGCATCAACATAGAGTTTACAGGAGAAACAAAGAGGCATTCAAAGAAAAGAACATGGTCCCTACAGTCAAACATGGCGGAGGTTCCCTGATGTTTTGGGGGTTGCTTTGCTGCCTCTGGCACTGGACTGCTTGACCGTGTGTATGGCATTATGAAGTCTGAAGACTACCAACAAATTTTGCAGCATAATGTAGGGCCCAGTGTGAGAAAGCTGGGTCTCCCTCAGAGGTCATGGGTCTTCCAGCAGGACAATGACCCAAAAAACACACTTCAAAAAGCACTAGAAAATGGTTTGAGAGAAAGCACTGGAGACTTCTAAGGTGGCCAGCAATGAGTCCAGACCTGAATCCCATAGAACACCTGTGGAGAGATCTAAAAATGGCAGTTTGGAGAAGGCACCCTTCAAATATCAGGGACCTGGAGCAGTTTGCCAAAGAAGAATGGTCTAAAATTCCAGCAGAGCATTGTAAGAAACTCATTGATGGTTACCGGAAGCGGTTGGTCGCAATTATTTTGGCTAAAGGTTGTGCAACCAAGTATTAGGCTGAGGGTGCCAGTACTTTTGTCTAGCCCATTTTTGGAGTTTTGTGTGAAATGATCAATGTTTTGCTTTTTGCTTCATTCTCTTTTGTGTTTTTTCATTCAAGACAAATTAAATGAAGATAATAATACCAAAGAATTTATGTTTGCAATCATTTTCAGGAAGAAACTGAGTATTATCTGACAGAATTGCAGGGGTGTCAATACTTTTGGCCACAACTGTATGTCTGTAGCATGTTGTATGTATGTAGTATGTATGTATGTTGTATGAATGTAGTATATATGTAGTATCTATGTAGTATGTAGTATATATGTAAGTTGTATGAATGTAGTATATATGTAGCATGTATGTAGTATGTATGTATGTTGTATGAATTTAGTATGTATGAAGTATGTATGTATGTTGTATGAATGTAGTATATATGTAGTATGTATGTTGTATGAATGTAGTATATATGAAGCATGTATCTAGTATGTAGTATGTATGTATGCTGTATGAATGCAGTATATATGTAGTATATATGTAGTATGTATGTATGTTGTATGAATGTAGTATATATGTAGCATGTATGTAGTATGTTTGTATGTTGTATGAATGTAGTATATATGTAGCATGTATGTAGTATGTATGTTGTATGAATGTAGTGTGTATGTAGTATGTTTTGTTTTGTTTTTTTTTTACATTCAACACATTAGCCGGATGATGGGACTACTACTGTCCCATCATTGGCTAATGTGTCAATCACTGTCAGTGTAGCAAGCATCACCCGATGGGACTTGTAGTCCCTTCGGACGATGCCTGCACACACACAAGACCCCCGGCAGGCCCGCACAGACCACCGGCAGCTGGCACAGGCCCCCGGCAGAGACCACCGAGAGGCACGTACAGACCACCGGCAGCCGTCACAGGCCCCCGGCAGCCGTCACAGACCACCGACAGCCGGCACAGGCCCCCGAGAGGCCCGTACAGACCATCGGCAGCGGCACAGGCCCCCGACAGGCCTGTAAAGACCCCTGAGAGGCCCGTACAGAACACCGGCAGCCGGCGCAGGCCCCAGAGTGGCCAGTACAGACCACCGGCAGCCGGCACAGGCCCCCGACAGGCCTGTACAGACCCCCGAGAGGCTCGTACAGACCCCCGACAGTCGGCACAGACCCCCCGCAGTCGGCACAGACCGCGCATCATGATGACATCATTTCAGCAGCCAATAACAGCCACAACAGTGGCTCATAGCTTTATGGGGACTTCCGATTCCGGTATCCGATATAGAAAAAATATCGGTACTCAGTATCGGAATTTCGATACAGCGAATATCGGCCGATAACCGATATTTGCAGTATCGGAATGCTCAACACTAGTCATGTCGTATAGCCTGGACCAATGCAGTACGGACATGGCACATATCACATTTACAGAGTGGGCACAGATTAAGGACCCCTGCACCCTTCTGCACAGTTTCCAAATGGCTACTAAGATGGTTAGCACTGATGATACCGTCATCATCATCACTATTCGAGTCATCTACAGCTCTGGCAAAAATTAAGAGACCACTTCAAAATGTTCAGTTTGTCTGATTTTTCTCTTTATAGGTATATTTTTGAGTAAAATGTAAATTGTTCTTTTAGTCTACAAAGTACTAACAACATTTCTCCAAATTTCCAAGCAATAAATTTTTTATTTTTTTCTGAAAAGGAGAAATGGTCAAAATGAAAAAAAAACAGTGCTTTCAGACCTCAAATAAAGCAAAGAAAACAAGTTCATAATCATTTAGAAACAACAATACTAATGTTTTAGACAGCGGTACTCAGTGAGGCTGCACGGAGTTGCCTGGCTGACCTGAGGTGAACTGATGAGTGTGGGGAAAAGTTCAGAAACTTTCCCACACTCATTAGTTCATCTCTGGTCAGCCGGGGAGGCTGATCAGAGATAAACTAATTCATTCTGCAGTGGTTTGCAGCGGGGCTGGTCGCATTAGCACCGCTCCCCGTTGTAAACCCGTTAACCCCTTCTGATGGATTGCAGCGGGGGGACCTGACCGAATGGAAGAGAGGTATGTATATTGTTGCTTTTTTATTTAATTTTTTTTAACAGATCCATGGTTATTTTTTGGATTAGCAGATGAATAAATTTGGTCAAAAACTTAGTGTGTTTATTTCATTAAAGGAATTTTTAAATAATGTCTGTGTGTGTTTTTTTAACCATTTACTATTCTAGGGTTAATAATGGAGAGGTGTCTTATTGACACCTCTCCATTATTAACCTGGCATAATGTCACCTTCCAATAGCAAGGTGACATTAACCCATTCTTATTAACCTATTAGCCACCGCTACAGGGCAATGGGAATAGAGAGGCTAGGTGCCAGAAAAGGCGCATCTTATAGATGCGCCTTTTCTGGCGTGTCTGGGGGCCGATTTTTTAACCCGGGGGGCGCAAAAAAATGGTCCCTCTCAAGGCTATTAATATCTGCCCTCACTCACTGGCTTTCCCTATCTGGTTGCGAAATTACCGCAGGAGCCCACACATTTTTTTTTAAAAAATCAACCCCTTAATTTAACACCTACTTGTCCCAAATTTTACACACAAACTCTAATCTAATTATTAGTCAGGGACATATAAAAAATAAATGAAATTAAATGGTTTACTGTATGTAAACCATGTGTCATTTCATGTCAGGTTTTGAACTGATTTTACAGAAGCCGGCAATTGATTTAGCGGCTATTCTGCTATATATAACTCTATGAAATATAAATATATATGTACATATGTGTCTCAATGACATGTATATATATATATATATATATATATGCATTCTATGTCTATATATCTATCTATTCTTTCTAATCTTTATTAAACATGTCAGTGTGATTTTATTGTATCGCGCACTGAATTGCCGGCTTTTATTAAAGGACACTGGTGTGTATTTCTTGCAAGTTACACGTCTGGTCCATGTGTAATCCGTATTTTTCTCGCCCCCATTGACTTACATTGGCGTATTTTTGGAGGAATGCGAAGACAATCACAGCATGCTGTAATTTTCTCAGCCCGTAAAACACGGCCAAGAAATAAAAGGCTGATGGAAGCTGCCCCATAGAGAAACATTGGTCCGAGTGCAATGCATGGTTTTAGCGCCTCTCACTCGTCCATATTTCTCTCTAGTGTGAAGCGGGCCTTAAAGTTTGATCAGTAAATGGTGGAAGAGTGACAGGTGTAGGCCTGGTGCTCTGAGTACTGTGCCAAATTCAGGCAACACAAATGAAGGAGACCCAACTTAGAGAGCAAATATTTCCACAAATTTTGGCAAATTCCACAAAAAGTGTCATCAATTTATTTTTTTTCCATTTTTTGTTGCTTTCTGCCACTTATCCGAGGTCTGTTTTGGTAGGGCACCTAGTTATGCCCCTCCAGGCTTTCTGGGGGCTACAGCACAGTGGTTTCACAACCTTGGTGTCAGTCCCCATTATACTAGTTCTACTCTGGTAAAATTGATGTGACTTTGGTAGTGTCTGCCACTAATTTTTGGAAATGTGTAGACTCTTTGCTGGGTCTCCTTCATGTGTGATTCCTGTTGAAGAAAGGCCTCCGAGACAAGCAGACCTCCACTCTCTTTAAATCAACTACCCGTGTTACTATCCTTAAATTTTCCTGACAATAGTAGTCTTTGAAAGTGATATTTGTGTCACCTGAGTGTAGCTGAGTATAAAAGCAGGTTGAGCTGTTGCTTGTGGTATCAGGGCTCCCAGGACAGCAGGCATACACTCATGCTTCACCCACCTTGTCTTAATTTGAATTTCAATTCAAAGCTGTAAATGCTGGCCCAGACCCTGATACCCATTGAAGGATGGCTGATTGCTGCCGTGACATTCTAAAATTTGTACTGTGGTGGAATTGAGGCTACTTTCTGGTGTCTGCCCCTAATTTTATGTGTTTTGGCAACTTTTGGGCCCATTTGAAGGTCTTGTGTATGCGCTTGCTTTTGCCTCCCAATGACTTGAATGGCGTTCGGCTATGTTCAGCGAATATTTAACGAATAAATTGATGAATATTGCAAATTCAACAATCGTAATCCGAACCAAACATTGAAATATTCTCTCATCTCTATTACTAACATCATACAGTAGGGGGAGATCTTAGTTTGAAATTGTTTGGGATATCTAATTTTTGTTGTACATGCGTACATGCCTCATCGACACAAAATTAAAATTTCTTCTGTTACTAAAGTCATACAGTAGAGGAGATCTCATTTTGAAACTGTTTGGAGCATCTAATCTGTTATAGAAGCCTCATCAACACAAAACAAAAATTTATTTTGTTACTAATGTCATACAGTAGGGGAGATCTCATTTTGTAATGTTTGGAGCATCTAGTCTATATTATACAGGCATTATCCACACAAAAAACATTCTTCTGTTACTAACATTCTAGAGTACGGGAGATCTCAGTTTGAAATTGCTTGAAGCATCTAGTCCAGGGGTGGGGATCGTCTGGCCCGCGGGCCGTATACGGCCCGCCATATCATTTTGTGCGGCCCGCAGCCGCTTCCCCCACTTTCCCTATTTTTGGCCGCGTGCCCTTTAAGAATTGCACGCGGTATCTTGCCGCGCTTTTCCCATCAGTGGGGACTCAGGAGACTCCTGCTGTGTGGCTCCAGGTGAGGGACTGAGTCAGTGGGGAGACTCCTGCGGTGCCGGCTCCAGGAGTGGGAAAGTTATAATCCTGCTGCAGCAATAGACAAGGGGGCTGCATTGTCAGAGAGCCTGCACCAGGGAGACGCTGGACTCCACACGCAGAAGCCAACCCTGACAGGAGTCACTGCCCTCCCCCACTTCATCCACTTCTGAGCGAGATAGCAGAGCTCAAAGTGTCACGTCCTCCTGTGCGGCTGCAGTGTGCAAGGTAATCACGATACCTCAGGCCCTAAGTACCCCCCATGTGCTGTATACCTCAGGCTCCATGTACCCCCATGTGCTGTATACTTCAGGCCCCATGTACCACCCATGTGCTGTATATCTCAGGCTCCATGTACCCCCATGTGCTGTGTACTTCAGGCCCCATGAACCACCCATGTGCTGTATACCTCAGGCTCTATTTACCCCCCATGTGCTGTATACCACAGGCTCCATTTACCCCCCATTGTGCTGTACACCACAGGCTCCATTTACCCCCCATTGTGCTGTATACCTCAGGCTCCATGTACCCCCCATGTGCTGTATACCTCAGGCTCCATGTACCCCGCATGTGCTGTATACCTCAGGCACCATGTACCCCCCATGTGCTGTATACCTCAGGCTCCATGTACCACCCATGTGCTGTATACCTCAGGCTCCATGTACCTCCATGTGCTGTATACCACAGGCTCCATTTAACCCCCCATGTGCTGTATACTTCAGGCACCATGTACCCCCATGTGCTGTATACCACAGGCTCCATGTACCCCCATATGCTGCATACTTCAGGCTCCATGTACCACCCATGTGCTGTATATCTCAGGCTCCATGTACCCCCATGTGCTGTATAACTCAGGCTCCATGTACCCCCATGTGCTGTATACCTCAGGCTCCCTGTACCCCCATGTGCTGTATACCTCAGGCTCCCTGTACCCCCATGTGCTGTATACCTCAGGATCCATGTACCCCCCATATGCTGTATACCACAGGCTCCATTTACCCCCCATGTGTTGTATACCTCAGGCTCCATGTACCCCCCATGTGCTGTATACCTCAGGCTCCATCTACCCTCCATGTGCTGTATACCTCAGGCTCCATGTACCACCCATTTGCTGTATACCTCAGGCTCCATGTACCCCCATGTGCTGTATACCTCAGGCTCCATGTACCCCCCATGTGCTGTATAACTCAGGCTCCATATACCCCCATGTGTGGCATACCTCAGGCTCCATGTACCCCCATGTGCTGTATACCCCAGGCCCCATGTACCACCCATGTTCTGTATACCTCAGGCCCCAGAAATGGGGTTACCATAATCAGCGGTTTATTAGCGCTCTGAACCTGCCTGACTCCTGCATATAAAACCCCACTGCTGGGAGGAAATGAACTCTAAAGGCCCCGTCACACACAGCGAGATCGCTCATTTTGTGACACCACAGAAATCTCGCCAGCAACATCGCTGTGTGTTACATGCATCAGCGACCAGCCCCCACAACGGGTATCGTTGATCGTGCTCGAATGTCCTGGGCCATTTTTTGATCGTTGGTCTCCCACTGGCCAGCGCGCATCACTGCATGTGACAGCGAGAGACCAATGATCAGCGACACTGTGAGCTGGTATCCAAGATATATAGATACCCTCTGTTTACCTTGGATACCAGCTTACTAATGTTTAAGACAGTTATTAATGAATTGTGAGTGAGTATACTCGTTGCTCGGGCTTTCCTGAGCATGCTCGGGTGTCCTCCGCGAATTTTGTTGTGCTCGGAGATTTAGTTTTCGTCTCCTCAGCTGCATGATTTATGGCTGCTGGACAGCCTGAATACATGTGAGGAATGCCTGTTTGTTAAGGAATCCCCACATGTATTCAGCCTGTCCAGCAGCCGCAAATCAGGCAAATGCGTCGACAGAAACTAAATTTCCGAGCACGCCAAAATACTCAGAGGACACCCGAGCATGCTCGGGAAAACCCGAGCAACAAGTATACTCGCTCATCATTATTAATAATTTTATATGGCCCCCGAACGCTATTATAAAATTCCAAATGGCCCTTGGCACAAAAAATGTTCCCCACCCCTGATCTAGTCTATCTTATAGAGGCCTCATCTACACTCAGTTCTTTCTTCTGTGACTAATGTGATTCAGCACGCCATATTTCACCTTCTCATTTAGTGCCACTTAAATTCATCTGTGTGCAAAGGTGATGCAGAGTAAAAAAGTCTAATTTTTTGCTGCCAATACTCTGCTCTTACCACACTATCTTAGCAACATGACAGGGAAAAACATAGGTTGTAGTCACTGTGGTGGAAGCGGGATAAGGCTTGGTGTTCAAGGTGTACGTGGGGTAGGTAGTAATGTTTATGAAAGCACTAGTGAGCAAGCAATATCACGTCCTAGTCAAAGACAACTTACAATATTTGTTACTGATAACAAAAGACTGACTGGCACTTCCAAACTAGTGTGTACAGGTACATACTATGAGCAGCAATCTCCATATACAATAAACAAAAAAAGTTGCACTCTGTAGTACTAAAGCATGTCAATATGAAATATATGAAATATGAATATCAATACTGCTTCTGGATACTAGGAGAAAACTGAGATGCTTAGCACCAAATTTGGCCAATTCATGCATGCCTTGCAGCCAACGACAAGGTAGTCTCAGATCTTCTTGGTCCTACGTGTCTAGTGCGAATGAAAACCTGTCACAGCCGCCGGCACTCGGACCGGAGCGTGCGGCTACATGTGTTTCTATGCAGCCGCACGCTCCAGTCCGAGTGCTAGTGGCAGTGTCAGGTTTTCATGCCAGAGACTCGCACGAGAAGCATGCCAGTCTCTCGCAAGTGAGTATGAGCCCTAAGACTGAAGTCTGTATTTCTGTGCTAAGCATCTTAGATCCAGAATCAGGCTTTAATTTTTTGAAATTTGAAGACTCCTGGTTGGGTGTCAATCTGCTGGGTTTGCTGTAGTGGAAGATGTGTCCACACTTTGGTGGTGTCTGCCAATAATTTTTGGAAATGTGAACACTCCTGGCTGGGTGTTCATCTGTTGGGTAGGCTGTAGTGGAAAAGATGTCGCTCCTCATTATACTATTTCTACTGTGGTGATATTGATGCCACTTTATTAGCGTCTGCCACTAATTTTTGGAAATGTGTACACTCCTGGTTGGGTGTCCATCTGCTGGTTTGGCTGTAGTGGAAGAGGTGTCGGTCCCTGTTATACTATTTCTATTCTTGTGAAACTGATGCCACTGTGGTGTTGTCTGCAGCTAAATTGCAGATGAACACATAATTATTGACTAACATTAGTCATAGTGCAATATGATTTTATCGGATTGCGCTCATCCATTTAAAACGTAGATGAGTATGAGCCTTTAAACAAATTAAAGAAACAACAATAACACAGTAATAAAAACAAAATTCTATTGCAAATTTTGGTGCGAACATCTCCAGAAAAAATGCAGCAGAAAAAAAAGCACATCTCTTCTCTGTGGGAACATGGCGTATGACAGTGATGGCGAACCGAGGGCAGGCAGAGCCCTCTCAGCTGGCACGCGACTTCGCCTCACTGTTCTGTAGCTGCAGCTTCCTGCCTCACACATTGAGCTGCCCGGCCGAGGAGCTGAATGATGATGTCATCCAGCCTCGGCCGTGCCGCTCAATATAATAAGATAATCCTTTAATTGTGCCACCATGGGGAAATTCAGAGCATTACAGCAGCAAGGCAAGAACAAGTATAGATACAGATGCATAAAGGCATTACATTGACAGTAGGTAGGTACATATACGAAGAAAAAAAAAAAGAAAGAGATATAACCGGACTATCACAACTTTGGATCTATCAGTTCACTGTTTGGGTCGTTCTCCGTTTTGGACAGTGCTGGTTATACAGCCTTACTGCAGCAGGAAGGAAGGACTTTTGATAGCGCTCCCTCTCACATTTAGGATGAAGTAGCCGGTCACTGACAGTACTGCACATCTTTGTCACGGTCTCATGCATGGGATGGGAATCATTCTGCACCATGTAGCTCACCTTGGCCAGTATCCTCCTGTCGCCTACTTCCTGAACTGGATCAAGGGGGCATCCCAGGACAGAGCTGGCCCTTCTAATCAGTTTGTCCAGCCTATTCCTGTCCCTGGTTGATATGCCACTACCCCAGCACACCACACCAAAGAAGATGACTGATGCCACAACAGAGTTGAAGAAGGATACAAGGAGTGCCCCCCTAACTCCGAAGGCTCTCAGCCTTCTGAGCAGATAAAGCCTACTGTGGCCCTTCCTGTACACTGCATCCAAGTGATGGGTTCAGTCAAGCTTATTATTGAGGATCACACCAAGGTACTTATAGGTGTCAACTATCTCAATGTCATTTCCCTGACTGTTCACCACTACTGCTGCCAGCGTGCGGAGAGGTGAGTGTGGCCGCTGTGGTGTGTGTGCGTGTGTGGTGTGGTGTGTGTGTCAATGATGGGGAGAGGGCCAAAGAAGGGAGTGATAGGGAGAGGGCCAGTGATGGGGAGATGGCCATTGATGGGGAGATGGCCAATGATGGGGAGAGGGCCAATGATGGAAGTGACGGGTAAAGGGCCAATGATGCCTGTGATGGGGAGAGGACCAATGATGGGAGTGATGGGGAGAGGGCCAATGATGGGGTGATAAGGAGGAGATGATGGAGGTGGTGGAATGGGCAATTTCTACATTACATTTCTACATGAAGGGGATCATGATGGGGCATATTTCTGCATGAATGAGATCATGATAGGGCATATTTCTGCACAAATGGGATCATGATGGGGCATATTTCTGCATGAATGGGATCATAATTGGGCATATTTCTGCATAAAGTGGATCATGATGGGACATATTTCTGCATGAATTGGATCATGATGGGGCATTATTACATGAAGGGGATCATGATGGGGCATATTTCTGCATGAAGGGGATCATAATGGGGCATATTTCTGCATGAAAGGGATCATGATGGGGCATATTTCTGCATGAAGAGGATCATGATGAGGCATATTTCTGTATGAAGGGGATCATGACGGGGCATTATTACATTAAGGGGATCATGATGGGGCGTATTTCTACATGAAGGGGATCATGATGTGGCATATTTCTGCCTGAAGGGGATCATGATGGGGCATATTTCTACATGAATGGGATAATGATGGGGCATATTTCTACATGAATGTGATCATGATGGGACATATTTCTGCATGAAGGTGATCATGATGGGGTTTATTTCTGCATGAAGGGGATCATGATGGGGCATTATTACATGAAGGGGATCATGATGGGACATATTTCTGCATGAAGGCGATCATGGTGGGGAATATTTCTACATGAATGAGATCATGACGGGGCATATTTCTACATGAAGGGGATCATGATGGGGCATATTTCTGCATGAATGGGATAATGATGGGACATATTTCTGCATGAAGGTGATCATGACGGGGCATATTTCTGCACGAAGGGGATCATGATGGGGCATATATCGGCATGAAGGGGATCATGATGGGGCATCATTTCTACATGAAGAGGATCATGATGGGGCATATTACTACAAGAAGGGGACAATGATGGGGCATATTACTACAAGAAGGGGATCATGATGGGGCATTTGGCACCTGTTGGCACTTCGGCACCAAAGAGTGGTCGTAAATGGCTGCACATCCAGTTGGAAGAATGTCTCAAGTGGGGTACCACAGGGCTCTGTCCTGGGCCCTGTATTGTTCAACATCTTTATCAACGATTTAGATGAAGGAATTGAGGGTAAACTGATTAAATTTGCTGATGACACAAAGCTAGGAGGGATAGCTAATACTAGAGAAGAGAGAGAGAGGATTCAAAAAGATTTAAATAAACTGGAGAAGTGGGCAGCAACTAACAGAATGGTTTTTAACAGGGAGAAATGCAAAGTACTACATCTGGGCAATAAAAATGAAAAAAGCATATATAGAATGGGAGGAATAGGGCTAAGTGACAGCACATGTGAAAAAGACTTGGGTATACTAATAGATCACAGACTGAATATGAGTCAACAGTGTGATGCAGCAGCAAAAAAGGCAAATGCAATTCTAGGATGTATTAACAGAAGCATACAGTCTAGATCACGTGAAGTCATTATTTCCCTCTACTCCTCTTTGGTCAGACCTCATCTGGAATATTGTGTCCAGTTTTGGGCACCACATTTTAAAAAAGACATCAACAAACTGGAGCAAGTTCAGAAAAGAGCGACCAGAATGGTGACCGGTCTGCAAACCCTGTCTTATGAGGAAAGGTTGCAGGATTTGGGAATGTTTAGTTTGCAAAAGAGAAGACTGAGAGGAGACTTAATAGCTGTCTACAAATATCTAAAGGGCTGTCACATTGTAGAAGGATCAACTTTATTCTCATTTGCACAAGGAAAGACTAGAAGCAATGGGATGAAACTGAATGGGAGGAGACACAGATTAGATATTAGAAAAAACTTTTTGACAGTTAGAGTGATCAATGAGTGGAACAGGCTGCCACGAGAAGTTGTGAGTTCTCCTTCAATGGAAGTCTTCAAACAGAGGCTGGACAGACATCTGACTGGGATGATTTAGCGAATCCTGCTTTGAGCAGGGGGTTGGACCAGATGGCCCAGGAGGTCCCTTCCAACTCTACGATTCTATGATTCTATGATTCTATGATTCTAAATAATTGGGTTTTAGGTTGCAGTTTGGGCACTCGGTCTCAGAAAGGTTCGCCATCACTGGCCTATGATATACAAAGCCTGTTAATGAATTTGGTACATCTTACTTTGCATCAAGATGCGCATATAAAACGTAACACTTGATAAATCAGATCCTATGAGCTTTGGCTCTGAAAAATAGATGAATTATTCTTTGAAAAATCAGGAGGTCATCATCTCATTTTCTGAATACAGTGACTACTTGAAAAAGTCTTACTTTGCTACTGTAAAGGGAAGAGATTCGTTGGATGCAGTGAAGAGCCAGAGGTAGAGAAGGGGTTAACAGGATTTACTGAACAGGTTGTTATACAAGACATACTCCACGCAGGAAGACAAGATCATTAACGGCAACAATGAGAATTGCACACAAACACAATGCTTGAGAAAAAGGTATACAAAAAAAGGTAACTTATCGCTTGCAGTTCTTGTTGGGAAAAGGCTGGAATACCTCCTGACAGCTTCGCAGATTGTGGACAATGTCTCTGGCTCTGTTACAGAGTAATGAAAAGCACAATCTCCTGAGGGTGCCCATGTATCCAGTCCCGCTTGGCTTGAGTGCGCCGGAACGTAGAAACAGTCCTTTATGTAGATTCCTTGGGAATGTCGCCGAACATGAACCATGACACACATGACACAGACCATGGCAGCGTGTGGTCCTCTGGAGTAATCTCTAAGAATGGAGTAAGTCAGCTTATCTGTAATTGCGGGCTGGAAGGAACTGTCCAGCAAGGAAGGGTCCGAAGAATGCTCAGTAGTGAAACAGTTCAGTTTAAACTCAGACCTCTGGGGGATAGATGACGTAGAGTCAGCAGTCAGAGCAGTGGGGAGGGAGTCAACCTTCTCCTTGTTCTCCTGTCGCTTTCCCGCCAAGTTTGCTCTGTTCCCATGCTCAGTCCCTTTTATCTCCCCCATGCCCCCTGCTGTCCAGTGCAAAAGTCCTCCCCTCCCAGAAGAATCTTCCCCCCGGCAACAGTGGTGACAGTCCCGATAGTTCCGGCCCCAAAGTGCACCAAAAACCACTGACTCTGTCTCAACTCATGTTCTTACACCCCTCCTCTTTTCACTCATCATTCCACGGATGAGGTATCCTGAGAACCATTAGAGTGCTGCTTGTCTGTCTTAGCTATTTGTTGCCAAACAAACTGATCCTGGTTGTAATGATTGGGGTTTTTTTTCAGCCGTTGTGCACTCAGAGAAATGTAGATTGGAAGGAACAGTGGAGTGTTCTGGTGGAGGCAAAGTTGGAGTTGTACATGCCGTGACGTTTTCCTCCAGGGTCTCAGGGCCCTGACCAACAGACGTATTCTCAGATGGCTGCTCAGGACTTTCTTCCTCTTCATCTTCTACGGCCATGGGAGGCACTTCTTCAAGAACCTCAGGTGTTTCTTCTCTTTGCATGGGGTCCTCTGAGAGGCATGGCCGAAGCATACGCCTATGTACCACTCTAGTGGGAACATTCTTCCCTCCTTCCGGATAAATCTCATATACGGGTCCTTCCGCACCGAATCGATGCTTCACTCTGTATGGCCTACTTTCACCGATTTTCCAGCTTGTCATATGGATGTTTCTCCCACACTAACACTTAATCACCAACCTGAAGATCTGTCCCCTGCAGAGGAGGCTTCTCAGGGTGCTCCAGCTCCCAGAGCCGGGTTTGTACTAGACGATGTAAGGTCTGCAGATGGTGGTGATGTTCTCAGACCCAGGTAGACACCCCCGTCCATGGATAGTCCTCCCCTGGATCCAGCTCCAGTTACATTACTTCTTTCCCCGTTCAGCCGAACCTTTAGGAGTAAGGTGTGAAACCAGTGGTTTGATGGACTTGATTGTTGTAGATCCACATGAGTTCAGAAACATACTCCGGCCACCTAGCCTTCCTATTGTCTTCCAGGGTCCTTAACATCTGGATTAGAGCATGATTAAACTGCTCACAGGCCCCGTTTCCTTGAAGGTGGTACGGTGTGGTGTGCGACCTGTCGAACTGATAGATCTGCTGCAACTTATCCATTACTCTTCCCAAGAAACAGGCTCCTTGATCAGAATGGATCTGCTGTGGGCATCTATACACTTGAATGAAATTTTTACAGATGGCGTATGCAGTAAACTCAGCCGTTTGTTCTCAGGTGGGCGTCACCACCGCAAACTTTGTGAATGATCTACCATCAATAGACAGTGGTCGTATCCTTGGTGTGCCACCCGATGGTCAAATAGTCGATGATCAACAGCTCCAAGGGGGCTGATGTTACTATTGTTTGAGTGGGAGCTCTTAGTTCTGGGGATTTGGCCAACTCACAGACCCATCAGAGCCTACAAGCCTTCTCAACCGCTGCTCTTTGCCCATGGTGGTAGACAAACCACTGTAGCCACTGGAAAGTTTTTCTCAAGACCCCTTTCAGTGGCTACGGTAGACAGCACCGTCTCTGGAATCACCACCTGCCAGGAGGCTCCCAACTCCTCCTGCAGTTGAACCTTCGGCTATAACAGCCCATTTCTCATCTGGAGGCGCTCCCACTGCCAAAGTATCTTCAATGCTTCTGGAGTCAGAGCACTCCGCTGTCCCTGACTAGGAGCTTCTTCAGTGTCACCCATTGTCTAAA
This sequence comes from Dendrobates tinctorius, assembly GCF_039654945.1. Classification (NCBI taxonomy): domain Eukaryota; kingdom Metazoa; phylum Chordata; class Amphibia; order Anura; family Dendrobatidae; genus Dendrobates; species Dendrobates tinctorius. The sequence goes on along the minus strand of NW_027361823.1, from coordinate 14,794,474 downwards.
CAGAGCAGGCGTGGGTGTTCTCCGCCCCCTTTTATAAGCGATACTGTATCGAATCTTCGCCATCCCGGCCACCCAGCGTTGTTCAAGGGCCACTAACTTGGCATTCTCCAGATACGCTAAATGGTTGTTATCAGTGCGTACCAGCACCTCCGAGCTGGAAAGGTATTCTGTGAATCTCTCCATCATGGCCCACACCAATGCCAGGAACTCCAGCTTGAAGGAGCTGTAGTTGTCCGGGTTGCACTCAAAATCGTGAAGTGAACAACTAGCATAGGCAATCACCCTCTATTTCCCATCCTGCATCTGTGACAACACAGCCCCAAGTCCGCCAAGCTTCCGTCAGTGTGGAGAATGAACGGTATAGAGAAGTCCGCATAAGCTAGTAATGGAGCTTCGGTCAGTGTCTTCTTTAAGTCACAAAACGCCTTCTCCTGTCTCTCCTCCCAACGGATGGATTGACCCATCGTATTTGGGGGTACCCCTTTCAGGAGTTCAAGTAAAGGTTGCACCAGCTGGGCAAAGTTCTTCACAAAGCGGCGATAGTACCCTGTCAGTCCCAGGAACGCTCGGACATCTTTTACGGTCTCCGGAGTAGGCCAATCTCGAATCACCATGATTTTCTCCTATGACAGCTAAACTCCCTCGGCGGAAACAACATGACCTAGGTACTCGATCTGGGCCCGGAACAAGTGACATTTCTGAGGTTTCACCTTTAGCCCATACTTCTGCAAATGGCTCAGCACTTGCTCTAGTCTCCGCAGATGGTCTTCAAACAAGGCAGCGTATACTATGATGTCATCCAGGTAGATGACTGTGCCCTCAAAGTTCTAATCACCTAGACACCTCTCCATCAGTCATTGGAACGTACCGGGGGCATTGGCCAGGCCAAATGGCATCCTGTTGAATTCGTTGAGGCCAATAGGAAGTATAAAGGCCGTCTTCGCCCTGTCCTTTTCTGACATGCGCACTTGCCTGTAGCCACTGGCGAGATCCAGCGTCGAGACAAATTTGGCTTTCTCCAATGCAGACGGAGATTCCTCAATCTGGGGTAGAGGGTATGAGTCCCTCACAGTGCAGCCATTGAGTTTGCAGTAATCCACACAGAACCTCAGTGTCCCATCCTTCTGCCTCACCAGCACAATAGGAGCTGCTCACGAACTCTGGCTTTCCCTAATGACGCCCGCCTGTAGCATCTGACTGAGCATCTCTCTCACTTCCTGATATAACTGAGGGGGGATCTGCCAGTAATGTTCTCAAATGGGTGCTGTATCCGCAGTTGGTATCTCTTGAGTGATCGCTGTGGTGCAGCCAAAATCATCCTCATGATTTGCAAAAACAGATTGGTATCACCGCAGTAAAGCTTCAACTTGTTGTACCTAGGTGGGTGTGAGCTCAGACAGTTCAGCGCGCATCTGTTCCAGTATGTGCCGACCCTCTTGGATGTATTGAGGTTCGGCTATCAAAGAAGCAGTGAATTTTACCGACCATGGGTCTTCTGAATTCACCGCCAACTGTATGACCTGGGGTGGTATGACTTCTTCGGGCATGCCCACTAACCGCGCCACTTCACCCCTGTGTGGAACAACAATCTCCTGATCTGTCAAATTTATGCAGCATACAAGCACCGTCCCTTCTCGTACCGCGGCCAGTGTTCATTCCATTAAGAGTCCTGCAGGCAGTTGTTCCACTACCTAGGGTTCCAATTGTCCTTCCACCCCCTCCAGCAGGGCATGTGCTCAGATGAGCAGGGTCAGTACAGTCTGTCCTGGTGGTAGGGTGAGTTGAGTGGAGGTCGGCTCAACCACTTTTCTTAACATTTCCCCCTGACTGGAGACCTCCTGTACCCAGCTGTACTGATTAACTGTTGAAACACCTGCCACTGGGGGATGTGCGGACTCTACTGTTAAAGACAAGTGAGACGGGTCATCGCTCAGCAGTTTTACAAACTCTTTCAGGATATTCATACTCAGGGTGACTATATGACCATGGCTTCCCTCACGGTCAGCATGATACCTCTCCGTCCAAGATCCTTCCCACACAAGGAGACCTGCATCCACACTACCCCTGTGACCGGGATGGGCAGATGATTTGCCACCATCAGTTTTACTACCGGACCCCACTTAGGCCTGAGAGACTCTGGGAAGAATTGATAGAAATACGCTTCAGGCATCGTGGTCACTTGAGAACCAGTATCCACCAGGCAATGAACGACCTGACCATCGAACTCAGCCCACACCAGCTGGCATGTAGACACCAGATTCGTGGGACTTTCACTACTCCTTCCTTTACATTCTTGCTCTGGACGATGTCCCCCAGGCTCGGAGCCCTCTAGTATAACGGGTAGCTTTGCCGAGGCCTGGCCCTTCGCGGACATTCCCTAGCCATATGTCTTACTTCTCCACAGTTATAACAAGCGAAGGGCATCTGGCGGCAGAACCTTCAGGCCTCATTGTGGACATGTGCTTTGCTTGGGATACTGGCGGCACACTGGCTGGCTTCAACTTTCTCCTTGTTACACCCGGTCCCTGTCCTGGCGCGGCACCCAGGTCTGCCACTATTACACCTGGCCCCCGTCCTGGCGCTGCGTCCAGGTCTGCCGCTGCCCATCATTCTGGGCACTCACCTTGAGCTTCACGTACTGTCCTTGGGCAGCAGCCGGCCTCCTCTGGATCTCATGCTGCTGCTCAGCATTCAGGCCTCCCTCCTGCCTCCAACTCCTGACGTCCTGTGAGGAGATCTGTAGCTAAGGCTATTAGGGCACGCCCGCCCGCTCTCCTGCCTTCTTAAAGGGACAGTATGCATTATTCAAAAAATGCAATTAACCAATGGCAACGCACTGCTGCTATTTCTGGCCTCTCCTCCATAGGGAGAGCACCGGAGCAACGAGACAGCTGCCACGTGTTCGGGGTCTAACTGGAGGTAGAACCTGTGTCCTCCAGGTATTCCATTCTGGCCCTGTCTGAGGGGCTTTAATACGGGTGCCCTGGGCTCACTAGTCACTCCCCCTTCGGAGCACCCCGGACCGTGGTCCCAAGGTTCCACTTTAAAAGTAAAAACGAATGTGAACTTCACCATCTCTGCCTCTGCTTCCATTCATAGAATCATAGAATCGTAGAATCATAGAATCGTAGAGTTGGAAGGGACCTCCTGGGCCATCTGGTCCAACCCCCTGCTCAAAGCAGGATTCGCTAAATCATCCCAGTCAGATGTCTGTCCAGCCTCTGTTTGAAGACTTCCATTGAAGGGGAACTCACAACTTCTCGTGGCAGCCTGTTCCACTCATTGATCACTCTAACTGTCAAAAAGTTTTTTCTATTGTCTAATCTGTGTCTCCTCCCATTCAGTTTCATCCCATTGCTTCTAGTCTTTCCTTATGCAAATGAGAATAAAGTTGATCCTTCTACAATGTGACAGCCCTTGAGATATTTGTAGACAGCTATTAAGTCTCCTCTCAGTCTTCTCTTTTGCAAACTAAACATTCCCAAATCCTGCAACCTTTCCTCATAAGACAGGGTTTGCAGACCGGTCACCATTCTGGTCGCTCTTTTCTGAACTTGCTCCAGTTTGTTCATGTCTTTTTTAAAATGTGGTGCCCAAAACTGGACACAATATTCCAGATGAGGTCTGACCAAAGAGGAGTAGAGGGAAATAATGACTTCACGTGATCTAGACTGTATGCTTCTGTTAATACATGCTAGAATTGCATTTGCCTTTTTTGCTGCTGCATCACACTGTTGACTCATATTCAGTCTGTGATCTATTAGTATACCCAAGTCTTTTTCACATGTGCTGTTGCTTAGCCCTATTCCTCCCATTCTGTATATGCTTTTTTCATTTTTATTGCCCAGATTAAGTACTTTGCATTTTTCCCTGTTAAAAACCATTCTGTTAGTTGCTGCCAACTGGATGTGCAGCCATTTATAACCACTCTTTGGGTTCGATCACTAAGCCAGTTATGAATCCACCTAACAGTTGCCTTGTCCATTCCATACTTAGTCATTTTTTCAATAAGGATTGTATGAGAAACTTTGTCAAATGCTTTGCTGAAGTCAAGATATACTATATCTACAGCATTTCCTTGATCCACCCAATCAGTGATTCTGTCATAGAAGGAAATTAAGTTAGTCTGACATGACTTATTAGTTACAAACCCATGCTGACTCTGTTTAATCACTTCATTCTTATCCAGGTACTGACATACATGTTGTTTAATAATTTGTTCAAAGATCTTTCCTGGTATAGAAGTCAGACTCACCGGCCTATAGTTGCCTGGGTCCACCTTCTTCCCCTTTTTGAAGATAGGAACAACATTTGCTCTTCTCCAGTCTTCTGGGATTTCTCCTGTTCTTCAAGAATTTTCAAAGATTATGGAGAGGGGTTCAAAAATTTCTTCTGCTATCTCCTTCAGTACTCTGGGGTGTAATTCATCTGGATCTGGAGACTTGAATTCATTTAGGTTAGCTAAGTGTTTCCTCACTATCTTTCTGTTTATAGATATCCTGGATTCTTCTATTCCCTTAATACGACAGTGAAGAACAGTTGATGTTACATTTCCTTTCTGAGAGAAAACAGATGCAAAGTAGGAATTTAAAAGTTCGGCCTTCTCAACATCTTGTCTTACCATTTCATCATTTTCATCCTGTAAAAATCCTATAGCATCTTTGAGTTTTCTTTTACTTTTGACATATCCCCAAAATCCTTTATTATTGCTTTTGACATCTCTTGCAAGCCTCAATTCATTGTCAGCTTTAGATAATCTGATTTGTGCCCTGCAGGTTCTGCAGACAGCATTATATTCTTCTTTAGATATGCCTCCCTCTTTCCATTTTATAAACATTTTTTTCTTCCTTTTTAGCATGTGCTTAAGTTCTGTGTTCATCCATCCAGGTTTCATTAAAGGCTTCCTATTCTTCCCTCTTTTCGGAATTGTTAACAATTGTGCTTTGAGAATTTCATTTTTCAAGATTTCCCATCCTTCCTGGACATTTTTGTCTTTAAGGATATCCAGCCATTGGATCCCTCCAATTCTCTTTCTGAATCCCTTAAAATCTGCCTTTCTGAAATCTAACCTTGACGTCTGAGTCTTCACAGGTCTTCCTCCTCTAGTTATCCAAAATTCTAAAATAGCATGGTCGCTACCTCCTAGGATACCAGCCACCTTTACCTCCTCAACCATTTCCTCCCTGTTTATAAGGATTACATCCAAGGTAGCAGTTCCCCTTGTTTTCTCCCCTACTTTTGGAAGATAAAGTTGTCAGCAAGAGAGGATAAGAATTTCCTTGACCTGTTAGTTTTGCCTGAGAGAGATTCCCAACAAATGTCTGGATAGTTGAAATCTCCCATGACAACTATGCCATATTTTTTGGAGAACTTGGCCATTTGATGCATAAAGAGTTCATCCATATCTTCAGCTTGCACAGGCGGCCTGTAGTAAATGCCTACAATGGTGTCCTTTCCATTGTTCTGTCCTTGTATTCTTGCCCAAACAGTTTCCACAGAACTCCCGGTCTCTGAAGCTTCAATCTCTGTGCAGATATACGCGCTTCTAGCATACAATGCGACACCTCCTCCTCGTTTATCAAGTCTGTTTCTTGCAAATAAGTTGTATCCTTCTAACCTTGTATTCCAATCATGTGTATTGTCCCACCAAGTTTCAGTGATTCCAATGACATCATATTTCTTTTCCTGTGTTAGTAGTTCCAATTATCCTTGTTTGTTGCTCATGCTTTGTGCATTAGTATAGAAACATTTTAGTTTGTGATTGGTTTCTCTTTCTCCAATATTTTTATGAATTAGATTCTTTTGTCTTTGTTCTTCCTTTTCACTTCTAAGAGCAGAGTTATCAATAGCATTTGTCAGGTGTATGGCTTTTTCTGGTCTTCGTTACAGATTGCTCCGGCCATGGAATCCGCTGGACCCCAGAGGCCTCCGACTATGGAACTGTGCCAAGAGGTGACCCGCTTAAAAGATCAACAGGACAAGATCACATCTTAGCTACGTAACCTGTCCACCCACATGGATTCTCTGCTGAACCCAGCTGCTTTTGAATCACCTATCAACACCCAGATACCTGCTGTCATGGCAAGCAAGGGTCCTCAGTGTCGGGGTTTTCTCAATCAGTGTACCTACCCTACACTTCGAAATCTAGGGGCACATGTTTGCTTCTGATGGTACCAAAGTGGGCTTCATTATGTCACATCTAGCCGGAGAGGCTCTCGCCTGGCTAAACCCGTTATGGGAGAGAGGAGACCCGCTGGTTAATGATCTTCAATCTTTCCTAGAGACTTTTCGCAGGACCTTTGATGAACCTCATGGTGGCTCAGTATGCTTTTCAGTTCCGCACCCTCTCATCTGAGCTGTCCTGGAACAATGAGCCCTTGGTGGCTACCTTCTGGGAGGGTCTATCTGGAAAATTTAAGGAGAACTGGCGGGACGGGACAGGCCTACCATCTTGGATGACCTGATTTCCTTGGCAACCCGGGTTGACCTGCATTTTCAGGAGCGTTCCATGGAGATTAAGCGAGACAAGAGGTCCTGCCACCTGGACTCTAGTTCTTCCAAAATGGCTACCTCATCTTCTTCTCCCAAAGCTATGGAGGTAGATCGAGTAAGTCTGGCCAGCCACCGCCAGGAGGCGCGTCGCAAAGACGGAAGCTGTCTATATTGTGGTAGTTCCGAACTTTTGATCCGCTTCTGTCCAAAGAAGTCGGGAAACTCCTGTGCCTATGTTTGGTAGGAGAGGCCACCCTAGGTAGAGAACATTCCTCTCCTTCATTGCAGATCTCAGTCTCCGTGACCTGAGGAGCAATAAAATTTTCTGGACTCTGTCTGTTGGATTCTGGAGCCGCCGGGAGTTTTTTCCAGCAGACGCTTGTGGATTGTTCCCACTTACCAGTTCAGGCTCTTCCCACTCTAATGCAGGTGACCGCTGTTGATGGCCAGCCACTGACTGAACCCATCCAGTTCCAGACTGTGCCAGTGGAACTCCGGGTAGGTCTTATGCATTCTGAAAGAATCCGTTTTTATGTGTACCCTAGTTTGTCTCACCCCTTGCTACTAGGTTTCCCTTGGTTTCAGAAACACAAACCAGTTCTTAATTGGAGAAAAGGCAAAATTCTACGTTGGGGAGATTCCTGCTCGGAACGTTGCTTAACCCGGATTGAACCAGTTTCACCCCAGGTCCAACCTGCTACCCTGCCTGGATTACCATCCGCTTATTGGTCCTTCTCGGATGTCTTCGGGAAAAAGAAAGCTGAAAAACTTCCCCCCCACAGGTCGTATGACTGTCCGATAGATCTTCTTCCTGGAACATCTCCTCCCCGTGGGAGAGTTTACCCTCTTTCCCAGGCAGAGACTCAGGCTCTGTCGGACTACATCCAGGAGAATTTGGCCAGAGGGTTTCTCTGAAAATCATCATCACCAGCAGGAGCAGGCTTCTTCTTCGTGAAGAAAAAGGACGGATCCTTGCGGCCCTGTATCGACTACCAGATCACGGTAAAAAACAGGTTACCCTTTGCTTCTAATTTCAGAACTGTTTGACCTTCTCCGAGGGGCCAAGATCTTCACCAAGCTGGATCTCAGAGGTGCCTACAACTTGATACGAATCAGGGATGGAGACGAATGGAAAACAGACTTCAACACCCGTGATGGTCACTACGAGTACCTGGTAATGCCATTTGGTCTAAGCAATGCTCCCGCTGTTTTCCAAAAGTTCGTCAATGACATTTTCAGGGACCTGCTTTACACCTATGTTGTTGTCTACCTGGACGACATTCTGATTTTTTCCACTGACTTGGTTTTGCATCTGAGGCAAGTACGCCTAGTCCTACAGAGGCTCAGGGAGAACAGACTGTATGCCAAGTTTGAAAAGTGCCTTTTTTTAACAATCCTCCTTGCCTTACCTCAGTTACATTGTTTCCTCCACAGGATTAAAAATGGATCCAAAGAAGTTATCGGCTGTACTCAAGTGGCCTCGTCCATCTGGGCTGAAGGCTATACAGCGATTTCTGGGCTTCGCCAACTACTGTAGACCATTCATTCCTATCTTCTCCACCCGAGTGGCGCCCATCTCGGCTCTGACCCGGAAAGGTACAAATCCCAAGGATTGGCCCCCTGATGCAGAGGAGGCTTTTGCTTCTCTAAAAAAGGCCTTTGCTGTCGCACCTGTTCTTCATCGTCCTGACTCAAATGAACAATTTTTTCTTGAGGTCGATGCCTCTTCAGTAGGAGCAGGAGCCGAACTAACCCAGAAATCGTCCACCGAGGTGAATGCACTCCTGTGGTTTTTTTTCCAAGGTTTTTTCTTCAGCAGAGAGAAATTATTCTGTTGGAGATCGGGAATTTTTGGCTATCAAGTTGGCTCTGCAGGAGTGGAGGCATCTTCTAGAAGGAGCTCTTCATCAGGTAGTCATATACACTGTTCACAAAAACCTTGCTTACCTCCAAACTGCGCAAAGGCTGAATCCTCATCAAGCTCGTTGGGCTTTGTTTTTTGCGCGCTTTAATTTTGTTCTTCATTTTCGCCCAGCTGACAAAAATGTCACAGCAGACGCACTTTCCAGAGCCTTTCTACCTCCTGATCAGGAAGAAGAACCGCAGCACATCATTGAACCCTCAAGGTTAGTCGCTGTCGCTTCTTCTGACCTTACCTGGCATCCCCCTGGGAAGACTTTCGTGTCAGCTTCTGAACGTACTAGTGTCCTTTGGTGGGGTCACTCATCCAAGTTCGCTGGTCATGCTGGTCAGAGAAAGACTCTGCAACTCATCTCCCGGTACTATTGGTGGCCTGCTATGGCTAAGGACATTCAGGAGTACGTCACAGCCTGTCCTTCTTGTGCCCGTAACAAGACGGCCAAGCATCTACCCGCAGGTAGGCTTCAGCCCCTACCAATTCCATCTGCTCCCTGGCAACACATCGCGATGGACTTTATCACAGATCTTCCAATCTCATCTGGCTGTTCTGTGGTGTGGGTAGTGGTGGACCGCTTCTCTAAAATGGCCCACTTCGTTCCACTACCCGGTCTTCCAACTGCTCCTGAGTTGGCACATCTGATCATCCGGGACATCTTCCGTCTCCATGGTTTCCCTCTCCACATCGTTTCCGACAGAGGAGTCCAGTTCACCTCAAGATTCTGGAGAGCAGTTTGTAAACTGGTAAGAAATGAACTGGATTTTTCCTCAGCATACCATCCCCAGTCCAATGGACAAGTGGAGAGGACAAATCAAATCCTGGCTGCATTCCTGCGTCACTTTGTCAACGTGCATCATGACGACTGGGTAGACTTACTGTCCTGGGCCGAATTTTCCTACAACAACCAAGTAAGTGAATCTTCTGGAAAGTCTCCCTTTCAGATTGTCGTCGGACTGCAACCCGGAATACGTCTTCCCATCTCCGGATCATCTGGCATTCCGGCTGCCGATATTTTCTCCGAAGATTTTTTTAAGGTCTGGAGGGACACCAAAACAGCTCTGGAGAAAGCCTCCCAGCGTATGAAAAGGCATGCGGACAAGAGACGTTTGGATACGCTTATCTTTCGTCCCGGAGACAAAGTATGGCTCTCTTCAAAGTATATCCGTTTAAAGATGCCATCCTACAAATTGGGTCCCCAGTTCATTGGACCATTTGAGATCTTGAGACAGATCAATCCAGTCTCGTACAAGCTGAAGTTGCCTAATTCCCTACGTGTGCCTAACTCCTTTCATATTTCTCCCATCAAACCGGTAGTCTTGAGCCCCTTCTTTAAGGATCCGGGTACCACTCATGACCCTGTCTCGGAGGATGATGTTCTGAGGTAAAACATATCCTGGCCATAAAAAAAGTAAGGGGTAAGACCTACTACCTGGTGGACTGGAGAGGTTTTGGTCCTGAGGAGAGATCTTGGGAGCCTAGGGAGAACATCCAGGCTCCTCTTCTCCTTAAACGGTTCTACGTAGGCTTGAAGAAGAGGGGGTGTAAAGAGGGGGAAACTGTTACACCCGGTCCCTGTCCTGGCGCGGCACCCAGGTCTGCCACTGTTAGACCAAGCCCCCATCCTGGCACTGCGTCACCTCGAGCCTCACGTATTGTCCTTAGGCAGCAGCCAGCCTCCTCTGGATCTCATGCTGCTGCTCAGCATTCAGGCCTCCCTCCTGCCTCCACCTCCTGGCGTCCTGTGAGGAGATCTGTAGCTAAGGCTATTAGGGCACGCCCACCCGCTCTCCTGCCTTCTTAAAGGGATGGCGTGCATTATTTAAAAAGTGCAATTAACCAATGGCAACGCACTGGCTGCTATTTCTGGCCTCTCCTCCATAGAGAGAGTGCCGGAGCAATGAGTATCTATCATTGCTACATCCGGTTCTCATGCTAACCTGTCTGCACTGCATCTGCAGTCTCTGTGCATTTTCTAATGCTCTCTGTCTCCACAGCAAATCAGTATCCTGTGCTTCCTGGTTATACCTGCAACCATCTGGGCGAAAGCCATCCCATTCTGCCAACAGCTATCCGTGTCTAAGGACTGTGTGAAGGTCACTGGAACCGACTCCTTACCATCTACCCGGATCCAGGACCCGGCTCATTACAGACTCTGCTGTAACTACTGTTATCCATTTTGGTCCCACTGGGACAGCTGCCACGTGTTTGGGGTCTAACTGGAGGTAGCACCTGTGACCTTCGGGTATTCCATTCTGGCCCTGTCTGAGGCGCTTTACTACGGGTGCCCGGGGCTCACTAGTCACACCCCCTTTGGAGCCCCCCGGACCGTGATCCCGAGGTTCCACTTTAAAAATAAAAACGACGAATGTGAACTTCACCATCTCTGCCTCCGCTTCCATTCGTTACACTCCTTCACCTGAGCCACTTCCCCTTGAATATTCAACAGCTCTTTTCTCATCTCTTCAATCCATTGGGGGTCAGCAACTAGCTGCACTGCTGCTTCACCACTCTGGACCTTCCATACTGGGACCGTCACCCCCTGCTCCTGTTCACATGAGCGGGCCTCTTTCCCTATGTCAGCAAAAGTGATACGAGGGTCTACCCGCACACACTCTCTCAGGGTCTGCTTGGTCAGGGCATCCCTCAGGCCAGTCACCAACAAGTCACGCAACACGACATCTGTGGCGCCCCTGAGGCTCAGTTGCCACAGAGGTACTGCACCTCCAGGTGGCGTCACAAACTATTCCATTAACTATAAACCACCATTACAATTCCCCCCATTAATTGGGCACCCAGGGCCACGGTCCAGGTCACCACCTCTTCCATGTGGCCGCGCAGGTCCCTACAGAGTCCCCCACGGATCCAGAGCCGCCATTAGCTCCACCGCCATCCCCGGTATCGCACCAACCGGTGTCCACTGCTACTACGCCTGCACCGGAGCAGAGACCACACCGCCAGGAGGCTCCAGGTACGTCTGATATCCCTGCACCTGGGAAGGCCTTGGGGTGTACGGCGGTCGTAGCGGCTGGCCAGGTCGTGCTAGATCTGGTCTGGGACTGGGATACCAGCCCCCGTGGGGAAACACCTGAACCCCTGACAGTGGCGCCGCGGTACAAAACCAACCTGGATCGGTCCCGGGAGGAACGGGAGGATGAGAAGAACTGGGCTAGTTGTCAAGCTACCATCCGGCAACTGGCAGCTGAACACCGGGAGAGGGAGCAGCGCCGGCTAGCAGTACTAGGCCCAGATTTGGACAGGATGGAGCGAGTCCGTGCCTGTCATTAGGTCCCAGAGATGCAGTAGGTTGGGGCCATGTCCTGAATGTGAATCATGAGAGGGGGTTCGGCTTTATCCCTGACCCTAGCCGAATCTCCGATCTGTTTTTCAACCGGAGAGACGTGGAACCTCATTTGAGAAAGGGGCACCCTGCCAGGAACCTAAGCCCGGGAGATCACGTGACCTTCATCAGACACGAAGGTCTGAGAGGCTGGTACGCTATGAACATTAGGCGAGTCCTGGAGGATCTCATCCAGACCTGCAGGCAAAAACCACCTACTGCCCCCATGTGCCAAGCTGGAGCCATACCAGTCCACCGCCAAAGGTACGGATGGCCGCAAGCTTTATCCCACTGGAGGAAGAGTACCTGAGGACTGCCCATGCGTTTCTTTCATCTGGTAGCAGTTCCCAGTCATCAGCTTCCAGAACCCCAGGAGGGAACAACAACCATTAGTCAAGATGCTATTTGAAATAACTCTCGTTACCCTGGAGGGTATTTGCACAGTTGTGCTTTGTTTTCTATTATGCTTTAGTTTTGGTTTTCCAGTGTTGCTCTGTTTTGTTGGCAACCTTTCCATTTGAACTATAGAGATCATGAACGCTGAATGGTCCAGAACTGCTATTGTAAATAGTTGCACCTCTTTAGGTGCCCTCTCTTGGTTTTACATACACAATTTTCGAAAATAAGGTCTACCTCATCTGGAGTATGACTCCAATCAAAGGACACTGCAAGCGATCCCGGCTGGGAGCGGTGTCCAGCACTTACAAGAATTGTTGAAAGTTTTAATGTGAAGTATTTGATAATGATGTGTCTTATGAGAGTATTGGTAACTAGGAAATGGCTTTTATATAGAATTAGGAATGTTTTGATACAGAGATGAGAGATTTGAATAAATAATTGAAAATGTAGGTGATGAACCAGGCACCACGGTTGTCACTCAGAGGTAAAAGAAAGTAGAAAATGTGCACTAAAGATGGAAAGAAATGTGTTGATGAAGAATACTGAAGTGATAGTGAGTAACAGACAATAGCACTTTGAATTGTATTGAAAATTGTACTTGTGATTTAAGATTTTAGATAGTTAATTAAGAATTGTTTGCAACGTTCAAGAATGAGTGCCTCCCACATTGGGAAGTTTAGTATAAGAAATGTTTGTTTAGCATTATAAAAATGTTGTATGTTCCCGTGTTGTCAACTTTGTTTGCCTTGCAGCCCGTGGACGTGCTGTGTTTAACGGGGGGTTATGTGGCGCCCCTGAGGCTCAGTCGCCACAGAGGTACTGCAACTCCTCCCGAGGTGTGGTGCCCCACCATCCAGGTAAGTTGGAGGCTCCTGACCACGCTCCAATACTCGCACCCCACACAACACGGTAGTTCAGCAAAGCCACATTGTGGCTCCTCGCTTAGAGAGTAACAGAGCACCTTTGGTGGCTCCCTGCTTGGAACACGAAACGTGCTGGGAGGTGGGTGGAGTTTAGAATACATAAAAGAGCGGGAAGGTTTAGGATTACAGGACAGTCAGACAGTGGGTGAGACGGAGAGAGGAAGTCACTCAGAGAGGAGTGAGGAAAGGAGATCCCTGGAAGAGGGATGGAGGAAGGAGGTGCTGCAGCAGACGTCAGTGACCTGGGTCTGCTGGCACGGGAAAGGAAAGAAGGAAAAAGACATTGAACTGAAGCCTGAGCTTCCAAAAGAAAGAAAAACAAGTACGGAATGTAGGAGTAAAAGGGAACAGAGAGGACATGGGTTAGAGGAAGAACCCTGCCTAGAAGTTCTAAGCGCAAGGCCGGGGCCCGGTCCCCGAGGTTGTATGGACACTAATGGTTCTGCAGCAGACACCGGTGGAGTAGTGGGCTATAAATGCACTACTCCCATCTAAGACTTGGGGGCACAACAGCAACTTGGATAGTGAGCCGGGACTCAGGAGTAGAGAGTCCCCGAAGCAGGCTACAGCTGTCTGCCGTACAAGTAGAGTTCTTGGGAACATCTGTCAGGAGGCCCTCCAGTGTAACTCAGTACTGGAAGTACTTCACGCTTAAAGGCGCTATACAGGAGACGTTCAGAAAGGCACATGTTGGCGGAGTGTTGGAAGGGAGCATTCCATCTTGCCTGGAGGTTGACTGAGTCCCTGACCCGGAGGACATGGCACGGAGGCAGGCACCTGTGTGTACTACAGACTGTGAGTAAAGCTTTGGAACTACAAACCCTGGTGTCCTCCATTCATTCTCGCGCCAACGCACCCAGCACCGCTACATCTGGGTACCAGCTTCTACACCGCTTGTGCCTCTCCTCTAATTCCACATCTACATTGCTCTGGGACTACAGCTCCACCTGTGGGGACCTTCACCATCTTGGCTGCAACACACCATCAGTCCCAGAAGATCTGCATGCAGCGTCGGCCTAACACCTCACTTGCCGAACACCACAGGTGGCATCACGAACTATTCCATTAACTCTAAACCACTATTACAATTTCCCTCATTAATTGGGCTCCCAGGGCCACGGTCCGGGTCACCACTGCAGTGACACATCCCGCTGACACCGGCCCGGTACCGAGTACCCCACGGCCCTGGGAGGGCTACCCAAACTTGGCATCATGAACAGGATGACGAGACCCGATGCCATCGGGTTCTGTGTGAATAAGATTTGGAGAACTTTAGCAAATGTATCACGGTCTCAGGGGTGCGCAGCATCATAGAGTCTCTGGCCTCTCCATCCAAAGCCATAATGGCCACCTCGGCCTAGAGTCCGGGGGTCATAGGGTGCATTCTCATCATACCCCTCATGCATTCCGTCCATCTCCACAAGATAGTATTGGACCCCTGGTTCTGGGCCCAGCCACCTGTTCTGCCGCCTCCGTGCTATTAGCTGCATCCTGCGTCTATGCCAAAAATGTAAAGGGAAGAGATTCATTAAATGCAGTGAAGAGCCGGAGGCAGAAAAGGAGTTAACAGGATTTACTGAACAGGTTGTTATACAAGACATACTCCATGCAAGGAGACAAGATCAGTAACGGCAACAACGGGAATTGCACACAATCACAATGCTTGAGAAAAAGGTATACAAAAAAAGGTAACTTATCGCTTGCAGTTCTTGTTGGGGAAAGGCTGGAATATCTCCTGACAGCTTCACAGATCATGGACAATGTCTCCGGCACTGTTACGGAGGAATGAAAAGCACTATCTCTCGACAGTGTCGATGTATCCAGTCCCGCTTGGCTTGAGTGCGCTGGAACATAGAAACCGTCCTTTATATAGATTCCTCAGGAACGCTCGCAGACCGTGGCAGCATGCTATCCTCTAGAGTAGACTCTAAGAATGGAGCAAGTCAGCTTATTTGTAACTGTGGGCGGGAAGGAACCATCCAGCATGGAAGGGTCTGAAGACAGCTCGGTAGTGATACAGTCCAGTTTAAAATTAGAATGCTGGGGGATAGATGACATGGAGTCAGCAGTCGGAGCAGTGGGGAGGGAGTCAACCTTCTCCTTGTTCTCCTGTCGCTTTCCCGCCAAGTCTGCTATATTCCCGTTCTCAGTCCCTTTTATCTCCCCCACGCCCCCTGCTGTCCAATTCAAAGCTCCTCCCCTCCCAGAAGAACCTTCCCCTGGCAACAGTGGTGACAGGCCCGATAGTTACGGCCCCAAAGTGCACCAGAAACCTCTGATTCTGTCTCTGCTCATTTTCTTACACTACTACTTTTTTACTTTATATCTTGCAGAGTACCATTAGGAGTTATTAGCTCCATTGAATAGAGTTGAATGGATTTGAAAAGCACAATTCCATTTAAAGCTTGGGTCACGCAAGCATATATTATCTCATCAGAGAGAATCGGGTAGATTATGGAAATCATCTTCTGATCAAACTCTCATCAGAGTTTGATCAGAGTGTGATTAGAGTGTAATTCTCAGATGAGGAATAGATAGAGAAATCAATTTCTCTACATTCTTCATTCTGTCAGTTTATGGAAATCAGACTGCACGCTTTGGCCATCCGAGTGCAGTCCAATGTTTCCCACACACTGATTGACCTTGCATGGCCTGATGCGATCTGAATATCAGATCAAACTTGGGCTGCAATGTTTTGCTTAGACCGCCACTGTCCGGGGGAAAAATTTGACATGTGCTGCCTCACAGCATAACATTGGTCGGAGTGAGATCTGATGATTTGTTGGATAACACTGGGACCAAAAATATGGTCACGTGCATGAGTCCTAATGTGTAGCAATCACTGCTGTGCATTTCAGATCAGCTCCTTTTCAACTGATTAGTAGCTGATCTGCAGTTCTTCGCCGCTTGTTATTCACACGTTGAGTAGAGCAGTGCTTTCAGATTCATTCAATCCAGCCACTTCTGTAAGAAATAACTGCTAATTTGTTGGGGTACTGAGTGGTCGACCCCAACTAAAGTGATATTGAGGACCTAGCAAAAGGATAAAGCATCAATATGTTATGCCCAGACAGCTCATATAATAACATTTCAGTTAATTGAAAATCTTTAAATGCAGAAAATGCAAGTAACAAGTCAGCATTCATGTCATGTAAGTATTCCCACGTACCAAGAATCCAAAAATTGGATTATGTCCAATATGCTTTTACGTACTCAGCCAACAGCCAGTGCATGACAGCAGGAATATCATTTTTAGAATTACAAGTAATTCGTATTCTCCTCCTGAACCTAGCAGCCAAAGAGTATCCAGGGTTCACAATCTGTAATATATGGGCAGGTTCTGTTTTGAAAGCCTGGATATGTAAAACACGTCACCTTCATCATATTTGTGAGCACGCTGCGGTCACATACGTAACCGACCATAACCTTTCCAGCTTGGCGAACCATCAATAGATTATACGAATGTGTGGAGGAGGAGTATTTGCGGCCAGGAGTGATTGCAGTGACCTTGCTATGACTGGACCATTGGGTTACAGAATCAAAGACCTCAAACCACCGCTACCAATGTTACCACCGGGATGTATAACAAAGAAATATGCTAAATATGACGGCCATTTTGTTTCTTAGAGATTCCTATTTTTCTAGGATACTCTCTGCAGGCTCAACAGTGTTGATAGAAGTAGATTAAATATATTATCTTGCTTTTCTCTCTGTAAATTTAGGACAAGGTCCATGTTTCGTATTTTTGTTTCTGTAACTTGCTCATAGCTAGAATGATATCTGTTTGTTTAGTGTACTGTGGTCTGTGCTCTGACTTAGAAGATATGCGGCTATGACATCCCTAGAGACTAACTTGGTAAATTATAACACCATTATAGTGAGCTCTGAAATACATTTTCCCAGTAGCGGTGGCTGAGTGTTTGTATAGACGTATGTCTGGCTCCACTGCTGCTTTTGTGGTTTGTGTGGCAGCAGCCTGTGGGGTTTAGAGAAGCATCTTTCAGTGTTTTGGCTGTGCTGCTATTTTGATTCTTTTATATTTTCTGCTGAATAGATGGCACGGGTTACTCTGAGCTGTTTATTTTCTTTTCTTTTTAGACAAACAAACACGAACAAATTAAACTATGTACAAAAGCATTATGTCGCTTTCCAACGTGACCCCTCCCCCCACCACACACATATTTTTGCACTCTATGAACCATAATGATTTCAATCCCAAACAACCCTTTTAGGTAGAGATGAGCGGATTTTTTTAAGATTTAAATTTGTCAGCTCTGCCAAATCCCCCCCCCAAAAAAATTTAATTACATTTAATTTGTAGTGAATAAATTTGCATGAATCTCAAAGATGAAAAGATTGTAATGGCTCAGAAATTGCATGTGAGGGAGAAGAGAGAGAGAGTGAGGACCCCACTGACATAAAAGTTTACATACTACAGAAGAGAAAGAACCCTGCTGACCATAAGAGCTTACACTCTATAGGAATGAAAGAATCCTGCTGACCATAAGAGCTTACACTCTATAGGAATGAAAGAATCCTGCTGACCATAAGAGCTTACACTCTATAGGAATGAAAGAATCCTGCTGACCATAAAAGCTTACAATCTACAGAAGAGAGAGCACCACTGTCTATAGGAGCTTACACGCTACAAGAGAAAGAGAGAGAGCTCTGAAAGAGAAGACTCTACTGACCATAAGACCTTACATGCTACAGAAAATAGAGACTTAGGCTAGTTTCACACTTGCTTTTTTTTGCAGCGCGTTTTTCCCGCAAAAAAACGCATTGAAAAAGCGCATACAAAAGCATACAACTGCTGCGTTTTTTTCAAGCATTTTTATGAGCATGCATGAAAAAAACGCAGCGTTTTTATGCGTTTGTATGCGTTTTTAGTGCGTTTTTACCGCGTTTGCGTTTTTTTCCAACATTAGGTGGCCCCTCACACTAACCCAAACCATGACTTTACTAACCCTAACCCTGACCCTAACCCTAACCCTAACCCTGACCCTAACCCTAACCCTAACCCTGACCCTAACCCTTAACCAAATCATACTTAACCCTAACCCAAACCCTAAACCCTAACTAACCCTAACCCTAACCCTAACCCTGACCCTAACCCTAACCCTAACCCTGACCCTAACCCTAACCCTGACCCTAACCCTAACCCTAACCCTGACCCTAACCCTTAACAAAACCATACTTAACCCTAACCCTGACCCTAACCCTAACCCTGACCATAACCCTAACCCTAACCCTGACCCTAACCCTAACCCTAACCCTAACCCTGACCCTAACCCTTAACCAAACCATACTTAACCCTAATCCTGACCCTAACCCTGACCCTAACCCTTAACAAAACCATACTTAACCCTAACCCTGACCCTAACCCTAACCCTAACCCTGACCCTAACCCTAACCCTAACCCTGAC
Organism: Dendrobates tinctorius; assembly: GCF_039654945.1. Classification (NCBI taxonomy): domain Eukaryota; kingdom Metazoa; phylum Chordata; class Amphibia; order Anura; family Dendrobatidae; genus Dendrobates; species Dendrobates tinctorius. The sequence continues at coordinate 14,775,979 of NW_027361823.1, read as the reverse complement.
CCTAACCCTTAACCAAACCATACTTAACCCTAATCCTGACCCTAACCCTGACCCTAACCCTTAACCAAACCATACTTAACCCTAACCCTGACCCAAACCCCAACCCTAACCCTGACCCTGACCCTAACCCTAAACCCTCTTAACTAACCCTAACTCTAACCCAAACCCCTAAATTCCATGGTTAAAAAAAAAAAACGCATATGCAAAAAAACGCATACATGAGCATGCCAGTGCGCACATATGCGCATCCATAGGCTATAATGGCCATTTTTAGTGCAAAACGTGCGCATATGTGCGCATGCGCTTTTTTGCAGGGCCAAAAAATGCAACATGCTGCGTCTGGAAAATACAAACGCACACCCCAAAAAAACGCAGCGCATGAAAATCGCATACATGCGCTTACAAGCGCGCAGGTATGCGCACCCATGTTAAATATAGGGGAAAAAACGCATGCGCACATATGCGTTTTTTTCCAGCGCTAAAAAACGCAAATGTGAAACCAGCCTTAGGCCTCTTTCACACATCAGGTTTTCGGCTTCAGGCGCAATCCGGCGCTTTTGACTAAAACCGGATCCGTCGAAATGCAATGCCGGATCCGGTTTCCCCCCCATTGACTTGCATTAGAGCCGGATCGAGCCGGATGGCCATGCGTTTCATCCGATTTTCGCCGGATCCGGCAATGTGACGCGATCCGGCGTCTGGAAAAAACGGTGACTGTAACGTTTTTTGTATCCGTCGAAAAAGCCGGACACGCCGGATCCGGCGTGTCCGGCTTTTTCATACAATGAAAGCCTATGAGCGCCGCAATGCGCCGGATCCGGCGACAGCCGGATCCGGCGGCCGGATCCGGTTTCTTTTGTCTGAGCATGCTCAGTAGCTCTGCCCACAGGACATATATAAAAGCAAGACAATGGGACCCTCAGCCACACCCAACATGCCACCCAAGCCAAGAACCAGGAGCAGGAGAAGGCAGCAGACATCTGCAGCAGCAGCACCATCAGCACCACCCCAAATGGAGCAGCATGCTGAACAACGGGAGGGGAGTCCAGCAGCAGATGAGAGACGGTAATTATCAAATCCCCCATTCCTCCAAACTAGGGCTATGGAATATCAAGATATTCATTGGCCCTTTGTTTCTCTTTATTCAACAGCCGCCCAATAGATGCAGCAGCAGCAGCAATGGCAGCAGCAGAAACACCACCCACAGCCATGGAGTCTGGCCATGAGGAAGACAGCACATCTTCTGGGAGCCCTCCCTCGCATCGTCAGCGTTTGACGGTAAGTTTTTATTTCCAAAATCCATCATCTCTGTAATATATGTGTATTCATTGCCTTTTATTTCAAAACAGGAATCACAAGATGAAGAGGAGCTCCCAGAAGAAGAAGGAAGGGGTGGACAGACACTTGGAGTGGGCTCACAATTGGTAAGTTTTTTGCATCAAACGCAGAAACACAACATCACACTACACACAACACATAGAAAACAATGTTCTGCAGACCACACACAGCAAACAAATGCCTACATCCAAAGACATAACATTTTTTGTTTTCTTCTCTAGTCTTCCCAATCTGGTGCTCGGCCAAGAGGTCCTCGCAGTGCCTCCCAGGGTCGTCGGCGACAGCAACGCGGCGGTCACCAGCGTGTAAGTATAAATATTTTTGCTTTGTTTTTTTTGCACTTTTTATTTCATTTCTTTTGTGGAGGCTAATTATGTTATTTTTGTCTTTTTCTTTAACAGCCTTCACAGCGTGCTCCCGACTCTGACGGTGAGGATGGAGGGATTGATGTGGACCGCCTCATCGATCTCGTCAGAGAAAGGGAGCCGCTCTGGAATATGGCTGACCGACGCCACGCTGACCTGATCGTTACCCGACGACTCTGGGAGGAAATCTGTTCGCTCCTTGTGGACCGCTGGGAGGACCTCGAAGCTCGGGCCCAGATTAAAGAGCGTAAGTATATACAGTACCGGTTGCTTGATTTAAACCAGTGTTTCCCGAACTCCAGTCCTCGTGGTCCCCACGGATCATGTGTTCAGGATTTCTATTTACTTTGGAAATCCTGAAAACATGACCCCTGGGGACCATGAGGACTGGAGTTTGGGAAACACTGATGTTGTATACTAACCACTTTGTCCTTTCTCGTTTCAGGGGAGAGAATTGTGAAGCGGTGGTGGTCTGTGAGGGATCATTTCAAGAAGGAGTTCAATAAAGAGATGCGGGCCCTGAGTGGATCTGGAGGACGCAGGAGCAAGTACAAGTACGCACGAGCCCTGTCGTTCCTCCGGGAGACAATGCTCACCAGAAGGTAAATATTACACACCACATGTGACAAAAAAATGTTTAGATGTAACTTTTTTTTTTCAGCCAGGGCCATACCATGTCACTATTTTAATTGTTTTTTTTTCTCTTTATTCCACAGCATGGTGAGCAGCACTCGGGAGCCTGCACGATTGGACCCTTCTGAGGCGATCCCTGAGGAGACCGGCACCGAGGGACACTTCGACCGCCCCGGTACATCTGCACCTTCCCAGCCTTCCCACACATTTGACCCATCTGTCCCATCCACCAGCACAGGAGCATCGTGGCCGCCTACATTACATGAAGCTGCTGGTGAGGAGATCGCTTTCCCTTTACCCCACCCTTCTGCCCCTGCCACCTCTAGTACACCTGCGGGTACTGGGCGACAGCGTTAGAGGGGTCAGGAAAAGACTTATGCGCCAGAGTTCTTGCATCTGAATGCATCTTTCCAGAACTGTCTAAAAGTCTTGTCAGAGCAAATCTCCGCAGGCTATCAGCAGATCAACTCCAGCATTCTGGAGGTGAAGACAAATCTGCAAACCATGCATTCAGAAGCAAGATCTTCGCCAAACCACACCTTTTTCAGGTCTGTTGTGGAGCGCATGGAAACGCTCTCTCCTGCCCAGCAGATGCATGTAATGCATTCATGCCACGCTGCTCTCCAGCAAGTTACCCCCCAACCTCCTCCTCCCACCTCAGTAGTTCCTCCACCTGCACCCCCTCCAGCCACTTTCCATCCTCCCCCTCCTATTACATCTACACCCCCTCCAGCCACTTTCCATCCTCCCCCTCCTATTACATCTACACCCCCTCCAGCCACTTTCCATCCTCCCCCTCCTATTACATACCATCCACCTCCCCAGCACCATCCACCTCCCCAGCACCATCCACCTCCCCAGCACCAGCAACCTCCCCAGCACCAGCAACCTCCCCAGTACCAGCAACCTCCCCAGTACCAGCAACCTCCCCAGTACCTGCAAACTCCCCAGTACCAGCAACCTCCCCAGTACCAGACATCTCCCCACTTCCAGCAACCTGCCCTGTACCAGACATCTCCCCACTTCCAGCAACCTGCCCCGTACCAGACATCTCCCCACTTCCAGCAACCTGCCCCGTACCAGACATCTCCCCACTTCCAGCAACCTGCCCCGTACCAGACATCTCCCCACTTCCAGCAACCTTCCCCGTACCAAACTCCTTCCCCATACAACTTGCCATCAACATCATCTGCTCCTACAGTCCCTGCCCAACCCTCCACTCCACCACCCACCACCTCTTCTGCTTCCCACATGTCCACCCATTCTGTAGTTTTTTCCACACCTTCACCTCTAACTGTTCCTTCCCCACCACGATCCCAGTCCTCTCTCCACACTCCCAGTGTCGAAGTGTCCCGCAGCCCCTCCAGCAGTATTTCCACCACACACTACACAGATTTATAATGTGTGTATTTAAATAAAAATGACCAGTTTTATGGTTTCAAAGCTTTATTAAACAAGTTTATTAAAATTTTAAAAAAGTTTAATAAAAAAAACATTTTTCAATAAAAGTTAAATTATTTTACACTGGTTGTCTGTCATTTCTTTCTGCGGCAAAAAAGGTTAAATACAGGGTATTTAAAAGGTGAAATGGTATTCAAAAGTAGGTATATAACTGTTGGTAAATTTTAGCTTTTTGCCACAGTTGTGTTCCTGGTTGTGTTTGAAGCAAAGTATTTCACCTAAAAAGTTGTGTTTATTGTTGGTGATTTCATAACAATGTACACAACTTTTGTTAAAAGGTGAAATACTTTGCATAAAACACAACCAGGTACACACCTGTGGCCTAAAGCTAAAAATAGAGACCATGACAAGATAGCCAACTTTGGTTGTCAAAGGTATATACTGTTGGTACAGAAGGTACACAAGTTTGGTTGGGCACAAATCTTTCACACTCTGTCATCCTGCCAGTGTACTCTGCCTTGAGGTGACATAAAGTATAGTGCAAAATTGTCCCTCATTACTGAAACCGTCACAGAACTTCTAGTGGTAATGTCATGGTAATCTTGCAAGGTGGTTTCTTCAGAGGTGTCCTCAATGGAAATGGGTTCCTTGCAGATAACAAAATTGTGGAGTACCACGCACGCTTTGATCACCTCGTCCACAGTTTCTGTCTTGAGGTTGATCGCAGTCAATAGGACCCGCCATTTGGCTGTCAGAATACCAAAGGTACATTCAACCATTCTTCTTGCTCTTGTGAGGCGGTAATTAAAAATGCGTTTTGGTCTTGTCAATCCTCTGCTAGAGTACGGTTTCAAAAGGTGTTCTGACAGCTGGAAGGCTTCATCCCCTACACAGACAAATGGCATAGGTGGACCAGATGTTTGCGGCAGCGGTCTAGGTGGTGGGAACTGGAAGGTGTTTCCATACAGTTTACGCCCCATGGCAGACAGTTTGAAAACTTGAGAGTCATTGGAGCGGCCATAGGCCCCAATATCAACCGCAATAAATTTGTATTCCGCGTCAGCGATGGCCATGAGGACAATTGAAAAATATTTCTTGTAATTGAAATATTCCGATCCCGATCCAGCTGGCTTTACAATGCGGATATGTTTCCCGTCCACAGCGCCCAAGCAGTTGGGAAACTGACATATCTGTTGAAACTTGTCAGCAATTTCAATCCACCTCTCTGTTGTGGGCTCTGGTAAAAACTCTTCAGCTAAGGAGTCCCACAGTGCACGGCATGTGTACTTCACTATTCCAGATATGGTGGAAATCCCGAGTCTGTACTGGAAATGCAGTGACGAAAGGGATTCTCCAGTTGCAAGAAATCTGTGGGGAATTAAAAAACAATAAATTAGTTTTAAATCACAGCATTACATACCAAAACTGAGCTATAACACTTGGAGATACAAACTACCACCAACAAGATTGCAGTGAAAGTGTGCTCTGATGCGATCACATCCAATAAATGTGGCTTACCTTAAAGTCACCATCAGACGCTCTGCGGGTGAAACAGAGAAGCGGCAATAGGTGTCCGCTTTTCTTATGAGGTGTGCAATGCGCTCCACCAAGTAATCAAAATTCTCCATTTTCATCCTAACATATCCAAAAAATTTATCCGGGTTTCGTCGAAGGTCCATGCAGAGTGTAGAATAGACCCCACGCGTCATTCTCTTGGCTGTGATGGGGTGGATCCACAAACGTCGTCTACGATGCCTGATGCGCTGCTGTCTCGCTCTCTCCTTCTCCAGAACAATCACCCTCAAACGATTCGCCTCCGCTATAAAATCCGCCAAATTCTTCAAAATATTTCCAATGCCAACATCCATCTTCGCCAGTAACTTGCTCTTCTCTCCAACCTACACTTTCTCCTCTACAACCTGTCAAAGAAGGGCTGTAGGAACATGCTATATATAGTTTTCCAGTAGCCAATCCCGTTCGGAAGGCCACAAGGGTCAATTTTAAAAACCGGATCCGGCGTAATCCGTCGAAAAACGGATAGAAAAACGGATGAACCGGATGAGACGGATCCGGTTTTGTCTGTCAAGAAAAAGACGGATCCGGCAGAAAACCGGATCCGTCACATCCGGTTTTACTAAACATTTGCCGGATCCGGCGTTCCGGCACGACGCCGGATCGCGCCTGACGCCGAAAACCTGAAGTGTGAAAGTAGCCTTACCCAGTGACTCTGGAGCAGAGGTGTATCTAGGTTTCTGGCACCCGGGGCAAGTATTCAGCTGGATGCCCGCCCACCCCAACCCCCAAGCACATATGCGATTTGCACACTTAGTCACAAGCCGATGAGCTACTTGCCCTATTTCAATGTTCAGTTGAAAACTGAGAGAAGTAGAAGAGAAGCTCGTTGTTACGCAACAGTATGAAAATCGCATATGAGTGAAGCGGTCATATTATGACTGCTGGAACCAGCAAGCAGAGCTAAATCCGGACAATGAAGATATTACACACTGTTAGGATTGGCTGCAAGGCTTCATTTTACAATTAAAGGGTGCGTTCAGGTTTGAGATGAAAGTCTGCAGTCACTATAGGTGTTACCCCTGAGAGCATTAATATTGAGCTCAAGATACTCCTGCACTATCGTCTCCAGTTATTCACAATGTGTCGGACTTGTACTCTATTCTCTGGTGCATGAGCAGGTCTAAAAAATGTGTGAAATGACTCATAGAAAACTGCTTATGCCACGTACATGGCTGCTGCTGCTAATATTTTTGCAGTGACGCCTTGATGCTTCCTGAGTTGGAACTCTAGAATTGCGATGCATTTTTTGTGCCTCACTGCTCTCTTGGGGAAAACCACTCTTAAGATTGTCTTCACGTGTGTTTCGATAGTCCAGCACGGGAATGTCCCTTTACGGGGGGGAAGCATCTGTCAAAATTTACTCTTGTGCCAAGGATCTAGCAGAGTGGCAACCCAGCATCATGTTGATGTGCAGCAAGAAGGCACTCATATGTCAGGCACTTCCATGAGGTCCAAGTCCATGGTGTGTTGCTTGTGGGGTAAAACTCAAGGTGGCTTCCTCTGTCCACTCCCGCCAACCATGGAGAACAGAGAGGGGATCATTATCCTCTTCATCTCCTGACTGTTGCGCATCCATCTCCTCATCCTCTTCAACTTATTCCTTGGTTTCTGCACCTTCATTAACAGTTTGATGCTACCAACAGCCTCTCTCGATTGCAGAAATCCACCCTCCCATGGCACTCGCCTGAGAGCGATGACAGTACAGCACTAAGAGATATTGTTATCCCTTCCATATCCTACTCTGCATCTACCTCTTCCTCTGAGACCACCACCTCCTCAGGCAGACTAGTCAAACGTTGCTCAAGCACGCAAATGACCAGAACAATGATGCTGATAATGGCATCATCAGTGCTAGCTATCTTAGTAGCCATTTCAAAGCTGTGCAAAAAGATGCAGAGGTCCTTCATCTGTGCCTTCTCCACAAGTGTGATTTGCATGACATCCATACTGTGTTGGCCAGAAGTATGCAAAAAGATATGCTTTACCAGGGCTCGTGGCTGCTGCCTCAATGGCTGAAACATGTGCAGAGTCGAATTTCAACATGTCGGAGGTGGACGGGATTCTCTCTGCACTGTTGAAACGCACATCTCATTAAAGTAGAGGTTGAGGGTAGAGTTGGAGGCCTTAGAGGAGGTGAAGTCAGAAGCAGTGTTAAATACAAAGGTTTGTCCTGCAAACCTTGGGGATTCCAAGACTTTTGGAGCAGTCCATTGACAGCCTGTACCTTGGCAGACAGATTTTTTCAGGGAATGGGTGATGTTTTTTGTATCATGCTAGTGTAGCACAGGCACAGCTTTCTTAGAGAAGAAATGGCGACTTGGCAACTCAACTAGTACTGGGGGATTGCGACGGCCGTCAACTTACTGAAACCATCTATATCCACCAGGCAGAAATGCAGCATTTCTTTGGCCAACAGTTTGGAGATGGTAGAGTTCAAGCTCTTAACTTTGGCATGTATAGGATGAAACATTCTTTTATGTGACTAGAACTGTGAAACCAAGGGCTGGCTGCTGTGCTGAGAGAGAGTGGAGTAGGGTGAACATGACAAACTGCTGGACTGTGAGTGAGGTGCAGGCAGAGATGTTATGGTGGATTGAGAAAAATGTGTTGTGCTCAGTCAAACAAAAAACAGCAGCCACCTCCACTTCCGTAACAGCATTTGGGCTTTCATTCACCCCTACTGTAGGGGATAAGCAAGTGGTGTTTCTGAGGCTGAAGAAGAAGAACGGCAGATGCGTTTGATGAGATGGCTCGTGGTTGACGAGGCACTCTAGTCCATGTTTTAGCACAGTGAAATTCCAAGACTAAGGCATGTTGATCGCGTATGTGCTGGTTCATGCATATAGTTGTCAAATCATTGTAATTTTTGCCTCAAATGAGTTTTGTTTGCAAATTTCACTGAAAATGTGTTAGACTCATCCTTTGTGGTCTCAAAAAAGGCTCAGGCTAGGCAAACCTTGTTGCCCTTGCTCACTGCAGACTAGCAACCAGTGCTGGCCATAGCCATAATTGTGGCTGAGGATGCAATGTTTGTCGTGAATGCATCACTTCATGTCTGTGTGATAATCTGCAATGTAACTTTATCCTCTTCCTCCTGATCCACCTCCACTACTGAGCTACTCAGCTGCATGCCTATGCATTTACACCAAATGGGATCTACAACCTTATCGTCATCATCCCTGTTCTCCCACTCTTTGCCATGAAAGTTACCCTCCTCCTCTTCCTGCCCTGACATCACAGTACAGTCTGTGTGCACCTCTGGTATCTAAGTCTCATCAGGATCATCTGTACCCTCGGAGGTATAGGTGACAAAGGTCTGGATTCTGCTCGGACCTTACTTTGTCCGGCCCCAGATCCAACATCAAAAAATTTGGGGCATCTGTGCAGATGCTTTCCTCCTCTGGATTGTGTGAATCTTTGGAGCAGACATCTGATGGCCATGGAATAGAATATGTGAACAGCTCTGCAAAATGGCCCATCTGTGGCTCCCCAGAGTCAGTTGGGCATTTGGAAATTTTTGATGCGGGTGGAAATAAGGGTAATTGGGGTGCAACCTCTCAGGATTGTAATGTGTATGATGTTAAGGTGGAGGAATAGGAGGAGAGGCCGCTTGATGAAGCATTTTCCATCCACTGGAGCACATGTTCTTTCTGACCCTCATCTACAAGGCGTACCACTGTGCTGTTGCCAAAGAAAGGGAGTTGAGGAGCCTGTCCAGTAACAGATGTCATCAGTGGTCTTTGGATAGAACAATATGTTGTTTGTTCTGTTGAGCTTTCGATAATTTTAACACCTATCCCATGCACATGTCGAACACCAAAGCCTATTTTCCTTTCCACCACGACTTCACTTTTTCCCCACTAATATTGCATATAGGCTTCCCCTCTTGTAACTATATGTTTCACAAAATTAGGCCCACACCTGTCAGTCACATGTCGCTAAATGAACAATCACCCTTTATTTTCTTGGATAGTGTGTCTGAATAACCCACAGTATTAGCACAAACTATTTGGAAGAGCAAATAGGACCTCCTGGCTGAACCCCTATATTAGGACTAACAATTTTGAGGAGCAAATGGGGCCTCCTGATTCCGTACTGCAACACAGATTTATCCCAAACTATTTGGATTGGGAAATAGGGCCTCCTGGTTGAATCCCAATATTAGGCCTAATGATTTTTAAGAGCAAATTGGGCCTCCTAATTCCTCACTGCAACAAAGATTTGCCCAAATGATTTGAATTAGCAAATGGGGCCTTTTGACTGCAACACAGTTTTACCACAATCTAGTGATATGCTGGAAAATTGATTTCACACAAGACAGGACTTTTTATATGAACACAACAGAGACATGTGAATTCGGCAGCCAATCACAGAAGACATTGTGTTATAATGTTGTGAATGGTTTCTGTGCCTTGATCGGCTGCCGGAATGCACACACATTAAGTTAAAAAAGAAAAAAGCTACACTCCTTCACTCCTCTCAAATAGACACACCCCTCCCCTCATAAAACAAGTCCCCCTGATTATCAGACAGCACCACTCTCCTAGACAAAGTCAAAACAAAAGTATTAATGGAAACGTGATCATTTAACGATCTACGGCCGAATTTTACCGACTTTGAGAAAGAATACTCAGGAAACCGAACACGCAACCGAATGTGCTACGTTCATGTCGAATTTGAGATTGGCGAGCGTTTCCCTAACACTTTTGCTCATCTCTAATGACAGCCAAGATTGCTATTTTATTTATTTTTTAGCCTCTCTGTTTATTGTGCTCTGGGAAGATATCTGAGCATGCTAATGGCTTTAATCAACAGTTTGATTTGTGTTCGAAAAATGTGACGCAAATTGAATTTCTTAAATGAATTTGAGAGAAGTTAGAGAACAGAATTTTGTCCGTTTCATTCAACTCTAATCTATACCCATGATAGCACATACAAAAAAAGAGGCTTCATAATGTTAAAAATTTGTATTTCAACTTTGCATCTAAAGATATTGTGAAAAGAGAAACTGTAGTACGTCATACAGCTAATCTTTGGTTTCAGTATAGAATTTATAAATTTATACAACAAATGTGCATGCACCCATATAGATTTGGAGAGACAGTGGATATTGTATAAAGATATGGTTTAATATAAGTTCACATGGAATCGTAAGCATTCATTATAATTAAATGTTAACACTGGGTGATAATTAGTGGCCCGCGCAACTAGCCCCTGAAGAGGTTAAGATTCCTTGAAGTGGCATAGAAAATGAGATTGCATACGATCTACTTTTGACTGTCAGGCAAGATGATATCATCCACATTCACATCAAAGAAAGCATTTATGTCTAGACAGACAGATGAACTTTTCTATCATTTATTAAAATTTCTTTAATGTAATTGTCTCCTGCCCATACAATGGGTGGTAAACTTAATTTTTCTTTATTAAGTATGTAGTACAAAAAAACGTCTGCAGCCAAGGAGCCAACAGCAATTTGAATTCTTTACACCTCCATTGTTACTAGATGTCAGAAAGACTGTGATCATGTGCTGACAGAAGACTAAATGGACATCTAAGAGTAATTGTATAGTGTATTGTTACTCTAAGACTCAAAGTATGTCTCCTAAATTTGACATTTAGCAAAAACAATGGAAAGAAAACGATAATCCACTTATCGTCAAATGCCCGTGTTCCACTTAAAATATTTTCTCGTGGGATGATTGGTCCTCAAGCAAATGTTTTTTGGCCAATGTTTAGCACATCTCAAAAAACACAGATTGATAACTAGCTTTGCAATCTGTGTACAAAAATACCTTCAAGGGCTTTCTAGGGATGTAAATATATCTGCTAAGCTTCTGTCTTTGTTCTTTTTTACTTCTTTTTTATGGCTGTTTCATTTTAAAGCAGCAATATTCTGTTGACATCTAAGAGTCATATTTCAGAGAAAAAACATTTATGAAATATCCCCAGTTTTAGAAAAATTATAACCATCTGATAGACAAACAACTGAAACTGTCACTGATTGGGAGAATAGTGATTCTGTTCCCCCTTTTATTAACCTATTAACCTTTTTCAAAGTGAAACATAATAATTTCATATATGTTGCAGAAGTGTAAGGAAAGTGAAAGAAATATGGGCTGATCATTAGCAATGGCTTATTTTAATTTCAATGCACTAAATTCATTAATAGGTGTATGCCACTTACTGAAATCAGCGCATCTTTTCTGTGACGTGTGCCTCACCAGAAATGCAACTTCAGTCACTGCATTGCCTTGTCCCACCCCAGCTCCTCTCCTGCTCTGCCCATTTTGGCAGAGCTGCTTGAAACTGGCATTAAAATGTTAAAAGTCGTAAAATATTTGTGCAACTCCGTGTTGCACAAGAAAAAATGTGACTTTTAAAATCATCATACGGCAATTTTTTTGCTTAAAAACGTTGATGAATCAGGGCCATAATATTTTGTCAATTTCTTTTTCTCCATTACACTTGTATGGAACATAGGAAAAGAGCCCAGTGCAATCTACTGGATCTTTGCAAAAACCTTGTCCATCTATTCCCACTTGCAATCGACAATTAAATCTGCGAATATTGCAAATTCAGTGATCGTAAGCCGAACGAATATTGAAACATTCGCTTATCTCTATCAAAGACCCGTTATAAGTTACTATTATATCATGAACAAAGAGCTTAGCTAGCAGATTTATAGCAAAAAAGGATGAAAAATAAAATACAACAAGTATAAAGTCATAAATAAATACTGAGTTCCATAGAATAATAAACTGAATCAAATATCAAATACAGTACGTGTTATATTCACTCCATACCGCATTGAATATGTAACCAAGGAGCTTAACATCCAGTGCATTAAAATAATATTTGCACCACAGAGTCTATAGTACATTGAGGAATGAGGAAATATTTAGAAAAGACAGATATAGGGATAAAAGGTTGTTATGAGGTTGTCATGAACTATCATATCATGCTATGAAGAACTTATACTTCCTGCTGGCATGTGCTAAACCCTGACGGATGGACATTTTGATGCTGTGCCTTCATCCCGTGCAAAGAGATTGAAAGCTCTTCTTGCATAAAAACTCAAACAAATGTCAGACATCACTCGTAGAATATATCATAGAAAAAACCTCGACACAATGTATTGCATGAATCCAATATTTATTTGTCCAGAAAAACACGCATTATATTGTAGGACCAGAAATACAGACAAGAAAAGCATCAACGTTTTGGCTATTCAGCCTTTCTCAAGATTTTATCTGTATAAATAAAGGTCCATACATGTCACAACTAAGAATCCCATTACATTCAATTCATATACACTCACTGGCCACTTTATTAGGTACACCTGTCCAACTGTGTGTTAAGACTTAATTTCTAATCAGCCAATCACATGGCGGCAACTCAGTGCATTTAGGCATGTAGACATGGTCAAGACAATCTCCTGCAGTTCAAACCGAGCATCAGTATGGGGAAGAAAGGTGATTTGAGTGCCTTTGAACGTGGCATGATTGTTGGTGCCAGAAGGGCTGGTCTGAGAATTTCAGAAACTGCTGATCTACTGGGATTTTCACGCACAACCATCTCTAGGGTTTACAGAGAATGGTCCGAAAAAGAAAAAAAATCCAGTGAGCGGCAGTTCTGTGGCCGGAAATGCCATGTTGATGCCAGAGGTCAGAGGAGAATGGGCAGACTGGTTCGAGCTGATAGAAAGGCAACAGTGACTCAAATTGCCACCCGTTACAACCAAGGTAGGCAGAAGAGCATCTCTGAACGCACAGTGCGTCGAACTTTGAGGCAGATGGGCTACAGCAGCAGAAGACCACACTGGGTACCACTCCTCTCAGCTAAGAACAGGAAACTGAGGCTACAATTTGCACAAGCTCATCGAAATTGGACAGTAGAAGATTGGAAAAACGTTGCCTGGTCTGATGAGTCTCGATTTCTGCTGCGACATTCGGATGGTAGGGTCAGAATTTGGCGTAAACAACATGAAAGCATGGATCCATCCTGCCTTGTATCAACGGTTCAGGCTGGTGGTGGTGGTGTCATGGTGTGGGGAATTTTTTCTGGGCACTCTTTGGGCCCCTTGGTACCAATTGAGCATCGTTGCAACGCCACAGCCTACCTGAGTATTGTTGCTGACCATGTCCATCCCTTTATGACCACAATGTACCCAACATCTGATGGCTACTTTCAGCAGGATAATGCGCCATGTCATAAAGCTCGAATCATCTCAGATTGGTTTCTTGAACATGACAATGAGTTTACTGTACTCAAATGGCCTCCTCAGCCACCAGATCTCAATCCAATAGAGCATCTTTGGGATGTGGTGGAACGGGAGATTCGCATCAGGGATGTGCAGCCGACAAATCTGCGCCAACTGTGTGATGCCATCATGTCAATATGGTCCAAAATCTCTGAGGAATGCTTCCAGCACCTTGTTGAATCTCTGCCACGAAGAATTGAGGCAGTTCTGAAGGCAAAAGGGGGTCCAACCCCTTACTAGCATGGTGTACCTAATAAAGTGGCCAGTGAGTGTAGGTAGCCAGTGAAACTCCTTCATCAGAGTGACCGTCCTAGAGGCATAACGGCAGACGCCAGTGTGAGTCACGGTCTAATTAAGCAGTGAGCACCCCGTTACCTTCTACTATAACTCGTAGAATAGTAAGAGCATCATTCAGTGAGATAAGAAGGCAGGTTGTGATAGTTAATGTATAGCAAAATGAATGACATAAAGCTTTGCTGGTAGTTGGTCTTCTAGGCTCCTGTACACATTAGACTAAGGTCGGCCGAACCCACCGATACTGTTAGGGCTGGCGGAACACACCAAATAATAAAAGAGATAATAAGGTGCGGAGTCCATCGTGCAGAGATGGTGAACTGCTGCTTGGTAATGGCGGATGTGTATATCGGTATACAGAAGGTCACACGCGGGTTAACGTTACCAGGTGTTAACAAGAACGGACTCTATTATGTCACAGAGCTGCAGTACTGCGGAACATAAATGCCGGAGCCTGTTTAAACTCACAGAACTCGGCAAGAGAGCGCTCAGTATATGGTCACAGAACTCGGCCCCAAAGACACGGGGTCTGAGTCCCTCTAGACCTACTTAGCATGCGGCGTTGCACCTGCGGACGTCCCTAATGAATGCTGACCACCGAGGAGTGCAGACTATGTGCACCGTGGCATACAGACAAAGCCACCAGTGGATGGCGATGCCAGTCTCTGACTCTGCCTCTACCTGGACCTCAGCCTGGGTGCTTAGCAGGCTAGGCTACACAACACATGTGTACCAAGGGTATTCACCAGAGACATATATACATGCAAACAACACTCACACCACATGGTCTATATCTTTCTTTATATTAGCGGGCGGCCATGCTAACCTTTTATAGTTGTAGCCATCTGGGACCTTCCTGGTGGTCCAATAGGAGCAGCAACAGGACCTCAGCATGTGACCTCCGACCTCCAATGAGAGGTTGTCCCACGGGCATGCTCAGCAGGAGAAAAGAAGGACTTAGTCCCAGGAGCGTCTGCTTTCCGCTGACTCATGCGTGGTAGAATAGCTGAGCCTGTAGGAGCAATCAGACACCTAGCATTAGCCTGGGCAAGACACTGGGACCGACGTCTCTGCTGAGCAGGAACCTCTGTGGCTGCAGAAGAATGGGATATCACAGAGGACATGGCTTGAGACTCACCCTGTGCAGTGGGAGAAACTTGACGCCTAACAGATGCTAACAGGTTTGGACCACAGTCTAAGGGCCCCATCACACACAGCAATCTCTCTAGCGAGATCGCTGCCGAGTCACAACTTTTGTGACACAACAGCGATCTCACCAGCGAGATCGCTGTGTGTGACAGCGATCAGCGACCGGCCCCCCTGCCGGTATTGCTGATCACTGCAAGAAACCTCTGGACATTTTTTTTGTCACTGATCTCCCACTGGCCAGTACGCATCGATGCGTGTGACAGGCGGGAGACCAGCGATCAGCTGTAAAATGATAAAAAAATAAAAAATATTGTTATTCTCACCTTCCGGCGTCCCGCGCAGTCTTCCCGCCTCTCTCCACGCTCCCGGTCCCAGTAATCCTTTGCAAGAATGACTGTGAGACTTCGCGATCCTGCGGGAATGGACGTCATCGCGGTAATTCTCTCAAAGGATTACTGGGACCGGAGCGTAGAGAGAGGCGGGAATGCTGCGCGGGACGTTGGAAGGTGAGAATAACAATATTTTTTATTTTAATTCTATTTTTTACATGAATATGGCATCTGCGCTAACAAACAAAGCGATGCCGCGCCTGCGGCATCGCTGTGCTAATCGCTGGTGAAGCTGTCTGTTTGACAGCTCACCAGCGATCACATAGCGACTTACCAGCGATCCTGACACGTTGATATCGTTGTCGGGATTGCTGGTAAGTCGCTATGTGTGACTCCAGCTTAATGTGTATGAATACAAGATATCAATCAGGCACATCTGATTTTCAACTGCCAGTGGCTTTATTGTTCTGGAGATAAGCCGCCAATGTAGCTTTTTGTCAGTGGCATTCTCATAGAGAACACAGGAGCACAAAGCCAACTGAGTGCTCCTATGTATGGGAAATCTAAACGGGATGGTTGACAGAAAAACAGTTGGCTGAAATATCATTCAGTTTTCACTTGATATTTAATAAGCAGGAAAGCATGATTCTCCCTAAGAATTACTCCCAAAATATGGGGCATTCCTCTAAAATAATCACAATTTTTTCCAATTTTGTGCTTCGTTTTGCAGGACTATCATGGCAAAAAATGGCTGCTGGCAAGTATTTATTCAGCAAGATATGGAAACAGGGCCACTATCAGAAATGTATAGCTAGAACAACTATCAGAGGCTCAAACACTTTATGTGACAAACTTCCCTGTAGGCTGCATCTCACCAGTCACTTATAGGGAACAATAACATTTTAGTTACAAAACAAAAGGGTCCTTCCTGATTATGCTTAAAGATAGACAAACCTTTTTCTCAAAATGCTGGATATATTATCAAAAATTAAATGTACCAGAACTCAAAATACATTTTAAAACCTCTTACAAATGGGCCAATTCAATGTATGATTGACCATAGAGGATGTATAAAATCATATGCCAGTATAGCAGCCTTCCTCAGACGGTCAACAAATATGCAACATGTGCCTATGGGCTTAATAATTTTAAGGGCCCTTGCCAGACATTAAGTCCATATAAAGCCCAAATATTTTTGATGGTGGCCTAGTTAAAAGACATGCACTGACAATTGATTTTATTTCTAAACTGGAAGAAAAAATGCTCACACAGAAGTATCCTGGTCAGGATTATATCAAAGAGCACCTAGGAACGCAGACTTCTTGCCATGCCTGCCTGACCATTTACCTGATAATGTCATCTTGTAAACTTTTTCAGCCTTTTCTGACAGTTTATACTCTATTTGTTGTACTGCTAATATTCATATGTCCAGTGTTGAAACTCATAGAGCTATATCACTTAAAGAAGACCTTTCACAAAATTTTTTATGTTCAACTGGACACGAGACTTCAACTGTGAGAAACAGAATCTTGAAAAAATCCAGAAAATCACATTGTATGATTTTTACATACTTAATTCGCAGTTTATTGCATAAAATAAGTATTTGATACAATAGAAAAACAGAACTTAATATGTACAGAAATCTTTGTTTGCAATTACAGAGATCAGAAGTTTTCCTGAAGTTCTTGACCAAGTTTGTACGCGTTACATCAGGGATTTCAGCCCAATGCCACTTACAGATCTTCTCCAGAGCTTTCAGGTTTAAGGGCAGGGTTTCAGCTCCCTTCAAAGATTTTCTATTGTGTTCAGGTCTAGAGACTGGCTAGGTCACGCTAGAACCTTGAAATGCTTCTTACGGAGCCACTCCTTAGTTGTGCTGGCTGTGTGTTTTGGGTTGCAGTTAGGAAGCCTCGACCCAGTTTTATTGCTCTTACTGAGGGAAAGGAGGTTGCTTGCCAAAAATTTTATGATACATGACCCCATCCATCCTCCCTTCAATATGGTGCTGTTGTCCTGTCCCTTTTGCAGAAAAGCACTCTGATAGTATGATGTTTCTGCCACCATGCATCACGGTTGGGACTTTGTTATTGAGGTTGTACTCATCCTTCTTCTTCCTCCAAACACTGGCAGAATGGAGTTGACACAAAAAAATCTATTTTGGTCCCACCTGACCACATAACTTTTTCGCATGCCTCCTCTGGATCATCTTGATGATCACTAGTGAGCTTCAAACAAGCCTGGACATATGCAGTAGTGTCCGGCTAAAAAAAAAAATGATTTCAACTGGGTCTGTTTTTTAACATTGATACCTAAGAAAAATGGATCCATTTAAAAGTCCTTTGTTTTCAACCATTTGAAGCTGATCCACTAAGCAAAAAACTGATCCTTCTCAAATAAAAGAAAATTGGATGCTAATTAATGGATCTGTTTTCCATAGATTTGGGGAATTGTGCAGTCTGTGAGGATGTCTTTACGTCTTTACTAACAAGTGCAGGATAAGAACCTGTCACACTCACACAGTCATGGCCGAAAGTGATGGCACCTTTGAAATTGTTCCAGAAAATGAAGTATTTCTCCCAGAAAATTAATACAATTACACATCAAGATCTCTGGAGATGGACTTGTAACCTTGAAACTGTTGATATTTTTCATCAATTTGTTTCTCAAGCCTCAGAAAGGTTTCTTCTCCTTTTTCTGTTCTCCATGCTTAGTCTGACACACACAATGCAAATATTAAGTACATTTTTCCTCTTTTTATCTGGTTTCAGGTGTGATTTTCATAATGCTCACATCTCTTACTTGACACAAATGAGTTTGAACAATCATCACTTGCTTGAAACAAAGTTGTTTACCCACATATATTTAAGGCTATGTGCACACGGTGCGGATTCACCTGCGTATTTTTCCGGGCGAATTTTGCAAAATCCGCAGGTAAATCTGCAGGTCAAAAGACCTAAGGTTTACCTGCAGATTAGCCTGCGGTTTTGCCCTGCGGTTTATCACCTCCATAATGGAGGAGATGGCAAACCGCAGTGGAATCTGCAGAAAAGAATGACATGTCAATTCTTTCTGCGGATTTGAAATCGCAGCAAAAGCCGCGTGGAAAAATCCGCACCGTCTGCACTGCGGTTTCAATTTTCCATATGCTAGAATGGTACTGTACATCACCTGCAGTTCTGCTGCGGATCCGCAGGGCCAAATCCGTTGCGGATCCGCAGCAGAATTCGCACCGTGTGCACATAGCCTAAAGGTGCCAATAATGTTGACCGGATCATTTTGGTGTTTTTGTGTAAAATGATGTCCAACGTAATTTGATTGGGCCCATTTTTGGGGTTTTGTGAGAAATTTTGGCCAGTTTGCCTCTTTTCTGCTTTTTTTTGCTGTTCCAGTATACATAGCGAATCCTGCTTTGAGCAGGGGGTTGGACCAGATGGCCCAGGAGGTCCCTTCCAACTCTACGATTCTATGATTCTATGTGTATAACAAAACATGTGTAATTGAATAATTTTCAATTCACCTTAACTCCTAACTCTTCATGTTCCAAATCTCCTTTTATCTACCACTCTTCACTGTCTGTCCAACCCTGTCATGTTGGCCTCCCTTTTGTGTCTGAGCTCAAGTATGGCCTCTACAGCATATGCACCAGTGTGTGTAGGTCTAATACATAAATGCAAATGAAATAAAGTCTTGCTTTTTATTCATCCTCTCAAAAGCTGGATCTTCTTACTTGTACAAGAATTCCTCTTATGTCTTGCTGAGACGTGATCCGTGCTGCGAGTTTCAGTGGAATCATACAGGTTTGAGCTGAATGCCAAACCTTCGCTTGTTAGCTCTAATACATTGACAAGGCTGGTTCTCTAGAAAAAGAACTGCTCTCTGTTATGGTGGATCATTTTCTATGATGTCCGAGTGCTATAATAGTCATGTATGGAAATGCTAAAGATTTAAAAGCGATATTACGGTATATACTCGAGTATAAGCTGACCCGAGTATAAGCCGAGGCCCCTAATTTTGCCACAAAAAACTGGGAAAACAAATTGACTTGAGTATAAGCCGAGGGTGGTGCTGTACAAGGGTTAATGGTGGTCCAAAAAGATGCTCCATAAATAAATACCCCCATAAAATGCTGCAAAAGGGTTAATGGTGGCCCAAGAAGATGCTCCATAGATAAATACCCCCCATAAAATGCTGCACAGTGGTTAATTGTGGTCCAAAAAGATGCTCCATAGATAGATACCCCCCTTAAAATGCTGCACAAGGGTTAATGGTGGCCCAAAAGATGCTCCATAGATAAATATGGCCCATATATTGCTGCTGCCGCAATTAAAAAAAATGACATACTCATTTTTCTAATACAGATTAGATATTAGAAAAAACTTTTTGACAGAGTGATCAATGAATGGAACAGACTGCCACGAGAGGTGGTGAGTTCTCCTTTAATAGAAGTCTTCAAACAGAGGCTGGACAGACATCTGTCTGGGATTATTTAGCGAATCCTGCTTTGAGCAGGGGGCTGGACCAGATGGCCCAGGAGGTCCCTTCCAACTCTACGATTCTATGATTCTATGACTCACCTCTCGTCGCTGGTGGCCAGGTGCCAGTGTCCTGACCAGGCAGGGACACCGGCGCGCTATATGGGCCAGGTGACGGTGTCGCCGCTGGCTTAGGCCCCGGCACTGGCGATATTCACATGTCCCCGTTCCATCGATGCGTGCCGCTCTGTCTCCCGGGTCCTCTGCAGTGATGTTCAGCAGAGGGCGCATACTGACTACGTCATCGTGCCCTCTGACCTGAACGTCACAGTCAGAGGATGCGGACGACAGAGCAGCACGCAGCGGTGAAACAAGGACAGGTGAATATGGCTCCCCCCATCATACTCACCCCTCCAAGCGCACGGTCTCTACAGCCCCTCTACTCCCATGGTCTCGGTGCCGCAGCTCTTCCAGGTTTAAGTGGTCACGTGGTACCACTCATTAAAGTCATGAATATGCGCATATTCATGACTTTAATGAGTGGTACCACGTGACCGCTGAAAGCAGGAAAAGCTGGGGCGCCGAGACCATGGGAGAAGAGGGGCTACAGAGACCGCACCAGGATGGAGTGAGTATTATCTCTGACTCTCCCCTTCTCCCGCCGATCCCCATATATGACTCGAGAGGCGGACTTTTAGCCTTAAAAAATGGGCAGAAAATCTCAGCTTATACCCGAGTATATATGGTACATTATTAATTTTTGAACAATGATGACAATATTTCAAGTATCATCTTTTTTTTTCTTTATCCATCCTAAGGACCCCAATTTATAAATGATCCTCTATACAACCAAAAGCTTACTGAATCAGTCATTAGAAACTGTGGAACAGACCTCTGTCAGCTGTGATTGTCCATGACTAAAGCTTAAACTATTATGTCTGTGTGCCTGTAGGAGTTGTGCACACTAGGTTTTGACAAGCCTCCAGGCAAAGTGGATTGTAATAAGTAGTCAGAGGTGAGCTGTTGTCTGTCAGTCAGAAGTAACCCCATACTCTTGGGAGCAGGAGTGTGCCTGTGGGAAGTTAAGCTGTCAAGTCAAAAAGTATCATGCATGCCGCTAAAAATAAGGTTTCAGAACAGAACAATTGCATAACAAAGCTTTAGGCTGCACACAAGAAAGTGTATACCTATTTTTTCTTTCTATGTCTTTGGGTTCCATGCCACAGAGTATGCATTCATTACAGGTAAATTATTTAGTCCAGTAGCTCTGTATAATACCTTAGCATGTGTGTAGTCCCTTATTTGCTATACATGAATTCAAAGACTCATCAATCATTGATACTTAGTGCATGGCCTGAGAAGGTGAAGCCAGCTTATAATGATGTATCCCAGCTTGAAGGATGTCAATTAAGCAAGAAAAAAATCTTTGAGGATTGACCAGGGTGACTCTTTAGTAGAGCAGTACCACCCTATGACTTTTTAGCTATAATTTTTATATGGTGATGTTATGCATAAGCAAATTTTATTACCGTATATACTCGTGTATAAGCCAACCCGAGTATAAGCCGAGGCACCTAATTTTGCCGCAAAAAACTGGGAAAATGTATTGACTTGAGTGTAAGGCAGGAATGCATTGTCCCCTCATCCCTATCCTGGTATGCATGGTTCCTCATCCCCATTCCTTGCCTGCATGTCTCCTTATTCCCATCCTTGTCTGTATGTCTCCTTATCATCCCCATTCCTTGTCTGCATAGCTACTTATCCCTATCATTGTTTGTGTGAGGAGACTGCCGGTATGTAGGATGCCTTAATGGACTATACACAGTCCAAGGGTGATAGCTAGAGTTGAGCGATACCAGCCGATACTTGAAAATATCGGATCGGAATGGATCGGCCGATCTTTAAAAAAAGTATCGGTATCGCCGATTCCGATACCGGGAACCAATGCAAGTCAATGGGGCCAAAATATCGGAATTAAAAAAAACCCTTTCTTTCCTTGTAGGTTAATTCTACATGAAGAAAAACAACTAAGAATAATGTAGAATGTATTGTGGGAGGTGGAGGAGACATTAAAGCCATAGAGGTTTAGCCCAATCAAATGGAATAGCAGGAATTAAACTTTTTTTTTAAAGATGTTAGGAGTTACAAAGATATTGACTATGTTAGCCTCATTTATATTTTGCCAGACATGTATGTCTTCTTCTTCTACTTCCTTTTTTTACATTCTTCTTCTTCTTCTTCTACTTCCTTTTTTTACATTCTTCTTCTTCTTCTTCTACTTCCTTTTTTTATATTCTTCTTCTTCTTCTTCTACTTCCTTTTTTTACATTCTTCTTCTTATTCCTTTTTTTACATTCTTCTTCTTCTTCTTCTACTTCCTTTTTTTACATTCTTCTTCTTCTTCTTCTTCTTCTTCTTCTTCTTCTTCTTCTTCCTTTTCTTACATTCTTCATATTCTTCTTATTCAACAATTATTATTCTACATATTCAGCTTCTTCATCTTCTTCCTATTCTTCTTCATCATATTCTTGTTTGTGTCAGGCATTCCTGTAGTTGTTATCTAGAAAAGTTAGAAGTTTACACCTTCCGTTCTGCCTGTCACAAAAGATTTACAACAGGATTTGTCCGCGTTCAGTTTGGCCTGCAGCAGCAGGCCTTTTCCAGGGGCACCACGAGGAGGAACGGACTCACCCCCATACACTGCTTAGTCTTCTTCTGCTTATAAATAAGATAATATCATTTGCTCAGAGTATTAGTCTTATGCTTAATGTTCTTCTGCTTTGTTTTTTTTATGCTTCTTTGTCTTCTCTCTCTTGTTGTTCTGCATCTTGGTGGTTGTCTTCCTGTTCTTTGTCCTCTTGAACCAGCTGACGGTACTGGCACCCGGAGGGGCAGCAGAAGGAACAAGAGCCAATGGCACTACCGAGGACCAGCTGACGGTGCTGGAACCCGGTTACTAAGCAGGAGGTACCTGTGCTACAAAGCACTACCAAGGACCAGCAGACGTTGCCGGAACTCGGATACCGAGATGGAGGCACCTAGGCCAAAGGCTCTGACGAGAACCAGCTGACGGTGCTGGAACCCGGAGGGGTAGCATAAGCTGCAAGAGCAAATGGAAATAGCGAGGACCAGCTGACAGTGCTGGCACCCGGAGGGGCAGCAGAAGGAATAAGAGCCAATGGCACAACCGAGGACCAGCTGACGGTGCTGGAACCCGGTTACTAAGCAGGAGGTACCTGTGCTACAAAGCACTACCAAGGACCAGCAGACGTTGCCGGAACTCGGATACCGAGATGGAGGCACCTAGGCCAAAGGCTCTGACGAGAACCAGCTGACGGTGCTGGAACCCGGAGGGGTAGCATAAGCTGCAAGAGCAAATGGAAATAGCGAGGACCAGCTGACAGTGCTGGCACCCGGAGGGGCAGCAGAAGGAATAAGAGCCAATGGCACAACCGAGGACCAGCTGACGGTGCTGGAACCCGGTTACTAAGCAGGAGGTACCTGTGCTACAAAGCACTACCAAGGACCAGCAGACGTTGCCGGAACTCGGATACCGAGATGGAGGCACCTAGGCCAAAGGCTCTGACGAGAACCAGCTGACGGTGCTGGAACCCGGAGGGGTAGCATAAGCTGCAAGAGCAAATGGAAATAGCGAGGACCAGCTGACAGTGCTGGCACCCGGAGGGGCAGCAGAAGGAATAAGAGCCAATGGCACAACCGAGGACCAGCTGACGGTGCTGGAACCCGGTTACTAAGTAGGAGGTACCTGTGCTACAAAGCACTACCAAGGACCAGCAGACGTTGCCGGAACTCGGATACCGAGATGGAGGCACCTAGGCCAAAGGCTCTGACGAGAACCAGCTGACGGTGCTGGAACCCAGAGGGGTAGCATAAGCTGCAAGAGCAAATGGAAATAGCGAGGACCAGCTGACAGTGCTGGCACCCGGAGGGGCAGCAGAAGGAATAAAAGCCAATGGCACAACCGAGGACCATCTGACGGTGCTGGAACCCGGTTACTAAGCAGGAGGTACCTGTGCTACAAAGCACTACCAAGGACCAGCAGACGTTGCCGGAACTCGGATACCGAGATGGAGGCACCTAGGCCAAAGGCTCTGATGAGAACCAGCTGACGGTGCTGGAACCCGGAGGGGTATCAGAAGTTACCCCTGAAAAGCAAAGTTGGCATGCCGCAAGCTGGCCGCAGTTACCGAATCACACAGTCCTACAGGGGGTGCTTGTCCTACTGGCACTATGGAACAAACCTTTCTTACCAGAACCCGCAGTCCACATAGGAAGCACCTAAACTGCTGGCACCCTAGCCTCGGCTAACCCAACCGCAACACGACATGGCAACTTGGGGTGGCAAACTGACATTGACACTTCCCGGAAACAGCAGGCAGGGCTGGAACCAAGCTGGGCAGGAGGGAGTACCCGTGCCAAAGTCAGTTATGAGCAGCAACTGGCGATGTTGGAGCCCAGGACAAGCACTTAGCAGGCTGAGGCCTGATGTGCTGTCAATTGGGAGGCAGCAGGACAGATTGCCATCAAAACAGCAGGGGAACAGCTGACGTTACTGAACCCCACAAACACAGGAGCTAGTGTTTTACTCTGTGAAGACGGCACTTCCGAGCAACAACTGGCTGTGTTGAAGCCCAGGGACAAGCACGGAGCAGGCTTAGGCTGCATTGAAGAAATTTTAAGATCGGTTGTAGACTACTAATTTGAACCAAGCTCCACTTAGGCCTGTGGCTTCACTGATTTTCGTATTTCCCCTGTCCTCCAACCCCGCCAGTTACAGCTCCGAAGTGGCGTCTGCACAATCCACACTTGTTCCTGTGTTACAGGTGTTCAGTCCGGTCAGTTAATCCCCTGATGTGTGTCCGGCAATGTCGCCTGCTCTGTCCACATTCCCATAATGGGAATGTGGACAGAGCAGGCGACATTGCCGGACACACATCAGGGGATTAACTGACCGGACTGAACACCTGTAACACAGGAACAAGTGTGGATTGTGCAGACGCCACTTCGGAGCTGTAACTGGCAGGGTTGGAGGACAGGGGAAATACGAGAGACAGTGGAGCCACAGGCCTAATTGGAGCACGGTTAAAAATCAGTAGTGGTACGACTGTGTAGGCAGCAGGAGACTTTGCCATCCACACAGCAGGGGATCAGCTGACATTACTGAACCCCACTGAGACACGGGAGCAAGTATCTCTTTCCGTGTGGACGGCACTTCCGAACTACAACTGGCTGTGTTGAAGCCCAGGAAATAGGAGGGTGTAGGCAGAGGCCTACTGTATTTTGAATGAGGTGACAGCAGGAGAGACTGCCATCCACACAGCAGGGGATCAGCTGACGTTACTGAACCCCACTGAGACACGGGAGCAAGTATCTCTTTCCGTGTGGACGGCACTTCCGAACTACAACTGGCTGTGTTGAAGCCCAGGAAATAGGAGGGTGTAGGCAGAGGCCTACTGTATTTTGAATGAGGTGACAGCAGGAGAGACTGCCATCCACACAGCAGGGGATCAGCTGACGTTACTGAACCCCACTGAGACACGGGAGCAAGTATCTCTTTCCGTGTGGACGGCACTTCCGAACTACAACTGGCTGTGTTGAAGCCCAGGAAATAGGAGGGTGTAGGCAGAGGCCTACTGTATTTTGAATGAGTTTACAGCAGGAGAGACTGCCATCCACACAGCAGGGGATCAGCTGACGTTACTGAACCCCACTGAGACACGGGAGCAAGTATCTCTTTCCGTGTGGACGGCACTTCCGAACTACAACTGGCTGTGTTGAAGCCCAGGAAATAGGAGGGTGTAGGCAGAGGCCTACTGTATTTTGAATGAGTTTACAGCAGGAGAGACTGCCATCCACACAGCAGGGGATCAGCTGACGTTACTGAACCCCACTGAGACACGGGAGCAAGTATCTCTTTCCGTGTGGACGGCACTTCCGAACTACAACTGGCTGTGTTGAAGCCCAGGAAATAGGAGGGTGTAGGCAGAGGCCTACTGTATTTTGAATGAGGTGACAACAGGAGAGACTGCCATCCACACAGCAGGGGATCAGCTGACGTTACTGAACCCCACTGAGACACGGGAGCAAGTATCTCTTTCCGTGTGGACGGCACTTCCGAACTACAACTGGCTGTGTTGAAGCCCAGGAAATAGGAGGGTGTAGGCAGAGGCCTACTGTATTTTGAATGAGGTGACAGCAGGAGAGACTGCCATCCACACAGCAGGGGATCAGCTGACATTACTGAACCCCACTGAGACACGGGAGCAAGTATCTCTTTCCGTGTGGACGGCACTTCCGAACTACAACTGGCTGTGTTGAAGCCCAGGAAATAGGAGGGTGTAGGCAGAGGCCTACTGTATTTTGAATGAGGTGACAGCAGGAGAGACTGCCATCCACACAGCAGGGGATCAGCTGACGTTACTGAACCCCACTGAGACACGGGAGCAAGTAACTCTTTCCGTGTGGACGGCACTTCCGAACTACAACTGGCTGTGTTGAAGCCCAGGAAATAGGAGGGTGTAGGCAGAGGCCTACTGTATTTTGAATGAGGTGACAGCAGGAGAGACTGCCATCCACACAGCAGGGGATCAGCTGACGTTACTGAACCCCACTGAGACACGGGAGCAAGTATCTCTTTCCGTGTGGACGGCACTTCCGAACTACAACTGGCTGTGTTGAAGCCCAGGAAATAGGAGGGTGTAGGCAGAGGCCTACTGTATTTTGAATGAGGTGACAGCAGGAGAGACTGCCATCCACACAGCAGGGGATCAGCTGACGTTACTGAACCCCACTGAGACACGGGAGCAAGTATCTCTTTCCGTGTGGACGGCACTTCCGAACTACAACTGGCTGTGTTGAAGCCCAGGAAATAGGAGGGTGTAGGCAGAGGCCTACTGTATTTTGAATGAGTTTACAGCAGGAGAGACTGCCATCCACACAGCAGGGGATCAGCTGACGTTACTGAACCCCACTGAGACACGGGAGCAAGTATCTCTTTCCGTGTGGACGGCACTTCCGAACTACAACTGGCTGTGTTGAAGCCCAGGAAATAGGAGGGTGTAGGCAGAGGCCTACTGTATTTTGAATGAGTTTACAGCAGGAGAGACTGCCATCCACACAGCAGGGGATCAGCTGACGTTACTGAACCCCACTGAGACACGGGAGCAAGTATCTCTTTCCGTGTGGACGGCACTTCCGAACTACAACTGGCTGTGTTGAAGCCCAGGAAATAGGAGGGTGTAGGCAGAGGCCTACTGTATTTTGAATGAGGTGACAGCAGGAGAGACTGCCATCCACACAGCAGGGGATCAGCTGACATTACTGAACCCCACTGAGACACGGGAGCAAGTATCTCTTTCCGTGTGGACGGCACTTCCGAACTACAACTGGCTGTGTTGAAGCCCAGGAAATAGGAGGGTGTAGGCAGAGGCCTACTGTATTTTGAATGAGTTTACAGCAGGAGAGACTGCCATCCACACAGCAGGGGATCAGCTGACGTTACTGAACCCCACTGAGACACGGGAGCAAGTATCTCTTTCCGTGTGGACGGCACTTCCGAACTACAACTGGCTGTGTTGAAGCCCAGGAAATAGGAGGGTGTAGGCAGAGGCCTACTGTATTTTGAATGAGGTGACAGCAGGAGAGACTGCCATCCACACAGCAGGGGATCAGCTGACGTTACTGAACCCCACTGAGACACGGGAGCAAGTATCTCTTTCCGTGTGGACGGCACTTCCGAACTACAACTGGCTGTGTTGAAGCCCAGGAAATAGGAGGGTGTAGGCAGAGGCCTACTGTATTTTGAATGAGGTGACAGCAGGAGAGACTGCCATCCACACAGCAGGGGATCAGCTGACGTTACTGAACCCCACTGAGACACGGGAGCAAGTATCTCTTTCCGTGTGGACGGCACTTCCGAACTACAACTGGCTGTGTTGAAGCCCAGGAAATAGGAGGGTGTAGGCAGAGGCCTACTGTATTTTGAATGAGTTTACAGCAGGAGAGACTGCCATCCACACAGCAGGGGATCAGCTGACGTTACTGAACCCCACTGAGACACGGGAGCAAGTATCTCTTTCCGTGTGGACGGCACTTCCGAACTACAACTGGCTGTGTTGAAGCCCAGGAAATAGGAGGGTGTAGGCAGAGGCCTACTGTATTTTGAATGAGGTGACAGCAGGAGAGACTGCCATCCACACAGCAGGGGATCAGCTGACATTACTGAACCCCACTGAGACACGGGAGCAAGTATCTCTTTCCGTGTGGACGGCACTTCCGAACTACAACTGGCTGTGTTGAAGCCCAGGAAATAGGAGGGTGTAGGCAGAGGCCTACTGTATTTTGAATGAGTTTACAGCAGGAGAGACTGCCATCCACACAGCAGGGGATCAGCTGACGTTACTGAACCCCACTGAGACACGGGAGCAAGTATCTCTTTCCGTGTGGACGGCACTTCCGAACTACAACTGGCTGTGTTGAAGCCCAGGAAATAGGAGGGTGTAGGCAGAGGCCTACTGTATTTTGAATGAGGTGACAGCAGGAGAGACTGCCATCCACACAGCAGGGGATCAGCTGACATTACTGAACCCCACTGAGACACGGGAGCAAGTATCTCTTTCCGTGTGGACGGCACTTCCGAACTACAACTGGCTGTGTTGAAGCCCAGGAAATAGGAGGGTGTAGGCAGAGGCCTACTGTATTTTGAATGAGGTGACAGCAGGAGAGACTGCCATCCACACAGCAGGGGATCAGCTGACGTTACTGAACCCCACTGAGACACGGGAGCAAGTATCTCTTTCCGTGTGGACGGCACTTCCGAACTACAACTGGCTGTGTTGAAGCCCAGGAAATAGGAGGGTGTAGGCAGAGGCCTACTGTCTTTGTAATGCGGAGACAGCAGGAGAGACTGCCATCTCCACAGCAGGGGATCAGCTGGCAATGATGAACCCCACTAACACTTGAACGAATGTGTTTGGCTCTGTGGAGACGACACTTCTGAACACCAACTGACGCTGTTGGAGCCCAGGATTAGGCGAGGAGCAGGCTGTGGCCTACTGGATTTTGGCACGTGAAGGCAGCAGGAGACTTGCCATCTCCACAGCAGGGGAACAGCTGGCAGTGCTGAACCCCACTAACACTCTAACGAAGGTGTTTGGCTCTGTGGAGACGACACTTCTGAACACCAACTGACGCTGTTGGAGCCCAGGATTAGGCGAGGAGCAGGCTGGGGCCTACTGGATTTTGGCAGGTGAAGGCAGCAGGAGACTTGCCATCTCCACAGCAGGGGAACAGCTGGCAGTGCTGAACCCCACTAACACTCTAACGAAGGTGTTTGGCTCTGTGGAGACGACACTTCTGAACACCAACTGACGCTGTTGGAGCCCAGGATTAGGCGAGGAGCAGGCTGGGGCCTACTGGATTTTGGCAGGTGAAGGCAGCAGGAGACTTGCCATCTCCACAGCAGGGGAACAGCTGGCAGTGCTGAACCCCACTAACACTCTAACGAAGGTGTTTGGCTCTGTGGAGACGACACTTCTGAACACCAACTGACGCTGTTGGAGCCCAGGATTAGGCGAGGAGCAGGCTGGGGCCTACTGGATTTTGGCAGGTGAAGGCAGCAGGAGACTTGCCATCTCCACAGCAGGGGAACAGCTGGCAGTGCTGAACCCCACTAACACTCTAACGAAGGTGTTTGGCTCTGTGGAGACGACACTTCTGAACACCAACTGACGCTGTTGGAGCCCAGGATTAGGCGAGGAGCAGGCTGGGGCCTACTGGATTTTGGCAGGTGAAGGCAGCAGGAGACTTGCCATCTCCACAGCAGGGGAACAGCTGGCAGTGCTGAACCCCACTAACACTCTAACGAAGGTGTTTGGCTCTGTGGAGACGACACTTCTGAACACCAACTGACGCTGTTGGAGTCCAGGATTAGGCGAGGAGCAGGCTGGGGCCTACTGGATTTTGGCAGGTGAAGGCAGCAGGAGACTTGCCATCTCCACAGCAGGGGAACAGCTGGCAGTGCTGAACCCCACTAACACTCTAACGAAGGTGTTTGGCTCTGTGGAGACGACACTTCTGAACACCAACTGACGCTGTTGGAGCCCAGGATTAGGCGAGGAGCAGGCTGGGGCCTACTGGATTTTGGCAGGTGAAGGCAGCAGGAGACTTGCCATCTCCACAGCAGGGGAACAGCTGGCAGTGCTGAACCCCACTAACACTCTAACGAATGTGTTTGGCTCTGTGGAGACGACACTTCTGAACACCAACTGACGCTGTTGGAGCCCAGGATTACGCATGCCGCATGCAGAGGCCAATGGGCAGCGGTTTTTATGGAGGTTGTGGACTACTACTGATTCTAACCATGCTCCACTTAGGCCTCTGGCTCCACTGTCTCTACTATTTACCCTGGCCTCCAACCCCGCCAGCTACATCTCTGAAGTGGCGTCAGCACAATCTACACTTGTTCCTGTGTTACTGGTGCTCAGTCCCGTCAGTTGATCCCCTGATGTTTGTCCGGCAAGTTCGCCAGCTCTGTCCTCATTCCCACTACTGGTTATGGGAATGTGGACAGAGCAGGAGACCTTGCCGGACACACATCAGGGGATAAACTGATGGGACTGAGCCACAGGAACACAGGAACAAGTGTAGATTGTGCTGACGCCACTTCAGAGATGTAGATGGCGGGGTTGGAGGTCAGGGGAAATAGTAGAGACAGTGGAGCCAGAGACCTAAGTTGGGCACGGTTAAAAATCAGTAGTGGTTTGAATGTTGATGGAGCTGGTGACTTTGCCGTCCACACAGCAGGGGATCAGCTGGCATTACTGAACCCCACTAACACAGGAGCTAGTGTGTTTCTCTGTGCAGACGACACATCTGAGCGACAACTGGCTGTGTTGAAGCAAAGGGATTATAGTTCAGGTGGTAGAAAAATGAACACACCAGCAGACCTGGATACAGTTGCCAACCACTAATTTAGTCTGTAAGAGGAATGGCAAAGTCTTTGGAGATCCAGGCCTTGTTCATTTTCAGAAAAGTCAGCCGGTCAACATTATCGGAAGATAGTCGCGTGCGACGGTCTGTTAGTACACCACCTGCGGCACTAAAGACACGTTCCGATAATACACTGGCAGCAGGGCAAGCCAGCACCTCCAATGCATACTGGCTAAGCTCTGGCCATGTATCCAGCTTAGAGACCCAAAACTTGAAGGGGGAAGAGCCATCTGGGAGTACAGTGACAGGGCAAGACATGTAGTCTGACACCATCTGACGGAAGCGTTGCCTCCTGCTGACTCGAGGCGTCGCTGATGGTGTAGACAATTGTGGTGGACACACAAAACTTTGCCACATTTGGGCCATAGTGGTCTTGCCTTGTGCTGCGGCGCTGCCTCTGCTCCCTCTTTGTGCAGAGTTTCCTCCACTGCCTCGACGCACAGAGCTGCTTTGTAAAGCACTAGCAACAATGCTGTCGGGTGGAATGGAAAACATTATGGACTGCACCAGTGACTCTTCGTACTCCCGCATTTTACGCTCCCGGTTCAACGTTGGTATGAGCCTTTGTACGCTGTCCCGGTAGCGAGGATCTAGGAGGGTGTACACCCAATAATCAGCCGAGACGAGAATGTGGGCGATGCGGCGGTCGTTTCTCAGGCACTGCAGCATGAAATCAACCATGTGCTGCAGACTCCCAACTGCCAAAGAACCGCTGTCCCCTGTTTGAGGCGTGACCTCGGCCTGCTCTGCATCACCCCACCCTCGCTGTACATACTGAGTAGAGGTTTGTGTACCTCCCTCCTCTGGAGAGATGTCTTCCTCCTCCATTGACTCCTCCTCATCCTCCTCACAAAGTGTCCCCTGCCTAGGCCTTTGTGAGGAAACACGTAGCGCAGACTGTCCAGAAGCAGATGGCATTTGGGACTCCTCATCCTCCACCTCTTCTGAAACCTCATCCCTTAGTGCTTGCAGTGTTTGTTGAAGCAGGCAGATAAGGGGGACAGTCATGCTGACTAGTGCATCATCTGCACTCGCCATCCGCGTGGATTCATCGAAGGCACGCAAAACGAGGCAGATGTCCTTCATAGAGGCCCACTCAATGGTGCTGAAGTGTGAACGGCGCACAGTGCGACTTGTTTGCGCCTGATGCAGCTGGTACTCCATGACTGCTGCCTGCTGCTCACACAACCGCTCCAACATATGTAACGTTGAATTCCACCGGGTGGGTAGGTCACATATGATGCGATGTTCCGGAAGGCCAAATCGTCGCTGCAGAGCAGCGAGGCGCGATCTTGCCGTGCTGGAACGTCGCAAGTGAGCGCACTCTATGCGGACCTTGTGCAACAGTGCAGCAAGATCCGGATAGTCCCTCAGAAAGCTCTGCACGACCAAGTTAAGAACATGTGCCAGACATGGGATGTGTGTGAGGTCGCCTAGGCCAAGAGCTGCCACCAGATTTCGGCCATTGTCACACACTACCAAGCCCGGCTGGAGATTCGCTGGCCCAAACCACACATCGCTCTCCAGCTTGATAGCATTCCAGAGCTCCTGCGCTGTGTGGCTTCGATTCCCCAAAGAAATTAATTTGAGTACAGCCTGTTGACGTTTGGCCACGGCTGTGCTCATATCGGTCGTAACAGGCTCCTGCTCTGCTGTTTCTGAGGAACTTGAGTAGGAGGAGGAGTCTATGTGTACAGACTGGAGTCCTGCAATCCGTGGCGTTGGAAGAACACGTACAGCTCCACTCTCCAGATCCGTACCCGGCTCCACAACATTGACCCAGTGGGCAGTGAGGGAAAGGTATCGTCCCTGTCCATGGTTACTGGTCCACGCATCGGTGGTCAGGTGGACCTTGCTACTAACGGCGTTTAGTAGCGCATGTTTTATTTTGCCCTCAACATGTTTCTGCAGGGCAGGGACGGCTCGCCTGCTGAAATAAAAGCGGCTGGGCACGTTGTATTGGGGGACTGCCAATGCCATTAAGTCCCGGAAGGTGTCAGTGTCCACCAGCCTGAATGACAGCATTTCAACTGCCAGAAGTTTGGCAATGCCAGCATTCAGAGACTGTGCTCGGGGATGGTTTGCCGAGTAAGGGCGCCTTTTATCCCATGCCTGTGCTACCGATGGCTGTGATGGATGGGAACGTGCTGCTATGGGTGTAATCTGACAGGGTCTCCGGACAACAGTGGCAGAGGTTCTTCCTTGGCGATCCTGTGAGGAAGCCGAACCAGCAGTGTGTGAGCTGGAGGAAGAGGGCCCAACACGAACTGAAGAGGTGGTAGGTGGTGCTGTACGTTGGCCTACGTCTTCAGGGTGTCTCTGCAACTCCAACTCGTGCTTGGTGCGCACATGTTTCCACATATTTGTGGTATTGAGGTTGCTGACATTTCTCCCTCTTTTGACTCTCTGATGACACAGCTTGCATTTGACAAAGCAAATGTCATCTGCAACTGTGTCAAAAAAGGACCACGCACTGCAACTCTTGTGAGCGCCCGGTTTGCCTTTGGAAGGAGGAATGCTCCTAACGGGTGCCGAAGTGGAGGGTACAGGCAACCAAGTCTTCCCCCTCCCTCTGCCTCCTGTTTTGGCCGGTAGGGGAATCTCTTCCTCCGAGCTGCTCCCACCACCTTCCTGTTGCTCACGCCATGATGGGTCAAGGACCTCATCATCTTCCCTCCCCTCTTCAAACAGCTGCTTCTCCGGGGTTGTCTCGCCAGCACCGTACGCACCAGAAAGTGGCAACTGAGTCTCGTCATCATCTGATGCGTACTGAGGTGTGCTGACCATAGGCACTGGCCCACTCGCCTCTTCAGATTCAGAGGTACAAAGAAGTTGCGCATCACTGCATACTCCCTCTTCTTCACATTCAGGAATGCTGCTTGGCTGGCCCCCTCTTTCCAAGCCAACAGATTCCGAGAACAGAAGTAGAGACTGTGATGGCTCCTGTCCATGTCTCTCTGACTGCCTGGGCACTTTGGCAGGTGGTGAAGAGACAGATGGTTGCTCTTCGGTGCTCTGACCCTGAGAGGATGCGGAAGTAATTGAAGTCGATGCGTTAGCTGCCATCCATCCGACAACGGCTTCAATTTGTTCCTCCCGCAGCAGTGGGGTACGTTGAGGTCCTACAAAGCTGCGCATAAAGGACTGTTGCCTGCTAAAACTGGGGGATGCTGATCCACTGGTGCCCGCAGCAGGCCCAGAATCCCCACGTCCTCTACCTGTAGAATCCCCACGTCCTCTCCCTGCAGAATCCCCACGTCCTCTCCCTGCTGAAACTCCACGCCCACCTCCACGCCCACGCCCACGCCCACGCGCCTTACTCCCTGCCTTCTTCATCTTGCAAGACTGCTTAAGATAGGCAAAAAAGTACAAAGGGGGGCCTTAGTGTGCTTATTCCTGAACAGCTGGTTACAGGTACAAGAAACACTAATTTTATGAAGTGTGTGTGTGTGTGGACTAGACTTTAATAGGAGCTGATGTGGCCTACACAAGTTCAAAATGTAGTGTTTGGTGAACTTTTTTTGTGGTTTCTTTGTTGGAAACAAACTCAAAGTATGTGAACAAAGAATTGAAACTGATAGTATCATCAACTTTTTGGAGCTATTACAATGCAGGCAGGTAACCTACAATGCAAAAGATGAGGCTCCAAAAAAATTGGGTAATACTAATCTGGCTGCGCCGGCAGGGCACAAGCCAGAAAAAAAGGCTCCTCTATCTACTCCTATATAGTGTTTGCAACCAACCAATGTTGATGGATACGGATGGATGCACACTAATAGGAGAAGAAAAAATGAGCTGCACTCAAAGACAAATATGTGTGAGGCAGTGACGCACGTTGAGCGTCCTACAACCAGACGTAGCTGCAGGACACTCTACTCAGCGTGAGCTGCACTCACACACAGTCAGAGGCCTCTCAGACAGCCGTCAACAGTGCAGCTAAGTGGGCACTGGCACTGACAGGCTGCAGAAAGGCTCCGCTGTGTACTCCTTTATAGTGTTTGCAACCACCGTAGATGGAGACGGATGGATGCACACTAATAGAAGAAAAAATGAGCTGCACTCAAATAAAAATATGTGTGAGGCACTGACGCACGCTGAGCGTCCTACAGCCAGACGTAGCTGCAGGACACACTACTCAGCGTGAGCTGCACTCACACACAGTCAGAGACCTCTCAGACAGCCGTGAACAGTGCAGCAAAGTGGACACTAGCACTGAAAGGCTGCAGAAAGGCTCCGCTGTCTACTACTAGTGTTTGCAACCAACGTATATGGATACGGATGGAAGCACACTAGATTGAAATTATGTAAAAAATGCAGCTCAAAAAATAAAAGATGTATGAGGCAGCAGTGATCACACTGGGTGGCCTACAGCCTGACGTGGCTGCAGGACCCACTCCACAGCGTGAGCTGCACTCACACAGCCCTTGCAGACAGCTGTGAACACTGCTGCTAGGGCAAAGAAGGCTACAGTGGTGGTTTATGTAGCCTGGGTAAAGCACTAGATGTTTGGTGGAATCGCTATTTCTAACTGTCCCTCACAGTCTTCTACAGCAGCCTGTCCCTAACTGAATTCACAGCAGAGTGACCAGAAATGGCGGCTGCGGTGGCTTTTATAGTGCATCATGACATCATTTCGGCAGCCAATCACAGCCATGCCAATAGTTAACATGCCTACATGCCTAACAGGATGTGCCCACACTTCGGAGGATTCCCATTGGCTTAATCAAAGCAAGCAGGCTCATAGCATGATGGGAACTTCCTATTCCGATTCCGATTCCGGAATCCGATATGAAAAAAGTATCGGAATTAAGTATCGGAATTCCGATACCGCTAATATCGGCCGATACCCGATACTTGCGGTATCGGAATGCTCAACACTAGTGATAGCACTTTATTTTACAACTTGATCACTGGCCCCCTTATGGCTTTTGGGAAGTGTCTTTTAAAATATGTCTCAGGCATCGTGGTTACTTGGGAGCCCGTGTCTACCAGGCAGAATGCAGCCCATCCATCTATTTCGGCTCATACTTATGGGCTTGCTGACACTAAATTGTTGGAACTATTGTTGCTCATTTCATGCTGTTCTGGCTCAAGGTGGCATCCTCAGCCTCAAAGTCCCTCAGTTTAAAGGGCGACGCTTTAGTGGCCACCACGTTGTGGGCAGGTCCAGACCATATGTCCTAATTCTTCACAGAGGTAACACATTGGGGGCTCTTCCCGATGAGATCGTCTTCCACCTCGTTGTGGTTCAGAGAGGGTTTTGCTTCTAGGGGTGCGCTTCCTTTTAGTTTTGATCAGATCCTTCCTCATGGATTGAAACTCTTTCAGTAAATCTTCCACCCATCCTGGTTCAGCAGCTGCGTTCACGGCTGCCTCCCCGCTCCGGACCTTCGCCACCTGGATGGTCAGCTCCTTCTTCTGTTCACGCACACGCACCTCGCTTCCTACCTCTGCAAAGGTCATTTGTGGGTTCACATGCAAATGTTTTCGCAGGGCCTGCTTAAGCAATGCATTTCCCATCCCGGTTACAAATTGGTCTCGTAACACCACATCAGTCGGCCCTACTCCCAAGCGCCGTCTTTTTTGACTATGGCAGTGTGAATTTCTTGCAGCGCGTTCATATACTGAGTCACCGTCTCTCCCTCTCTTTGACCTCAACTAAGAAGCCACATACGTAATTCCCCTACATCCGTGGGGTCCCCGTGAGAATCCTTCAGTATTTGTAATACTTTGTCAAGGGTATCTCATTCCTGGGGGGGTCGCAATAATACTGAATCCCTTGCCTCTCCGACTAAAGCCATCATGGAGACCTCTGCCTGCAAGGCGGGGACCATAGGGTGTATTCTCATCATTCCCTTTATACGCTCAGTCCAGCTCCATAACATGGTGTTATTTCCGTTAAATTTCAGAAGGTTGTTTAATATTGCCCACAGAGAGATACTGGATCTAGGGCCCTCCCTAGATGCTTGGTTTGCCATGTCTGTACGTGTAGACTGCATCCTGCTGACTACGCCAAGTATGAGGAGACTGCAGGCACGTAGGATGCAGTAATGGACCATACACAGACCAAGGGAGATAGGGGTTTATTTTACAACAGAAAACTCCACTCAGGGAGAAATCGGATGGATATTATTCTCTAATACAGCAAATGACTATTGGGGTAACTTAAGGCACAATAATAAGTAAGGTAGACAGTACAATTAAATACTACTTATCCCTCAGGTGTCAGTCACGGTTAAAATCCTGACCGTAACAGGAGCTTCTTAGGATGCATCACAGTGGAGGTCTGACACAGTCCTGAGGAAGCTGGTATAATATATCCTGACGATGGCAGTGTCCTCTCATGGTCCTGATGATGGTGGCGATTCCTCGGGATCCTGATGCAGGTCTTGGGTCCAGAAGATGAAACGATGAAGAGGGAAACATCTTTTTCCTCAGCGGTGAGTGTCCCAACACTACGGAGACCTGCAGCACTGCCCAAACACAGTTTACAACGGGCAGCCCAATTCGCTGTGTCAGCCTAAGTCCAGTTCACAGACCTTGTCTCTCATGGTCAGTGCTGTCGGCGGAGGTGGCTGTGGCAGAGTTGTCAGCTGTGTCAGCGGTCTCAGCAAAGGCAGAGATGTCAGCAGGAACAGCGGTGTCTCAGCAGTACTCATTTGGTAGTCTCCTGTCAAAGCACTCTGCCGTCCCAGGCTCTGCTCTACTCTGTTCAGTTGCCTCTCAGCTGATTTTACCTCACAAGTCTCTTGCGCACCCGACGTTCCCGCCCAAACAGTTTGAATCCTTGCACGCGAACCTTCTCTCAGCTTGGCCACGCCCCCTTCGCTTGAGCACAGGGAGCGGTCTCTCGCTTTAAGCTTTTCCACCTGCGACGTAAGTAACAGTCGCGATGGTTCCGGACCCATCACAGAGGAGACATGCCTAACTAGTTCCTTCCCCTTACTTACTGTGTCCATGTCTCCTTATCCCCATGCTTGTCTGCATGGTTCCCCATCCCCATTCCTTGTCTGCATGGCTCCTTATCACCATTCCTTGTCTGCTTGGCTCCTTATCTCCATTCCTTGTCTGCATGTCTCCTTATCCCTATCTTTGTCTGCTTGGCTCCTTAGCCCCATCCTTGTTTGCATGTCTTCTTATCCCCATTCCTTGTCTGCATGGCTCCTTATCCCCATCCTTGTATGCGTAGCTCCTCATCCCTGTCCTGGTATGCATGTCCCCCCATCCCTATCCTTGTATGCATGGTTCCTCATCCTTATGCTTGTATGCATACAAACTCGCGTCAGGGCACTGGTGCTGTATATGTGGCTCCTTCAACTCAATATGGGTAAGCGCTATACTGCCTTTATATTGATATGGACTAACTAAGCCCCTTTTTTGTCTTCCAAAATTATACTGCATGATATACATGTAGACTGACTGAGTATGTTTGTCACTATACTGACTTAGCCTGTACTATGATTTATGGTGTCATACCTAACATGCAAATTCTTATGCGAATCATGGAAGTTCATTAATATTCCCTGCTTTGTCTGGTATAGACTACCTTGCTACCCTTCACTTTTTGTGAAAGCTCCCTCCCACCTTTACCTACTTGATTGCATCCCCTTTTGAATCATCTTACATGTCCCGTTTACTCTCTGGTTCATGTCTTTTTTTACATTTAATCCTTAATAAAAAATTTTTAGATTTTATAATCTTTTGAGCAATGTTTTTCTGGGTACTTTGCACCTCGACTTTGGTTGTATATGTTAGTAGAATCACCGATTATTGATCTTTATATGACGGTAAAACCCCTATAACTATATTTATACATATTTTGGATATTTTTATGGTCAAAGTTCATTTTCTCCCTGGAACTTTCAGGACAGTCGGTTGACTCCTTCTTAGTTCTATTAACCTGAAGATTAATCTCTGCAAGTTAATATCCGATGTGACAGTTTCCCTTTAATAAAAAAAACTGATCACAAAATGGTTTCCTTCTGGTGTCTAAGTTATTCATGCCAGTCTGGATGAGAGGGTGTGCTGGAGTCAGACACTCCTGATTCATGAACAGGTTCACGATCGTTCAAACTGGAGCATCTAATAAGTGGCATGCATCTCTGTGCACCACACCAGAAATCCTATTCCATTCAGGTACTAGAGTGAGTTTTCTGGCATGAAGAATGCACCAGCTCGCCATAAATTAGATGAGCTGTGATGTCCCGCGCCAGCCCTGCCCATTTTGTCAGGACTGGGAGAAACTGGAGCATGGTATGACATGATACATTTTGTAAAATCAGGGACACCTCTTTTATTCAGGCACCATGTAGCGAGCAATTTTTCTTAACCAGGGAGAATACTGTAGGTATTTATCTTATTCAATTTTCATAGTGTGAGAATTTCTCTTTAATTCAGGAGACACACAGCATTTTTTTAATGGTGCAGCAAAGTAAGGCACATTATATTTTTCAGATGAGCCACAATGAGTTGAGTGGTAAATCTAGACCTAAGCCTACAAGTCAACATATATAAATTCAGGTGCTAATAGGTAACAGTAATTTACAGAAATTGCATATTGCTTGTAGAATCATAGACTCATAGAATCGTAGAGTTGGAAGGGACCTCCTGGGCCATCTGGTCCAACCCCCTGCTCAAAGCAGGATTCGCTAAATCATCCCAGACAGATGTCTGTCCAGCCTCTGTTTGAAGACTTCCATTGGACCATATTAACCTGAGCTTCACGCAGCGCACTGAAGTCCATGAATTTACTCCAAAGAATCTGAAGACTTCCATTGAAGGAGAACTCACCACTTCTCGTGGCAGCCTGTTCCACTCATTGATCACTCTAACTGTCAAAAAGTTTTTTCTAATGTCTAATCTGTGTCTCCTCCCATTCAGTTTCATCCCATAGTATGTAGGAATTGTTATTTATTCATTTTTTTTTTCTTTAAAAAGGGTTTCCTTTGGGTTATTTTGTGTTGCAGCATGGCTTAAATGGAAGGAATATGCTAACCTACATAAGCAGGAGTGTCATTAAACTATGGATTCCTGTGGGGAACAAAAGATAAACTTAGACTACGATCTTATAGAAGTACAAACAATGAAATAATTTTTTGCAATTCTTAACTTTATGAATATAAAGAGTCTGATGATAAGGAATCCCTATGGTACTAAAATTTCCTACACTTTCCTGATTTAAAAAATATTCATGCCTACTTCCTTATAGATTGTAAGCTCTTGCAATCAGGGCCCCCTCTCCCCTTTTTGCCATATCTAGTATTGTTTGTAAATGTGCCCTCTGAATTGTAAAAGTGCTGCAAAATATGTTAGTGCTATAGAAATAA
This sequence comes from Dendrobates tinctorius, assembly GCF_039654945.1. NCBI lineage: Eukaryota > Metazoa > Chordata > Amphibia > Anura > Dendrobatidae > Dendrobates > Dendrobates tinctorius. The sequence goes on along the minus strand of NW_027361823.1, from coordinate 14,735,824 downwards.
ATTAAAATATTATTATGTATTGTGGAAAAAAAGTCAAGTACTGACAATATAATAAGAGCAATTGTAATTAAAAGAAAAATCTTACAACAAAAGCATAACATAGGAAGTGCTGCTGATAATACAACTCCCTAATATATAGACATAGGTTCACCAGAATGTGATTTTCAAGGACAAGAGAAGGGGAGGAACCTCCTAAAAGAAAATGTATCAATGCTTCAAATATAGAGACAGGCAGACTAGAAATGTCTTTAATTAAAGACCAAACATATAATAAGAGACATTTACATTCTCAAACAACACAAAGAATAATTTTGAGATTTGTGCCTCTTTAACGGATCATGTTTCTACATGTTTTTTCTCCCCTGTGGCATTAATAGAGTTCACAGTGTAAGCTCTATTTCAATCTGAGATAGAAAAATAGGAAAATTCAAGAGTCATCGGAGTTTCCTCTGAAGAGAAGATTTCCACAAGGTTTATTGTGACATCAGATTACATAGATTATTATGAGTAAGAAGAGCATCTGATCCAAAACAAATTATGCTAGGCACGCATTGTGTTTACACCCATTGTCTGGCACATACGCTTAGGAGATGTACACTCGACAGTGGCAACCGTCAGGATGGATGTCAAGTCATTCATCCACCATAAGGACCCTTGCATATATACATTTATTTGCAGCTGCATCTCATATAGGAAAGTGCAGTGTGGTGTGTTCTCCTATTCAGTTAACTCATTTACTTATTAGAAAAAATGTAGATTTCTCTGAATTAAGACATTGCATCACAGTTATCAAGGTATAATTTTATTCCACTTCCTGTGGCCTATATGTCCATATAGATGGCTCATAAGGGTTGATCTTACTGACAGAATCCCTTTAAATTGTTGATTATTTATGACTACTGTCAAAGTAAAAGAGTACAGACATGGTTTACTAGCACTGTAAAATGAAAAATTAAAATAAATTGTGTTCTAGATTATATAAATTATAGGAAAGCAAACCAAAAGCTTTAAAAACTATCTGTATGGTAGGTAAATTGCTCAGCTACATACATTGTTTTATGACTAGTCGGTAGTGATGTGCTAACCCGGATATTAAAGTTTGGGGTCCGTATCAGGCTCCTGTTCATGCATGGATCCCGAACACAGACTTCTCCCGGAAGTCAGTTTTTCTGATCAAGTTTGGCAGTCTGAAAGGCTGTGGTGCAGTCAATCAACAAGCTTTTCCTGTGAGGGCAATTCCGACCCCATCACTGCCATGTCATGTATAGGCATGACGGTGATTGGCCAGAGAGCCATGTAAAAAAATAAATAATAATAAAAAAAGACTAACAGACCCTCTATTCTTGATAACCAGCATAGATAAAGCTGACAGTTGAGGGTTGCAGCTTAATTTGCTTCCAGGCTGACCAACTCCTTCTCCATCTGTACTCTGGGTTCTGTTCGGCACTTACCAAGTACAGGTAAAGGAACTGCACAACTGTGTCTGTCATCTTTCTCCTGCGCCTGGTGCATGGCTCTGCTACATCCTGCACTGCACACCATCTACCAACTCTTTCATCTGCCCTGCAACTACGGCCCTACCTGTGCAGGGCTTCTACATCTTAGCTGCACCACAACATCTGTGCCAGAGAAGCGACACTGCAGCGCTGGTCAATCTGATCAGAAACCACAGGTGGCGTCACGTATCATTCACCTATAAATGTTATTCACCCCTTTGCATGGACGCCCATGCCCACGAACCGGGTCACCACCACCGTGACACATCCCTCTGAGACACTGGCCAGGGACCGATTAACCCCCCTGCCCTGGCTGGCCACCCACACTCGATGTCAGATTCATCTTGGACTGGGCAATTCACGATTTGACTTGATAACCCAGGCATGGTATGTGGGAAAGAGCTACATGGACTAATGTGAAGTGTGGCCTGCTGCATCATTCACTTTTGGTGGGGGTGAAGGACACAAGGAAAGGTGTTGTTCCTGACCAGAAGCCTCCATTGACGACTCAGTGCTTTTATTTTTTGAAACTTCAGAAGAGGAGGCGATAGAGCTGGAGGCTGTGTCAGCAATTTAAGCCAAAACTTGTTCCTGAAGCTCCGGCTTTAAAAGCGGTTTACCAACTCCCAGAAAAGGGAGCCTTCGAGGCATTGTGGAGCCAGATGATGATGCAGGCTCAACACCTCCTGCCTTAGTTCCTATTGTGCTTTTGCCACTACCAGCAGATGCACCACCACCCCCACCACCATCAGTATCCGCTGGCAACCCCCGCCCACTTCCAAGACCTCTTCCACCATACTTCCTCATTTTTTGAAAAATGTACCCAAAATACCACCAGCTATTTGGTACTGTAAAACAAGGTACACAGTGTATATAGTATTGGGGAGAATTTGAATCTCCCTAGAGATTTTAGGAGGCTGAACTATTATATCAGGCCCACTATAGATTACACCTCAATGTAACAGGCTGAAATTGGCTGGTGTATGACAAAGTACAAGGTGTATATATAGTATTGGGGAGAAATGGAAGCTCCCTAGAGATTTTAGAAGGCTGACAATGATGCTCTCAGTCCAAGTATGGCAGCAGGCAGCCTAATAAGCAGGACTGCTGAACACAAAAGTGTGGAAAAATGAATGTTTGGTAACTGTACAGAAAAGAAGAAGAAAAGTATTTTTGCTTTTAAAAAAGCAGTTTGCACAGCAGTGTGCAAACAGCAATGCAGCTATCAGGGAGCCTTAGAAGGTAGCCTAATAACCAACAGAGCTGGTGCACAAAAATTATAGCCTCCCCTGTCACTGCACACAAACTGGTGTGTTGTACAGTGAAAATCGCTACCAGCAGAAGCAGTCTTTTGGTTCTTCTTCCCTGCCTAATGCTCTCCCTACAGAATCAGCAGGAGCAGCTCTCCCTATGCTAAGATCGGCATAAGTAAGATGGTGGTCGTCGTGCACGCCCTTTTATAGCCCCTGTGACGCCACACAAAGCAAGCCAATCATTTGCATGCCCTACTCAAAGAAGGTGGTGACCGCTGCCCATGTCATCGCGTTGCCCACAGTGTGCGTCCTCCATCATTGGCTGAAAAAGGGCACTGGAAGCATAATTTGAAACGCGACTTTAGCGCTCTGGTCGCCGACCTAGTGGCCGACCTCACGTTATGGTCGGGTTTCGTTTCATGAAACCCGACTTCAGCGAAAGTCGGCGACTTATGAATTTGACCGACCCATTTCGCTCAACTCTAGTAATTACTAAAAATTTAGATGATGTTGTAGAATTTTCATAAGTTATAAGGAGAGTTGAGTGGATTGATCCGTGGAGAATTTAGTTTTTTGAAATTTGCGGTTCCATGTAAATTTGAACATTTTGAGATTCAATTTGTGGTTTGTAAAAGCAAACTTGCCCACCACCATTTTCTTTACTACAAAAGCTGTTCTAAGTTTATACTACGGTTCTATGAAGCCCGATGTGGTGGGTCAGAAATGAAGACAAACACGGTATATCACAGTTCAAGATGTATATATCTGTTGTAGAGATATGAACTTCAGATGAGAGATGCAAACTGCGACTCTACAGATAAGCAGGCAAATAAGACAGTCTCAAAAGTGTGCAGATGTAGTAGTACAGACCGAGAGTGCGAGTACCAGTCCAGCAATGCAGGATCCAGGGACCAGAGCCCGGGCTGGCTCCTAATGGATGGCAGACCGTAGCAGAGGTGGGTGCAGTGCGGTTGTAAGCAACAGATTCCTTCCGTAGTACGTAGATCCAGAAGCAAGTGGGGTATCCCGAAGAGTAGAAGAAGCAAGCAACACGGTATATCACAGTTCAAGATGTATATATCTGTTGTAAAGATATGAACTTCGGATGAGAGATGCAAACTGCGACTCTACAGATAAGCAGGCAAATAAGACAGTTTCAAAAGTGTGCAGATGTAGTAGTACAGACCGAGAGTGCGAGTACTAGTCCAGCAATGCAGATCCAGGGACCAGAGCCCGGGCTGGCTCCTAATGGAGGGCAGACCATAGCAGAGGTGGGTGCAGTGCGGGTGTAAGCAACAGATTCCTTCCGTAGTTCATAGATCCAGAAGCAAGCGGGGTATCCCGAAGAGTAGAAGAAGCAAGCAGGTTGTAAGTCCTTCCAGCTTGGCAGCAAGTAAGGTACAAGATACACAAGCAAGGTAGGTGCAGAGTTCCTTTATATATACAGCAGACAGGAAGCAAGGAGTATCAGACAGGAAACAAGATGGCCCCGTGAAGCCAGCAACTTCATTTTGGGTAAGGGTAGAATCCAACCGAACTAAGGGCAAGAGCAGACAAACCAGGTACACAGTCCCAGTCCTTACAAAAGCATTAGAAAATGGGCTAACATCATTTTGTATCACTGTTTGAGCCTCCTCATAATATTCTGCAATTATGACATCTAGCGGATTATCATACATTATACATTCATGGTCATTACATTTGCCATCACAGATCAATGATTCCCAATGAAGAACATTTTGTTTGGCAGAATCATTTTCCATCTCCAGAGTGACTAGGTAAGTTCTCACTTCTGCATTGTTTAAGCCCGTATGGTCAGTCGTGTACTCTTTCTTGCGCTCCTATATAGTATAAGCTCTTATGGTCAGTGAGGTTCTCTCTCTGCTTTCCCCCTGTGTATTCTGGGCAATTATAGTCAATCCAATATTTATTCATTGCAAATCAAAGTTGAAGATAAAGTTGACTAATTTGAGTATTGCAAGGGAAGGAAAAAATATTAAAATATAACCTTTAATTTTTTTCCTGTAAAAGATTAAGTTAGCCATTGACTTGCAGACTACCAAAACAGTGCATAAAATTCTGCTGCTTGATGTAACTGGTGCTCATTAGAGTTGAGCGAAACGGGTCGAAAAATTTCAAAAGTCGCCGACTTTTGGCAAAGTCGGGTTTCATGAAACGAAACCCGACCCTAGGATGAGGTCGGCCACGAGGTCGGCGACTTACGCGCCAAAGTCGCGTTTCAAAAGTTTGTTTTGCGCTCTTTTTCAGCCAATCAGGATCCACGGACACTGTGGGCAACGTGATGACATAGGCAGGGGTCACCACCATCTTTCAGAAGGGCATGCAAGTGATTGGCTTGCTTTGGTGGGCGTCACAGGGGGTATAAAAGGGCGTGCATGCCGACCGCCATCTTACTTCTGCCGATCTCAGTATAGGGAGAGGTTGCTGCTGATTCTGTAGGGAGAGCGTTAGGCAGGGAAGAAGACAAAAAAACTGCTTCTGCTGCTAGCGATTTGGCCTGCACAACACACCAGTCACTGTGTGTGCAGTGCAAGGGGAGGCTATATAGTGGTGTATCAGTGGTGTTGGTTGTTGGGCTGCCTTCTAAGGCTTCCTGACATTCATGCATTGCTGTTTACCCACTGCTCCGCAAACTGCTTTTTTAAAAGCAATCCCAATTTTTTTTTTTTGTCCTGCTGAGAAGAAAAAAAAACTGCTTCTGCTGCTAGCGATTTGGCCTGTACAACACACCAGTCACTGTGTGTGCAGTGCAAGGGGAGGCTATATAGTGGTGTATCAGTGGTGTTGGTTGTTGGGCTGCCTTCTAAGGCTTCCTGACATTCCTGCATTGCTGTTTACCCACTGCTCCGCAAACTGCTTTTTTAAAAGCAATCCCAATTTTTTTTTTTGTCCTGCTGAGAAGAAAAAAAAACTGCTTCTGCTGCTAGCGATTTGGCCTGTACAACACAACAGTCACTGTGTGTGCAGTGCAAGGGGAGGCTATATAGTGGTGTATCAGTGGTGTTGGTTGTTGGGCTGCCTTCTAAGGCTTCCTGACATTCCTGCATTGCTGTTTACCCACTGCTCCGCAAACTGCTTTTTTAAAAGCAATCCCAATTTTTTTTTTTTGTCCTGCTGAGAAGAAAAAAAAACTGCTTCTGCTGCTAGCGATTTGGCCTGCACAACACACCAGTCACTGTGTGTGCAGTGCAAGGGGAGGCTATATTGTGGTGTATCAGTGGTGTTGGTTGTTGGGCTGCCTTTTAAGGCTTCCTGACAGGCTGGCATTGCTGTTTACCCACTGCTCTGCAAACTGCTTTTTTAAAAGCAATCCAATCTCCCTTATCCTCTAGTCACTTTTGTCACAGCTGTGCCATCGAGCCTGTGACATAGCGCTCAGATATCAGTGGGCCTCACACAATCCAAAAGTGTCCAGTGTCCACAAGTGTCTGCAGAAATTCAAAATCTCCCTTATCCTCTCGTCACTTTTGTCACAGCTGTGCCATCGAGCCTGTGACATAGCGCTCAGATATCAGTGGCCCTCACACAATCCAAAAGTGTCCAGTGTCAACAAGTGTCTGCAGAAATTCAAAATCTCCCTTATCCTCTAGTCACTTTGGTCACAGCTGTGCCATCGAGCCTGTCACATAGCGCTCAGATATTCATTGGGCCTCACACAATCCAAAAGTGTCCAGTGTCCACAAGTGTGTGCAGAAATTCAAAATCTCCCTTATCCTCTAGTCACTTTGGTCACAGCTGTGCCATCGAGCCTGTCACATAGCGCTCAGATATTCATTGGGCCTCACACAATCCAAAAGTGTCCAGTGTCCACAAGTGTGTGCAGAAATTCAAAATCTCCCTTATCCTCTAGTCACTTTGGTCACAGCTGTGCCATCGAGCCTGTCACATAGCGCTCAGATATTCATTGGGTCTCACACAATTCAAAAGTGTCCAGTGTCCACAAGTGTGTGCAGAAATTCAAAATCTCCCTTATCCTCTAGTCACTTTGGTCACAGCTGTGCCATCGAGCCTGTCACATAGCGCTCAGATATTCATTGGGCCTCACACAATCCAAAAGTGTCCAGTGTCCACAAGTGTGTGCAGAAATTCAAAATCTCCCTTATCCTCTAGTCACTTTGGTCACAGCTGTGCCATCGAGCTTGTCACATAGCGCTCAGATATTCATTGGGTCTCACACAATCCAAAAGTGTCCAGTGTCCACAAGTGTGTGCAGAAATTCAAAATCTCCCTTATCCTCTCGTCACTTTTGTCACAGCTGTGCCATCGAGCATGTGACATAGCGCTCAGATATCAGTGGCCCTCACACAATCCAAAAGTGTCCAGTGTCCACAAGTGTCTGCAGAAATTCAAAATCTCCCTTATTCTCTAGTCACTTTGGTCACAGCTGTGCCATCGAGCCTGTCACATAGCGCTCAGATATTCATTGGGCCTCACACAATCCAAAAGTGTCCAGTGTCCACAAGTGTGTGCAGAAATTCAAAATCTCCCTTATCCTCTAGTCACTTTGGTCACAGCTGTGCCATCGAGCCTGTCACATAGCGCTCAGATATTCATTGGGCCCCACACAATCCAAAAGTGTCCAGTGTCCACAAGTGTGTGCAGAAATTCAAAATCTCCCTTATCCTCTAGTCACTTTGGTCACAGCTGTGCCATCGAGCCTGTCACATAGCGCTCAGATATTCATTGGGTCTCACACAATCCAAAAGTGTCCAGTGTCCACAAGTGTGTGCAGAAATTCAAAATCTCCCTTATCCTCTCGTCACTTTTGTCACAGCTGTGCCATCGAGCCTGTGACATAGCGCTCAGATATCAGTGGCCCTCACACAATCCAAAAGTGTCCAGTGTCCACAAGTGTCTGCAGAAATTCAAAATCTCCCTTATCCTCTAGTCACTTTGGTCACAGCTGTGCCATCGAGCCTGTCACATAGCGCTCAGATATTCATTGGGCCTCACACAATCCAAAAGTGTCCAGTGTCCACAAGTGTGTGCAGAAATTCAAAATCTCCCTTATCCTCTAGTCACTTTGGTCACAGCTGTGCCATCGAGCCTGTCACATAGCGCTCAGATATTCATTGGGCCTCACACAATCCAAAAGTGTCCAGTGTCCACAAGTGTGTGCAGAAATTCAAAATCTCCCTTATCCTCTAGTCACTTTGGTCACAGCTGTGCCATCGAGCCTGTCACATAGCGCTCAGATATTCATTGGGTCTCACACAATCCAAAAGTGTCCAGTGTCCATAAGTGTGTGCAGAAATTCAAAATCTCCCTTATCCTCTCGTCACTTTTGTCACAGCTGTGCCATCGAGCCTGTGACATAGCGCTCAGATATCAGGGCCCTCACACAATCCAAAAGTGTCCAGTGTCCACAAGTGTCTGCAGAAATTCAAAATCTCCCTTATCCTCTCGTCACTTTTGTCACAGCTGTGCCATCGAGCCTGTGACATAGCGCTCAGATATCAGTGGGCCTCACACAATCCAAAAGTGTCCAGTGTCCACAAGTGTCTGCAGAAATTCAAAAGCTCCCTTATCCTCTAGTCACTTTGGTCACAGCTGTGCCATCGAGCCTGTCACATAGCGCTCAGATATTCATTGGGCCTCACACAATCCAAAAGTGTCCAGTGTCCACAAGTGTGTGCAGAAATTCAAAATCTCCCTTATCCTCTAGTCACTTTGGTCACAGCTGTGCCATTGAGCCTGTCACATAGCGCTCAGATATTCATTGGGTCTCACACAATCCAAAAGTGTCCAGTGTCCACAAGTGTGTGCAGAAATTCAAAATCTCCCTTATCCTCTAGTCACTTTGGTCACAGCTGTGCCATCGAGCCTGTCACATAGCGCTCAGATATTCATTGGGCCTCACACAATCCAAAAGTGTCCAGTGTCCACAAGTGTGTGCAGAAATTCAAAATCTCCCTTATCCTCTAGTCACTTTGGTCACAGCTGTGCCATCGAGCTTGTCACATAGCGCTCAGATATTCATTGGGTCTCACACAATCCAAAAGTGTCCAGTGTCCACAAGTGTGTGCAGAAATTCAAAATCTCCCTTATCCTCTCGTCACTTTTGTCACAGCTGTGCCATCGAGCCTGTGACATAGCGCTCAGATATCAGTGGCCCTCACACAATCCAAAAGTGTCCAGTGTCCACAAGTGTCTGCAGAAATTCAAAATCTCCCTTATTCTCTAGTCACTTTGGTCACAGCTGTGCCATCGAGCCTGTCACATAGCGCTCAGATATTCATTGGGCCTCACACAATCCAAAAGTGTCCAGTGTCCACAAGTGTGTGCAGAAATTCAAAATCTCCCTTATCCTCTAGTCACTTTGGTCACAGCTGTGCCATCGAGCCTGTCACATAGCGCTCAGATATTCATTGGGCCTCACACAATCCAAAAGTGTCCAGTGTCCACAAGTGTGTGCAGAAATTCAAAATCTCCCTTATCCTCTAGTCACTTTGGTCACAGCTGTGCCATCGAGCCTGTCACATAGCGCTCAGATATTCATTGGGTCTCACACAATCCAAAAGTGTCCAGTGTCCATAAGTGTGTGCAGAAATTCAAAATCTCCCTTATCCTCTCGTCACTTTTGTCACAGCTGTGCCATCGAGCCTGTGACATAGCGCTCAGATATCAGTGGCCCTCACACAATCCAAAAGTGTCCAGTGTCCACAAGTGTCTGCAGAAATTCAAAATCTCCCTTATCCTCTCGTCACTTTTGTCACAGCTGTGCCATCGAGCCTGTGACATAGCGCTCAGATATCAGTGGGCCTCACACAATCCAAAAGTGTCCAGTGTCCACAAGTGTCTGCAGAAATTCAAAAGCTCCCTTATCCTCTAGTCACTTTGGTCACAGCTGTGCCATCGAGCCTGTCACATAGCGCTCAGATATTCATTGGGCCTCACACAATCCAAAAGTGTCCAGTGTCCACAAGTGTGTGCAGAAATTCAAAATCTCCCTTATCCTCTAGTCACTTTGGTCACAGCTGTGCCATCGAGCCTGTCACATAGCGCTCAGATATTCATTGGGTCTCACACAATCCAAAAGTGTCCAGTGTCCACAAGTGTGTGCAGAAATTCAAAATCTCCCTTATCCTCTAGTCACTTTGGTCACAGCTGTGCCATCGAGCCTGTCACATAGCGCTCAGATATTCATTGGGCCTCACACAATCCAAAAGTGTCCAGTGTCCACAAGTGTGTGCAGAAATTCAAAATCTCCCTTATCCTCTAGTCACTTTGGTCACAGCTGTGCCATCGAGCTTGTCACATAGCGCTCAGATATTCATTGGGTCTCACACAATCCAAAAGTGTCCAGTGTCCACAAGTGTGTGCAGAAATTCAAAATCTCCCTTATCCTCTCGTCACTTTTGTCACAGCTGTGCCATCGAGCCTGTGACATAGCGCTCAGATATCAGTGGCCCTCACACAATCCAAAAGTGTCCAGTGTCCACAAGTGTCTGCAGAAATTCAAAATCTCCCTTATTCTCTAGTCACTTTGGTCACAGCTGTGCCATCGAGCCTGTCACATAGCGCTCAGATATTCATTGGGCCTCACACAATCCAAAAGTGTCCAGTGTCCACAAGTGTGTGCAGAAATTCAAAATCTCCCTTATCCTCTAGTCACTTTGGTCACAGCTGTGCCATCGAGCCTGTCACATAGCGCTCAGATATTCATTGGGCCCCACACAATCCAAAAGTGTCCAGTGTCCACAAGTGTGTGCAGAAATTCAAAATCTCCCTTATCCTCCAGTCACTTTGGTCACAGCTGTGCCATCGAGCCTGTCACATAGCGCTCAGATATTCATTGGGTCTCACACAATCCAAAAGTGTCCAGTGCCCACAAGTGTGTGCAGAAATTCAAAATCTCCCTTATCCTCTCGTCACTTTTGTCACAGCTGTGCCATCGAGCCTGTGACATAGCGCTCAGATATCAGTGGCCCTCACACAATCCAAAAGTGTCCAGTGTCCACAAGTGTCTGCAGAAATTCAAAATCTCCCTTATCCTCTAGTCACTTTGGTCACAGCTGTGCCATCGAGCCTGTCACATAGCGCTCAGATATTCATTGGGCCTCACACAATCCAAAAGTGTCCAGTGTCCACAAGTGTGTGCAGAAATTCAAAATCTCCCTTATCCTCTAGTCACTTTGGTCACAGCTGTGCCATCGAGCCTGTCACATAGCGCTCAGATATTCATTGGGCCTCACACAATCCAAAAGTGTCCAGTGTCCACAAGTGTGTGCAGAAATTCAAAATCTCCCTTATCCTCTAGTCACTTTGGTCACAGCTGTGCCATCGAGCCTGTCACATAGCGCTCAGATATTCATTGGGTCTCACACAATCCAAAAGTGTCCAGTGTCCATAAGTGTGTGCAGAAATTCAAAATCTCCCTTATCCTCTCGTCACTTTTGTCACAGCTGTGCCATCGAGCCTGTGACATAGCGCTCAGATATCAGTGGCCCTCACACAATCCAAAAGTGTCCAGTGTCCACAAGTGTCTGCAGAAATTCAAAATCTCCCTTATCCTCTCGTCACTTTTGTCACAGCTGTGCCATCGAGCCTGTGACATAGCGCTCAGATATCAGTGGGCCTCACACAATCCAAAAGTGTCCAGTGTCCACAAGTGTCTGCAGAAATTCAAAAGCTCCCTTATCCTCTAGTCACTTTGGTCACAGCTGTGCCATCGAGCCTGTCACATAGCGCTCAGATATTCATTGGGCCTCACACAATCCAAAAGTGTCCAGTGTCCACAAGTGTGTGCAGAAATTCAAAATCTCCCTTATCCTCTCGTCACTTTTGTCACAGCTGTGCCATCGAGCCTGTCACATAGCGCTCAGATATTCATTGGGTCTCACACAATCCAAAAGTGTCCAGTGTCCACAAGTGTGTGCAGAAATTCAAAATCTCCCTTATCCTCTCGTCACTTTTGTCACAGCTGTGCCATCGAGCCTGTGACATAGCGCTCAGATATCAGTGGGCCTCACACAATCCAAAAGTGTCCAGTGTCCACAAGTGTCTGCAGAAATTCAAAATCTCCCTTATCCTCTAGTCACTTTGGTCACAGCTGTGCCATCGAGCCTGTCACATAGCGCTCAGATATTCATTGGGCCTCACACAATCCAAAAGTGTCCAGTGTCCACAAGTGTGTGCAGAAATTCAAAATCTCCCTTATCCTCTAGTCACTTTGGTCACAGCTGTGCCATCGAGCCTGTCACATAGCGCTCAGATATTCATTGGGTCTCACACAATCCAAAAGTGTCCAGTGTCCACAAGTGTGTGCAGAAATTCAAAATCTCCCTTATCCTCTCGTCACTTTTGTCACAGCTGTGCCATCGAGCCTGTGACATAGCGCTCAGATATCAGTGGCCCTCACACAATCCAAAAGTGTCCAGTGTCCACAAGTGTCTGCAGAAATTCAAAATCTCCCTTATCCTCTCGTCACTTTTGTCACAGCTGTGCCATCGAGCCTGTGACATAGCGCTCAGATATCAGTGGCCCTCACTCAATCCAAAAGTGTCCAGTGTCCACAAGTGTCTGCAGAAATTCAAAATCTCCCTTATCCTCTAGTCACTTTGGTCACAGCTGTGCCATCGAGCCTGTCACATAGCGCTCAGATATTCATTGGGCCTCACACAATCCAAAAGTGTCCAGTGTCCACAAGTGTGTGCAGAAATTCAAAATCTCCCTTATCCTCTAGTCACTTTGGTCACAGCTGTGCCATCGAGCCTGTCACATAGCGCTCAGATATTCAATGGGTCTCACACAATCCAAAAGTGTCCAGTGTCCACAAGTGTGTGCAGAAATTCAAAATCTCCCTTATCCTCTCGTCACTTTTGTCACAGCTGTGCCATCGAGCCTGTGACATAGCGCTCAGATATCAGTGGCCCTCACACAATCCAAAAGTGTCCAGTGTCCACAAGTGTCTGCAGAAATTCAAAATCTCCCTTATCCTCTCGTCACTTTTGTCACAGCTGTGCCATCGAGCCTGTGACATAGCGCTCAGATATCAGTGGCCCTCACTCAATCCAAAAATGTGTCCAGTGTCCACAAGTGTCTGCAGAAATTCAAAATATCCCTTATCCTCTAGTCACTTTGGTCACAGCTGTGCCATCGAGCCTGTCACATAGCGCTCAGATATTCATTGGGCCTCACACAATCCAAAAGTGTCCAGTGTCCACAAGTGTGTGCAGAAATTCAAAATCTCCCTTATCCTCTAGTCACTTTGGTCACAGCTGTGCCATCGAGCCTGTCACAAAGCGCTCAGATATTCATTGGGCCTCACACAATCCAAAAGTGTCCAGTATCCACAAGTGTGTGCAGAAATTCAAAATCTCCCTTATCCTCTCGTCACTTTTGTTACAGCTGTGCCATCGAGCCTGTGACATAGCGCTCAGATATCAGTGGGCCTCACACAATCCAAAAGTGTCCAGTGTCCACAAGTGTCTGCAGAAATTCAAAATCTCCCTTATCCTCTAGTCACTTTGGTCACAGCTGTGCCATCGAGCCTGTCACATAGCGCTCAGATATTCATTGGGCCTCACACAATCCAAAAGTGTCCAGTGTCCACAAGTGTGTGCAGAAATTCAAAATCTCCCTTATCCTCTAGTTACTTTGGTCACAGCTGTGCCATCGAGCCTGTCACATAGCGCTCAGATATTCATTGGGTCTCACACAATCCAAAAGTGTCCAGTGTCCACAAGTGTGTGCAGAAATTCAAAATCTCCCTTATCCTCTCGTCACTTTTGTCACAGCTGTGCCATCGAGCCTGTGACATAGCGCTCAGATATCAGTGGGCCTCACACAATCCAAAAGTATCCAGTGTCCACAAGTGTCTGCAGAAATTCATAATCTCCCTTATCCTCTCGTCACTTTTGTCACAGCTGTGCCATCGAGCCTGTGACATAGCGCTCAGATATCAGTGGGCCTCACACAATCCAAAAGTGTCCAGTGTCCACAAGTGTCTGCAGAAATTCAAAATCTCCCTTATCCTCTCGTCACTTTTGTCACAGCTGTGCCATCGAGCCTGTCACATAGCGCTCAGATATCAGTGGCCCTCACACAATCCAAAAGTGTCCAGTGTCCACAAGTGTCTGCAGAAATTCAAAATCTCCCCTGTCCTATAGACACCTTGTACCTTGTTTTACATTACTATATAGTTTGTTGGATTTTGTCTACATTTCTACCAAAAATGAGGAAGGCTGGTGGAAGAGGCCGAGGAATTGGGTGGGGGTTGGCAGCTGGTAATGATGGTGTTGGTGGTGGATCTGATGGTAGTGGCAAGAGCAAAATAGGACCGAATGCAGGAGGTGTTGAGCCTGCGTCATCGTCTGGCTACATAAGGCCTCGAACGCTTAGTTTTCTAGGAGTTGGCAAACCGCTTTTAAAGCCAGAGCATCAGGAAAAAAGTTTTGTCTTACATTGCTGACTCAGCCTCCAGCTCTATCGCCTCCTCTTCTTCAGTTGTAAAAAGTAAAAGCACTGAGTCGTCATTGGAAGCTCATGTTCATGAACCACACCTTTCCTTGTGTCCTTCACCCCAACCAAGATTGAAGGATGACGCAGGCCATACTACTGATTACTCCATGGAGCTGTTTTCACATACCATGCCTGGATTATCAAGTCAAATGGTGAATTACCCAGGCCAAGAAGAATCTGACATGGAGTGCACTGATGCACAGCCGCTGATGGATGATTCTGCTGGTACATTCACTCAGAGCACTACATTGTCCTCGCAGTGTACAGAACCAGATTCTGACCCTGATGAGACTCAGGTGCCCCTTCCCGCACACTATACCACCATACACGGTGACACAGAGGAAGGTGCACATGACATAGAAGAGGAGGTGATGGATAACCCAGTTGTTGACCCAGATTGGCATCCATTGGGGGAAGAGGGTGCTGCTTCCAATAGCTCAGATGAGGAGCATCCACAGCAGACATCGACATCGCAACAGCTGTTATCTGGCAGGCCCGGAGCACTCCAAAGACAGGTTCCAAACATCAAAAGAGTTGCTGGACAGCTTGTCCAGAGGGTCAAAAGATCACAGCGTGCTAGGCCGCAAAATGTCTGCCAAAGTAGGAAGAGTGCAGTGTGGCACTTTTTTGACCAAAATCCTCATGATCAGGCCAAGGTTATCTGTAAGAAGTGCGCAAAGACCTTTAGCCGAGGGAAAAATCTGAAAAATTTTAATACCAGTTGCATGCTTAGACATTTAACCAGCATGCACTTGCAAGCGTGGACACAACACCAAATCTCAAGTGCCACATGTGCAACTGATCACAACGAAGGTAGTCAGCAACGCTACATTGTTTCCCCCACTGTAAGCCCACCGGTTAGCACAGCAGCAAATGTTGAGGTGTCATTGCAAGGCCACAGCAGTCAGGGAATCCCACTGTTATATCAACGAAAGACTGATTCTAGGCCATCAGAAAGAACACCAACTCCATCACCATCATCAACCCTCTCTCAGTTCGCCCTGTCCACCACTACTTCCACCATATGCAGCTCTCAAGTCCAGCTCACCCTCCCAGACACTATGAGTAGGTCAAGAAAGTACTCAATCTCTCATCCGCGTACACTGGGTTTGAACGCCCACATTGCCAAACTAATCTCGTTTGTGATGATGCCCTTTCGGTTGGTGGAAAGCACAGCTTTCCGCGAACTCATGGCCTATGCAGTACCACGCTATGACCTACCCAGTCGCCACTTCTTCTCTCGCAAAGCCATCCCAGCCCTCCACCATCATGTGAAAGACCGCATTGTCCATGCACTCAAGCAGTCAGTGAGCGGAAAGGTGCACCTCACAACTGATGCATGGTCCAGTCGGCATGGAGAGGGCCGTTAAGTGTCCATCACTGCGCACTGGGTTAATGTGGTGGATGCAGGGTCCACAGGGGACAGCGGTGGTGGGACAGTGCTGCCTAGCCCACGGTATAGGAAACAGTTGGCTGTAGGCGTTCGACCCTCCTCCTCCTCCTCCTCCAGAAGCGAAAGCTCGTCCACAGAGCGCAGTCGTACGAGCACTCCATCTGCAGCTGCCACTGTTGCACACGATGTGTCCCCCTATCGAGCAGCTAGTGGAAAGCGTCAGCAGGCTGTGTTGCAGATGATGTGTTTGGGCAACAGACACACCGCCGAGGTGCTGGCCGAGTACTTGAAGCGACAAACTGAGTCATGGCTGGGCAGTGTACATCTTGAGGCAGGCAAGGTAGTTAGTGATAACGGCCGTAATTTTGTGGCAGCCATAGCCCTTTCAAAACTCAGCCATATACCTTGCTTGGCTCACACCTTGAACCTGGTGGTGCAGTGCTTCCTCAAAAATTATCCGGAGTTAACAGCCCTGCTCCAGAAGGTGCGAAGACTGTGCGCTCACATCCGCCGGTCGCCTGTACACTCCGTTCGTATGCAGAAGCTGCAGCGATTGCTCCACCTTCCCAACCACCGCCTCATTATCGACATTGCAACAAGGTGGAACTCCACCCTGCACATGGTGGAGCGGCTGTGCGAGCAGAGGCAGTCCATAATGCATTTGTGGGAGGATACACGGCCAGGCACTTTGAGAGCAGACATGGAGTTGACAGGTGTGCAGTGGTCGAAGCTGAAAGACCTCTGTAAAGTCCTTCAGTGTTTTGAGGAATGCACACGGCTGGTAAGCGCAGATGACGCCATCCTAAGCATGAGCATCCCACTTATGCGTCTGCTCATGCAAACTTTGACGCACCTTAAGGAGCAGGCGTCTGCAGCCAATGTTGATGAGGAGGAAGAGGAGGAGGGAATCCTTGATGACATTAAGCCATTGTCTGCTCAGGGACCTCTCCTGGACGAGGTGGAGGAAGAAGAGGAGGAGGAGGAGGATGATGGGGATGATTACTTAGGGGAGGAGGATGCATCTCGTGGGGCAAGTGAAAATGTTGGCGTGGCAAGGTCTGGTACAGGGTTTGTGCGTGACTGGAGGGATGTGGATTTGCCAGAAAGTGCTCCTCCAACCAGCACTCGCAGTGCATCATTGACACCGGGAACATTGGCCCACATGTCAGATTATGCCTTGCAGATCCTAAAAAGGGACCCACGCATTGCCAAAATGATGAACGATGACGACTACTGGTTGGCCAGCATCCTGGATCCACGCTATAAAGGCAAATTACAAAACATCATGCCACAGGAGAACCTTGAATTAATATTGGCTAATAAACAAGCAACTCTGGTAAATCGGTTGCTTGAGGCATTCCCAGCACACAGCAGCTGTGATGGTTCTCACACGAGCCGTCCGGGCCGGGGGCAGCTTGGCAGAGGTGTTCGTGGTGCACACAGCAGAAGTGGCGTTGGAGACAGGGGTTTCATGACAATGTTGTGGACTGATTTTTCAAGTACCGCTCACACAACTGGTAATACTGCATCGATGGAAAGTGACAGGAGACAGCAGTTGTCAACTATGGTTACAAACTACTTTTCCTCCCATATCGATGTTCTCCCACACAGGTCATTCCCCTTTGACTATTGGGCTGCTAAACTGGACACCTGGCCTGAATTGGCACAATATGCCTTACAGGAGCTCGCTTGCCCAGCTGCAAGTGTGCTATCTGAAAGAGTCTTCAGTGCAGCTGGATCAATCCTGACAGAAAAAAAGACCTGTCTGTCAACCCAAAATGTGGATGATCTAACCTTCATTAAAATGAACCACGCATGGGTTTCCAAGGATTTTGTCCCACCTTCCCCTGATGACACATAGGGTGACAGAAAAATGGCTTGCTTTGGTCCACCTCTTCCTGGGTCTTGACCTATTTCACCTTTTGCATCAGCTGAATGTCCAACATCAACATATGCCACTTTCTAAAACTCCCTAACTGTGCTGCCTCCCCCCCCATGGCCGGGGTCACCACCTAGCGCACGTCACCATGCGAGTGCCGTTGCCCTGGACAGGTGGGTAGGCCGACTCTTGGGCGCGGGCACTGGCACAGTGTCCTTCATAGTGCAATCAAGTGTCTCTGACGGTGGTGGTGCACACCCGCCGTCAGACACACCGCCGTACTATGAGGGGCCCAGTGCCAGTACTGACGCCCACGAGTGGGCCCCCCTTGCTTGGGCATGGCCCCAGCTTTTGCAATCTTTACCTCTCCCTGCTCCTCCGCTGTGTAGTCTGGGCCGTCAAATCCATACTGTGCCTGACACCGTCTGAGCCTGCCTCCTGATGTATAGACATATATTTTGAATGTGTACGCTATCCATACATGTTATCTGGGGATACGGTACCCTTTCTAACCTTTGTGCAATCACGTGCAATCCATACTGGGCCTAACACCGTCTGAGCCTGCCTCCTGATGTATAGACATATATTTTGAATGTGTACGCTATCCATACATGTTATCCGGGGAAACGGTACCCTTTCTAACCTTTGTGCAATCACGTGCAATCCATACTGGGCCTAACACCGTCTGAGCCTGCCTCCTGATGTATAGACATATATTTTGAATGTGTACGCTATCCATACATGTTATCTGGGGATACGGTACCCTTTCTAACCTTTGTGCAATCACGTGCAATCCATACGGGGCCTAACACCATCTGAGCCTGCCTCCTGATGTATAGACATATATTTTGAATGTGTACGCTATCCATACATGTTATCCGGGGAAACGGTACCCTTTCTAACCTTTGTGCAATCACGTGCAATCCATACTGGGCCTAACACCGTCTGAGCCTGCCTCCTGATGTATAGACATATATTTTGAATGTGTACGCTATCCATACATGTTATCTGGGGATACGGTACCCTTTCTAACCTTTGTGCAATCACGTGCAATCCATATTGGGCCTAACACAGTCTGAGCCTGCCTCCTGATGTATAGACATATATTTTGAATGTGTACGCTATCCATACATGTTATCCGGGGAAACGGTACCCTTTCTAAACTTTGTGCAATCACGTGCAATCCATACTGGGCCTAACACCGTCTGAGCCTGCCTCCTGATGTATAGACATATATTTTGAATGTGTACGCTATCCATACATGTTATCTGGGGATACGGTACCCTTTCTAACCTTTGTGCAATCACTTGCAAGCCATACTGGGCCTTACACCGTCTGAGCCTGCCTCCTGATGTATAGACATATATTTTGAATGTGTACGCTATCCATACATGTTATCCGGGGATACGGTACCCTTTCTAACCTTTGTGCAATCACGTGCAATCCATACTGGGCCTAACACTGTCTGAGCCTGCCTCCTGATGTATAGACATATATTTTGAATGTGTACGCTATCCATACATGTTATCTGGGGATACGGTACCCTTTCTCACCTTTGTGCAATCACGTGTAATCCATAGAATGGCTGGCGAGCTGCTAAGCAAGCTACAGCACCTGTGGTTTGCACACGTAAGTTTTTCATTTTTTCAGGAATGACGGTTAGGCCTAATTCCGGAACTGCGGTTGACCTGCACTTACTGGGAAATCATTGTTCGCGGGTAATAATTGTAATCAGTGATCCCCATCACTAACGTTGTTCAGCGGGTTATCTGCACCTGTAAGCGACAAACGCTGGCCTTTTCAGTGTAGCGCACATGCAGCCACGGACATGTAAGGGCATGACACACCAGTTATTGGCCAATCTCATGTGCCAGAGCCTCACGTGTCCCTCTAGTAAGCCGGACTCGGACCGCGGGGCATGACGGAGTCTCGTTCGTTAACGGAATTAAGCTTGCAATGTGTGCATCTGTTCTGTAGCTGGCATGATTGAGGTTTCCCAGGTGGAGTCGAATTTAACCGTAGGCTCCACTCCTGGTGGTGCCCTTCTGGACATTCCTTTAAGGTTCAGCTTTGCAACCATACTGCCCACGTAAAACAAACACTTTGCCTTCATGAACGCTGTTTGGAGGGTCATGACTCGTGGGAATAACGTCGCCCAATCAGTTAACCTGCTAGAGAGATCGTTCGTTGCTCCCAAGCATGACATCACACTCCCTAGGAAGAAGGTAATGCCACTGTGGCGACCGTACTCCTGGGGGCGACACAAGTGCACTGATGCCCGGCCACTGCTCGATGAATCTGCTGGTACATTGACCCAGACCACTACATTCCCCTCGCACGCTACACGACCTGAATCTGACCCTGATGAAACTCAGGTTACCCTTCCCATATACAGTTCCATCTTACACGGTGACAAAGAGGAAGCTGCAGATGAAAGTGCAGGTTCGGCCCACCCGCCATCAGACACACCACCGTGCTATCAGGGGCCCTGTGCCAGTGCCGTCGCCAACGAGTGGGCCCCCCCTGCTTGCTCAGGATCACAGCACTTGCAAAGTTGAAATACTGTGCAGTGAGATGGAAGATGGGGACGACGAGGAGTCCAGACAAGTACAGGGATTCCCTAGCGAGGAGACTTATTTGATTGTTTTCAATGTTGGGACAGCAATTTTTGGGGAGCACTATACTCTGGAAAATGATAGATGGGGCCCACCATACACTGGAACATTCCAAAGGTGGACATCAGACACTGGAGCAGCATTTACAGGGCCCATTATACACTAGAGCATTAGAAATGGGGCCCATTATGTTTGGAGCATTATTTGGGCCCATAAGACAGTGGAGCTTCATCCATGGGGACCAACATATACTGTAGCATTATGTGGAGCTCATCATATACTGTTTCAAACATTATATGGGACCAATGATTTTGTATGGAGAAATAGATGGGCCTCGTCATGAGATGTAAAAAGTGAGGTATTTTTCATTGTACTATACCGCTATTTCTCTGCCGTATCAGAGCATGATGAGTTGTGGTATGTGTTAAAGGGGCGCTCTTTCGCCCAGGGCACATGAAAACCTGCAGCCAGCCCCCCCCACAACTTTAGCCAACTAACCCCCATTTTTCAGTGCGTAACTTGTATTATGAAGTTAATTAAGGTTGACATGCTTAAGTAAGAAGAATTGATGCTTTTGGCATTCAAATGGGCACTGTAGGTGTGTTTCCTGTCCTCCTCTCACTGCCGACTTTTATTCCCCATTGACTTACATTGGGTTTCGTGTTTCGGGACGACCCCGACTTTTCCCTATAATCGGACGATCTTGCTCGACCCGACTTTTGGAAAAGTCGGGTTTCACGAAACGAAACGCGACCCTAAAAACCAAAAGTCGCTCAACTCTAGTGCTCATAATTAAAATTGGTTTGATCTCACCAATGTTGTTGCTTCTGTCACAGGTTCATAAGACAGGAGCAGGAGGGGAACAATGATATTGGAGGAGAGGTGAGGGGGGAGAAATTATTATTTTTCTCTAAAACTCCTTGCCTTGCCCCTGCATTGCTCCTGCCCTCACAGCTAGAAGATAGGAGCAAAAAAAAGTGCAAATAGGGTCTCCTCTAAGGATACAATTATGTCAAATAAAATGATGCTAACCTGATAAGGTTGTGTGACACACCACCATGAATACGCAGGAAAACAGATGCTGCAGATCCACGGGTCTTCCAACTAGGAAAGAGGGAAAAAAAAGTAGCCAAATGTGGTTTATCCATGCAGCTGGTAGGCAGTGAAGGTCCAGATGGAAGTATAATAATAAAGGATTTTTTATTCCAGGTTCTTCCTGAAGCATTGCTTCTGGTGCCTTGTCACGCACCTGCCACAGGAGGGCTCCCTCACGGTCATTGTCCCGGTCCAGTTCTCAAAGCTCTATTAGGTGTGATACAGACAGCATGGATGCAGACATTCCTCCACATTATCCAGGAGCAGCAGCAGATCACACCACTCTAGATAATCTTGCTGGCGTTGGACATAATCATTGTGTGATATTTCCTGAAGTTCGGGCAGGTCAAGCCAGTGTATGAGGCAAGAGCCTTCACGGTTAGCTGTGCCACAAGTCAAGCTTGCGTGGCACTGAATATCATGCAAGGGTCATTGCAAGTTCAGTCAGGCAGTGAGTTTAATTTCACTGGGTCTTGGGGTTCGGGGCGTAAAGAAGGGGAATTAGCTTCAGCCATTAAGGCTTTGGTGTTAACATTAGAACAGTCAAAACCCTCACCCCAATTGATTCAATGACCTGTAGGAGTGCTCAAAGTTGGTTTCCATAAGGAGGCTTTTTTCTGCTGTATCAGTCCGCTAGGGGCCCACTTGGATGACAGGACAAGACAAAAAGTCTACACTAACTAATAGGCAGATATTTGGTTTTTGATCTCTGTTGTACAGCATACGGTCAATAAAGATCAGAGACCAAATACGGACAAAAACTTTTGACAGATGACCTAAGATTGCCAATACTATGGGTAAATGAATTCAAGCTTTCGTGATGCTGGGTTGTATTTTGGGGCAGTAGCGCCCTGAAAACTGTTCTGAACTGTTTATTTATATAGTTTCAGTTTATAATGCATATAAATCACAATGTGGCACTGCCTAGCACAAGCATGATGAGGAGTAGAGATGAGCGACTTTGCCTTTTCAAGGTCGAGTTGGGTTTCATGAAACCAGACTTTCTCAAAAGTCGGGTCGAACGAAATCGGCCGACTATAGGGAAAAGTCGGAGGCTGACTGAAACACGAAACCCAATGCAAGTCAATGGGGGAAGCAATGTCGGCAGGGAGTGGAGGACAGTAAACACATCTACAGTGCCAATTTCAATGCCAAAAACATCAATTCTTATTACTAGAGATGAGCGACTTTGCCTTTTTTTGGGTCATAGAATCATAGAATAGTAGAGTTGGAAGGGACCTCCTGGGTCATCTGGTCCAACCCCCTGCTCAAAGCAGGATTCGCTAAATCATCCCAGACAGATATCTGTCCTGCCTCTGTTTGAAGACTTCTATTGAAGGAGAACTCACCACTTCTTGTGGCAGCCTGTTCCACTCATTGATCAATCTAACTGTCAAAAAGTTTTTTCTGATATCTAATCTGTGTCTCCTCCCATTCAGTTTCACCCCATTGCTTCTAGTCTTTCCTTGTGCAAATGAGAATAAAAATTATCCTTCTGCAATGTGACAGCCCTTGAGATATTTGTAGATAGTTATTAAGTCTCCTCTCAGTCTTCTCTTTTGCAGGCTAAAGTTTCACAAAAGTCGGGTCGAACAAAATCGGCCGACAATAGGGAAAAGTCGGAGGCCGACTGAAACACGAAGCCCAATGCAAGTCAAAGGGGAAGCAAAGTCGGCAGGGTGTGGAAGACAGAAAACAAACCTACAGTGCCCATTTCAATGCCAAAAACATCAATTCTTATAACTGAAGCTTGTCAACCTTAATTTACTTCCTAATAATAGTTACGCATTGAAAACTGGGTGTTATTTGGCTAAAGTTGTGGGGGGGTTGGGCTGGCTCCAGGTTTTCGTGTGCCCTGGGCCAAAGAGTGTCAGTGCGCCCCTTTAACACATACCACAACTCATGATGCTCCGATACGCCACAGAAATATAGGTATAGTACAATGACACATACTTCACTGCTTACAGTTGTGGCCAAAAGTATTGACACCCCTGCAATTTTGTCAGATAATACTCAGTTTCTTCCTGAAAATGATTGAAAACACAAATTCTTTGGTATTATTATCTTGGCACTGTTCGAAAAATCATGTGATGCTTCTCTAATTTGTGTACTTACCAGCACCTGTAACTTACTTGTGGCACCTAACAGGTGTTGGCAATAACTAAATCACAATTGCAGCCAGTTGACATGGATTAAAGTTGACTCAACCTGTGTCCTTGTGTGTACCACATTGAGCATGGAGAAAAGAAAGAAGACCAAAGAACTGTCTGAGGACTTGAGAAACCAAATTGTGAGGAAGCATGAGCAATCTCAAGGCTACAAGTCCATCTCCAAAGACCTGAATGTTCCTGTGTCTACCGTGCGCAGTGTCATCAAGAAGTTTAAAGCCCATGGCACTGTGGCTAACCTCCCTAGATGTGGACGGAAAAGAAAAATTGACAAGAGATTTCAATGCAAGATTGTGCGGATGTTGTATAAAGAACCTCGACTAACATCCAAACAAGTTCAAGCTGCCCTGCAGTCCGAGGGTACAACAGTGTCAACCTGTACTATCCGTCGGCATCTGAATGAAAAGGGACTGTATGGTAGGAGACCCAGGAAGACCCCACTTCTTACCCCGAGACATAAAAAAGCCAGGCTGGAGTTTGCCAAAACTTACCTGAAAAAGCCTAAAACGTTTTGGAAGAATGTTCTCTGGTCAGATGAGACAAAAGTAGAGCTTTTTGGGCAAAGGCATCAACATAGAGTTTACAGGAGAAAAAAGAGGCATTCAAAGAAAAAACACGGTCCCTACAATCAAACATGGCGGAGGTTCCCTGATGTTTTGGGGTTGATTTGCTGCCTCTGGCACTGGACAGCTTGACCGTGTGCATGGCATTATGAAGAATGAAGACTACCAACAAATTTTGCAGCATAATGTAGGGCCCAGTGTGAGAAAGCTGGGTCTCCCTCAGAGGTCATGGGTCTTCCAGCAGGACAATGACCCAAAACACACTTCAAAAAGCACTAAAAAATGATTTGAGAGAAAGCACAGGAGACTTCTAAGGTGGCCAGCAATGAGTCCAGACCTGAATCCCATAGAACACCTGTGGAGAGATCTAAAAATGGCAGTTTGGAGAAGGCACCCTTCTAATATCTGGGACCTGGAGCAGTTTGCCAAAGAAGAATGGTCTAAAATTCCAGCAGAGCATTGTAAGAAACTCATTGATGGTTACCGGAAGCGGTTGGTCGCAGTTATTTTGGCTAAAGGTTGTGCAACCAAGTATTAGGCTGAGGGTACCAATACTTTTGTCTGGCCCATTTTTGGAGTTTTGTGTGAAATGATCAATATTTTGCTTTTTGCTTCATTCTCTTTTGTGTTTTTTCATTGAAGACAAATTAAATGAAGATAATAATACCAAAGAATTTGTGTTTGCAATTATTTTCAGGAAGAAACTGAGTATTATCTGACAGAATTGCAGGGGTGTCAATACATTTGGCCACAACTGTACATGACATGACTAATCTATTTTAAATTGTACAATAGCTCAAAAACAGGACACTATATTACTCCATACAGTGTTATGGCCATCACATTGTGCGCCATACTGAATAATGAGCCCCATATATTTCTCCATTCCAAATAATTAGTCACATATAATGTTCCATACAGTATCCTGTGAGCTCCACATAATGCTCCATATGTAATGTGCCCCATTTGTAATGCTCCTGTGTAGAGTTGAGCGAAACGGGTCGAAAAAATTCAAAAGTCGCCGACTTTTGGCAAAGTCGGGTTTCATGAAACGAAACCCGACCCTAGGATGAGGTCGGCCACGAGGTCGGCGACTTACGCGCCAAAGTCGCGTTTCAAAAGTTTGTTTTGCGCTCTTTTTCAGTCAATCAGGATCCACGGACACTGTGGGCAACGTGATGACATAGGCACGGGTCACCACCATCTTTCAGAAGGGCATGCAAGTGATTGGCTTGCTTTGGTGGGCGTCACAGGGGGTATAAAAGGGCGTGCACGCCGACCGCCATCTTACTTCTGCTGATCTCAGTATAGGGAGAGGTTGCTGCTGATTCTGTAGGGAGAGCGTTAGGCAGGGAAGAAGACCAAAAAACTGCTTCTGCTGCTAGCGATTTGGCCTGCACAACACACCAGTCACTGTGTGTGCAGTGCAAGGGGAGGCTATATAGTGGTGTATCAGTGGTGTTGGTTGTTGGGCTGCCTTCTAAGGCTTCCTGACAATCCTGCATTGCTGTTTACCCACTGCTCCGCAAACTGCTTTTTTAAAAGCAATCCAATCTCCCTTATCCTCTAGTCACTTTGGTCACAGCTGTGCCATCGAGCCTGTCACATAGCGCTCAGATATTCATTGGGCCTCAAACTGCTTTTTTTAAAGCAATCCCAATTTTTTTTTTTTGTCCTGCTGAGAAGAAAAAAAAACTGCTTCTGCTGCTGATAGCAATTTGGCCTGCACAACACACCAGTCACTGTGTGCAGTGCAAGGGGAGGCTATATAGTGGTGTATCAGTGGTGTTGGTTGTTGGGCTGCCTTTTAAGGCTTCCTGACAGGCTGGCATTGCTGTTTACCCACTGCTCCGCAAACTGCTTTTTTAAAAGCAATCCAATCTCCCTTATCCTCTAGTCACTTAGGTCACAGCTGTGCCATCGAGCTTGTCACATAGCGCTCAGATATTCATTGGGCCTCACACAATCCAAAAGTGTCCAGTGTCCAAAAGTGTGTGCAGAGATTCAAAATCTCACTTATTCTCTAGTCACTTAGGTCACAGCTGTGCCATCGAGCCTGTCACATAGCGCTCAGATATTCATTGGGCCTCACACAATCCAAAAGAGTCCAGTGTCCAAAAGTGTGTGCAGAGATTCAAAATCTCACTTATTCTCTAGTCACTTAGGTCACAGCTGTGCCATCGAGCTTGTCACATAGCGCTCAGATATTCATTGGGCCTCACACAATCCAAAAGTGTCCAGTGTCCAAAAGTGTGTGCAGAGATTCAAAATCTCACTTATTCTCTAGTCACTTAGGTCACAGCTGTGCAATCGAGCTTGTCACATAGCGCTCAGATATTCATTGGGCCTCACACAATCCAAAAGTGTCCAGTGTCCAAACGTGTGTGCAGAGATTCAAACTCTCACTTATCCTCTAGTCACTTAGGTCACAGCTGTGCCATCGAGCTTGTCACATAGCGCTCAGATATTCATTGGGCCTCACACAATCCAAAAGTGTCCAGTGTCCAAAAGTGTGTGCAGAGATTCAAACTCTCACTTATCCTCTAGTCACTTAGGTCACAGCTGTGCCATCGAGCTTGTCACATAGCGCTCAGATATTCATTGGGCCTCACACAATCCAAAAGTGTCCAGTGTCCAAAAGTGTGTGCAGAGATTCAAACTCTCACTTATCCTCTAGTCACTTAGGTCACAGCTGTGCCATCGAGCTTGTCACATAGCGCTCAGATATTCATTGGGCCTCAAACAATCCAAAAGTGTCCAGTGTCCAAAAGTGTGTGCAGAGATTCAAACTCTCACTTATCCTCTAGTCACTTAGGTCACAGCTGTGCCATCGAGCTTGTCACATAGCGCTCAGATATTCATTGGGCCTCACACAATCCAAAAGTGTCCAGTGTCCAAAAGTGTGTGCAGAGATTCACGTGCAATCCATACTGGGCCTAACACCGTCTGAGCCTGCCTCATGCTGTATAGACATATATTTTGAATGTGTACGCTATCCATACATGTTATCCAGGGATACGGTACCCTTTCTAACCTTTGTGCAATCACGTGCAATCCATACTGGGCCTAACACCGTCTGAGCCTGCCTCATGCTGTATAGACATATATTTTGAATGTGTACGCTATCCATACATGTTATCCAGGGATACGGTACACTTTCTAACCTTTGTGCTATCACGTGCAATCCATACTGGGCCTAACACCGTCTGAGCCTGCCTCATGCTGTATAGACATATATTTTGAATGTGTACGCTATCCATACATGTTATCCAGGGATACGGTACCCTTTCTAACCTTTGTGCAATCACGTGCAATCCATACTGGGCCTAACACCATCTGAGCCTGCCTCCTGAGACATATATTTTGAATGTGTACGCTATCCATACATGTTATCCAGGGATACGGTACCCTTTCTAACCTTTGTGCAATCACGTGCAATCCATACTGGGCCTAACACCGTCTGAGCCTGCCTCCTGAGACATATATTTTGAATGTGTACGCTATCCATACATGTTATCCAGGGATACGGTACCCTTTCTAACCTTTGTGCAATCACGTGCAATCCATACTGGGCCTAACACCATCTGAGCCTGCCTCATGCTGTATAGACATATATTTTGAATGTGTACGCTATCCATACATGTTATCCGGGGATACGGTACCCTTTCTAACCTTTGTGCAATCACGTGCAATCCATACTGGGCCTAACACCGTCTGAGCCTGCCTCCTGAGACATATATTTTGAATGTGTACGCTATCCATACATGTTATCCAGGGATACGGTACCCTTTCTAACCTTTGTGCAATCACGTGCAATCCATACTGGGCCTAACACCGTCTGAGCCTGCCTCATGCTGTATAGACATATATTTTGAATGTGTATGCTATCCATACATGTTATCCAGGGATACGGTACCCTTTCTAACCTTTGTGCAATCACGTGCAATCCATACTGGGCCTAACACCGTCTGAGCCTGCCTCATGCTGTATAGACATATATTTTGAATGTGTACGCTATCCATACATGTTATCCGGGGATACGGTACCCTTTCTAACCTTTGTGCAATCACGTGCAATCCATACTGGGCCTAACACCGTCTGAGCCTGCCTCATGCTGTATAGACATATATTTTGAATGTGTACGCTATCCATACATGTTATCCAGGGATACGGTACCCTTTCTAACCTTTGTGCAATCACGTGCAATCCATACTGGGCCTAACACCGTCTGAGCCTGCCTCCTGATGTATAGACATATATTTTGAATGTGTACGCTATCCATACATGTTATCCGGGGAAACGGTACCCTTTCTAACCTTTGTGCAATCACGTGCAATCCATACTGGGCCTAACACCGTCTTCTTGCCTCCTGATGTATAGACATATATTTTGAATGTGTACGCTATCCATACATGTTATCTGGGGATACAGTACCCTTTCTAACCTTTGTGCAATCACGTGCAATCCATATTGGGCCTAACACCGTCTGAGCCTGCCTCCTGATGTATAGACATATATTTTGAATGTGTACGCTATCCATACATGTTATCCGGGGAAACGGTACCCTTTCTAACCTTTGTGCAATCACGTGCAATCCATACTGGGCCTAACACCGTCTGAGCCTGCCTCCTGATGTATAGACATATATTTTGAATGTGTACGCTATCCATACATGTTATCTGGGGATACGGTACCCTTTCTAACCTTTGTGCAATCACTTGCAAGCCATACTGGGCCTTACACCGTCTGAGCCTGCCTCCTGATGTATAGACAAATATTTTGAATGTGTACGCTATCCATACATGTTATCCGGGGATACGGTACCCTTTCTAACCTTTGTGCAATCACGTGCAATCCATACTGGGCCTAACACCGTCTGAGCCTGCCTCCTGACACATATATTTTGAATGTGGAAGCTATCCATACATGTTATCTGGGGATACGGTACCCTTTCTCACCTTTGTGCAATCACGTGTAATCCATACTGGGCGTGAGAATGGCTGGCGAGCTGTTAAGCAAGCTACAGCACCTGTCCAGACAAGTACAGGGATTCCCTAGCGAGGAGACTTATTTGATTGTTTTCAATGTTGGGACTGCAATTTTTGGGGAGCA
Source organism: Dendrobates tinctorius (assembly GCF_039654945.1). Taxonomy (NCBI): domain Eukaryota; kingdom Metazoa; phylum Chordata; class Amphibia; order Anura; family Dendrobatidae; genus Dendrobates; species Dendrobates tinctorius. Next base: position 14,706,766 of record NW_027361823.1, on the reverse strand, counting down.
CTATACTCTGGAGAATGATAGATGGGGCCCACCATACACTGGAACATTCCAAAGGTGGACATCAGACACTGGAGCAGCATTTACAGGGCCCATTATACACTAGAGCATTAGAAATGGGGCCCATTATGTTTGGAGCATTATTTGGGCCCATAAGACAGTGGAGCTTCATCCATGGGGACCAACATATACTGTAGCATTATGTGGAGCTCATCATATACTGTTTCAAACATTATATGGGACCAATGATTCTGTATGGAGAAATAGATGGGCCTCGTCATGAGATGTAAAAAGTGAGGTATTTTTCATTGTACTATACCGCTATTTCTCTGCCGTATCGGAGCATGATGAGTTGTGGTATGTGTTAAAGGGGCGCTCTTTCGCCCAGGGCACATGAAAACCTGGAGCCAGCCCTCCCCCCCCACAGTTTGTAGCCAAATAACCCCCATTTTTCAGTGCGTAACTTGTATTATGAAGTTAATTAAGGTTGACAAGCTTAAGAAAGAAGAATTGATGCTTTTGGCATTCAAATGGGCACTGTAGGTGTGTTTCCTGTCCTCCTCTCACTGCCGACTTTTATTCCCCATTGTCTTACATTGGGTTTCGTGTTTCGGGACGACCCCGACTTTTCCCTATAATCGGACGATCTTGCTCGACCCGACTTTTGGAAAAGTCGGGTTTCACGAAACGAAACGCGACCCTAAAAAACCAAAAGTCGCTCAACTCTACTTCTGTGTATAATCTCCCCCTTAGATGCTGCTCCAGTGTCTGATCTGCCCCATTTACAATGTTCCAGTACATGATGGGCCTCATGGATGATGCTCCAGTGTATCATGGACCCTAATAATGCTCCATATGTGATGGGCCCCTTTTGTAATGCTCCAGTGTATAATGTGCCCCTTAGATGCTGCTCCAGTGTCTGATCTGCCCCATTTACATTGCTCCAGTACATGATGGGCCTCATGGATTCATGGATGATGCTCCAGTGTATGATGGGCTCCAATAATGCTCCATATGTAATGGGCCCCATTTGTAATGCTCCAGTGTATAATGTACCCCTTAGATGCTGCTCCAGTGTCTGATCTGCCCCATTTACATTGCTCCAGTACATGATGGGCCTCATGGATTCATGGATGATGCTCCAGTGTATGATGGGCCCTAATAATGCTCCATATATAATGGGCCCCATTTGTAATGCTCCAGTGTATAATGGGCCCCTTAGATGCTGCTCCAGTGTCTGATCTTCCCCATTTACAATGCTCCATTACATGATGGGCCTCATGGATGATCCTCCAGTTTATGATGGGCTCCGATAATGCTCCATATATAATGGGCCCCATTTGAAATGCTCCAGTGTATAATGGGCCCCTTAAATGCTGCTCCAGTGTCTGATCTGCCCCATTTACAATGCTCCAGTACATGATGGGCCCTATTTTTAATTAACCCAGGCATGGTATGTGAAAAGAGCTCCATGGAGTAATCTGAGGTGTGTGCTTCCACATCCTTCACTTTTGGTGTGGGTGAAGGACACAAGGAAAGGGGTTGCTCCTGACCAGATGCCTGCAGTTACGACTCAGTGCTTGCATTTTTTACAACTTCAGAACAGGAGGTGATAGAGCTGGAGGCTGTTTCAGCAATGTAAGCCACAAACAGTTCCTGATACTCTGGCTTTAAAAGCAGTCTACCTACTCCCAGAAAAGGCAGCCTTACAGGCCTTCCAGAGCTACACCATGACGCTGGCTCAACACCTCCTGCCTTAGCTGCTATTGTGTTTGTGGCACTACCAGCAGATGCACCACCACCACTACCATCAGTACCAGGTGGCCCTCCACGCCCACATCCGTGTCCTCTTCCAACATATTTCCTCTTGTTTTTGAAAATGGATCCAAAATACCAGCAGATATATGGTACTGTATCAGAAACGTACAGCGCTATACAGTCTATGGATAACAGTAAATCTCCGTATATATTTCATGAGGCATACACAGACGCTCACAGGCTCAGTATGGATTACCCAATAAAATAACAAGTTGAAAAAGGGTACAGTATCACCAGATGCAAGGTATATACAGTGGGGCAAAAAAGTATTTAGTCAGTCAGCAATAGTGCAAGTTCCACCACTTAAAAAGATGAGAGGCGTCTGTAATTTACATCATAGGTAGACCTCAACTATGGGAGACAAACTGAGAAAAAAAAATCCAGAAAATCACATTGTCTGTTTTTTTTCATTTAATTATTTGCATATTATGGTGGAAAATAAGTATTTGGTCAGAAACAAGCAATCAAGATTTCTGGCTCTCACAGACCTGTAACTTCTTCTTTAAGAGTCTCCTCTTTCCTCCACTCATTACCTGTAGTAATGGCACCTGTTTAAACTTGTTATCAGTATAAAAAGACACCTGTGCACACCCTCAAACAGTCTGACTCCAAACTCCACTATGGTGAAGACCAAAGAGCTGTCAAAGGACACCAGAAACAAAATTGTAGCCCTGCACCAGGCTGGGAAGACTGAATCTGCAATAGCCAACCAGCTTGGAGTGAAGAAATCAACTGTGGGAGCAATAATTAGAAAATGGAAGACATACAAGACCACTGATAATCTCCCTCGATCTGGTGCTCCACGCAAAATCCCACCCCGTGGGGTCAGAATGATCACAAGAACGGTGAGCAAAAATCCCAGAACCACGCGGGGGGACCTAGTGAATGAACTGCAGAGAGCTGGGACCAATGTAACAAGGCCTACCATAAGTAACACACTACGCCACCATGGACTCAGATCCTGCAGTGCCAGACGTGTCCCACTGCTTAAGCCTGTACATGTCCGGGCCCGTCTGAAGTTTGCTAGAGAGCATTTGGATGATCCAGAGGAGTTTTGGGAGAATGTCCTATGGTCTGATGAAACCAAACTGGAACTGTTTGGTAGAAACACAACTTGTCGTGTTTGGAGGAAAAAGAATACTGAGTTGCATCCATCAAACACCATACCTACTGTAAAGCATGGTGGTGGAAACATCATGCTTTGGGGCTGTTGCTCTGCAAAGGGGCCAGGACGACTGATCCGGGTACATGAAAGAATGAATGGGGCCATATATCGTGAGATTTTGAGTGCAAACCTCCTTCCATCAGCAAGGGCATTGAAGATGAAACGTGGCTGGGTCTTTCAACATGACAATGATCCAAAGCACACCGCCAGGGCAACGAAGGAGTGGCTTCGTAAGAAGCATTTCAAGGTCCTGGAGTGGCCTAGCCAGTCTCCAGATCTCAACCCTATAGAAAACCTTTGGAGGGAGTTGAAAGTCCGTGTTGCCAAGCGAAAAGCCAAAAACATCACTGCTCTAGAGGAGATCTGCATGGAGGAATGGGCCAACATACCAACAACAGTGTGTGGCAACCTTGTGAAGACTTACAGAAAACGTTTGACCTCTGTCATTGCCAACAAAGGATATATCACAAAGTATTGAGATGAAATTTTTTTTCTGACCAAATACTTATTTTCCACCATAATATGCAAATAAAATGAAAAAAATACAGACAATGTGATTTTCTGGATTTTTTTTTCTCAGTTTGTCTCCCATAGTTGAGGTCTACCTATGATGTAAATTACAGACGCCTCTCATCTTTTTAAGTGGTGGAACTTGCACTATTGCTGACTGACTAAATACTTTTTTGCCCCACTGTATAGTATAGTGTAAACATTCCGATTCTCTGTATACATTTCAGGAGGCAGACACAAATGCTCTCAGGCCCAGTATGGATTACACAAGAATATGAAAAGCTGCACATGGTTTATGTAACACAAGCGTACAGCTGTATACAGTGTTGGGGTAATCAAAGTTACAAATATATTTGACGGAGTAGACAGACGTTTACAGGCTAATTATGGATTACACCAGAATCTAAATATCTTAAAAGGTTACTGTATCAGAAGCATTCTGCTGTATAAAGTGGTGGCCAAATTGAAAATATCGGTATATGTTTCTGTACTCACCCTCAGACGCTCACTCAGTTTGGTTTTGACCATAATAAAAAATGTTGTAAAAAAGGTCCTGGATAACAAGATAGCAAGCATATATTTTTTATGGTACAATTGAAATCTCCGTATAAATAGTCCCGTGGTCACTCTCAGACGCTTACACAGTATGGATTTGACCGTAATGGTAAATGTCGAACAAAGGTACTGTATAACAAAATACAAGCTGTATCGAGTATAGTGTAAAAATTTGTTTCTCTGATTCACCGTATATATAGAAGGCGTAACCCACACAAGCTCACTCACTATGGATGATGTAGGGAAGGTGGACTGACAGACAAACCAGCCTATAGTGAGAAGCAGAGGTGTAGCGCAGAGTAGGTGTGAAACCGCTAAGATAAAGAGAAAGGGTGCAATGTTTTAGCTTGCCCATTGGAGGGCAGTGGAGAGTGTAGGAGTGGGACTGAATAACTGCCATTGGTCAGAGAAACTGTTAGGTGATGGTGGGCGGAGTTACCAGATCTGAAAGTATAAAAGGCTGAGGGAAGGTTCTGGAAGAGTCAGTCAGCGAAGGGAGCACAGTAAAGAGGAAGTTCTGCTGAGGAAATAGAGACAGTGGAAAGGCTCCAGAGAGGACTGACAGTTGAGGCAGTCATGGGGGGGTGGCCCAGAGGACGGTAGCCACAGACGAAGACGGCCTGGGGCTATCATACGGACGGTGTGCTCAGAGTGGTGCAGCGCTGTGGTGGTTGGGCCTAGGCTAGCCACAGTGGGAGAGCCACAGAGGACACCACGATAATACTTACAAAGGAAGTGAAGGTACCGGGTCCTGTGTACAGAGAAATGTGAAACGGCTGTGGTGAATTGCTGTTGTCGACAGAAGGAAGGGCACTAAAAATGGACCTGTTCAATACAAACTCTGTCTCAGTCTCGCATTTGTCTGCGGCAAGAAGAGGGTCCCCCCCACAGTTGGTTATCCTACAGATGATACCTTAATGCAAATTTTTGAAACAAGGTACTGTATCAGCACATACCAGGTGTGTCCAGTCTAGGGTTAAATTTCCGTCTATACTTCTGGAGTCCGACATAGACACTCACAGGCTCACTATGTATTACACCATAAATACAAAAGTAGAAAAAGGGAAAGGTATTCATAGCGTACACCAGTATACAGTGTTGTGGTACTTTTAAATCTTCGTATATATTTAAATCTCAGTAAGCAAGTCAAGAATCTCTGCTACTGGAAACTACATGGATACAAGTACAGACGGAAAGTCGAGTGTTAGCAGAAATTTTGGAATTAATCATCGCCGGAAAACCTCCCGGTAGATGTTGCAAAGGCGATGCAGACCCTCAATTAATGCATCTGTGGAGAAAGTGAAAAAGGTTCTTTGTGAAGAAAGGATTGCTTTATCGCAGTAGTGTGGATCACATCACTGTTACTCGTCTCCATCACATTGTGATCACAGGGAGAGATGTACCCATGGTCCCCACTGCCTATCATGATGAGTCTGGTCATTTTGGAGTGCAAAAGACAGAAGCCACAGGCTGTAAGCAATTCTATTGGATTGGCATGAGAGGAGACATTGAAAAATGGTGGCAAGAATGTCACACGTCTGTGACTATCACAACTGTGAAAGGTGATCATAAACCACCACTGCATCCGCTTGTGAGTTGACGTCCATTTCAAATGGTAGCCATTGATCATCTGAAGGTAGAGGCCAGCAGGACACGCCATAGCTACATCTTAACCATCATTGATCAATACACCACATTTCTAGTGGCCATCCCTGTGAAGGATTTAACTGCACAGAGTACACAGCGGTAGAGCAGGGAAAGGTGCTATGATGGGTCACCGAGGAGGAAAAAAGCAAAACACGCTAAGTCTCAGAAAACCAGAGAGGTTGGTAACTATGCAGACTGCAGAGCCCTGATCTTAACACACAACTAGAAGCAGTCGTGGAGCGTGCCTACATTGGTCCTGGACACCTCGTCACAACCGGAGAGCTAAATAAGCCTAAAGTAAGAAAAGAGGAAAACTAACTCCCCAGAGCAGACCCCAAACCAAAGACAGCCCCCCACATGTATTGACTGTGAAGCAAGATGAAAACACATACAAAGGCAGAAAAATAGGCTGAGCAAACGATGGGGCCAAACTAACTTGAAAGGAAAGGAAAGATACTGTCTGCAATCTGCCAGAAAACCCTACCAAAAATAATGTCCAACGCTTCTGATAACAAAATTAACCCTGAAGTCACTAGACTTCTCCCACTATACCAGCATTCTGGAATATTCTCAGACAGAGCAAAAAGAGGCCAATCTAATAAAGGACAAAAAGGCAAATTGGCAAATAAAGATAAATAAGAGTGGAAATTCAGCACAGCCCAGCCGGGTTGGCTGACCACACAAAAACTGACTTAACCAACAAGAGCAAGTGTGAACATTAGCAAAAAACAAACTTAACTTGAGATGACTGGAGCAGAGCTGAAGTCCAAGACCTGAGAGACAGACTGAATCACCAGCAACAGGATAGGGCGTTGGCTGTCTTATATCTAGTCTGATACTCCGGAGATCCAATCACTGTCCTCCTCGTCAGATGGCAGACCATTACCAATTAAACTAACCTCACTACCTCCTGTCACTACCAGAGGGAGAACGGAAGGAGAACTCCCAGCTGGTGGAGCAGAAAATGAGCTCATAACAGTACGCCCCCTTGAGGAGGGGTCACCGAACCCTCATCCACGCCACCAGGCCGATTAAGATGGGCCCGGTGAAAAGCACGAACCAATCTATCGGCATGAATATCCGAGGCAGGGACCCAAGAATTATCCTCCTGGCCATAACCCTTCCATTTAACCAAATACTGGAGTCCCTGTCTGACCAAGCGAGAATCCAATATTTTCTCTACCTCATATTCCACATTGCCTTTAACCAAAACAGGGTCAGGAGGAGCCGCCACAGGAACTACTGGCTCAACAAACCTCTTCAACAGTGATTTGTGAAATACGTTATGGATTTTGAACGTAACTGAAAGAGCCAACCGAAAAGAGACAGGATTAAGAATCTCCAAAATCTTATAAGGTCCAATAAATCTTGGCTTAAATTTTGGAGATGCAACTTTCATAGGAATATTCTTAGTCCAAAACGACCGACTCACCAAATCTCTGGTACCAAAAATACCTGGATGACCAGCCAATGCGGAGCAATGGCGTTCAGACATCACTCTCTTTATCCACTGGTCAGGAACATGCAATCTTCCCATAGGGCAACGCTCAGGTTTATCCTTCTGAAATTCCTCCAGGGCGCGTCTCAAATCGGGCGAAATGGCAGAAAGAACAACCCCCTCACCTAGGATAGTAGTAGGCTCAGTCACATTAAGAGAATCAGCAAAGAAACTCCTAGAAAGGGCGTCTGCCTTAACATTCTTAGTGCCCGGAAGAAAAGAGACCACAAAATTAAAACGCGTGAAAAACAAGGCCCATCTAGCCTGTCTAGGATTCAAGCGTTTAGCCAACTCCAGATAAATCAGATTCTTGTGATCGGTGAGGACCACAAATTGATGTCCAGCTCCCTCTAAACAATGTCTCCACTCTTCAAATGCCCATTTCATGGCCAACAATTCCCGATTCCCCACAACATAGTTGCGTTCAGATGGGGAGAACTTTCGAGAAAAGAAGGCACAGGGATTCATCTTAGAAATCACAGGATCCTTTTGGGACAAAACAGCTCCTGCACCAATCTCAGAAGCGTCTACCTCCACTTGAAATGGAAGTGAGACATCAGGTTGCCGAAGAACTGGAGCTGAAGTAAATCTCCGCTTAAGCTCCTGAAATGCTGAGACAGCCTCAGGAGACCAATTCAGCACATCAGCTCCCTTCTTGGTCAGATCAGTCAGTGGTTTGACAATACTAGAAAAATTACCTATAAATTTACGATAGAAATTAGCAAAACCCAAAAACTTCTGAAGAGCCTTCAAAGAAGTAGGCTGAACCCAATCATAAATGGCTTGTACCTTGGCCGGGTCCATTTCAATAGTCGATGGAGACAAGACAAATCCCAAAAATGAAATCCTCTGTACACCAAAGAGGCATTTCGATCCCTTCGAACACAGTCCGGACATGTTCCACATGGGAATCCCAATCACTAGAAAAGATCAAAATATCATCCAGATAGATGATCAAAAACTTATCCACAAAGTCTCAGAAAATATCATTCATAAAGGACTGGAAGACAGAAGGGGCATTGGAGAGCCCAAAAGGCATCACCAGGTACTTAAAATGTCCCTCCGGAGTATTAAACGCCGTCTTCCATTCATCCCCGTGCTTGATGCGAATAAGATTATACGCCCCCTTGAGGTCAAGCTTAGTAAACCAGCAGGCACTCTTAACTCTGGAAAATAAATCAGGCATCAGAGGTAACGGCTACTGATATTTAACCGTCATCTTGTTAAGGGAATGATAATCAATACACGGTCTTAATGAACCATCTTTTTTGGCCACAAAAAAAAACAGCGCCCAAAGACGACGAGGATCATCTAATATGACCCTTCTCCAACGACTCCTTAATATAGGATCGCATAGCATCATGTTCGGGTACAGATAAGTTGAAAAGTCGACCATTGGGAAATTTACACCCAGGCATCAACTCAATTGCACAGTCATAACTTCTATGAGGAGGCAAAGACGCAGACATACCCTCACTAAATACATCAGAGAAATCCGCCAGATAATCAGGAATATCATGAGACTGAGGAGAGGTGGAGAAAACAGGAGCGTCCCTAAGAGCACACTGACAACCCCAACTCACCACAGACACAGATTTCCAATCCAAAACTGGGTTATGAGTTTGCAACCAGGGGAAACCCAGAACAATTGTATTATGTAAATTATGCAGAACCAAAAATTTACAATTTTCTTGGTGGTCTGGGGCAACTCGCATTATCACCTGGGTACAAAACTCAGGTTTATTCTCTGCCAAAGGAGTGGCATCAATACCCCTCAAAGGAATAGGCGTCTGCAGAGGCGTCATGGACAAGCCACAACGTTTACCAAAGTCCAAATCCATCAGATTCAGAGCTGCTCCTGAATCCACAAAAGACTTTGTGGAAAATGTGGACAAGGATCAGAGCAAAGTAATTGCCAAAAGGAACTTAGGTTGTACACTGCCCACAGCAAATGTGTGTGAAAAACGTTTCTCTCGTTTAGGGCAGACAGAAATAGTATGAGAGGCGTCTCCACAGAAAAAACACAGCTTATTACGCCTTCTAAACTCCTGATGTTGCGCCCTAGACAACACCCCATCACATTGCATAGGTTCAGACATTTGTTCCTTAAGTGGCAGTGCCTCCCGTGTAGTCTTACGTTCACGTAAACGCCGATCAACTTGAATGGCTAATGACATAGAGCCATCCAGACCAGAGGGAACAGGAAATCCCACCATAACATCCTTTACGATCTCTGATAAACCTTTCCGATAGAGAGCTGCCAGTGCACTATCATTCCATGTAGTAAGGGCCGCCTACTTTTGGAATCTTTGACATTATAACTCTGCAGGATCCTAACCCTGGCTTAATGCCAACAGGGATCTCTCAGCTTAATCAACGGCATTAGGTTCATCATACAACAACCCTAAAGCTTGAAAAAATGCATCCACATTAGGCAGAATAGGATTTTCAGGTGTCAGAGAAAACGCCCAATCCTGGGGATCGCCGCGCAGCAAGGAGATGACAATTTGTACCTGCTGCACAGAGCTCCCCGATGAGTTAGGCTTCAAGGCAAGAAATAATTTACAATTAATCTTAAAATTCAGAAATTTAGACCAATCCCCAGAAAACACATCAGGAGTAGGGATCTTGGGTTCAGCAACATGTGACTGAAAGAGGTAGGTAGAAATTGCCTGCACTTAAGCAGCAAGTTGCTCCACAAGATCAGACAATTGCTTATTCTCCATTAGGAGAAAAAAATCCTCCTATGGCCCCAGAGAAAAGGAGGAAAAAATATATAAAAAAAAAAAAAATTCTGACACTTTTTTTTTCTTTCCCTTTTTTCTTTCCTAAACAATTCCTTTCTGCTTTTGAGTACCCTAGAATCTGTGGTATGGCTGGTGATTCTGTTATGATGGGTCACTGAGGAGGAAAAAAGCAAAACACGCTAAGTCTCAGAAAACCAGAGAGGTTGGTAACTATGCAGACTGCAGAGCCATGAACTTAACACACAACTAGAAGCAGTTGTGGAGCGTGCCTACGGTGGTCCTGGACGCCTCGTCACAACTGGAGAGCTAAATAAGCCTAAAGTAAGAAAAGAGGAAAACTAACTCCCCAGAGCAGACCCCAAAGGAAAGACAGCCCCCCACATGTATTGACGGTGAAGCAAGATGAAAACACATACAAAGGCAGAAAAATAGGCTGAGCAAATAATGGGGCCAAACTAACTTTAAAGGACAGGAAAGGAAAAATACTGTCTGCAATCTGCCAAAAAACCCTACCAAAAATAATGTCCAACGCTTCTGATAACAAAATTAACCCTGAAGTCACTAGACTTCTCCCACTATATCAGCACTCTGGAATATTCTGAGACAGAGCAAAAAGTGGCCAATCTAATAAAGGACAAAAAGGCAAATTGGCAAATACAGATAAATAAGAGTGGAAATTCAGCACAGCTCAGCCGGGCTGACTGACCACACAAAAACTGAGTTGACCAACAAGAGCAAGTGTGAACATTAGCAAAAAAACAAACTTAATTTGAGATGACTGGAGCAGAACTGAAGTCCAAGACCTGAGAAACAGACTGAATCACCAGCAACAGGATAGGGCATTGGCTGTCTTATATCCAGTCTGATACTCCGGAGATCCAATCACTATTCTCCTCATCAGATGGCAGACCATTACCAATTAAACTAACCTCACTACCTCCTGTCACTACCAGAGGGAGAACGGAAGGAGAACTCCCAGCTGGTGGAGCAGAAAATGAGCTCATAACAGAGAGGTAAGTATTGCAACTTGCAAGTGCTGTGGCCATGATCAAGCAGAGGGGGCACAATCATGGTCGACGGTACTGGCACAGGGCCCCTCATAGTACGCTGGTGTGCCTGATGGCGAGTGGGCCCTCCCACCATCTGAGACACTATTGTACTATGAGGGGCCCTGTGCCACTTCCGTCTGCCATCAGTGGGCCCATCCACCTGTTCAGAGCAACGGCACTTGCCCGGGTGCGCCAGGTCTTGACCCCAGCCTTTGGGGGAGGGTTGGGAAGCCCAGTTAGGGAGGTTTAAAAATTGGCATATGTAGATGTGTTGGCTGAACATTCAACTGCAGCAAAGGGCGTAATTGGACAAGTAAGAGGAAGAGGAGGCAAAAACCGAGGCACTTTTCTGGTAACCTATGTGTCATCAGGGGAAGGTGTGACAAAATCCTTTGAAACCCATGCATGGTTCATTTTAATGAAGGTTAGATCATCAACATTTTGGGTCAACAGATGGGTCCTTTTTTCTGTCAGGATTGATCCAGCAGCACTGAAGACTCTTTCAGATAACACACTAGCAGCAGGGCAAGCAAGCTCCTGTAAGGCATATTGTGCCAATTCAGGCCAGGCGTCCAGTTTAGAGGCCCAATAGTCAAAGGGGAATGACCTGTGAGGGAGAACATCGATATGGGAGGAAAAGTAGTTTGTAACCATAGTTGACAACTGCTGCCTCCTGTCACTTTTAATCGATACAGTATTAGTAGTCGTGTGAGCGGTACTTGAGAAATCATTCCAGAACATGGTCATTAAACCCCTGTCTCCAATGCCACTTCTGCTGTGTGCACCACGAACACCTCTTCCATTGTGCCCACTACGGTTCGTGGGAGAACCAGCACCGCTGCTGTGTGCTGGGAAAGCCACAAACAGTTTACCAGAGTTGCTTGTTTGTTTGCAAATATTATCTCTAGGTTCTCCTGTGGCATGATGTTGTGTAATTTGCCTTTGTAGTGTGGATCGAGGATACTGGCCAGCCAGTAGTTGTCATCCCTCACCATTTTGGCAAAGCGGGGGTCCTTTTTAGGATCCGCAAGGCATAATCACACATGTGGGCCAACGTTCCAGGTGTCAATGATGCAATGCCTGTGGTGGGTGGAGGAGCAGTTTCTGGCATATCCACATCCCTATAGTCATGCACAAACACTGTCCTGACCTTGGAACGCCAACATTTTCTCTTGCCCCTGAGAAACATCCTCCTGCCCAAAATAATTATCCCCCTCATCCTCCTTCTCTTCCTTTTCTTCCTCCACCTCGTCCATGACAGTTCCCTGACTAGACAATGGCTGACTGTCACCAAGGCTTCCCTCCTCCTCCTCCTCCTCCTCCTCCGCTGCAGACGCCTGATCCTTAATGTGCGTCAAACTTTGCATGAGCAGACGCATTAGTGGGATGCTCATGCTTATGATGGCATCGTCTGCGCTTACCAGCCTGTGCATTCCTCAAAACACTGAAGGACTTTACAGAGGTCTTTCAGCTTTGGCCACTGCACACCCGACAATTCCATGTCTTCCCTCAAACTACCTGCCTTTGTATCCTCCCACAAATGCATTACAGCCTGCCTCTGTTCACACAGCCTCTCAACCATGTGCAGGGTGGAGTTCCACCTTGTTGCAACGTCTATGATTAGGTGGTGCTTGGGGAGGTGGAGCAATCGCTGCAGCTTCTGCATACGACTGGAGTGTACAGCCGAGCAACGGATGTGCGAACACAGTCTTCGCGCCTTATGGAGCAGGGATGTTAACTCCGGATAATTATTAAGGAAGCACTGCACCACCAGGTTCAACGTGTAAGCCAGGCAAGGTATGTGTGTGAGTTTTGCACAGGCTATGGCTGCCACAAAATTACGGCCGTTATCACTGACTATCTTGCCTGCCTCAAGATGTAGACTGCCCAGCCATGACTCTGTTTTTCGCTGCAAGTAGTCGGCCAGTACCTCCGCGGTGTGTCTGTTGTCGCCCAAAGACATCATCTTTAACACAGCCTGCTGATGCTTACCACTAGCTGTTCGATAGTGGGACACCTCGTGTGCAACACTGCCAGCTGCAAATGTAGTGCTCGTGCGACTGAGCTCTGTGGACGAGCTTTCACTGATAGACGAGAAGGAGGAGGAGCGAAAGCATACAGTCAATTGTTTCCTATACCGTGGGCTAAGCAGCACTGTTCCACCGCCGCTCTCCCCAGTGGAGCCTGCATCCACCATATTAACCCAGTGCGCAGTGATGGACCTGTAACGGCCCTGGCCATGTCTACTGGTCCATGCATGCGTTGTGAGGTGCACCTTTCCACTCACTGACTGTTTTAGTGCATGGACAAAGCAGTCTTTCACATGCCGGTGGAGGGCATGGATGGGTTTTCGAGAAAAGAAGTGCCGACTGGGTAGGTTATAGCATGGGACAGCATAGGCCATGGGCTCGCGGAAAGCTTCGCTTTCAACCAAACGGTAGGGCATCATCTCTAATGAGATTAGTTTGGCAATGTAGGCGTTCAAACACAGTGTACGCAGATGAGAGGATGAGTACTTTCTTGTCCTACTTAGAGTGTCTGGCAGGGTGAGCTAGACTGGAGAGCAGCATATGGGGAAGTAGCGGTGGACCGGATGGAGTGAGAGGGGGTTGGTGATGGTATTGGTGGTGATCGCCTAGATTCAGTGCTGTGTTGCAAAACCATTGTGATTCCCTGAGTGCTTTGGCATTGCGACGACACCTCCACATTTAGTGCTGGTGGTGTGCTTAATGGTGGCGCTGGTCTTACAGTGGGGGTAATGATGGAGCGTTGTTGGCTGCCTTCAGTAGGAGCAGGTGCACATGTGCTACATGAGGTTTTGTAGTCCGTCCACGCTTGCAAGTGCATGTTGATTAAATGTCTAAGCATGCAACTGGTATTCAAATTTCTGAGTTGTTTACCTCGGCTAAAGGTCCTTCTGCATTTCTTACAGGTAACCTTTGCCTTATCAGTAGGATTTTGGACGAAGAAGTGCCTCTCTGCACTCTTCCTACTATGGTAAACATTTTCTGGCCTTGCACGCTGTGCTAAGTTAACCGTCTGGTCAAGCTGTCCTGCAACTCTTTTAGGTTTTGTTCCACGTTTTAGGACAGCTACGGGCCTGCTAGATAACCGCTGCTGTGATGTTAATGCCTGTTGTGGATCCTTCTCCTTATCTGAATTATTGCCAGCGCCACCCTCCTCCTCCAATGGATACCAATCCGGGTCCAGAACTGGGTCATCCATCACCTCCTCTTCAAAGTCATCTCCACATTCCTCTTTACCTTCCTCTGTGTCACCATATAAGGTGGTATACCATGCGGGAAGGGGCACCAGGGTTTCATCAGGGTCAGATTTTGGCTCAATAGACTGCGAGGGCAATGTAGTGCTGTGGGTCAATGTACCAGCAAAATCATCTAGCAGTGGCTGTGCATCAGTGCACTTCATGTAAGATTCATCTTGGACTGGGGAATTCAGGACTTGACTGGATAACCCATGCATGATATGTGATAAGAGCTCCATAGAGTAATCTAAAGTGTGGGCTGCAGCATCCTTAACTTTTGGTGGGGGTGAATGACACAAGGAAAGGGTTTTTTTATGACCAGAACCCTGCACTGATGACTCCGTGCTTGCAGGTTTCGACTGTTCAGAAGAGGAGGCAATACAGCTGGTGGCTGTTTCGGCAATGTAAGCCAAAACCTGTTCCTGATGCTCCGGCTTTAAAAGCGGCTTTCCTACTCCAAGAATAGGCAACCTTACAGGCTTTTTTGGGCCAGAGGATGACACAGGCTCAACACCTCCTGCCTTAGCTGCTATTGTGCTTTTGCCAGAACCAGCCGATGTATCACCACCATCAGTACCAGCTGCGCCCCCCTGCCCACGTCCGCGGCCTCTTACACCATAATTCCTCATGTTTGGGAAAATGTACCAAAAATACCAGCAGAGAGATGGTACTGTATGAGGAGCGTCCAGCTGTGTAAGGTGTATTAAACAAGTTAAATCAACATATATATTATGTTAGTCACAGACGCTCTCACAGTATGTATTGGACTGTAATCCAACAAGCAGATATACAGAACTGTATGAGAATTCTAAAGCTGTATACGATTTTTGTGCAACTAAGAATCTCCGTATATGTATTTACGGAGTGTCACACACACACGCCTACTAGATATAAAAGTGACTGTAATGCGAACGGCAGATATACAATACTGATGGAGAATCGGACAGCTCTTTACGATGTGTGTAAGGAAAATTGTCAAGCTCCGTTTATTTGTATATGGACTGACACACGCTGTCTCTGTCTAGTTTACACCATAATCAAACAGCAGATATACGAAACTGTTTGAAAAATGGACACGACTCTAAGGTGTAGGTCTGGAAAAATGGAAAAACTCCTCTTTTTTTTTCAAGAGTCACACACAGGTAGCTTCTATTTGTCCGTGCTAGAAGGCGGTACACGGTAGTGTGTGAGGAGCGTACACCGCTGTACGGTGTGTTTATGTAAAATTGTCAAGCTTTGTGTATTTGTATACGGACTGACACATGCTGCCTCTGTCTAGTTTACACTGTATCAAACAGCAGATATACGAAACTGTTTGAAAAACGGACACGACTCTAAGGTGTAGGTCTGTAAAAACGGAAAAACTCCTTGTTTTTTTTCCAGAGTCACACACAGGTAGCTTCTATTTGTCCGTGCAAGAAGGCAGCACACGGTAGTGTGTGAGGAGCATACACCGCTGTACGGTGTGTGTGTATAAAATTGTCAAGTTCCGTGTATTTGTATATGGACTGACACACGCTGTCTCTGTTTGGTTTTGACTGTAATCAAACAGCAGATATACGGATCTGTTTGAAAAACGGACACAACAAAGGTGTAGGTCTGGAAAAACAGACAAACTCCTCAGCTTTTTCTTCTAGAGTCACACCCAGATAGCTTCTATTTGTCCGTGCTAGAAGGTGGTACATGGTAGTGTGTGAGGAGCGTACACCGCTGTACGGTGTGTATATAAAATTGTCAAGCTCCGTGTATTTGTATACGGACTGACACACGTTGTCTCTGTCTAGTTTTACAAAAATCCAAAAAGGGAAGCTCAAGACAAAATGAAATTAATAGAAAATTTTATTAAATATATTCTAAAATTCAAATACGAAATCATCAGAACATGGCAGAGAGTGCTCCATGCAATCAAAAGATACACATAAATGGTATATGCACAAAAAAAAATATATACTGTATATACACTCACTGGCCACTTTATTAGGTACACCATGCTAGTAACGGGTTGGACCCCCTTTTGCCTTCAGAACTGCCTCAATTCTTCGTGGCAGAGATTCAACAAGGTGCTGGAAGCATTCCTCAGAGATTTTGGACCATATTGACATGATGGCATCACACAGTTGGCGCAGATTTGTCGGCTGCACATCCCTGATGCGAATCTCCCGTTCCACCACATCCCAAAGATGCTCTATTGGATTGAGATCTGGTGACTGAGGAGGCCATTTGAGTACAGTGAACTCATTGTCATGTTCAAGAAACCAATCTGAGATGATTCGAGCTTTATGACATGGCGCATTATCCTGCTGAAAGTAGCCATCAGATGTTGGGTACATTGTGGTCATAAAGGAATGGACATGGTCAGCAACAATACTCAGGTAGGCTGTGGCGTTGCAACGATGCTCAATTGGTACCAAGGGGCCCAAAGAGTGCCAAGAAAAAATTCCCCACACCATGACACCACCACCACCAGCCTGAACCGTTGATACAAGGCAGGATGGATCCATGCTTTCATGTTGTTTACGCCAAATTCTGACCCTACCATCCGAATGTCGCAGCAGAAATCGAGACTCATCAGACCAGGCAACGTTTTTCAAATCTTCTACTGTCCAATTTCGATGAGCTTGTGCAAATTGTAGCCTCAGTTTCCTGTTCTTAGCTGAGAGGAGTGGTACCCAGTGTGGTCTTCTGCTGCTGTAGCCCATCTGTCTCAAAGTTCGATGCACTGTGCGTTCAGAGATGCTCTTCTGCCTACCTTGGTTGTAACGGGTGGCAATTTGAGTCACTGTTGCCTTTCTATCAGCTCGAACCAGTCTGCCCATTCTCCTCTGACCTCTGGCATCAACAAGGCATTTCCGGCCACAGAACTGCCGCTCACTGGATTTTTTTTCTTTTTCGGACCATTCTCTGTAAACCCTAGAGATGGTTGTGCGTGAAAATCCCAGTAGATCAGCATTTTCTGAAATACTCAGACCAGCCCTTCTGGCACCAACAATCATGCCACGTTCAAAGGCACTCAAATCACCTTTCTTCCCCATACTGATGCTCGGTTTGAACTGCAGGAGATTGTCTTGACCATGTCTACATGCCTAAATGCACTGAGTTGCCGCCATGTGATTGGCTGATTAGAAATTAAGTCTTAACACACAGTTGGACAGGTGTACCTAATAAAGTGGCCAGTGAGTGTATATATATATATATATATATATATATATATATATATATATATATATAGGCACTAGTAATTTACACACTATATTTTCCAACCCTATATTCACACCTATAAGAAAATCCAAGTGGATGAAAATGTATTAAGCTGAGTTAGACAAATGTCGCTTCATACCCATGAACCACCATAATATATAACGTGCATAATGCTAAGTGAATTTAAGTTCATGGATTATGAAAAAATGCTAAAAGTGCATAATGTTATAAAAGTGTCCCAAAGTGCAGGGATTATCCCAAATAACACACGTCAGGCAAAAATGCTATAGGAGTGCATAATGAGAGACAAAGTGCATATAATAAGAATACCAGGTTATAAACTAGCCACAGGCTTAGATGGAAAAATTCAAGGTATACCTATCAGTTTGATGGCATGGAGGTAGAAGATCCCCCTCAGCTTAATACATTTTCATCCACTTGGATTTTCCTATAGGTGTGAATATGGGGTTGGAAAATATAGTGTGCAAATTACTAGTGCCTATATATATGTATATATATATATATATATATTTTTTTTTTTTGTGCATATACCATTTATGTGTCGCTTTTGATTGCATGGAGCACTCTCTGCCATGTTCTGAAGATTTCGTATTTGAATTTTAGAATATATTTAATAAAATTTTCTATTAACTTCATTTTGTCTTGAGCTTCCCTTTTTGGATTTTTGTAGTGTTTTCTGGAAGTTGACAATCAACATTGGTCGTTTCTTTTGGGTTTCTTCTCTCTGTCTAGTTTTGACCTTAATCAAACAGAAGATATATGAAACTGTTTGAAAAACGGACACAACTCTAAGGTGTAGGTGTGGAAAACTCCTCGGCTTTTTCTTCCAGAGCCACACCTAGATAGCTTCTATTTGTCCGTGATACCAGCCGGTACATGGTAGTGTCTGAGGAGCGTACACCGCTAGACGATGTGTGAAAAAATGAACGCTCAGTAATTCACCAGGACAAAATAATAAAATTTGGAGTGCTTTGAAAAAAGCAGTTTGAACAGCAGTGTGCACACAGCAATGCAGCTGGCAGGTAGCCTTAAAAGGCAGCCTAATCAGCACCAGCGCTGCTGCACACAACAAAAATCCTCCCCTTTCACTGCACACTAACTGTACAGTGAAAAGCGCTATCAGCAGAAGCAGGTTTTTTTTTCTTCTTCCCTGCCTAACGCTCTCCCTGTTCAGAATCAGCAGCAGCACCTCTCCCTATTGTAAGATAGGCAGAAGTAAGATGGCGGTCGGCATTCACAGCCTTTTATACCCACTCTGACGCCACACAAAGCCAGCCAATCCCTTCATTGCCCTTCTCTAAGATGGTGGTGGCCGCTGCGAATGTCATTACGTTGCCCACAGTGTGCGTCCTCCATCATTGGGTGAGAAAAGGCGCTGAAAGCGTCATTTGAAATGCGACTCTGCGCTGATCGGTGACCTCATGGCCGACCTCACGCTAGGGTCGGGTTTCGATCGGCGAAATCTGACTTTGACAAAAGTCGGCGATATTTGAATCTGACCAACCTGTTTCGCTCAACTCTACTTATTACTCAAGCTTGTCAACCTTAATTTACTTCATAATAATAGTTACGCATTGAAAATTGGGGGTTATTTGGCTAAAGTTGTGGCGGGGTAGAGCTGGCTCCAGGTTTTCGTGTGCCCTGTGCCAAAGAGTGTCAGTGCTCCCCTTTAACACATACCAGAAATACACAGAAATATAGGCAAAGTACAATGACAAATACTTCACTGCTTACATGACATGACTGATCTATTTTAAATTGTACAATAGCTCAAAAAAAGGACAGTATATTACTCCATACAGTATTATGGCCACCACATTGTGCGCCATACAGAATAATGAGCCCCATATATTTCTCCATACAGAATAATTGGCCACATATAATGTTCCATACAGTATATGATGAGCTCCACATAATGCTACAGTATGTGATGGTCCCCATAGACGATGCTCCAGTGTGTTTTGGGCCCAAATAATGCTCCACATATAATGGGCTCCATTTCTAATGCTCCTGTGTATAATGGGCCCTGTAAATGCTGCTCCAGTGTCTGATGTCCCCAATCTGGAATGCTCCAGTATATGATGGGCCTCATGGATGACGCTTCAGTGTCTTATGGGCCCTAATAATGCTCCATATAAAATGGGCCCCATTTCTAATGCTCCAGTGTATCATGTGCCCCATAGATGCTGCTCCAGTGTCTGATCTGTCCCATTTGGAATGCTCCAGTATATGTTGGGCCTCAATGATGATGCTCCAGTGTCTTATGGGCCCTAATAATGCTCCATTTCTAATGCTCCAGTGTATCATGTGCCCAATAGATGCTACTCCAGTGTCTGATCTGCCCCATTTAGAATGCTGCAGTATATGAAGGGCCTCATGGATGATGCTCCAGTGTCAGATGTCCCCTATTTTGAATGCTCCAGTTTATGATGGGCCCCATTTTTAATTAACCCAGGCATGGTATGTGAAAAGAGATCCATGGAGTAATCTGAAGTGTGTGCTGCCGTATCCTTCACTTTTGGTGTGGGTGAAGGACACAAGGAAAGTGGTTGCTCCTGACCAGAAGCCCACACTTACGACTCAGTACTAGCATTTTTTTAAACTTCAGAAGAGGAGGCGATAGAGCTGGAGGCTGTTTCAGCAATGTAAGCCAAAAACAGTTCCTGATGCTCTGGCTTTAAAAGCAGCATACCTTCTCCCAGAAAACGAAGCCTTAAAGGCCTTCCAGAGCTACACCATGACGCAGGCTCAACATCTCTTGCCTTAGCTGCTGTTGTGTTTTTGGCACTACCAACAGATGCACCACCACCACCATCAGTACCAGGTGGCCCTTCACGCCCATGTCCACAATCTCTTCCACCATACTTCCTCATGTTTTAGAAAATTGACCCAAAATACCAGCAGATATATGGCACTGTATAAGAACGAACAGCTCTATACACTCTAGGGATAACAGTAAATCTCCATATATATTTCATGAGTCATACACAGACGCTCACAGGCTCAGTATGGATTACCCAATAAAATAAAAAGGTGAAAAAGGGTACAGTATCACCAGATGCAAGGTATATATAGTGTAGTGTAAACAATCTGAATGTCCGTATACATTTCAGGAGGCAGACACAAACGCTCTCAGGCCCAGTATGGATTACACAAGAATTTGAAAAGCTGTACATGGGTAATGTAACACAAGCGTACAGCTGTATACAGTGTTGGCCAAATTTGAAATCTCAGATTATATTTCCGGAGTCACCCTCAGACGCTCACTCAGTCTGGATTTGACCATAATAAAAAATGTTGTAAAAAAGGTACTGGATAACAAGATAGCAAGTATATATATTATAGGGTAAAAATGAAATCTCCATATACATAGTCCCGTAGTCAGTCTCAGACGCTAACTCAGTATGGATTTGACCGTAATACTAAATGTCGAACAAAGGTACTGCATAACAAGATACAAGCTGTTTCGAGTATAGGATAAAAATTGTTATCTCCGATTCACCATATATATATAGAAGGTGTAAACCACACCATAATACAAAATTTTGAACAAAGGTACTGTATCAGCACATACCAGGTGTATCCAGTCGAGGGGTAATTTTAAATTTCCGTCTATACTTCCGGAGTCAGACACAGACACTCACAGGCCCAGTATGTATTACACCAGAATTTAACAAGTAGAAAAAGGGAAAGGTAGTCGAAGCGTACAACAGTATACAGTGTTGTGGTACTTTTAAATCTTCGTATATATTTCAATCTCAGTAAGCCAGTCCAGACTCTCCACTACTGGAAACTACATGGATACAAGTACAGACAGAAAGTTGAGTGTTAGCAGAAATTTGGGAATTGCTCATCGCGGGAAAACCTCCCGGTACATGTTGCAGAGGTGATGCAGACCCTCAATTACTGTGTCTGTGGAGACAGTGAAAACGGTTCTTTGTGAAGAAAGGATTGCTTTATCGCAGTAGCGTGGATCACATCACCGTTACTCGTCTCCATCAAACTGTGATCACAGGGAGAGATGTAGACATGGTCCTCACTGCCTATCATGATGTGTCTGGTCATTTTGGAGTGCAAAAGACAGAAGCCACGGACCGTAGGCGATTCTATTGGAGTGGCATGAGAGGAGACATTGAAAAATAGTGGCACGAATGTCACATGTCTGTGACTATTACAACTGTGAAAGGTGATCATAAAGCACCACTGCATCCGCTTGTAAGTTGACGTCCATTACAAATGGTAGTCATTGATCATCTGAAGGTATAGGCCAGCAGGAAAGTCCATAGCTACATCTTACCCATCATCGATCAATAAACCAAATCTCTAGTGGCCGTCCCTGTGAAGGATTTAAGTGCCCAGACTACACAGCGGTGGAGTAGGGAGAGGTAAGTATTGCAACTTGCAAGTGCTGTGGCCATGACCAAGCAGGGGGACACACTCGTGGTTGACTGTACTGGCACAGGGCCCCTCATAGTATGCTGGTGTGTCTGACGGTGAGTGGGCCCCCCCACCGTCAGAGTCACTGTATTGTACTATGAGGGGCCCTGTGCCAGTGCCGTCGGCCATCTGTGGGCCCATCCATCTGTTCAGAGCAACGGCACTTGTCCGGGTGCGCCAGGTGTTGACCCCAGCCATTGGGGGGGTGGGCAGCCCACTTAGGTAGGTTTAAAAAATGGCATATGTTGATGTGTTGGCTGGACATTCAGCTGCAGCAAAGGGCGGAATTGGGCATGTCCGAGGAAGAGGAGGACAAAAGCGAGGCAATTTTCTGGCAACCTATGTGTCATCAGGGGAAGGTGGGACAAAATCCTTTAAAACCCATGCATGGTTCATTTTAATGAAAGTTAGATCATCAACATTTTGGGTAGACAGACGGGTCCTTTTTACTGTCAGGATTGATCCAGCAGCACTGAAGATTCTTTCAGATAACACACTAGCAGCAGGGCAAGCAAGCTCCTGTAAGGCATATTGTGCCAATTCAGGCCAGGCATCCAGTTTAGAGGCCCAATAGTCAAAGGGGAATGACCTGTGAGGGAGAACATCGATATGGGAGCAGAAGTAGTTTGCAACCATACTTGACAACTGCTGTCTCCTTTCACTTTTAATCGATGCAGTATTAGCAGTTGTGTGAGCGGTACTTGAGAAATCATTCCACAACATGGTCATTAAACCCTTGTCTCCAATGAAACATCGGCTGTGTTCAACATGAACACCTCTTCCACTGTGCCCACTACAGCTCGTGGGAGAACCAGCACCGCTGCTGTGTGCTGGGAAAGTCTCAAGCAATTGGTTTACCAGAGTTGCTTTTTTGTTAGTCAATATTATCTTTAAGTTCTCCTGTGGCATGATGTTGTGTAACTTGCCTTTGTAGCGTGGATCGAGGATGCTGGCCAGCCAGTAGTCGTCATCCCTCATCATTTTGGCAATGCGGGGGGTCTCTTTCTAGGATCCGCAAAGCATAATCGCACATGTGGGCCAATGATCCAGGTGTCAATGCTGCACTGCCAGTGGTGGGTGGAGGAGCACTTTCTGGCAAATCCACATCCCTACAGTCAGGCACAAACATTGTACCTGACCTTGGAAGGCCAACATTTTCTCTTGCCCCCTGAGAAGCATCCTCCTGCCCAAAATAATCATCCCCCTCCTCCTCCTCCTCCTCCTCTTCTTCCTCTTCTTTCTCCACCTCGTCCAGGACAGTTCCCTGACTAGACAATGGCTAACTGTCTTCAAGGCTTCCCTCCTCCTCCTCCGCTGCAGAAGCCTGATCCCTAATGTGCGTCAAACTTTGCATGAGCAAATGCATAAGTGGAATGCTCATGCTTATGATGGCATTGTCTGTGCTTACCACCTGTGTGCATTCCTGAAAACACTGAAGGACTTTACAGAGGTCTTTCAGCTTTGACTACTGCACACCTGACAATTCCATGTCTTCCCTCAAGCTGCCTGCCCGTGTATCCTCCCACAAATGCATTACAGCCTGCCTCTGTTCGCACAGCCTCTCAACCACCTTGTTGCAACATCTATAATTAGGAGGTGCTTGGGGAGTTGGAGCAATCGCTGCAGCTTCTGATTACGCGTGGAGTGGACGTTTGAGCGACGGATGTGCGAGCACAGTCTTCACTCCTTATGGAGCAGGGATATTAACTCCGAATAATTATTAAGGAAGCACTGCACCACCAGGTTCAAAGTGCGAGCCAGGCAAGGTGTGTGTCTGAGTTTTGCACGGGCTATGGCTGCCACAAAATTACGGCCGTTATCACTGACTACCTTGCCTGCCTCAAGATGTAGACTGCCCAGCCATTACTCAGTTTGTCGCTGCAAGTAGTCGGCCAGTACCTTCGCGGTGTGTCTGTTGTCACCCAAAGACATCATCTTTAACACAGCCTGCTGTCTCTTACCACTAGCTGTTCGATAGTGGGACACCACGTGTGCAACACTGCCAGCTGCGGATGTAGTGCTCATGCGACTGCGCTCTGTGGACGAGATTTCGCTGATAGAGGAGGAGGAAGAGGAGGATCAAAACCTACAGCCAACTATTTCCTATACCAT
Source organism: Dendrobates tinctorius (assembly GCF_039654945.1). Lineage (NCBI taxonomy): Eukaryota > Metazoa > Chordata > Amphibia > Anura > Dendrobatidae > Dendrobates > Dendrobates tinctorius. The sequence goes on along the minus strand of NW_027361823.1, from coordinate 14,682,750 downwards.
GGGCTAGGCAGCACTGTTCCACCGCTGCTGTCCCCAGTGGAGCCTGCATCCACCACATTAACCCAATGCGCAGTGATGGGCATGTAACGGCCCTGGCCATGCCTACTGGTCCATGCATCTGTTGTGAGGTGCACCTTTCCACTCACTGTTTTAGTGCATGGACAATGCGGTCTTTCACATGCCAGTGGAGGACAGGGATGGCTTTTTGAGAAAAGAAGTGCCGACTGGGTAGGTCATAGCATGTGAGAGCATAGGCCATGAGGTCGCGGAAAGCTTCGCTTTCAACCAAATGGTAGGGCATCATCTCTAATGAGATTAGTTTGGCAATGTAGACGTTCAAACAAAGTGTACGCGAATGAGAGGATGAGTACTTTCTTGTCCTACTCAGAGTGTCTGGTAGGGTGAGCTGGACTGGAGATCTGCATAAGGGGGAAGTAGCGGTGGACCGGATGGAGTGAGAGGGGGTTGGTGATGGTATTGGTGGTGATGGCCTAGATCCAGTGTTGTGTTGCAAAACCATTGTGATTCCCTGAATGCTTTGGCCTTGCGACGACACCTCCACAATTAGTGCTGGTGGTGTACTTAATGGTGGCGGGGGTCTTACAGTGGGGGAAGCAATGGAGCGTTGCTGGCTACCTTCAGTTGGAACAGGTGCACATGTGCTACCTGAGGTTTTGTAGTCCGTCCATGCTTGCAAGTGCATGTTGATTAAATGTCTAAGCATGCAACTAGTATTCAAATTTCTGAGTTGTTTACTTCGGTTAAAGGTCCTTCCGCACTTCTTACAGGTAACCTTTGCCTCATCAGTAGGATTTTGGACAAAGAAGTGCCACTCTGCACTCTTTCTACTATGGTATACATTATCTGGCCTTGCATGCTGTGCTAAGTTGACCGTCTGGCCAAGCTGTCCCGCAACTCTTTTAGTTTTTGGTCCACGTTTTACGACAGCTACAGGCCTGGCAGATAACTGCTGCTGTGATGTCAATGCCTGCTGCGAATCCTTCTCCTTATATGAACTATTGCCAGCGCCACCCTCCTCCCCCAATGGATGCCAATCCGGGTCAAGAACTGGGTCATCCATCAACTCCTCTTCAAAGTCATCTGAACCTTCCTCTTTACCTTCCGCTGTGTCACCGTGTAAGGTGGTATAGTATGCGGGAAGGGGCACCTGAGTTTCATCAGGGTCAGATTCTGGCTCAATAGACTGCGAGGGCAATGTAGTGCTCTGGGTCGATGTACCAGCAGAATCATCTAGCATTGGCTATGCATCAGTGCACTCCATGTCAGATTCATCTTGGACAGGGGAATTCTGGATTTGACTGGATAACCCAGGCATGGTATGTGAAAAGAGCTCCATAGAGTAATATGAATTATGGGCTGCCACTTCCTTAACTTTTGGTGGGGGTGAAGGACACAAAGAAAGGTGTTTTTCCTGACCAAAACCCTGCACTGATGACTCCGTGCTTGCAGGTTTCGACCGTTCAGAAGAGGAGGCAATAGAGCTGGTGGCTGTTTCGGCAATGTAAGCCAAAACCTGTTCCTGACGCTCCGGCTTTAAAAGCGGTTTTCCTACTCCAAGAAAAGGCAACCTTGCAGGCCTTCTTGGGCCAGAGGATGACACAGGCTCAACACCTCCTGCCTTAGCTGCTATTGTGCTTTTGCCAGAACCAGCCGATGCACAACCACCATCAGTACCAGCTGCGCCCCCCTGCCCACGTCCGCAGCCTCTTCCACCATGCTTCTCCATGTTTGGGAAAATGTACCAAAAATACCAGCAGAGAGATGGTACTGTATGAGGAGCGTCCAGCTGTGTAAGGTGTGTTAAACAAATTAAATCAACGTATATATTATGTTAGTCACAGACACTCTCACAGTATGTATTGGACCGTAATCCAACAAGCAGATATACGGAACTGTATCAGAATTGTAAAGCTGTATACAATTTTTGTGCAACTAACAATCTCCGTATATGTATTTACGGAGTGTCACACACACACGCTGACTAGATATAAAAGTGACTGTAATGCGAATGGCAGATATACAATACTGTTGGAGAATCAGAAAGCTCTGTACGATGTATGTGATGAAAATTCTCAAGCTCCGTGTATTTGTTTAAGGACTGACACACGCTGTCTCTGTCTAGTTTTGACCGTTGTCAAACAGCAGATATACAAAACTGTTTGAAAAAGGACACGACTCTAAGGTGTAGGTCTGGAAAAACGGAAAAACTCCTCGCCATTTTATTCCAGAGTCACACACAGGTAGCTTCTTTTTGTCCATGCTAGAAGGCGGTACACAGTAGTGTGCGAGGAGCGTTCACCGCTGTACGGTGTGTATATGTAAAATTGTCAAACTCCGTGTATTTGTATACGTACTGACACACACTGTCTCTGTCCAGTTTTGACCATAACCAAACAGCAGATATACGAAACTGTATGAAAAATGGACACGACTCTAAGGTGTAGGTCTGGAAAAACTCGTTTTTTTTTTTCCAGAGTCACACACAGGTAGCTTCTATTTGTCCGTGCTAGAAGGCGGTACATGGTATTGTGTGAGGAGCGCACACCGCTGTATGGTGTATGTAAAATTGGAAAGCTCAGTTAATTTGTATACGGACTGACACACGCTGTCTCTGTCTAGTTTTGACCGTTGTCAAACAGCAGATATACGAAACTGTTTGAAAAACGGACACGACTCTAAGGTGTAGGTCTGTAAAAACGGAAAAACTCCTTGTTTTTTTTCCAGAGTCACACACAGGTAGCTTCTATTTGTCCGTGCAAGAAGGCAGCACACTGTAGTGTGTGAGGAGCATACACCGCTGTACGGTGTGTGTATGTAAAATTGTCAAGCTCCGTGTATTTGTATACGGACTGACACGCTGTCTCTGTCTAGTTTTGGCTGTAATCAAACAGCAGATATACGAAACTGTTTGAAAAACGGACACAACTCTAACGTGTAGGTCTGGAAAAACGGACAAACTCCTCGGCTTTTTCTTCCAGAGTCACACCCAGATAGCTTCTATTTGTCCGTGATACCTGCCGGTACACGCTAGTGTGTGAGGAGCATACACCGTTAGACGGTGTGTGACAAAATGAACGCTCAGTAACTCACCAGGACAAAATAAGAAAATTTGGAGTGCTTTGAAAAAAGCAGTATCAACAATGGTGTGCACACAGCAATGCAGCTAGCAGGTAGCCTTAAAAGGCAGCCTAATCACCACGAGCGCTGCTGCACACAACAAAAATCCTCCCCCAGAAGCAGTTTTTTTTTCTTCTTCCCTGCCTAACCCTCTCCCTGTTCAGAATCAGCAGCAGCACCTCTCCCTATTGTAAGATCGGCAGAAGTAAGATGGCGGTCGGCGTTCACAGCCTTTTATACCCACTGTGACGCCACACAAATCCAGCCAATCACTTCAATGCCCTTCTCTAAGATGGTGCTGGCCATTGCGCATGATGTCATCGCATTGCCCACAGTGTGTATCCTCCATCATTGGGTGAGAAAAGGCGCTGAAAGCATCATTTGAAACGCTACTTTGTTGCGCTGATCGGCGACCTCATGGCCGACCTCACGCTAGGGTTGGGTTTCGATCGGCGAAACCCAACTTTGGCGAAAGTCAGCGATTTTTGAATCTGACCGACCTATTTCGCTCAGCTCTACTTGTATATGTGCCTTTTCTGGGCAGCTGCTGGCTGCTATTTTTAGGCTGCAGGGAAAAATATCCATGGCCCCTGACCAGCTTAAGAATACCAGCCCCCAGCTGCCTGCTTTAGTTTGGCTGGTTGTCAAAAATGGAGGGACCACATACATTTTTTTAAATTATTTATTCAAACAATTTTTTAAAAAGCCATTGAGACCCCTCTTTTCTTGATAACCAGCCTTACTAATGCTGACAGCTGAAGGCTGCAGCCCACAGCTGTCAGTTTTTCCTGGCTGGTTATTAAAAATACAAGTGAACGCAAGCTGTTTTTTTATTTATTTATAGCGCAGGCGCCCTGGCTGATGAATACTCCTATTTGCCGCCCCCTGCTTTTGCTGTTATTAGTAGCAGCAGGAGTAGGCTGATGGGAGAAGTAGTCCCATCAGCCAATGCCAGTGACCGGATAAAAACTTTTTAACTATGATCACAGCTACAGGCTCATGCTATTATTGACAGCATGGCAACCACAGCTGTCTGACCTGTGGTAATGATTTTACCGCCGATCAGAGGCAGTGTTTTTTGTGCTGTCATGTTCATGAAGAGTGTGGCAAGCACTGGATCTTTGGGCCTCGCATTCAAGGGAATGGGATTTGTGTTTGGATTCAGGTTCAGGTACTGTTCTGGTACCCAAAGAAACTTTTTTTTAACTCCGTCGTACCCGAACATTCAGGGATATGCCAATCTCTACTGCTCACAAATACATTATCTACAGCTTCCTCCAGGAAACCAAACCCTTGGTAATGTCAAATCAGATAACTCAACCCATGGTTTGTGGGTCCTCTCTGGCCCTCTTTTGGTCATATTTGGACCCTTCAAGCGAGCCCCGTAGGTAAATGTTGGTCCACTTACGTTCCTCCCGTCGTACATCGGTACACCAAAGGGGACAGTCCACATGCCAACCTTGCGAAAGACGATTGGAGAGGCACTTTGTAGGTTGGATTTGCATCAAGCCGTGCTCCATCCTCCTGCAGTTTATCATAAGAATCGTCGGCCGTTTCTCTGTCACGTGGTGCATTGCAGTGCCACTCTCTCCATACTCTGCTTCTTCTACCGCAGCTATTACTACTGCAGCCAGTGACGATTTGGCAGTACTGGGGCCCTGCTCGGCCTCTCTGAGGGATAATATTGCAGGACTGGTGTTAGGTTCCTGTCGCTGCACAGCAGGAATCCCGAGCCTTGCATCCTGCAGTCTCCCATTCCTCTTCGGTCGCAGAGGAGCCTGCTCAGCAGACTCATCGGTCCCGGCACTCTGCTCAAACCAGCTCTGTTGGTTTGGTTGCTACTGCCACCTCAGGCCCAGCTATAGCAATGCATGCTGGTCAGCAGCGAGCTACTCCAGGGACTAAGTCTTCCTTTCGGCCCACTGAGCATGCCCGTGGGACGATCTCTCATTGGAGATCGGAGGTCACATGCTCAGGTCCTTCTCCAGCTTGGATTGGACAATCAGAAAGGTCAGGAAGGTCCTGGAAGGATGCGGCTATAAAAGGTTCACATGGCCGCTCGGCCATGCGCTAGTATAGACTGTATTATCAGACTATGAGGAGTGAGTGTCATATGCATGTATGAATGTCTCTGGTGAATCACTCATTAAGAAACCCCTACCCTTGGTATGCATGTGTTGTGCAGCCTAGCCTGTTAAGCGCCCAGGCTTAGATGTAGGTAGAACAGAGTCTGAGACAGGCATCAGTGTTCACGGTGCACGTGCTCGACACTCCATAGTCAGCGTCTATAGTGGCGTCTGCAGGTGCGACGCCGCTCGCTCAGAAGGTCTAGAGGGACTCTGACCCCGTGTCCTTGGGGCAGAGTTCTGTGACTACTTTCTGTGCACTCCGTGGCCGGGCTCTGTGAGCTAGACAGGCACCGGCATTTATGTTCTGCGGCAGCGCCGCTCTGTGAGTTAACAGTGTTCACTTCTGTTCACAGTGGGTGACTTTAACCCACGTGTGACCTTTTGTACACAGCTTTATACTTCTGCCATTACTAAGCAGCAGTTTACCACCCCTGCACGGTGGACCCCGGGCTGCGAACGCACCTTACTACTATTTTATTATTTGGTGCGTTCCGCTAGCCCTAACATTATATTAGCGCCAGGGTCTGGCTATTAATGGCGGACGAACAGCGACTGCTGCAGTACATCCAGCAGCTGCAGGGCAGGTTGGCGGCTCTCGAGCATTCAGCCTCAGCTGCGGATGTTACTGCGGTTGCTATTCAGGCAACCACAGAGGCTGTCTCCAGTGTGACCACTGCCATCCCTACCCTGACTTTGTCCTGCCTCCTGCTGCCCGAGAACTTCTCGAGCGATAGTGCTTCTTGTATGGTTTTCGTGAGCCAGTGCTCTATACAGCTGTAGCTGCTGGCAGCACAATTCCCCTCCGAGCGGGCTAAGGTGGGATTTATTATTTTCCTCTTGTCGGGCAGGGCTTTGGAGTGGGCCACACCGCTGTGGGAGCGTGGTGATAATGTGGTGCAGAGTGCTTCGCAGTTCTTGGGCACTCTAAAGCAGGTCTTCCTGGGACTGCGAGTCACCCATGACACCACGCTCTGGCTGCTGGCATTGTCAAAGGGCTTTTCCATGGTCAGCCACTTTGCCATCCAGTTCCGGACGCTGGCCTCAGAGATAGAGTGGCCAGATAAGGTCCTCATCCTGACATTTTGGAGAGGTCTGGCTGACCATGTGATGGATGCTCTGGCCACCAGGGAGATTCCCGCTACACTGGAGGAGCTTATCACCGTCTCCACCCGTATAGACCTTCGTTTTGCCAAGCGGAGGTTGGAGCGGTCCCAGTGTAGGCAGAGGTTTAGGCTGGCACCCAGTTTTGCTAAACCTCTGGAACCTCCTGATCGGGCATCCGAGCATCATGGGCTTCCCGTGAGGGATCCAGGCCCTGGTCCGCTCTAGTCCCTGTGATCTGTCATGGTTGCCGTCTGTCCGGTCACCTTGCCAACCGATGACCACAGCGGTTGGGGAAATGCTCGCATCTAGTGGCCGTAGGAGGCGGCTCACTAGAATCTGCAGCATTTTCCTCCAAGTTGTCCTTTAAGGGGACACTTGAGTTTAGTTCTTCCACTCTGGCGGTGGAGGTTTGCGTAGATTCCGGAGCGGAGGGCAATTTTATGTCATCTGCCTTCGCTCAACGGCACGCAATACCACTGGCTATGATATCTAAGCCAGTCACCGTCAAAGTTGTGAACGGCGCGACTCTGCCCTCACAGATTACCCACCAAACCGCTCCACTGATACTCTTGGTGTCTTCATCTCATCAGGAGACGATATCCCTCCTCGTCATGCCTGAGGTTATCGACCAGGTCCTTCTAGGGGTCCCCTGGTTGCAGTACCACTCTACTAATATAGAGTGGTCCTCGGGGAGAATTCTTGGTTGGAGTAAGTCATGTGAGGGTAGATGTCTGAGGGAGTGTGTCAAGGTTGCCTCCACTGAGTTCCCCGCAGATCTTTCCTCGCTCTCCAAACATTATCGACACTATGCGGACGTGTTCTCCAAAAAGGCGGCGCAGACCCTACCACCGCATCGCCCCTATGACTGTCCTATTGACCTCTTGCCGGGTGTGGAGCATCCCCGGGGTCGAGTCTACCCCCTATCTCTCCCGGAGACAGAGACCATGTCAGTGTCACCTGCAGGGGCCGGGATTTTCTTCATGCAGAAGAAGAATGGAGAACTACGTCCATGCATAGATTACAGGGGTCTTAACATCATCACCATTAAGAACAAGTACCCTTTGCCCCGATATCTGAGCTTTTTGATAGGTTGCGGGGAGCAAGGGTCTTCACTAACCTGGATCTGCGGGGTGCTTACAACCTGATTTGCATCCGTGAGGGAGTCGAATGGAAGACAACCTTTAACGCCAGGGACGGGCATTTTATAAATATCACTGGAAGAGAGCAGTGAGTCATAGACATTCACCATTATTACTGCAGCACATAAAGGAGAAGGAGCACTGCAAAATGTTGCGCTGTGAAGCGACCGAGAGGGTGTGGTGGGAGCTCGGTACAGATGCTGAGCAAGACTGGCCCATGGATCAGAGTGAACTAACTAAGGAGGCAGAAGATATAATCCAAATTGTCACCCCAGAGGCCACAGTGGGAGGCTATAGCTTGGTGGGAATGTCACAGGTTAAAGCAGTGGCACTGGAGACTTTCCCACATGAGTCTGGCAATAAGTTAGAAGAAAGGCCCACTGAGACTACCAGTGTTAGGGCTAGCAGAACGCACCAAATAATAAAATAATAGTAAGGTGCGTTCGCAGCCCAGGGTCCACCGTGCAGGGGTGGTAAACTGCTGCTTAGTAAAGGCGGAAGTATAAAGCGGTGTACAAAAGGTCACACGTGGGTTAATGTCACCCAGTGTGAACAGAAGCGAACTCTGTTAAATCACAGAGCTGCGCTACCGCAGAACATAAATCCTGGTGCCTGTTTATCTCACAGAGCCCGGCCACAGAGCGCACAGAAAGCGGTCACAGAACTCTGCCCCAAGGACACGGGGTCAGAGTCCCTCTAGACCTTCTGAGCGCGCGGCGTCGCACCTGCGGACGCCACTATAGATGCTGACCATGGAGTGTCGAGCAAGTGCACCGTGGACACTGATGCCTGTCTCAGACTCTGTCCTACCTACACCTAAGCCTGGGCGCTTAACAGGCTAGGCTGCACAACACATGCATACCAAGGGTAGGGGTTTCTTAATGAGTCATTCACCAGGGACATTCATACATGCATACGACACTCACTCCTCATAGTCTGATAATGTAGTCTATACTAGCGCATGGCCAAGCGGCCATGTGAACCTTTTATAGCCGCGTCCTTCCAGGACCTTCCTGGCCTTTCTGATGGTCCAATCCGAGCTGGAGAAGGACCTGAGCATGTGACCTCCGATCTCCAATGAGAAATCGTCCCACGGGCATGCTCAGTGGACCGAAAGGAGGACTTAGTCCCTGGAGTAGCTCGCTGCTGACCGGCATGCATCACTATAGCTGGACCAGAGGTGGCAGCAGCAACCAAACCCACAGAGCTGGTTTGAGCAGAGTGCCAGGACCAAAGAGTCTGCTGATCAGGCTCCTCTGTGGCTGAAGAGGAATGGGAGACTGCCGGATGCAAGGCTCAGGATTCCTGCTGTGCAGCAACAGGAACCCAATGCCTAACATTACCCCCCTCCTAGGGCCCCCTCCCCTCTGAGCCTCGCTATGCTCAAATGCCGCAATAAGGAGCGGAGCGTGGATGTTCTTCACTTGCTCCCAGGCCCGAGCCTCTGGAACATGACACTTCCAATCCACCAAATAAAACTTTTTACCATGCACCACCCTGCATCCCACAATGGCATTGACCTCAAACTCATCCGAAGACAGGTCTGATGTCCCGGTAGATGACTCGGAGAACTGGGCCATGTGCAAAGGTTTAAGGAGGGACACGTGGAAGTTGTCAGAGATAGCCAAGTGTGGTGGAAGGGCCAGACGTTAGACTACCAAGCTGATCTGTTCAAGGACCTTAAAGGGACCAATGTAACGAGGAGCGAACTTAGTGGACTTGACTCGCAGCCTGATGTTACGGGCGGAGAGCCACACTAAGTCGCAAGGGGAGAAGGTGGGAGCAGGATGCCGGTGTGCATCCCCAGAGATCCTCATTCTCTCCTTAGAGGCCCAAATAGCATCCTGGGTGCAGTCCCAAATTTCACTTGCCTCCACGGCCCAGTCTGCCTCCCTAGAGGCTTTATACTTCCGCCTTTACTAAGCAGCAGTTTACCACCCCTGCACGGTGGACCCTGGGCTGCGAACTCACCTTACTATTATTTTATTATTTGGTGCGTTCCGCTAGCCCTAACACTGGTAGTCTCAGTGGGCCTTTCTTCTAAGTTATTGCCAGACTCATGTGGGAAAGTCTCCAGTGCCACTGCTTTAACCTCTGACATTCCCTCTTCCAGCACCTTGCTCCAGCACCACACACGTAGTTTGTGGATCTACTGGCCTACCCCAGGTTGCAGAGTTGTCGTCCACTGGTCCACTACCCATGGCGGAGGTGGAGATTCCAGAGCAGCGCTCACCAAGCTATAGCCTCCAGCTGTGGCCTCTGGGGTGACAATTTGGATTATATCTTCTGCCTCCTTAGTTAGTTCGCTCTGATCCATGGGCCAGTCTTGCTCAGCATCTGTACCGAGCTCCCACTGCACCCTCTCGGTCTCTTCACAGCGCAACATTTTGCAGTGCTCCTTCTCCTTTATGTGCTGCAGTAATAATGGTGAATGTCAATGACTCACTGCTCTCTTCCAGTGATAGTTATAAAATTTGTTCAAAACGGCTTGCATTTAATTGTGGAAACATCAGAAATTAGGCAAAAATTTTGAAAAGGTCACAATTTTCAAACTTCTAATTCTTTTGCCCTTAAACCAGAGTTATGTCACACACAAATGCTTAATAAATAACATTTCCTTATATCTACTTTTTTGCATCATTTTTTAAGCATAATTTTTTTGTTATGAAGTTAGAAAGGTTAAAAGTTGATCAGCAATTTCTCATTTTTCCAACAAAATTTACAAAACTATGTTTTTGAAGGACCACATCACTTTTTAAATGACTTTGGGGGGTCTACGACACAGAAAATACCAAAAAGTGACAATATTCTGAAAACTGCACCCCTCAAAGCCATATTCAATAATTGTATTAATCCTTCAGATGATTCACAGGAATTAAAGCAATGTGGAAGGAAAAAATGAAAATTTCCTTTTTTTATCACAAATTTTACTTCAGCCCCAAATTTTTTGTTTTCACAAGAGTAATAGAAGAATATGGACCCCAATCATCTCTTGAGTATGCTGATACCCCAAATGTGTGAGAAATCTACTGTTTGGGTGTAGAGCAGCGCTAGGTAGGAAAGGAGCATCATTTGAATTTTTGAACTCAAAATTGACTAAAATTAAGAGCGGACGCCATGTCACGTTTGGAGAGCCCCTGATGTACCTAAACCGTGGAAACCCCCCACAAATGACCTTATTATGTAAAGCAGACCCCTCAAAGAATTTTTCTAGATGTGTGGTGAGCACCTTGAACACCCAGGTGCTTCACAGAAGTTTATAACGTTGAGCCGTGAAAATTAAAAGAAAGAAAAAACTCACATTCTTACCACAAAAATGTTGTTTATGCCCCAAATGTTACATTTTCACAAGGATAACAAGGGCAAATGGACCAAACATTTGTCTTGCTATTTCTCCTGAGTTTGTCGACATCCAATATGTATGTGAAAACTACTGTTTGGGCGCACAGCAGGGCTCAGAAAGGAAAGAGCACCATTTGACTTTTCGAATGCAAAATTGGCAAGAAATGAGAGCGGATATCATGTTGCTCATGTACTGCTGCAAAAAATTGATGAAAGATTGCAACACAGGATAGTCTTGATGGTGGACTAGCCACAATCAAGTTCCAAAAAAATTCAAGCTGACCTGCAGGCTAAAGGTGCATAAGTGTCAGTGTAAATTATCTGTCGACATTTGAATGAAATGAAACCCTATGTCAGGAAAGCCAGGATCACCCCACTGCTTATACAGAGATATAAAAAAGCAAAACTGCAGTTTGCCAAAATGTATCTTAGTAAGCCAAAATCCTTCTGGTAAAGTGTGTTATGGACAGAAGAGACCAAGATCAAGCTTTTTAGTATAGCATATCTTTCTACTGTTTCCCAAAAATGGAATGAGGCCTACATAGAAAAGAAAACTCTACCTACAATCAAATATGGTGGAGATTCAAAGATGTTTTGGAGTTGTTTTGATGCTTTAGCCACTGAGGGCCTTGCAAGACATCATGAACTCTGAATATTACGGGTCTCAATGTAGTGCCAAGTGTCTGAAAGCTGGGTTTGCATCCTAGGTCCCGAAATGGATGGAAACAAAGAACTGGAGAGTACATATGAGTGAATTTGTTCGGATTCAGTTCCGAATATGATCGGATTTGAATATTGTTTTTGCAACATTTGTGAAACACAGCCAAAGGTCATTAAGAGTCAATGGGAGTAGAAATTACCAAATATATTCGGAACCAATCATAAGACAAATATTCAGCACAAATAGTGTTCCGATATGGCAAAATCAGATTCGGGGCCAAAATCTGAACAAATTCGCTCATCTCTATTGGAGAGTTCTGAAGTGGCCAGCAATGAATCTGGATCCAAATCCTATTGAGCACCTGTGGAGAGGTTTCAAAATTGCTGTTGGGAGGTGGCGCCTTAAAATATGAGAGACCTGGAGCAGCTTTAAAAAGAAGAGTGGTCCAAAAGTCCATTTGAGAGGTGTAAAAAGCTTGTTGATCAATGTAGGACAGAGCAAAGTACTGTAGTGTGCATCTGCCAGCGCTCTTTAGTCTTTCCCTGTGCATCTGCAATACAGTACTTTTCACAGAGAAAAGTATGCCTGCATATGAGCATGAAGAGGAACACAGTGTGGATGACAAAGGATGTGTCATCCACACAAAGCAGAGAAGCAGGATGGCATCGCAAGGAGAGAGAAGATAGACCATGACTGCCCCACAGGAGAGTATAATAAAAGGTCTTTTTTGTTTTGCAGGATGGCTTGGAGACTTATATACAGCATTCCAGAATGCTGTAACACAGGGCTGAAAGTTGGTGACCGTAGATTATATGGGAAATCCCGATGACAGGTATCCTAATGCTCACTATAGTGGCTGTTTTGACAACATCTAGCAGCAAGATGTTATAAAAAGTACTGTTATTTTACATTTAAGATAAAAAAATAATTAAGTTATATTAAAAGGATAAAGTAAGCAGAAGTTTATGCAGACAAATGAACCCAAGTGCAAAATTTGTATTTGTTAGTGCATTTGCGACATCTCCATCCCCTATAGTTGCACCCTTCAGTAGAAGATGCAGAATGGAAGTCTGTTTTAAATCTTTAACAACTATCCAAGCAGAACAGAGTTAAATCAATTCTGCCAGTGGAGTCAACCATGCAGAGTTTGGGGCCATCGTACCCCCTTCCCTGACCACCCCTGCTAGCGCTAGTTAGAATGAATGTCTTGAATCAGCGTTCTCTTACAGACTGAATACGTCATCCTGTCATATTGTGGTTTATCACAAATAAGGCTGGAGAAGATGAGATTTCTGCAACGTGTTTAAAATGAATTCGCCACTTTGATAGCAGATAATGTTAATCCTTAGTGGTCAAAATCAACAGCTCCCTCGCTGCTCTGGCAATGTGGTATGCCACCCAAGGCACAAGTTCTGCATTCAAATAAATTGGCCAATGATGTTGGCAGACTGGTTATATAAATAAAGAAGAAAACAAACAATAAACAGACAGAACTTTATACATTTGGGTTGGCCAAAATAAAACTAACATCTACAGGGAGAAACTTCTCATCTCCAGTTACTATGTAGTTGTAGTTTTCAAAAATCTTATTTTCGTTTCGTCAATTAAAATGTTAACTAAATATGCAATTAAACAATTAATTAAAATTTATAGATAAATGCTGGAAACCAAAGCACTTTGGCCACTTCCGCTGTAAAACCCTCGGCTTGCTGAGGCTCCAAGGGCTTTTTTTTTTTACATACTTTTTCTACTGGAATTTACATATTAATCTACAAGGTTAAGGCTACGTTCACACGTAGCGGATCTCTTGCGGAAATTACCACGAGAATTTCGAATTCCATTCCACGGGAAAACCGCATTTTAAATTCCCGCGATTTTCCCGTGGAAAAACTAGCATTTTGCAAGCGTTATTAGCTTGCAGAATTGCTAGCGTCTTCCAAGCGATCTGTAGCATCGCTTGGAGAACTGATTGACAGGTTGGTCACACTTGTCAAACATAGTGTTTGACGAGTGTGACCAACTTTTTACTATTGAGGCTGCATATGCGGCATCAATAGTAAAGATAGGATGTAAAAAATAATAATAAAAAAAAATTGTTATTTTTACCTTCCGGCGTCCCGCGCAGCCTTCCCGCCTCTTTCCACACTCCTGGTCCCAGTAATCCTTTGCAAGAATTACCGCGATGACGTCTGTTCTCGCGGGATCGTGACATCTCACGGTCATTTGCGATGACGTTGCTTGAATGACCGCGAGACTTCACGATCCCACGAGAACGGACGTCATCGCTCGCAAAGGATTACTGTGATCGGGAGCATGGAGAGAAGCAGGAAGACTGCGCGGGACGCCGGAAGGTGAGAATAACAATATTTTTTATTTTAAATTCTATTTTTTACAGGGATATGGTACCCAAAGCCCAAAGGACAGTCTCCTCTCCTCCGGATCGTGGGTGCCATCCGCAAATGTTCTGCTTACTTTTCACATGGTGTGAACAGCCACATGCAGAAAGTAAGCAGAACAATGCATTCCTATGGGAGCGGGATCGCCGCAATTCCGCTCAATTAATGAGCATGCAGAGGTTTTTACTGCGAAGCGATTCCGCCGCGGTAAAAACCGCAGCATTAGCACAGCATTGCAGAATCCCATAGGAATGCATGGGATGCTTAATTTTCGCGGCAAAATCGCGTGGTTAAAACCGCCGCGAAAACACCGCCACGTGTGAACATAGCCTAAGGCTTGATATTGAAGCCTTTTCAAAGGGAGACATTTTTCTAAGATTGGTGTAAACACATATCATATTAAAAATAATATCAAGACTGAACACGTTAGAAGTTTAAAAAAATAATGAAAAACACTAATTGCTTATATACAAAATATATAACAATGTAATTAAAACTTAACAAAATAGTATTAAAAAAACATTATGCAGTAAAAAGTACCTTTAATTAAGCAGTCATTAAATAAAAACAAAGAAACTACACATTAAAGCGAATCTGTCACCTCATTATTGGCCTATGAGATGCGGCCACAGCCATCAGGGGCTTATCTACAGCATTCTGGAATACTGTAGATAAGCCCCCGATGTAACCTGAAAGATAAGAAAAACGAGTTAGATTATACTCACCCAGGGGTCCAGTCCGGTCTGATGGGCATCACGGTCCGGCGCCTCCCATCTTCTAGCGATGACATCCTCTTCTCTACTTCTGCCGCCGCTCCTGTGCAGGCGTACTTTACCTGCCCTATGGAGGCAGAGCAGAGTACTGCAGTGCGCAGGCGCCGGACCTCTCTGACCTTTCACGGCACCTGCGCACTGCAGGATTCTGCTCTGCCCTCAATAGGGCAGATAAAGTACGCCTGCGCAGGAGCTGCGGCAGAAGTAAGAAGGAGGACGTCATCGCTAGAAGATGGGATGTGCCAGACTGGACCGCGACACCCATCGGATCGGACCGGACCCCTGGGTGAGTATAATCTAACTCGTTTTTCTTATCTTTCAGGTTACATTGGGGGCTTATCTACAGCATTCCAGAATGCTGTAGATAAGCCCCTGATGGCTGTGGCCGCATCTCATAGGCCAAAAATGAGGTAACAGATTCCCTTTAAAATGACTTAATACTGTAAATTGTAACAAAAGTTTTTTTATTAGAATATTTGGTACATAAAAGTGAACAGTATGAAAATGAAAAAAAAATATATATATATACTGACTTATAGCAAATTTGGTGCCAATATTCAAAAAGGGGACAAAAACTGAACTTGGAAATTATAGGCCAGTGAGTTTAACTTCAACTGTGGGTAAAATCCTGGAGGGTTTTCTAAGAGATACTATACTGGAGTATCTGGAGAAGAATAAACTTATGACCCAATATCAACATGGGTTTACAAGGGACCGTTCCTGTCAGACTAATCTGATAAGCTTTTATGAAGAGGTAAGTTCCGGACTGGACCAAGGGAATGCAGTGGACGTGGTGTACATGGACTTTTCAAAAGCTTTTGATACGGTGCCACACAAAAGGTTGATACATAAAATGAGAACAATGGGGATAGGAGAAAATATGTGTAGGTGGGTTAAGAGCTGGCTCAGGGATAGGAAACAAAGGGTGGTTATTAATGGAGAACACTCGGACTGGGTCACAGTTAGCAGTGGGGTACCACAGGGGTCAGTTTTGGGCCCGCTTCTTTTTAACATATTTATTAATGACCTTGTAAGGGGCATAGAGAGTAGAATTTCAATATTTGCAGATGACACTAAACTCTGCAGGGTAATCAATACAGAGGAGGACAATTTTATATTACAGGAGGATTTATGCAAACTAGAAGCTTGGGCTGATAAATGGCAAATGAGCTTTAATGGGGATAAATGTAAGGTCATGCACTTGGGTAGAACGAACAAGATGTATAATTATGTGCTTAATTGTAAAACACTGGGCAAAACAGTCACTGAAAAAGACCTGGGTGTATGGGTGGACGACAAACTCACATTTAGTGGCCAGTGTCAGGCAGCTGCTGCAAAGGCAAATAAAATAATGGGATGCATTAAAAGAGGCATAGATGCTCATGAGGAGAACATAATTTTACCTCTATATAAGTCACTAGTGCAACCACACTTAGAATACTGTGTACAGTTCTGGTCTCCGGTGTATAAGAAAGACATAGCTGAACTGGAGCGGGTGCAGAGAAGAGCGACCAAGGTTATTAGGGAACTAGGGGGTCTGCAATACCAAGACAGGTTATTACACTTGGGGTTATTTAGTTTGGAGAATCGAAGGCTTAGGGGTGATCTTATTACAATGTATAAATATATGCGGGGACAATACCAAGACCTTTCTAATGATCTTTTTACTCTTAGACCTGTGACGGGGACAAGGGGGCATCCTCTACGTCTGGAGGAAAGAAGGTTTAAGCATAATCACAGACGCGGATTCTTTACTGTACGAGCAGTGAGACTATGGAACTCTCTGCCATATGATGTTGTAATGAGTGATTCCCTACTAAAATTTAAGAGGGGACTGGATGCCTTTCTTGAAAAGTATAATATTACATGGTATATACACTAGTTTCCTTAGTGTTGCGTTGATCCAGGGAGCTAGTCTGATTGCCGTATGTGGAGTCGGGAAGGATTTTTTTTCCCCAATGTGAAGCTTACTGTTTGCCACATGGGTTTTTTTTGCCTTCCTCTGGATCAACATGTTAGGGCAAGTTAGGATAGGATATGGGTTGAACTATATGGACTTAAAGTCTCCCTTCAACCTTAATTACTATGTTACTATGTTACTATGTTACTATATGGTGCAAAAAAAACAAACATGTCCCCAAAACAGCAACAGCAACACAATATCTCCTGTGGAAAACAAAGGCTTATACCGTCATGTTAATGAAAAGAAAATATGGCTACTAAAATGAATGGGAGGAAAAAGTGAGAAAAAAAACTTGCTTGTCCTAAGGTTTAAGCTACAGGGCAGAGATGCAATAAAGGCCCCAATAGACTTTAAATTAAAGCTAGCTGAATCCGTAAATGATAGCGAAATCAGCCGACAGTCTAACTTATATGGAGACCTCCCCCCCAACAGATGATGTCGAGGGAGTTAAGGATCTGGAAATTTTTAGACATAAGACACTGATTGCCAGGAGAGACAGTCAACTTCTTTACCATAAAGAGCACAGGCGCGCCTGGCCGAGCCCAATATTCCTGTATATAGACTATTCCGAGGAGGTGGCTGTCAGGGGCATCTAGGCTTTCCTTTTAGGAAAAGGTTCAGATTCCTGACCCAACTTATATTTAAAATACCTTTGCAAATACAGATAAGTTAGCTGTTGCCCTAGTTGTACACATCCACCCCCACCCACAGCTCTATGCCAACTACAAAAGTAACATGGAATAACTTAATTTATATAAAAAATGGCAAGTTTATTAAATGTTAAGTTTGTTTTTTTTTTAATTATGTGTAAAGTATTTTTCCTTAAAATGATTTGATAGGAGTGCAGGCTGTATTCAATTCAAAACTATTTAAATAGTATGTCGGAATGTTTCTAGCAACAATTATCAGTGTTATATGTCATACTCACAATTGATCTCTAGAGGGCGGTGTTGACATGCAGAAACATTTTTTTTTTACCCTCCGATGTAGACCTAATACACAATATGTGAAACTTAGCGAAAAATAATGTGCTTGCTTATAATAAATGTGGCTCTTTGAGGTGTTTTTTACAATGGCACCTATCCTATCGATAGAAAAAAAACTTCAGCCAGGAAAACAGAGTTTCATCATGCATTATATTCAATGAACTTGCTATATGTTATTCAACCGAAAATTTATTCAATTAAGCAAGATTTATCCTTTCTGTTCTAGTTCTTAAATGGGTGGTCTATTACTGGACAACCCCAGCTTAACTATTTCAGGGCCCATAAAAATTTATAAACAATGGATATTCAAATTCTGTAGCGGAGCTGTTCCAGTGATGTCGTCGGTGTCGCACAGCGCCAGGATGAACAGCCAGGCAGGTATTTATGGGGAGTATAAACATTCAATGATTTTGTGCTCTTTTTAGCTACTTTCTCAAGTCTCATTCTGGCCACCATTTTGCTAGATTTGCATGCAGCGTGGTTACGCAGCAGAGCTCAGCGATCACGGTCGCACTGGAGCAGAGCTCCCGATATACGACCATATAATCTTTCATCCGAGAGACTCTAGTTTATTACGTCACACTCTGATCCAACGCTAATCAGAGTGTGATCATAGTGTGATCCGACACTCTCAGGAGAGGAGATGGAGAAAAATCATTCTCCTTCTTCTCCATTGTGTCAGTCTGTGGAAATCAGACTACATTCAGTTGTCATCCTACAGTTGTGGCAAAAGTATTGACACCCCTGCAATTCTGTCAGATAATACTCAGTTTCTTCCTGAAAATGATTGCAGACACAAATTCTTTGGTATTATTATCTTCATTTAATTTGTCTTAAATGAAAAAACACAAAATGAATTGTCCTAAAGCCAAATTGGATATAATTCCACACCAAACATAAAAAAGAGGGTGGACAAAAGTATTGGCACTGTTCGAAAAATCATGTGATGCTTCTCTAATTTGTGTAATTAACAGCACCTGTAACTTACCTGTGGCACCTAACAGGTGTTGGCAATAACTAAATCACACTTGCAGCCAGTTGACATGGATTAAAGTTGACTCAACCTCTGTCCTGTGTCCTTGTGTGTACCACATTGAGCATGGAGAAAAGAAAGAAGACCAAAGAACTGTCTGAGGACTTGAGAAACCAAATTGTGAGGAAGCATGAGCAATCTCAAGGCTACAAGTCCATCTCCAAAGACCAGAATGTTCCTGTGTCTACTGTAAGCAGTGTCATCAAGAAATTTAAAGCCCATGGCACTGTGGCTAACCTCCCTAGATGTCTCTGGTCAGATGAGACAAAAGTAGAGCTTTTTGGGCAAAGGCATCAACATAGAGTTTACAGGAGAAAAAAGAGGCATTCAAAGAAAAGAACACGGTCCCTACAGTCAAACATGGCGGAGGTTCCCTGATGTTTTGGGGTTGCTTTGCTGCCTCAGGCAATGGACTGCTTGACCGTGTGCATGGCATTATGAAGTCTGAAGACTACCAACAAATTTTGCAGCATAATGTAGGGCCCAGTGTGAGAAAGCTCTGTCTCCCTCAGAGGTCATGGGTCTTCCAGCAGGACAATGACCGAAAACAGCACGTCAAAAAGCACTAGAAAATGGTTTGAGAGAAAGCACTGGAGACTTCTAAGGTGGCCAGCAATGACTCCAGACCTGAATCCCATAGAACACCTGTGGAGAGATCTAAAAACGGCAGTTTGGAGAAGGCACCCTTCAAATATCAGGGACCTGGAGCAGTTTGCCAAAGAAGAAAGGTCTAAAATTCCAGCATAGCATTGTAAGAAACTCATTGATGGTTACCGGAAGCGGCAGGTTGCAGTTATTGTGGCTAAAGGTTGTGCAACCAAGTATTAGGCTGAGGGTGCCAATACTTTTGTCTGGCCCATTTTTGGAGTTTTGTGTGAAATGATCAATGTTTTGCTTTTTGCTTCTTTTGTGTTTTTTCATTTAAGACAAATTAAATGAAGATAATAATACCGAAGAATTTGTGTTTGCAATCATTTTCAGGAAGAAACTGAGTATTATCTGACAGAATTGCAGGGGTGTCAATAGTTTTGGCCACAACTGTAGTGTAGTCCGATGTTTTCCATGGGCTCATTGACTTGCATGGCCAAGCGCAAACCAAACATCAGATCAAACTCAGGCATGCATCGATTTTTTTCTTGGACCGGCTGAAATCGAGGAAAACCTCTGACATTTGCACAGCCCCATGGAATAACAATGGTTTGAGATCTCAAAAGGAATGAAAACATGGTCATTTAAACCTGTTCTAAAACACACCTATTTACAGAGATTTATTAGCAACTTTATTAGAGTGATTCCCCTTCTGGCCCTTCACGTGGATTTCTAAAAGTTGGTATCTTTTTTACTTCAATGACAAATTCACTTCTTCATTCATAATCTCCTTAGTGATGTTATAAATGCCACGTCCGTGGCCAATATACAGTGTTGGAATGCTTTCATTGGGAAGACGACTGGATGAAATTCAACAAACTTAAATGTAAAGTGATTAGCCATTTGTATAAATCACAGTAAATGAGTAGTAGCCGTTTGTAACATTTAATGCCTTTTCACTGGACAGTTGCATCTGTCATCTATAAGTAGTTATGTCTGTTGCTTTGGGGTCCCGTGGGTCTGACTGGCGCTGCTCTCTTCTCTTCATAAAACACCAGGAGATGTGTAATTATCATCTATCATCTCCACACTGCTAGACTTCTTCCTCTACAAATCCTGCAGTTTTTAGGAAATACCATGCAGCCTGGATCGGAATAATTATCTGTGTATTTACTTTTTTTTATAAATCCATAGCTAATGAAAGTGACTGATACTGATGTGAAAATGGCATTATTTATTTCTATAAACTTCAGGCTGTTAGCTTCTGAAAGAAAAAACAGAATATTACAGTGTTTTCCAAAGGCTTACAACTACCACCAAAGTGAAGCAAATCGATTTGATGTAAATCAAGTTTTTGTACAATTTTTGTAAATTCACTGGACCTGGAAAATTGTTTATAGATTTGTGTAAATAACCAACAATGCTTGCTATCACTTTAACCCTTTCGCGCCTGAGCCTGTTTTTGCCTTCGTGACCAGGCTAATTTTTTCAATTCTGACCAGTGTCACTTTATGAGGCCATAACTCTAGAACGCTTCAACGGATCCTGCTGATTCTGACATTGTTTTCTCATGACATATTGTACTTCAGGATAGTGGTAAAATTTCTTAGATATGAACTGCACTTATATGTTAAAAAAATCGAAATTTGGCAATAATTTAGAAAATTTTGCAATTTTCAAACTTTTAATTTTTATGCCCTTAAATCAGAGAGTGATATCGCACAAAATAGTTAATAAATAACATTTTCCACATGTCTACTTTACATCTGCACAGTTTTGGAAACATAATTTTTTTTTTTTAGGAAGTTATAAGGGTTAAAAGTTGACCAGCGATTTCTCATTTTTACAACAAAATTTACAACACCTTTTTTTTTAGGGACCACCTCACATTTGAAGTGAGTTTGGGGGGTCAATATGACAGAAAATACCCAAAAGTGACACCTTTCTAAAAACTGCACCTCTCAATGTACTCAAAACCACATTCAAGAAGTTTATTAACCCTTCAGGTGCTTCACATGAATGAATGGAATGTGGAAGGAAAAAATAAACATTTAACTTTTTTTCACAAACATTTTACTTCAGAACCATTTTTTTTATTTTCACAAGTGTAAAAACAGAAAATGAACCACAAAATTTTTTGTGCAATTTCTCCCAAATACGCCGATACCCCGTATGTGGGGCTAAACCACTGTTTGAGCACACGGCAGAGCTCAGAAAGGAAGGAGTGCCGTTTGACTTTTTCAATGCAGAATTGGCTGGAATTGAGAGAGGACGCCATGTCGCATTTGGAGAGCCCCTAATGTGCCTAAACAGTGGAAACCCCCACAAGTGACCCCATTTTGGAAACTAGACCCCTTAAAGAACTTATCTAGATGTGTCGTGAGCACTTTGAACCCCCAAGTGCTTCACAGAAGTTTATAACGTAGAGCCATGAAAATAAAAAATCATTTTTGTTCCACAAACATGATCTTTTAGACCCCAATTTTTTATTTTCACAAGGGTAACAGGAGAAATTGGACCCCAAAAGTTGTTGTCCAATTTGTCCTGAGTACACTGGTACCCCATATGTGGAAGAAAACTACTGTTTGGGCACACGGTGGGGATCGGAAGGGAAGTAGTGACGTTTTGGAATGCAGACTTTGATGGAATGGTCTGCGGGTGTCATGTCGCGTTTGCAGAGCCCCTGATGTGCCTAAACAGTGGAAATCCTCCACAAGTGACCCCTTTTTGGAAACTAGACCCTCCAAGGAACTTATCTAGATGTGTGGTGAGCACTTTGAACCCCCAAGTGTTTCACTAAAGTTTATAATGTAGAGCCGTGAAAATAAAAAAATCATTTTTTTTCCACAAAAATGATCTTTTAGCTCCCAATTTTTATTTTCACAAGGGTAACAGGAGAAATTGGACCCTAAGAGTTGTTGTCCAATTTGTCCTGAGTACGCTGGTACCCCACATGTGGGGGGGACCACTGTTTGGGCACACGGTGGGGCTCGGAAGGGAAGTAGTGACATTCTGGAATGCAGACTTTGATGGAATGGTCTGCGAGCGTCATATTGCATTTACAGAGCCCCTGATGTACCTAAACAGTGGAAACCCCCAATTCGAATTCCAACCCTAACCCCAACACACCCCTAACTCTAGCCCTAACCCTAGCCCTAACCCTAGCCCTAACCCTAATCCTAGCCCTAACCCTAACCCTAGCCCTAACCCTAGCCCTAACCCTAGCCCTAACCCTAGCCCTAGCCCTAACCCTAACCCTAGCCCTAACCCTAACCCTAACCCTAGCCCTAACCCTAGCCCTAACCCTAGACATAGCCCTAGCCTGCCTACCTGCTTTTTTTTTCTTTACTTTTTTTTTATTTTTGTGTTTTTTATTTTTTGTATTTTTGACTCATAGTAACGCCACTTCTCCTCTGATCTCACACTGGCAGATGATCAGAGGAGAAGCAGCGTTACTATGTGACAAGATCGCTGCCCAGCACATAGTAACGCCACTTCTCCTCTGATCTCACACTGACAGATGAGCAGAGGTGAAGCAGCATTACTGTGTGACAAGATCGCTGCCTGACACAGCTGTGCCAGGCAGCGATCAGCTGTGCCAGGCAGCGATCTAGTCACACTGTAACGCTGCTTCACCTCTGCTCATCTGTCAGCATGAGCTCAGAGGAGAAGTCGCGTTATAATGAGGGAGATCGCTGGGAAACAAGCAGCTTTCCCAGCGAGCTCTCTCATTGGCTGCTGTGACGCGACGTCATCAGGACCTGAACCAATCAGGTCTCGATGACGTCGGGGTTCCCAGCATGCATTGTGCACCGGGATCCCCGCGTTATAAGGTATGAGGGGGTCCCGGGGGGCACAAAACCGCCGACAGTAGATAAACGTCGGCGCTGCACAAAGCCCAGCAAGCGCCAACGTTTATCTACTGTGGGCGGTCGCGAAGAGGTTAATGCAAAAAAGTGCACCTACCATAACCTTGAGTATGGCCAGAAAAGTTTTGTAATATTGCCTTCAGCGATCACATCATACGGTGTAGCTCAACTAATCAGGAAGGACCCGCGTATCCTGTATAAAAGCATAGGCAGGGAATGCAGTAGCAGACATTTAGGGTGAAATCTATATAATGAGAAGATGTCACAGCTTAAAAATAATGATGCTATAAGGGCACGTAAAGCGCAAGTGAGGTCTTATCCAAGGTAGGCAGGAGTAGTAAACATGTATTATATGCTCACATGATGGGGCTGTGTGTGGCACAACCTCTGTAAGGTGTCTACTATCAGCTGATGCAATATCCAAGGGGATCCAACATACCAAATTAATAGAAAAAAGTAGATTTACGTTGCACTGCTGAATTCCAGTCAAGGATCCATGGGTCAAGGAATGTTAAAGTGGTTTATAGTCAACGCATTTCAAAGTCATCAGGTTCCTTCTTCAGATCACAAAATGAACATGTACATGTGGTTGTACTGAAGAAGAATGGTGATTTCTTTGAAACGTGTGGACAATAATCCACTTTGACATTGTTTGGTCCATGGATCCTTGGAAATTCAGCAACGCAGAAAATCTGCTTTCCTGGCATATTGACAGTTTAGTAATAGACCTATAGAAAGCTGTCATAGAAAATATTAAGATCCATAAAGCCAATGTACTGTAGTAATTAGGCAATCACCCCCTCCCCTCCTCTTTTCTCACACAGAACTGCAGCAGGAGAAAGAGCTTACAATCTGTAAACTTCTTTTTGTAATAGGAAGAGTTAACCATTGAATATCCCATTGAAGCCAAGACTCTCTGATGTGAACAAACAATTAAGGCAGGATACTGTTGTGAGTTCATTTTCCCCTTCGTCACTGAGGTCTGGTAAACTCCCTATTCTGGTAAAGGAAGGTAATGAGCCTGATTATCAGGCACCTGAGTCTAATGAGGATGACTGGCTGAGTGGAGTCACTGACTGGATATAAGGCTGCCGACGCCCTTCTGCCCTGCGGGTGATTTCTCTGTGGACTTCTAGGACACCAGTCTGATTCCTGCTTCCCTAAAGCTAAGTTTTCTGCTTTGCCTGTTTGCATTTATGTTTTGTTTTTGTTTTCCTTGCTTTTCTGGATTCTGCCATTCCCTGCTGGGATGAGCTGAATCTCCTTTTGCCGGTTGCTCTGTCTTCAGAATATTCCTGAGTGCTGACATAGCTTTTTTGAAGCCTAGCATCTTCAGGGCCTTTTTCACTGTCAGTCTGTTGGCTCTTATTTTCATAGGGTTTTTCACGGATTGCAGACAGCAGCCTTCCTGTCCTTTCCTATCTAGGTAGTTTGGGCCCCGTCTTTGCTCAGTCTATCTTTCTGTCTGTGTTAGTTTTTTCATCTTGCTTCACCGTCATTATATGTTGGGGGCTGCCTATTGCTTTGGGGTCTGCTCTGGAGCAGTTGAGATTTCCCCTTTCTTTCTTTAGGCTTATTTAATTCTCCGGCTGTGATCGAGGGGTCTAGGGCATCGTAGGAACCCCCCACGGCTACTGTTAGTTGTTGTGATAGGATCAGGGGTCTGCAATCTGATAGCTGCCAACTGCTCTGGTTTTCTGGACTTAGCTGGCATTTCTGTTTTTGCCTCCTACGGTGACTCATTCATAACAGGATACATTTTGTGAGATTGGACGTGAAGTCTGGCATTTCTTTGATTAGAGGAGGGGCAGTGGGCTCTCTCCAGGATGAGCTGCTATGATGAAAGAAGTTCCACAAGCTTTGTATCTCAGAAGGAAAATTATGAATATTGGGGTTTGTATAGATCCGATAGTGATGGGACATATGTTTTCAACTTCAGGACTAATAGGGAAATAATATGCATATTTTTCAGAACTGTGGCACTTGCCTATAAGCGCCAAATCAGTGGTGGCCAGAAAGCTGACAATAGCCATGCCATATGTACTATCTATGGAAAGGTAAAATCCCCCCCAAAAAAAAATATGGCTGCAATCCTGAACATCTGTAATCTTCAGAAGATATCTCATAAGTGGGGAATTTCATAAAACCCTGAAAGACTGAGAACATCCCACAACCCAGCCCACATAATGTCATCAATGGGGGTTTGTGCATGTAGCTCAGGTGCTGATATAAGGACAAGAAAAATAATTATCTGGGTTTAATGTTAAGGAAGGTACATAACAGTTTAGGCTTGATCCACATTAACTATACGTCTTCAGTTGGGTAGCATCCATCTGCTAAGCCGAACCATCTGTCTGGTGCAATCCCCATTAGGATGTGCTCCACTATTGTCAATGCCATCCAGTGTACATCTAGCCGCATGTATGAAATCCTTGACCAGCCGGTCGAGGGTGCATACTGCTGTGCGAGATGTGAGCACGTTGTGCATTTGGAAGCCCAGATACTGGATCTAAATGTGCAGCTGGCAACACTGAGATCCATAGACAATATGGAAAGGAGTCTTCTGCTCACTGAGCAGACGCTCAATGGGATATATGAGGGGGGGATTCTAGGTTGAAGCTGCAGGACAGTGAAGCAGCTAGCTGGGTGACAGTTAGAAGGCGGGGTAGAGGGAAGAGTCCCAGGGAGGCAAGTTCTGATCTGGCACACCCCAATAAGTTTGCTAAGTTGTCAGATGAGGGGAGTGACAGTGCAAGAGTAGCACTGCTGCAGCAAGGCATGTCCTCTGAAAGCCAGAGGAGTGTCTGCTCCAGTAAGGGGAGAAATAGAAGAGCAAGGCAGGCCGTACAGGTGCTGGTAGTGGGGGACTCAATTATTAGGGGAACAGATAGGGCAATCTGTCACAAAGACAGGGATCGTCGAACGGTGTGCTGCCTACCTGGCGCTTGAGTCCGACACATCGCTGATCGGGTTGACAGATTACTGGTAGGGGCTGGTGAGGATCCAGCGGTCATGGTGCACATTGGCACAAATGACAAAGTTAGAGATAGGTGGAAGTTCTTTAAAGATTATTTCAGGGAATTAGGCTGAAAGCTTAAATCAAGGACCTCCAAGGTGGTATTTTTGGTAATACTTCCTGTACCATGTGCCACGTCAGAGAGGCAACTGGAGATTAGGGAGGTTAATAAGTGGCTCAGTAATTGGTGTAGGAAGGAGGGGTTTGGGTTCCTGGAGAACTGGGCCGACTTCTCAGTTGGCTACAGGTTGTACGCTAGGGATGGGCTGCACCTCAATGGGGAGGGTGCAGCTGTGCTGGGGGGAGAAAATGACTAGAAGGTTGGCGGAGTGTTTAAACTAGGGACTGGGGGAGCGTATTCCTTTTATAGGAGGGGAAGACAGTGCAGATAGAGACCTGGGCACAAATAATGAAATTGGGGGTGGGGTGGCATGGGGGTGGAATTAGAACAGTTAACAATTTAAGAAAGAATAGAGGTACAGAGAGATACATAAAGTGCATGTATACTAATGCCAGAAGCCTCGCCAACAAAATGGAGGAATTAGAATTAATTTTGTTGGATCAAAATTATGACATGGTGGGGATATCTGAGCCATGACTGGGTGGTTCATTTACAGGGCTATAGTCTGCTCAGAAATGACCGTACAAATAAATGAGGGGGAGGCGTGTGTCTATATGTAAAATCATCCTTAAAACCCATATATGAATCTAATGAAAATGTAACGTCCTGTGGGTGGAGATAAGAGGAGGGGGAAAATAATAAATTACTGATAGGGGTTTGTTATAAGTCTCCAAAAATAATGGAAGCAACAGAGAATATCCTCATAAAGTAAATAGATGAAGCTGCGACTCAAGGAGAAGTCATTATTATGGGGGACTTCAACTACCCTGAAATACATTGGGGAACCGAAACCTGCAGTTCCAGCAAAGGTAATAGGTTTTTGACAACTATGAGAGACAATTACCTTTCACAACTGGTTCAGGACCCAACAAGAGGGGGGCACTGCTAGACCTAATATTGACCAACAGGCCAGACCGCATATCAAAAATAAGGGTTGAGGGTCACTTGGGTAATAGTGATCACAAGATAATAAGTTTTCATGTATCCTTTAATAAGATGTGTAGTAGAGGGGTTACAAGGACACTAAACTTCAGGAAAGCAAATTTCCAACGGATGAGAGATGATCTTGGTGCAATTAACTGGGATGATATCCTGAGACATAAAAATACACAAAGAAAATGGGAGACGTTTATTAGCATCTGGAATAGGACTTGTGCACAATATATACCGTATGGGAATAAACATGTTAGAAATAGGAGGAAACCACTATGGCTAAATAGAGCTGTAAGGGGCGCAATAAGAGATAAAAATAAAGCATTTAGAGAATTAAAGCAAGTAGGTAGTGATGAGGCATTAACTAAATACAGAAGATTAAATAAATTCTGTAAAAAGCAAATCAAGACAGCAAAGATTGAGACAGAGAGACTCATTGCCAGAGAAAGTAAAAATAATCCCAAAGTATTCTTTAACTACATAAATAGTAAGAAACTAAAAAATGATAGTGTTGGCCTCCTTAAAAATAGTCAGGGTGAAAAGGTGGATGAGGATGAGGAAAAAGCCTATATGCTAAATGACTTTTTTTCAACAGTATTTACACAAGAAAATCCCATGACTGATAACGTGATCAATGATAACAAAAATTTTCCATTAAATGTCACCTGCTTAACCAAGCAAGAAGTGCGGCGGCGTTTAAAAATCAATAAAATTGACAAATCCCTGGGCCCGGATGGGATACACCCCCGAGTACTGCAGGAATTAAGTACAGTCATAGATAGATCATTTATTTTTAATCTTTAAAGATTCCATAATAACAGGGTCTGTACCACAGGACTGGCGTATGGCAAATGTGATGCCAATATTCAAAAAGGGGACAAAAACTGAACTTGGAAATTATAGGCCAGTTAGTTTAACCTCAACTGTGGGTAAAATCTTGGAGGGTTTTCTAAGCGACACTATACTGGAGCATCTGAAGAAGAATAACCTCATGACCCAATATCAGCATGGGTTTACGAGGGACCGTTCCTGTCAGACTAATATGATAAGTTTTTATGAAGAGGTAAGTTCCAGACTGGCCCAAGGGAATGCAGTGGACGTGGTGTACATGGACTTTTCAAAAGTTTTTGATACGGTGCCATGCAAAAGGTTGATACATAAAATGAGAACAATGGGGATAGGGGAAAATATGTGTAAGTGTGTTAAGAGTTGGCTCAGGGATAGGAAACAAAGGGTGGTTATTAATGGTACACACTCAGACTGGGTCACGGTTAGCAGTGGGGTACCACAGGGGTCAGTATTGGGCCCGCTTCTTTTTAACATATTTATTAATGACCATGTAGGGGCATAGAGAGTAGAATTTCAATATTTGCAGATGACACTAAACTCTGCAGGGTAATCAATACAGAGGAGGACAATTTTGTATTACAGGAGGATTTATTTAAACTAGAAGCTTGGGCTGATAAATGGCAAATGAGCTTTAATGGGGATACATGTAAGGTCATGCACTTGGGTAGAACAAACAAGATGTATAATTATGTGCTTAATTGTAAAACACTGGGCAAAACTGTTACTGGAAAAGACCTGGGTGTATTGGTGGACAACAACCTCACATTTAGTGGCCAGTGTCAGGCAGCTGCTGCAAAGGCAAATAAAATATTGGGATGCATTAAAAGAGGCATAGATGCTCATGAGGAGAACAAAATTTTACCTCTATAAAAGTCACTAGTGCGACCACACTTAGAATACTGCGTACAGTTCTGGTCTCCGGTGTATAAGAAAGACATAGCTGAACTGCAGCGGGTGCAGAGAAGAGCGACCAAGGTTATTAGGGAACTGGGGGGTCTGCAATATCAAGACAGGTTATTTCACTTGGGGTTATTTAGTTTGGAAAATCGAAGGCTTAGGGGTGATCTTATTACAATGTATAAATATATGCGGGGACAGTACAAAGACCTTTCTAATGATCTTTTTACTTTTTTCTTAGACCTGTGACGGGGACAAGGGGGCTTCCTCTATGTCTGGAGGAAAGAAGGTTTAAGCATAATCACAGATGTGGATTCTTTACTGTAAGAGCAGTGAGACTATGGAACTCTCTGCCATATGATGTTGTAATGAGTGATTCCCTACTAAAATTTAAGAAGGGTCTGGATGCCTTTCTTGAAAAGTATAATATTACAGCGTATATACACTCGTTTCCTTACTATTGCGTTGATCCAGGGAGCTAGTCTGCTTGCCGTATGTGGAGTCGGGAAGGAATTTTTTTCCCCAATGTGAAGCTTACTGTTTGCCACATGGGTTTTTTTTGCCTTCCTCTGGATCAACATGTTATTGCAGGTAAGGATAGGATATGGGTTGAACTAAATGGACTTAAAGTCTTCCTTCAACCTTAATAACTATGTTACTATGTTACTATCTCTGCCATCATAGTAAATATCTTTTTTATCATCTTTATTGTATGTAACTGTATATGCTGTATTGTTTTATCCCCTTTGTAGATTCGTTTGTATATTTTTCATAAACGCTGCCTATTTTTCAGAATTAAATATAAAATTTAATAGTTCCGTAGTAGTACTATAATATAGATAGTACTCTTTGACTCTACCAGTCATTTATACTGGCTGACTGGATGCCTGATTTCTGGTAGTGTATGGCTTCAGGGTGCGGTTTACAGAACAAAAGGAACAGAACTATCACATACATATATAATATATATATATATATATATATATATATATATATATATATTTTTTTTTTTTTTTTTTTTTCTTTTGGGTGGGCCATTTTTATGGATACACCTAAATGAAAAACAATAGTGTGCTTGGATTTAACTTAAATTTATTCTTTCAATAACAAATTTCTCTTTGTTTACGGCTATTGACATGTCACAGAGGCTAACATGTGAAGAGCTGATAGAAATTGTGTTGATGTCTGGTGAACGCAGTACCCGGGTCATTGCAGTAGATTTCAATGCAAGACACCCTACTCAAGAAAACTGTCACCATTCCCATTTTATTTATGTTTTTCCATATAAATGGCCAACCCAAAAAAGTTTGCCTCATCACTGAACATAATGTTCTGTGTAAACTGAGGGTCCTGTTCCAATTTTTGTTTTGCCCATTCTACAAATTCAGCGCCGATCTGGTTCACCAACCATTCCCATTTTACTTAGGTGTATCTATATAAATGGCCCACCCTGTATGTGTTTGTATATACCATACCCTCACTGTTAGTTCTCCAATAACCGGCCTATCAGTCGTAACAGCCACAGCCTTATCTATTAATAGTTGGACAATCGTTATTGTCCTGGCGATAGGGGGCAGCAGAGCTCTGTTTGTGACAAAAAGATAACAGCATGGTGGGTTTAGTTACAACTCCCTGGCTGTGATTTTTGACAAATGGTGGCAGTGGTGGGATTTTGCATGATCTCTCTGGTGTCATCCCTTGACAATTGGTCACAGTGGTGGGATTCTGCATGGACTCCGCAATGTCATCCCTTGACATAAGCCATAAAGCAATAAAACAGTGAATAAATTGTACCAATTGTGTGTGGCACCACAGCAGTGAAAATCAGTTGCCATCACTTTACCCATATCCATATCAAAGAAAAGGAGAGAAGCGGGGGATCTGGATAGCACTACCAAAGAAGTGGATCAAATAGTTACCACTGAGAGATTACCATACAAATTAACTTAATTAATGCTACGTGTTTCAGAGCTGATCTAGCTCCTTCTTCAAGCATGTATATATTATGAAATACATAATTAATTTACATTTTATTGCATGAAATAAGTATTTGATGCAATAGAAAGATAGGGCTTAATATTTTATATTGAAAAATTTTATTTGCAGTCACAAAGGTCACACATTTCCTGTAGTTCTTGATCAAGTTTGTGCACACTACAGTAGGGATTTTGGCCCACTCCTCTATATAAATTTTATCCTGAACTTTCAGATTTTAGGGCTGTCCCTGGGCAACATTGATTTTCGGCTCCCTCCAAAGATTTTTTATATGGTTCAGATCTGGAGACTGGCTAGGCCACTCAAGGACCTTGAAATGCTTTATATGGAGCTACTTCTTGGTTGCCCTGATTATGTGTTGCCGGTCATTGTCATTCTGGAAGACCCAGCAATGACCTATTCAATAATCTTACTGAGGGAAGGAGGTTGTTGGCTAAAATCTTGCAATACGTGACCCCATCCATCCTTCAATACGGTGCAGTCATCCTATCCCTTTTGCAAAAAGCACCCCCAAAGCATGATTTTCCCCCCACAATGCTTCATAGTTGAGACTTGTGGTTGTACTCATCCTTCTTCTTCTTCCAAACACGGCAAGTGGAGTTGATACCACAAAGTTCTATTTTGGTCTCATCTGACCTTCTCCCATGCCTCTTCGGAATCATCCAGATGGTCAATGGTGAGCTTCAAATGGGCCTGGATATGTCCCGGGATGAGCAGGGGGACCTTGTGTGCCCTGCAAGATTTTAATCCATGACAGCGTAGTAATAAGACTGTGGTCCCAGCTTTCTTCAAGTCATTGAAAAGGTTCTCTCATGTAGATCTGGGCTGATTCCTGACCTTTCTCAGAATCACCCTTACCTCTCAAGGAAAGATTTTGAATGGAGATCCATATAGAGGGAGATTGGCAGTCATCTTGTCTTTCTTCCATTTTCTAATAATAGTGCCAACAGTAGTTGCCTTCTCACCAACCTGCTTGCCTATTGCTCTGCAGCCTATCCCAACCTTGTGCAGGTATGCAGTTTTTGTCCATGGTGTCCTTAGACAGCTCTTTGGTCTTGGCCATGATGGTGAGGTTGCAGTATGATTGATTGAGTGTCTGTACAGGTGTCTTTTATACAGACAACAAATTCAAATAAGGTGCAATACAGTAATGAGTGTGGATTAGGAGAGCTTGTAAAAGAAAAACTAACAGTTTTGTGACACACATAATTCTTGCTGGTTGGTAAGTGATCAAATACATACTTATTGCATGCAATAAAATGCATTTTAATTATTTAAAAATCATAAAATGTGATTTTCTGTTTTGTATTTATATTTATATCTTTCCATTCTTTGCAAGTGGGAACACTTGAAATCGGTAGTGAATCAAATGCTTATTTTTCCACTGTATGTCCAGAAATGGTGCCAAAAAATGAAAGAAAATAATATTTAGGCATTGCTGAATTGTGGAGATGTTTCATTGTGGAGATGAACACTGCATATGTTTGTTATTGACTTCTTGTGTACTACATGTACTTTGCAAGAACATTAGGGACTAAATGGGTATTGCACAGACTACCCTCTCTACACCAGGGGCAGACAACCTTAGCTAGTTGGCAATTAGAGATAATTGATTCTATGTGTGCCTGCACTCTGCCAAAAAGCCTGTATGCATTCAAAACCCATGTCTGTGGGAATAATGTGCCTAAAATAATATTTTCTACTCATCAATTGTGTATGTGGGAGCAGTGGTGCCCAAAAATACATTTTTCTAATTTACAACTGTGTCTGTGGGAGTAGCATGTATAAAACAAATTGTTCTACTGTTCAGTTATTTATGTTGGAGTAGTGTACTTTTAAGCCTCTTTTTTACTCTGCATCCATGTGTCACAATTAGAGATGAGCGACTTTGCCTTTTTTAGGGTCGAGGCGGGTTTCGTGAAACCCGACTTTCTCAAAAGTCGAGTCGGACGAAATCGTCCGACTATTGGGACAAGTCAAAGGTCCAACTGAAACACGAAACCCAATGCAAGTCAATGGGGAAGCAAAGTCGGCAGGGAGTGGAGGACAGTGAACACACCTACATGACAGACCTCTTTTTTAAAGTGCACGAAAACTCTCTCTCTCTCCCCCCAGACGCTGCACATGTCATCTCGTTGCCCACAGTGTGCGTCCTTGCTCAGTGGCTGAAAAAAGTCACATGCAAGCATTTTGGGAAATCCGACTTTGGCGCTCTTTTTGCCGACCGAATTGCTGACTTCACGCTGTGGTCGGGTTTCGATCGGCGAAACCCGGCTATGCCATTAGTCGGAGACTTATGAATCTGGCCGACCTGTTTCACTCAACTCTAGTCACAATCCATGTTTGGATCTGTGGCAGATCTGGGTTCACATATAACCTTTTTTTTTCCCTCACTAGCCCTGCACCTATCCCTTACTAGGGAACTGGCTAGTGCGGACACTTGTCCCACCGCTGTACTAATATAATGCTAGGGAAAATAATGAACAGGGAAAAACAAACAACTTAGCTTTCTCTGTTGCCAATGCTCCTGATAGGTGCAGGGCAAGTGAAGGACTAGTTATCCTGGTCGGTGACAGGTGAATTACCTGTATAGGGAACGTTAGGAGTGTTCAGGGACACAGCCTCAGGAGAGTGCAGGAGGTGTCCACATCCCCATTCCCTATTGTAGGGCCCACCGTTGTAACTGTGTCCCCGGTGTTCCCTTGTCTGTCTTGTCGTTCTAGTTACCGACCTGCTGGTCGCGTCACACAGGACAAATCCTGGTGAGCCCTGGACCTAAGGCAGACCTTTGCCCAATTGCTGCAGACCCTCACTGATGAGCTTAGGGTGCTGCGCGGTGAGGTGGTCCAGCAACTGCAGCTGTTGGTGGGCTTTGGGGGCTTGGTTCTCTCCCTGACAGGTTTTCTGGAAGGAGAGATAAATTCTTGGTTTTTCAGGAGGCCTGCAAGTTATTCTTCAGGCTCCATCCTCGTTCATCAGGGAGTGAGGAACAATGGGTGGGAATCATTATGTCCCTTCTTAAGGGGCATCCCCAATCCTGGGCCTTCTCCCTGCCGGTCGATTCACCATCCTAAAGATCAGTGGATGAGTTCTTTGCGGCATTGGCAATGGTGTATGGAGATCCTGATGGCATCTCCCTGGCGGAAACCTGACTCCGTAAGATCAAGCAGGGAGGCCGGCTTGCTGAGGAGCACTGCTCAGAGTTCAGGAGGTGGGCTACTGACACGCAGTGGAATAGCCCTGCACTTAGGATTCATTTTGTGCAGGGCCTGTCTCCAAAGATGCAGATACTCTCGTGCAGTACGCCGCCCCCGAGTCGCTGGAGGCCGCCATGTCGCTTGCCATCTGGGTAGATAGATGCCTCAGGGAGAGACATACACCATATGTGCCCCCTATAGTCCTCACTAGGGAGGAGGACACACCAGTGTGGACTGAGGAACTCATGCAGCTTGGAGTAGTTGGTGCTAAAAAGGGGTTGCCTGCGGTTCGCCGTGGTGTGGGGGTATGTTTTTCCTGTGGGCAGCCTGGCCATTTTATAGGAGCCTGCCCAGTGTGTGCCAAACCCTCGGACGAACCCATACAAGTAGGAGGAGCTAGTTTTTAAACAGTGTCACCTACGGTTCGTGGAGTGGTGAGGGCATGTTTTTACTGTGGGCAGACTGACCATGTCCTAAAGGCCTGCCCAGCATGCACCAAATTATCTGTTTCAGCTAAGAAGCCGCGTTCCCCTGGTCGTGTGGAGGGAGACAACCAGGGAGTGTATATTTCCTCCATTTTGTCCTCTCAGAGAACTTTATCACCTGAAGTTGTGGTTGGCGGGGTACCTGAGAGCATATCGGTGATTGTGGACAGTGGAGCGGAAGTCAATTTGGTGGACACTTCCTTTGTCCGGACTCATGGTCTGAGGTGTAGGACGCTAGCCAATCCCCTAAGCATCCAGGCCATTGACTCTGTCCCACTGAGCCAGGGGAGGTTGACCCAAGTCATGGATAACATGCATCTGCATATAGGGACTCATCATAAGGAGTCCCTGTCATGCTACGTCTTGGAGGGAATGACAGTACCTATTGTTTTAGACCTTCCTTGGTTGAAAAAACACAACCCAGTAATTGATTGGCGGTCTAGGGAAGTAGTCGGCTGGGGTCAGTCGTGTGAGGGCTGCTCCCTGGGGGCTACTGTCTCTGCCGTCTTTCTACAACCGTCCCCTTCTTCTCTAGTGGGGCAGCAGAGGTGCTGCTGGGGAGTAGGGGCAAGTCTCAACCCTCACCATTAGCCAACCCTGAGAGGTGGAGGCCTCGTAGGAGGAGGGGTCAGAGGAGGGTGGTGGTTCCCTCTGTGAATTGCAGGGGTGTGAGTGTGGTGACACAGGGGGACGCCTCTGTTGCCGGTTCCGTAAAGATTTCACCGTCTTGTGGCAAACATATGTGTGGCAATAAACGTTCAGATCCGGACCTGTGTGTGAACGAGTATGTATGGGTGGCCACCATAAACATCCAATGGAAGTGTGCTGCTGGGGTCTGGAGTTCTCAGGTGATCAGGCCGTATCGGGTGTCGGCCATTCTCGGCCCTGGGACTTACCAGTTGGAGTTACCCCCAAATATGCCCATACACAACTCGTTCCCCAGGTCGGTGCTCTGGAGTTTTTTGGTGCCTCCGGAGCATACTTTGCCACTTCCATCTGCCCACGTTTGCCATAAACCTGAGAGTCAGGTAGTTGCTGAAGTGAACTCTGGTGGATCTGGGCGTCCTCACTGCAGGTGGTTTTCCGGTGAGGTGCGGTGTTGAGGGTCCAGAGGCCCCTCATTGAGAGGGAGGTACTGCTAGTCACGTCACACAGGACAAGTCACTACGTGACACCATTTATATGAGTAAGTAAGCCACTCCTTTATTCAGCGCCCATGTTTGTGGGAGTACTGTGCCTTAAAAACACTTTTTTTCTCTGCAGCTATGTCTGTGAGAGTGCTGTGCCTAAAACACTTTTTTTTTTACTCTGCATGTGATGGAAATGAGTGTTCATTCTGATGACATACATCTCTTCCACAGTCCATAAGATTCTTTTCATGCCCGTATTGATTGATTCAGACTATTTCTGGTCATCTGTAGACATAAATTCCCAAAATAAGTCAAAATTAACTGGTTTAATGACAATGTGCAGTTTACTGTACTATCCATGTGTATGCGGTAGTCGTGGGAGTGACCTTCATCTTTCAACCGAAGCCAATTCAAAATCTTTTAAAACCATCCAAAACATTTTTCTGAGGCCAATTAAAGTTCTTGCTTTGTCCCACCTTGTTGTATTTCTCATCAATTGTCAGTATCATCTGATGGAAATACCAGGCACTCAGGGTCCTATGCTGAAATCCAAAGAAGGATTTTTGTTCAGAAGCCCATAATATTGTTGGTGTTTGGATAACAAATAAAGTTTTGTTAGTAGAAAAACTAAAAGTTTGTTGAAAAGCTGTAGCTGTAGCTTTAAGGCTTTGGGTGCTTATGAAGTGATTGGCCGTCACCGCGTGACCCGGCCTGTAGAACCACGTATCATGGGTGGCTGCTACATTCTCCTCTGCTTAGCAAAAGTACAGGATGCAGCTCGAGTGAGGGACAGTGTTAGCTTCTGTGTGTGTACTCTGCCAAAAAGCCTCTGTGTGTATTCAGCACCTGCCTCTGTTTAAATACTTTGAGTACAAAAAGCCTGTGTGAGTGTACTCATCAAAAAAGCCTCTGTAGGGGAAATTTGCAAAACAGCCTCTTTTATTTATTTCAATTTGAGGACGCCCCAAAATATTGGGAATGGCCAATAGAATGACCAAACTGCGATGGAGTATAACACTGGGTGGGTGCAGCTGGTATACTTCTCTATTCAGCCAAAGGTACTGACAAGTCTTGTGGGATCCATAATAAACGTGAGCTTACCCACGTTGGCTGTGGCCAGGCAGATGCGGTTATCTGTGATCGATCACACCCACTACCGTGCTAAACTTACGTTCCAACAGTCAGGGCTCCAGGTGAAAGAGTCTCAGTGGGACCCTTTAACATACACCACGATTCACGTTTCAAATATATGGCAGAGAAATATAGATATAGTGCTGTGTTATAGGCACCACAGAGTCTTCCATATACTTTAATGGGCCCCATATCTTACTCCATTCAGTATTACGGGCTCGATATATTACTTTGTATAAGTATAATGGGCCCCATATAGCAATATATACAGTATAATGGGCCCTATATATTAATCTATACAGTATAATGGCCTCCATTTAAAACTTCATAAAATATAATGGGCCTCATGTATTATTCTATACAGTATAATGGCCCGACAGAGTGCTCCATACAGTATAATAGTCCCAATATATTGCTCCATTCAGTATAAGGGGCTCCATATGTTGCTCAATATAGTATAATGGGGCCCATATATTACTCCATACAGAATAGTGGGCCCCATATATTAATCTATACAGTATATTGGGCCCATTTATTGCCCCACACATAAAAAATAAAAAATCAGGTACTCCGTTTCCTCCCACATTCCAAAGACATACTGATAGGGAATCTAGATTGTGAGCCCCATCGGGGACAGTGCGATAATGTGTGCAAATTGTAAAGCGCTGCGGAATATGTTAGCGCTATATAGAAATAAAGATTATTAAAATAAATAATCAAATGATTACCTCTCCCTTTCCCCAGTGCTTTGGGCTCCTCAATGTCTCATGACACTCTGCAATACTCAGCACAAAGGGCATGCTGTAGTGCCGTTACCACACCCTATGAGCTAAGATGTCACAGAGCTCAGACACAGATGGGGGTTGATGGGAGAGGGAGCATCAGCATTGTTTTCAATTGTATAGGCATCAAGGATGCCGAAAAAGTTGAATGTACAATGAAGGAGGGCTCACTGTCCCCATAGAGTGCTTGTGTCCCCAATGGTGAGTGTGTCCCCCTGTTTGTCCAGTGCCCCGACACTTGCCCGGGTGGCTGGGTGATAGCACCGTCCCTACCGACAGTACAAGTGCCGCAGGGCAGGCCAGCTCCTCCAAAGTGTAAAAGGCAAGTTCAGGCCATGTGTCCATTTTGGAGACCCAGAGGTTAAGTGGGGCAGACCTATCATTCAGTACGTGGATATGTGTGGACACATACTCTTCCACCATGTTGTTGAAGTGTTGCCTCCTGCTAATATCAATTGTATCAGATGGCTGTGCTGGATGTGGAGGAAGGTTTTACACATTTCACGCAGGTTTAGCCTCATTTCTGAGATGGTGCTGGTGCCCCAGCTGCATTGGCTACTTTCACCCCCTCCTCTGCCTTGTTCTTCCACTGAGCCCTCACGGTCAGGTGTTAAAGCCTTCACTAGTGCATCTATATTCCCCCTCTTTCCTTTCCTGCTTCAGGGATGGAAATAAAGAAGGTGCGTTGTCCTTGGGATACAGCAGGGTTGCCTCCCAGTAATCAGCACTGGTAACAATTCTGGTAAATCAGATGGCCTTGACTCCATGTGAGGTCTAGGACCTCATCATACCCATTGCATCATGGCACCTCTCAAGTCTGACCTTCACTCTGCTGCAAGACTAATCCCCATCTCTCCTAACTAGAGTTGAGCGATACCGTCCGATACTTCAAAGTATTGGATCGGAATGGATCGGCCAATCTTAAAAAAAAGTATCGGTATCGCCGATTCCGATACTGGAAGTCCCATTCAAGTCTATGGGACTTCCGGTATCGGAATAAGAAAAACCCTGTTTTTGCCTTGTACAGCCTCTCTGGGGTCTGTACGGGCCTTTCGGGGGGCTGTGCCGGCCTGCCAGGGGGTCTATGCAGGCTCCGGTGGTCTGTGCCGGCCTGCCGGGGGGCTGTGCCGGCCTGCCGGGGGGGCTGTGCAGGCTCCGGTGGGCTGTGCTGGCCTGCCGGGGGGGCTGTGCAGGCTCCGGGGGGCTGTGCTGGCCTGCCGGGGGGCTGTGCCGGCCTGCCGGTGGTCTGTGCAGGCTCCGGTGGGCTGTGCCGGCCTGCCGGGGGCTGTGCCGGCCTGCCGGGGGTCTGTGCAGGCTTCGGGGGTCTGTGCAGGCATCGTCCAATGGGACTACAAGTCCCATCGGGCGATGCCTGCTACCAGGACAGTGATTGACATATTAGCCAATGATGGGACAGTAGTAGTCCCATCATCCGGCTAATGTGTTGAATGTAAAAAAAAAAAAAAAAAAAAAAAAAAATTACATGCTACATACATGCTACATTCATACTACATACTACATACATGCTACATTCATACTACATATATACTACATGCAACATACATACTACATATATACTACATGCATGCAACATGCATACTACATATATACTACATGCTACATACATACTACATATATGCTACATATATACTACATGCATGCTACATACATACTGCATGCTACATACATACTGCATGCTACATACATACTGCATGCTACATACATACTACATGCTACATACATACCACATATATACTACATACATACTACATGCATGCTACATGCTACATACATACCACATACATACTACATGCATGCTACATACATACTACATGCTACATACATACTACATATATACTACATGCATGCTACATACATACTACATGCTACATACATACTACATATATACTACATGCATGCTACATACATACTACATACATACTACATGCATGCTACATACATACTACATGCTACATACATACCACATACATACTACATATATACTACATGCATGCTACATACATACTGCATGCTACATGCATGCTACATACATACTACATACATACTACATGCTACATACATACCACATATATACTACATACTTACTACATACAATACATTCATACAATACATACATAGACATACAGTACATATAACATAGAGTAACATACTTACCAATACTTGTCACATTGTTCCCCGAAGCCATTGTCTTTTACGGAATAAATATTAACATAACAAACCACAAAAATACTCACCCACGATCCGAAGCAGTCCATGAGTGTGTCCCACGACGATCTTGGGTAGAGAACGGCAGCATCAGCTGATGCTGCCGTTCTCTACGGGCTGCAGGAATCCAATGACGGAAGGTAGGTATCCTTCCGCACTGGGAAATTCCCACGCAGCAATGGCATAAAGTGAGACTAGGGATTTTTTTTTTTTAAGTGGCGGAGGAATACAGTGCGGAAGGATACCTACCTTCCGTCATTGGATTCCTGCAGCCCGTAGAGAACGGCAGCATCAGCTGATGCTGCAGTTCTCTACCCAAGATCGTCATGGGACACACTCGTGGACTGCTTCGGATCGTGGGTGAGTAATTTTGTGGTTTGTTATGTTAATATTTATTCCGTAAAAGACAATGGCTTCGGGGAACAATGTGACAAGTATTGGTAAGTATGTTACTCTATGTTATATGTACTGTATGTCTATGTATGTATTGTATGAATGTATTGTATGTAGTATGTATGTAGTATATATGTGGTATGTATGTAGCATGTAGTATGTATGTAGTATGTATGTAGCATGCATGTAGCATGCAGTATGTATGTAGCATGCATGTAGTATATATGTAGTATGTATGTAGCATGTAGTATGTATGTAGCATGCATGTAGTATATATGT
The DNA here is from genome assembly GCF_039654945.1 of Dendrobates tinctorius. Lineage (NCBI taxonomy): Eukaryota > Metazoa > Chordata > Amphibia > Anura > Dendrobatidae > Dendrobates > Dendrobates tinctorius. The sequence goes on along the minus strand of NW_027361823.1, from coordinate 14,642,195 downwards.
AGTATGTATGTAGCATGTAGTATGTATGTAGCATGCATGTAGTATGTATGTAGTATGTATGTAGTATGTATGTGCTATGTATGTAGTATGTATGTAGCATGCATGTAGTATATATGTGTTATGTATGTAGCATGCATGTAGTATGTATGTAGTATGTATGTAGTATGTATGTAGCATGCATGTATTATGTATGTAGTATGTATGTAGTATGTATGTAGCATGTAGTATGTATGTAGCATGCATGTAGTATATATGTAGTATGTATGTAGCATGTAGTATGTATGTAGTATGTATGTGGTATGTATGTAGCATGTAGTATGTATGTAGCATGCATGTAGTATATATGTGTTATGTATGTAGTATGTATGTAGTATGTATGTAGCATGCATGTAGTATGTATGTAGTATATATGTGGTATGTATGTAGTATGTATGTAGCATGCAGTATGTATGTAGCATGCATGTAGTATGTATGTAGTATGTATGTAGTATGTATGTAGCATGCATGTAGTATGAATGTAGTATATATGTGGTATGTATGTAGTATGTATGTAGCATGCAGTATGTATGTAGCATGCATGTAGTATATATGTAGTATGTATGTAGCATGTAGTATGTATGTAGCATGCATGTAGTATATATGTAGTATGTATGTAGCATGTAGTATGTATGAAGCATGCATGTAGTATGTATGTAGTATGTATGTAGTATTTTTTTTTTTTTTTTTTAACATTTAACACATTAGCCGGATGATGGGACTACTACTGTCCCATCATTGGCTAATGTGTCAATCACTGTCATGGTAGCAGGCATCGCCAGATGGGACTTATAGTCCCATCGGACGATGCTTGCACAGCCCCCCGGCAGGCCGGCACAGCCCCCCGGCAGGCCGGTACAGACCCCCACAGGGTGCACAGACCACCGGCAGGCCGGCACAGCCCCCCGGCAGGCCGGTACAGACCCCCACAGGGTGCACAGCCCCCCGGCAGGCCGGTACAGACCCCGGGCAGTCCACACAGCCCCCCGGCAGGCCGGCAGAGACCCCCGGAAGGCCCGAAATGACGGCGCATCATGATGCGCACACACCGCGCATCATGATGACGTCAGGCTGTCAATCAACTTTGAACTTCCGATTCCGATGCCGACTTCCAATATTGAAAAAATATCGGAAGTCGGTATCGGAATTCCGATACAGTAAGTATCGGCCGATACCCGATACTTGCGGTATCGGAATGCTCAACACTACTCCTAACTACTCCTCCGCTTCTCCTTTCTGCAAATCCCTTCATTGGCTCCCAATTCCACAACATATCCATTTCATGCTACTAACTCTGACATTCAATGCCATCCATAATCTATCTTCCCCATACATTTCTGAACTAATCTCCCGATATCGCCCACCACTTAATCTCCTGTCCTCCCAAGACCTCCTTCTCTACTCTACAATTGTATTTTCCTCATCCAATCGTCAGCAAGACTGCTCCCAAGTATCCCTCATCCTCTGGAATTATGTGCCCAAACATGTCCATTTATCCCCTATGTTCAGAACTTTCAAGCAGAAATTTGAAAATGCATCTATTCATTAAAGCTTACAGTTCGCAGTGACCTGGCTTCCACTACCAGAGCTATCACCTCAACAACATTGGAGCAGATGCAACAACAGAAACTATTGTTTCCTTCCACATTATCCTGTAGAATTTAAGGCCGCAAGAGTAGGGTCCTCTCCATTCTGTACCTATTTGTCACTATTAGTTTTTCATTGTAAATTCTGTTTATGTTTTGTATGTAATTTCTCCTCATGTACAGCACCATGGAATCAATGATGCTCTAAACCATATAATAATAATAATAATAATAATAATAATAATAATAATAATAATCTCCTACATGATCATTAGTCCTCACCCCTGCCCTCCTTGCCGATTTGCACACAGCAGAAAGCCACAGCAGTTGGCACCTTTGTTTCATCATCATCATCATCATCATCATCATCATCATCATCATCATCATCATCATCACTATCATCTGAGATGTGCTGTGATGGTCCACTGAACGTTTGCACACATCCGCTCATCCCTATTGGTGATCTGTTGATGTTACTTTGTAAGCTCTTGAGAACTTCTTAATACCAGGTTACAACAGAACCATGTGGAAATGATGTAAACTTTATATACTTTATGCTCTCAACAAATTAAGAGAAAATGCTGCTGAGGACAGATGAGCATATTTTTTGACCATTTAAATTTGCCGACTTTACCGAACTTTCCCTAAAAAAATTCAATTTGCAGAGTATAAATTTGTGTGTATCACAATACTAGAAGGCTTTTAATTGCTCAGAAAATACACCTAGGGGACAGGAAAGAAAGAAAGAGAACTCCAGTGACCATTAGAGCTTGCACTGCACAGGCTCAAGAGTGAGAGGATCCCGATGACAATAACAGTTTACACTCTACAGCAGTGGTCCCCAACTTTTCTAACCTTGAGAGCCACATCCAGCTCTGAAAGAGAGTGGCAAGTCACATCTGGCACCCACACTCCCTCACATTAGTGTCAACTATAGCCCCTACTATGGGTATAATGACAGCCAAGGCTTTTCCACAGGATTAGTATACCAAGATCGGAGGGTTCCCACAATCCCCCTTTCAGTATTCTCCCATCAAGCACTCCCACCACACTGTCGTATCCAGTTTCAAGCACCTCCTCTGACCAGTAGTATCATCCTGTCTCCAGCACACCATCCTTAAATTATCTCTAAACCCCTAAGACCAGTATATGTGTATCCAGATCTGCTCTTCTGTGCTAGACTACTCACAAAATTCGCCATTTTGAGATGCGCTCTTCATAGCTGTTTGCTACACCAGAAGCTCATGCAGACAGCCGCAAGCCATAATTCATGGGATCGCGACCCAAATTTGGCTCCCAAGCTACAGGTTGGGGATCCCTGCTCTACAGAATAGAGTGACTGGGTAAGTGCCTCTGTAAATGAAAAGCAATTCTACTGTACAAGCTGTGCTCCACTGGGAATCACTGATCTAAGCTGGACCACATAGTGACCACTACTGTACACAATATGATAATCTTATAGATGTCAAAGCTGCAAGGCAGTATGAGAAAGCCTATGTGGCATTGCAAAATGAGGTTAGCCTGATCTCTGATGATCTGTGCGTGAAATGATGCTTTGCAAGTTTTTTTTTATTTTGCAAGCCAAGAATTGAATCTCAAAATTTTTGAGTTCACATGAATCTGCAAATTTCAAAAAAATTTGCTCAAACTCAACTACAAAACCAAGCATGTTCCAATGATCTCCAGGCTGGGAGGTGTTTTCAGAAAGAATCTTTGGAGGACCACTGGTACTCTTCTCACCATCCACAATGGCTGCATATATGGAGGCCGAGAATGGTTTGTTATTAGCCTGCATGCTCGTTATTAAAGCTGCTGAAGCATTCATACAACACTCATGCATGAGATCTATTGCTTAGTAAAAAAAGTGTACAGTCTTATTTCAGTCTGCCTGGCAAACAAACAGCATGTTATGCACTAGCACCTAAAGCCTCCCAACTTGCCTTCTTGACTGCATGTGGCTTACGGGAAGGTATGAACTGGGATATAAACTGGCGTGCATGCAGCGTGTAATCACACTCACCACTGAACAGAAGTAAACCAAGACTGAAATGATGAATTACCCTGCAATAATTAAACCTTTCCGTTTCCAAGTGACATGCATGTGGATAAGGGCTGAAAAGGACTGGGCCCAGCTAGTAGACACACAGCCATGGGAAACTACATCAATATAATGCCCAGCTCAAGGAAAGACTGGCCACTCCTTTATATGCACATGATGCAAACAGACTGAGAAAAACCCAAAGTTACTGTATGAACTGGAATATAAATTGGTGTGCATGCAGCGTTTAAGCGCACAGTCACACTGGCCACTGTAAAGAAAAAGCAAAGACTGAAACATAATGATTAAATTCCCTGCAGTAAATAAATGAGCAGCATAGTGCATGAAAATAAAATACAGTACTTTGTTAGCATGTTTTTTGATTACAAAAAATGCAAAAGCCATACCAGTACTTCACGGTGAACGTAATTGGGACAGTCCTAACTCTAATATTAAAAACCTTACCGTTTGTCAAGTGACATGCATGTGGATAAGGGCTGAGAAAGACTAGGTCCAGCTAGTGGACACTCAGCCATTGAAGACCACATCAATATAATAAAGTGTATGGATAAAGTCTATGGATGCCAGACTCCTATCTGTGTTCAAAAGTATAGACTGAACCACCTCTATCCCCCTCATCCTGAGGAATATAGGCGTAGAGACTCTCCACATCTATAGAGGCGAATGCATATTTTCCTGCCAGCCAATATCCCTAATAGCATTCAAAAAATGCATTTGCCTGTATCATTCAAATATAAAGGCACATTCTTCAGCATGGGTCTAAGGAGCCAGTCCAAATATTGTGACAGAGGCTCCATCAGTGAGACCAAATCCGAAACTATTGGACGTCCCGGGGAGAGGAAAGTGACTTATGCCACTTAGGTATATGGTACCAATATGGTTTTTGGAGAACGAGGGGGAATAATGCATACTTCTACATTTTTCACCCACTCCTGATTTTCACTTACAAATACTGATGTCAAATACTGACCAAATAATGAAGGCATGAACATTGCCTAAGAATTAAGAATTTAAGTTGCAGCCAGGTGACCTCAAATTAAGCAGTTGCAAAATGTGTACTAGATGTGTTGATGCTTCAGCTGCTATACCTTACTTGTCTTCAGTATTCACAGCTTTATCTTGATTACCTAGATTATTTTCATTTCAATGTTTTTGCATTATGTGCAATAAAGGAGTGGCCTCCATTTTCTTTGAGCTGGACATTACATCCATGTAGTCCCCCATGCATGGGTGTCCATTAGCTTGGCTCAGTCCTTCTTGGCCCTTACCGACATGTACATTACAGGACAAATGTTAAGGCTTTAATACTAGAAGTTAGGACCACCCCGAATATGGTCACCTTGATGTGGTGGGACCGCTTTTGCATTTTTTTTAATAAAAATTATGTTAGCTAAGTACCCTATATTATTTTCATGCACTATTGTGGTTAAGTTACTGCTGGGTATTTGTTTCTCATGTTTTTATCTTGGCCATTATTTTGATTACCTCTACCAATTAAACTTTCTTTGACTTCTTGGCTATAATGCTTTGTATTTTTTATGTAAATTGTCTCTTCAGAGAGGAAGTCCTCTTCCTCTCTGAAGGGATAATTTGCATAATTAGCATATTTCCCAGAGGAACATTGCAGCTTTAAGTCTCCTCACCTCGACATGCTTAGCATGTCATTCTCCGCAAGGAGAAATGATACTTCTTGTATTTTTTATTCACTCTATACTGATATCAACCTAGTATCTCCTATGTGATTCATCCCGTTGTTTTATTGCCCAAGCTCATTTTTGGGGGTATTAATTCACATTTCATGCTGATGATGCCATATATTTTGTACTACAGGATATTTCCCAATTCTCAGAGAAATTAGAGCTACAAGTCAGACTTTAATCCGTTCACGATCTATGATGTATAGATACGTCATGGGTCATGTATCCTTATTTGCTGCGTGCTCCGGCACTGAGCTAGCATCTTTTAATTTAATTAGCTGTCATGTGCCCCTAACAGTCGCAGATGGAATCACAATCTAACCGTGGTTGTTAAATGCTGAATGCCGCTGTCAATCTCTGATTGCGGCATTAAAGAAGATTTTGCCAGAAGTGCGTCTTGATTGCAACTGAAGCCCTGCTATGTGTAGCACAAGTGATTAGAAAATCGTAGCTTCAAGTCTCCGAAGGAGACTATTGAAGCAAGTAAAAAGTAGAAAAAATGCTTTTAAAATAGTAAAAAGTTAAAAAGTATAAAATTACAAATCACACCCATTTTGCCTCCTCCAAAATAAAACAATAATAAAAAAAGCATATATTTGGTATCACTGAGTTCAGAAACACCCAGTCTATCAACATTTTAAAAAGCTTTAATTCTGCAAAAAAACAAGCCCTCACATGAACATATTGACTGAAAAGTAAAAAAGTTATGGCTCTGGTAAGAAGGGAAGGAAAAAACAAAAATGTAAAAAGGGAAATCCCAAGGTCATGGTTAAAAGCCTCAGTTAACAACTTTTGGCTCACCTATCAATTTGTATTTGTGTCTTAGTGTTGAATCCCTTTAACATCTTAACAACCAGGGGTATTTCAGTTTTTTGCTCACCTTCTTCCCAAAGCCATAAGTTTTTCATTTTTTGGTCAATATGGTCATGGGATGGCTTGTTTTTTGCAGGGCAAGATGTACTTTTGAACAACACCATTGGTTTTAACATATCATGTATTTAAAAAACAGGAAAAAAAATATAAATTTTGTGAAATTGCAAGAAAATTGCAATTCCACAGTTGTTTTTTTTTTTTTTACTGTGTTCACTAAATGCTAAAACTGACCTGCCAGGGGCGAAAGTGGGGTGATTTGAACATTTATATTTTTCTTTTTCTATATTTTTTAAAACTTTTTTTTAACTTTTTGTATGCTTCAATTGTCTCCATGGGAGACTAGAAGCTGCACTACTTCGATTGCCTCTGCTACACACAGGCGATGATCAGATCGCCTGTGTGTAGCAGAAAAGCTCACTTGCTATCAGCGCCGACCACCAGATGACACGCATAGTAATTTGGCTATGACAACCATAGAGATCTGCTTCAGACCTTTGGTTGTCATGTTGATCCGTCCGTGACCCACAGTTATGTGGCGCCCCTGAGGCTCAGTCGCCACAGAGGTACTGCACCTTCTCCTAAGGTGTAGTGCCCCACCAACTAGGTAAGTTGGGAACTCCTTTCCACACTCCAACACCTGCATCCCACACACAGGATAGTTCAGTAGGTCCACCTAGCAGCTTCAGGCTGGGGGTAGCAGAGCACCCTTCGTGGAACCCTGCTTCGTAACACGAGATGTGCTGGAAGGTGGGTGGAGTTAGTATAAAAGAGGGGGAAAGTGAAGAATTGTAGGGCAGTCTGACAGAAGGTCAGAGGAGTAGGAAGTCACTCAGACAGGAGTGAGGATCCCTGGAAGAGGGATGGAGGAAGGAGTGCTGCAGCTGCCTCAGTGACCTGAGCCAGCTTGCATGGGAAAGAGAACAGAAGGAGAAAGACGTAGAACTGCAACCTAAGCTTCCATAAGAGAGAAAAGGAACAGCACAGAATGAAGGAGTAGGAGAACAGAGAGGAGTTGTGGGTTGGAAGAGGAACCCTGCCTATAGGTTCTCAGCGCAAGGCCGGGGCCCGGTCCCCGAGGTTGTATGGACACTTATGGTTCTGCAGCAGACACCGGTGGAGTAGTTGGCTGTAAATGCACTACTCCCATCCAAGACTAGGTACACAACAGCAACCGATTTGCGAGCCAGGACTCTGAGAGGAGTCCCCGATAGAGGCTACAGCTGTCTGTCATACAAGTAAGGTTCTAGGAACATCTGACAGGAGGAATTCCAGAGAACTACGGTACTGGAGCTCTTCACATTAAAAAGGCGCAATAGAGGAGTCATTTAGGAAAGGCACATGTTGGCGGAGTGTTGGAGAGGAGAACCCTGACTTGCCCGTGAAGTTGATTGGGTCTCTACCCCGGAGGACACAGCACGGAGGCGGGCACCAGTGGGTACCACGAACTGTGAATAAAGCTTTGAAACTGCAAGCCTTGGTGTCCTCCATTCATTCGTCGCTAGCACCTTCAGCACCGCTACATCTGGGTACCAGCATCTATACCATTCTGCGCCTCTCCTCATCCATTGCACCCACACTGCCCTGGGACTACAGCTCCACCTGTGGGGAGCTACACCATCTTTGCTGCACCACACCACCAGTACCAGCGGATCTGCACGCAGCGTTGGCTCAACATCTTACTTGCCAAACACCGCGGGTGGTGTCACAAACTATTCAACTAAGCTATAACACTATTGACATCACCGCCATTGATATTGGGCACCCAGGGCCACGGACCGGGTCACCGCTGCTGTTACACATCCTCCTGACACCGGCCCGGTACCGAGTACCCCGCTGCCCTTGGTGTGAGGGCGACCCAGTTATTTCACGGGATAAAGGATGCGGTTCCGGTAAGCATGAGTCAAATGCTGCTGTCAGAGATTGACAGCGGCATTTAAATAGTTAGCAGTAGAGATGAGCGACTTTGCCTTTTTTAGGGTCGAGTCGGGTTTCATGAAACCTGACTTTCTCATAGTCGGGTCGAACGAAATCGGCCGACTATAGGGAAAAGTCGGGGGTCCGACTGAAACACGAAACCCAATGCAAGTCAAGGGGGAAGCAAAGTCGGAAGGGGGTGGAGGACAGTAAACACACCTACAGTTCCCATTTCAATTGTAACAACCCAGCTGGCCTCACTGCATGGCCTCCCTTCCCCGCACACCAACTTACTCACTGCTCCGGGTCATTCTGTGAATTCTGTTGGCTGCCAGTCCTATACTCTGTGCTCTGTGTCTCTGTTCTCCTATATTCTTCCTGGCTTTGTGTGTATAGGGGGGTGGCACCAGAACTCTCTGGTTCTAATGCAGTCAGGGTGCACCTGTTCAACTTGTCCCTGACCAATTACCTAGAGCCCTCGACTATTTAGATCCACCACACCCACTGAACATTGCCTGTGCAATGTCTATACTCAGGTAGTATCTTGCTGCTAAGGAAGCCAGGCTCTGTTCTGTGTATCTCCTTCTCTGTAGGAATATTCTTAGCCTTGCTTTGTGTTCTTTGTCTGCCCTCCAGGAGGCTGCATATCCCGGTCTCTGTGTCTTGGTCCTAGCTTTGTGTTTACTTGTCCTTCTGCCCACCAGGAGGCAGAATATCCTGGTCCTTGAGTCTTTGTCCCTGTACCTTGTCTGAACTCTGTCCTATCCCTGCCTCCTTGTCTTTGGCTTCCTTCCCTACTGTGTCTTGACTTGTGTCCTCCCTGTCTGAGCCTTTGCACCCTTGCAGCTCTGTCTGAGCCTCTGCACCCTTGCAGCTCTCTCTGAGCCTCTGCAGTCTTGCAGCTCTGCCTGTGCCACTGCACCCTTGCAGCTCTGCCTGCTCCTCTCCTGCTGCTGCAGAACCTCTTGCTGCAGCTTACCTCCACAGACCTTGTGGTTCAGCTTTGCTCTGCTGCCGCTGAACCTCTTGTTGCAGCTTCTCTCCACTGACCTTGGGTTCAGCTTTGCTCCGCTGCTGCTGCCGCTCCAGAACCTCTCGCTGCAGCTTCTCTCCACAGACCTTGTGGTTCAGCTTTGCTCTGCTGCTGCAGAATCTCTTGCTGCAGCTTCTCTCCACTGACTTTGTGGTTCAGCATTATAATAATAATAATAATAATAAATTTTATTTTTATAGCGCCGACATATTCCGCAGCACTTTACATTTCAGAGGGGATTTGTACAGACAATAGACATTACAGCATAACAATAATCACATACAGTAGATTATAACAAATACCAAGAGGAATGAGGGCCCTGCTCGCAAGCTTACAGTCTATGAGGAAAGAGGGAGACACGAAAGGTGGGTGGTAACAGTTGCTCTGATTGTATGGACCAGCCATAATGTTAAGTGTGTAACAGTACAGACACAGAGGGCTAATGGATGCATAAAGCATGTGGGAACATGATGCTGGGAACCTGGTTATGGTAAAACTTTTGGCTCTGCCACACAGGGATAGGTTAGGTTAATGTGTTGAGGCGATAGGCCAGTCTGAATAAATGCGTTTTCAGGACACGCTTAAAATTGTGGGCATTGGGGACTAATCGTATTGACCTGGGAAGTGCATTCCAAAGAATTGGCGCGGCACGTGTAAAGTCTTGGAGACGGGAGTGGGAGGTTCTGACTATTGAGGATACTAACCTCAGGTCAAGCATTGCTCCGCTCCTGCTGCCGCTGCAGAACCTCTTGCTGCAGCTTCTCTGCGCAGACCGTATAGTTCAGCTTACTCCGCACTCCTGCGGCTCCTCATATTCCACTCCTTCCTGGCTGTATCCATACCTGCACCTCCTGTGTGAACAGGTCCAAACCTGTTCCTTCATATTCCACTCCTTCCTGCCTGTATCCATACCTGCACCTCCTGTGTGAACAGGTCCAAACCTGTTCATTCATATTCCACTCCTTCCTGCCTGTATCAGTACTGGTACCCGCTGTGTGAACAGGTCTCCACCTGTTCCCTCATATACCGTGCCTGCTTGCCCTGTGTCTCCAAGCTGTGCCTGCTTGCCCTGTGTCTCCAAGCCATGCCTGCTTTCCCTGTGTCTCCAAGCTGTGCCTGCTTTCCCTGTGTCTCCAAGTCATGCCTGCTTGCCCTGTGTCTCCAAGCCGTGCCTGCTTGCCCTGTGTCTCCAAGCCGTGCCTGCTTGCCCTGTGTCTCCAAGCCATGCCTGCTTGCCCTGTGTCTCCAAGCTGTGCCTGCTTACCCTATATCTCCAAGCAGTGCCTGCTTGCCCAGTGTCTCCAAGCCGTGCCTGCTTGCCCAGTGTCTCCAAGCCATGCCTGCTTGCCCTGTGTCTCCAAGCCGTGCCTGATTGCCCTGTGTCTCCAAGCCGTGCCTGCCTGCCAGTGTACCAAGCCGTGCCTGCTTGCCCTGTGTCTCAGCCATGCCTGTTTGCCCTGTGTCTCAGTCTGCCTGTTAGTCACACCTGTCCAAGTGACTTGTCCTCGAGTGGGATCAGCAGCCACAGCCAGACACCCCCCTGGAGTGGCACCCGACAGCTATCTGCCACACAAGCCTGACCTCACCATCAGAGTCTCCAGCGAAGACCGAGGTAGCTGTTGTAGTCACGCCCCTTCCCGGGTAGTCTGGTTTGTGGCACAGTGGGGCCACAACCCCCTGGCTCGCGCCATTCAGCCAAGGCGCGAGCGTGACATCAATGCCAAAAACATCAATTCTTATTACTGAAGCTTGTCAACCTTGATTTACTTTATAATAATAGTTACGCATTGAAAACTGGAGGCTATTTGGATAAAGTTGTGGGGGGTAGGGCTGGCTCCAGGTTTTCATGTGCCCTGGGCCAAAGAGCGCCCTTTTAACACATACCACAACTCATGATGCTCCGATACGGCACAGAAATATAGGTATAGTACAATGACAAATACTTCACTGCTTACATGACATGACTGATCTATTTTAAATTCTACAATAGCTCAAAAAAAAGGACAGTATATTACTCCATACAGTATTATGGCCACCACATTATGCTCCATACAAAATAATGAGCCCCATATATTTCTCCATACAGAATAATTGGTCATATATAATGTTCCATACAGTATATGATGAGCTCCACATAATGCTACAGTATATGATGGTCCCCATGGATGATGCTCCAGTGTGTATTGGGCCCAAATAATGTTCCATATATAACAGGCCCCATTTCTAATGCTCCAGGTTATAATGTGCCTCCTAGATGCTGCTCCAGTGTCTGATCTGCCCCATTTAGAATGCTCCAGTACATGATGGACCCCATGGATGATGCTCCAGTGTCTTATGGGCCCAAATAATGCTCCATATATAATGTGCACCATTTCTAATGCTCCAGTGTATAATGGGCCTCGTAAATGCTGCTCCAGTGTCTGCTGTCCCCCATTTGGAATGCTCCAGTATATGATAGGCCTCATGGATGATGCTCCAGTATCTTATGGGCCCTAATAATGCTCCATATATAATATGCCCCATTTCTAATTCTCCAGTGCATCATGTGCCCCATAGATGCTGCTCCAGTGTCTGATCTGCCCCATTTGGAATGCTCCAGTATATGATGGGCCTCATGGATGATGCTCCAGTGTCAGATGTCCCGCATTTGGAATGCTCCAGTATATGATGGGCCCCATAGATGCTGCTCCACGATCTGCCCCATTTAGAATGCTCCAGTATTTGATGGGCCTCATGGATGATGCTTCAGTGTCAGATGTCCCCCATTTTGAATGCTCCAGTATATGATGGGCCCCATTTTTAATTAACCCGGGCATGGTATCTGAAGAGATCCATGGAGTAATCTGAAGTGTGTGCTGCCGCATCCTTCACTTTTGGTGTGGGTGAAGGACACAAGGAAAGTGGTTGCTCCTGACCAGAAGCCTGCACTTACGACTCAGTGCTTGCATTATTTTAAACTTAAGAAGAGGAGGCGATAGAGCTGGAGGCTGTTTCAACAATGTAAGCCAAAAACAGTTCCTAATGCTCTGGCTTTAAAAGCAGTCTACCTACTCCCATAAAATGGAGCCTTACATGCCTTCCAGAGCTACACCATGACGCAGGTTCAACAACTCCTGCCTTAGCTGCTATTGTGATTCTGGCACTACCTGCAGATGCACCACCACTACCATCAGTACCAGGTAGCCCCCCACACCCACATCTGCGTCCTCTTCCACCATACCTCTTCCACCTCATGTTTTAGAAAATTGACCCAAAATACCAGCAGATATATGGTACTGTATCAGAAGCGTACAGCTCTATACAGGCTAGGGATAACAGTAAATTTCCGTATATATTCCATGAGTCATACACAGATACTCACAGGCTCAGTATGGATTACCCAATAAAATGAAAAGGTGAAAAAGGTACAGTATCACCTGATACAAGGTATATATAGTATTGTGTAAACATTCTGAATCCCTGTATACATTTCAGGAGGCAGACACAAACGCTCTCAGGCCCAGTATGGATTACACAAGAATATGAAAAGCTGTAAATGGGTAATATAAGACAAGCATGCACCTGTATACAGTGTTGGGCAAATTTGAAATCCCGGTATATATTTGCGGAGTCACCCTCAGACGCTCACTCAGTCTGGGTTTGACCATAATAAAAAATGTTGTAAAAAAAGGTACTGGATAACAAGATAGCAAGTATATATATTAAAGGGTACAATTGAAATCTCCGTAAACATAGTCCCGTAGTCAGTCTCAGAAACTTACTCAGTATGGATTTGACCGTAATACTAAATGTCGAACAAAGGTACTGTGTAACAAGATACATGCTGTATCCAGTATAGGGTAGAAATTGCCATCTCCAATTCACCGTATATATAGAAGGCATAAACCACACACACTCACACACGCTCACTCACTATGGATGATACCGTAACACAAAATTTGGAACAAAGGTACTGTATCAGCACATACCAGGTGTATCCAGTCTAGGGGTAATTGTAAATTTTCGTCTAAACTTCCATAGTCAGACACAGACACTCACAGGCTCAGTATGTACTACACCAGAATTTAACAAGTAGAAAAAGGGAAAGGTAGTCGAAGCGTACAACAGTATACAGTGTTGTGGTACTTTTAAATCTTTGTATATATTTCAATCTCAGTAAGCCAGTCCAGACTCTCCACTGCTGGAAACTACATGGATACAAGTACAGATGGAAATTCGAGTGTTATCAGAAATTTGGGAATTACTCATCGCGGGAAAACCTCCCGGTAGATGTTGCAGAGGCGATGCAGACCCTCAATTACTGTGTCTGTGGAGACAGCAAAAATGGTTCTTTGTGAAGAAAGATTTGCTTTATCGCAGTAGCATGCATCACATCACCATTACTCGTCTCCATCAAACTGTGATCACAGGGAGAGATGTACACATGGTCCTCACTGCCTATTATGATATGTCTGGTCATTTTGGAGTGCCAAAGACAGAAGCCACAGGCCGTAGGCGATTCTATTGGATTGGCATGAGAGGAGACATTGAAAAATGGTGGCAGGAATGTCACACGTCTGTGACTATCACAACTGTGAAAGGTGATCATAAAGCACCACTGCATCCGCTTGTAAGTTGACGTCCATTACAAATGGTAGCCATTGATCATCTGAAGGTAGAGGCCAGCAGGACTGGCCATAGCTACATCTTAACCATCATCAAACAATACACCAAATTTCTAGTGGCCGTCCCTGTGAAGAATTTAACTGCCCAGATTACACAGCGGTGGAGAAGGGAGAGGTAAGTATTGCAACATGCAAGTGCTGTGGCCATGACCAAGCAGCGGGGGGCACACTCGTGGTTGACGGTACAGGCACAGGGCCCCTCATAGTACGCTGGTGTGTCTGACGGTGAGTGGGCCCCCTCACCGTCAGAGGCAATGTATTGTACTATGAGGATCCCTGTGCCAGTGCTGTCGGCCACCTGTACAGAGCAACGGCACTTGCCCGGGTCCGCCAGGTGTTGACACCAGCCATTGGGGGGATGGGCAGCCCACTTAGGGAGGTTTAAAAAATGGCATATGTTGATGTGTTGGCTGGACATTCAGCTGCTGCAAAGGGCAGAATTGGGCAAGTCCGAGGAAGAGGAGGACAAAATTGAGGCAGTTTTCTGGGAACCTAAGTGTCATCAGTGAAAGGTGGGACAAAATCCTTTGCAACACATGCATACTTTAGTTCATTTTAATGAAGGTTAGATCATCAACATTTTGGGTAGACAGACGGGTCCTTTTTTCTGTCAGGATTGATCCAGCAGCACTGAAGACTCTTTCAGATAACACACCAGCAGCAGGGAAGCGAGCTCCTGTAAGGCATATTGTGCCAATTGTTAGGAGTGGCAGAAGACACTAAATAAAAAATAAATAAAGTGCCTTCGCCACCCGGGGTCCACCATGTGGTGGATGGAAAAAACGCTGCTAGAGAGGCAGAGCACAAGGCGGCAATGTGCACAAGGGTTAGACGGCACCCAGTGCACAAAAGCAAGCTCTGTTATACTCACAGAGCTGCAGACAAATAAGCTCAAATTAAACGCTGAGTCTGTTCAGAGTCACAGACACACAGCGATATAGTCGCGGTATTCGCGGTCACAGGAGTAGCCTTAAACAGCAGGACTCCTCCATCTAGACCTACCGTCAAATAAGGTGTGAAGCGTCGCAACCGTGGACGCAGAGAAAGCTGCAACTGCAGAGCGGCAAAAACTGAGCCGCTGGCAAGGCGCTGCAATAATGCTGGCGCAATGCAGACGCTAAGCTGCTGAACAAGATGGATCATATGCGCGCTGGCGCTAGCGCTGTTACTGGCTGAACCCAAACACTCACACAATCGTATTATCAGAGGGAAGGGGTGTCTTAATAAGTCAGTCACCAGTCCAAGCATCCATCACCATACATACAGCAGCAAGTATGAAATACTAGCGCATGGCAGAACAGCTTTCCGGAAGTCTCCAAGGCTCCAGGAGGAGCCAATAGGATTAGACACAGGACCTGAGCATATGACTCCCGAACTCCAATGGGAGCTCGTCCCATGAGCATGCTCAGTGGAGGGAACAGAGGACTTAGCCTCTGGAGAGAGTTGCCGCAAGGCACTCTCCTCTGCAATCTCCTCTACCGCAGATGAAACACAGGAGACTGCAGAATGTAAGGGTCTAGATTTCATCATAGGGAAGGAAGAAATCAGACTCCTAACACCAATTCAGGCCAAGCGTCCTGTTTAGGCTACTTTCACACTTGCGTTATTTTGCTGCGCGTTTTTTGCACACACAAACGCATGAAAAAAATGCATCTTGCATTTGTGTGCGTTTTTTTGCAGGTTTTGGTGCGTTTTTTAAAAAAAAATGCATTTTTTTTGTGCATACGTGAGCATTACAAAGCGCACGTATGCGCACCCATAGGCTATACAATGGGTGTTTTGCTGTAAAAAAAAAAATGCATTGCGTGCGCATGCGTTTTTTGGGGGCAAGTCAGACACACAAAAAATGCAACAGGATGCATTTTGTGCGACCGAGCGCACACTACAAAAAACCGCATGTGCATACAAACGCGTACAAACGCATGTGTATGCGCACCTATGTGCACCCATGTTAAAGTATAGGGGAAAAAACGCAAGTGTGAAACCAGCCTTAGAGGCCCAATAGTCAAAGTGGAATGACTTGTGAGGGAGAACATCGATATGGGAGGAGAAGCAGTTTGTTACCATATTTGACAACTGCTGTCTCCTGTCACTTTTAATCGATACAGTATTAGCAGTTGTGTGAGCGGTACGTGAGAAATCATTCCACAACATGGTTATTAAACACCTGTCTCCAATGCCACTTTGGCTGTGTGCACCACAAACACCTCTTCCATTGTGCCCACTATGGCTCGTGGGAGAAACAGCACTGCTGCTGTGTGCTGGGAAAGCCTCAAACAACCTGTTTACCAGTGTTGCTTGTTTGTTAGCCAATATTATCTCTAGTTTCTCCTGTGGCATGATGTTGTGTAATTTGCCTTTGTAGCATGGATCGAGGATGCTGGCCAGCCAGTAGTCGTCATCTCTCATCATTTTGGAAATGTGGGGGTCCCTGTTAAGGATCTGCAGGGCATAATCGCACATGTGGGCCAATGTTCCAGGTGTCAATGATGCACTGCCAGTGGTGGGTGGAGGAGCACTTTCTGGCAAATCCACATACAGTCACACACAAACACTGTACCTGACCTTGGAATGCCAACATTTTCTCTTGCCCCCTGAGAAGCATCCTCCTGCCCAAAATAATCATCCCCCTCATCCTCCTCCTCCTCTTCCTCTTCTTCCTCCACCTCGTCTAGGAAAGTTCCCTGACCAGACAACGGCTGACTGTCATCAAGGCTTCTCTCCTCCTCCTCTGCAGACGCCTAATCCTTAATGTGCGTCAAACTTTGCATGAACAGACGCATAAGTGGGATGCTCATGCTTATGATGGCGTAGTCTGCACTTATCAGCCGTGTGCATTCCTCAAAACACTGAAGGACTTTACAGAGGTCTTTCAGCTTTGACCATTGCACACCCGACAATTCCATGTCTTCCCTCAAACTGCCTGCTCATGTATCCTCCCACAAATGCATTACAGCCTGCCTCTGTTCACACAGCCTCTCAACCATGTGCAGAGTGGAGTTCCACCTTGTTGCAACATCTATGATTAAGAGGTGCTTTGGGAGGTGGCGCAATCGCTGCAGCATCTGCATACGACTGGAGTGTACGGCTGAGTGACAGATGTGCGAGCATAGTCTTCGCACCTTATGGAGCAGGGATGTTAACTCCGGATAATTATTAAGGAAGCACTGCTCCACCAGGTTCAAAGTGAGAGCCAGGCAAGGTATGTGTGTGAGTTTTGCACGGGCTATGGCTGCCACAAAATTACGGCCGTTATCACTGACTACGTTGCCTGCTTCAAGATGTAGACTGCCCAGCCATGACTCTGTTTGTCGCTGCAAATAGTCCGCCAGTACCTCCATGGTGTGTCTGTTGTCGCCCAAAGACATCATCTTTAACACAGCCTGCTGACGCTTACCACTAGCTGTTCGATAGTGGGACACCTCGTGTGCAACACTGCCAGCTCTGGATGGAGTGCTCGTGCGACTGCGCTCTGTGGACGAGCTTTCGCTGATGAAGGAGGAGCGAAAGCCTACAGCCAACTGTTTGCTATACCGTGGGCTAGGCAGCACTGTTCCACCGCCGCTGTCCCCAGTGGAGCCTGCATCCACCACATTAACCCAATGCAGAGTGATGGACACGCAACGGCCCTGGCCATGCCTACTGGTCCATGCATCTGTTGTGAGATGCACCTTTCCACTCACTGTTCTAGTGCATGGACATGCGGTCTTTCACATGCCGGTGGACGGCAGGGATGGCTTTTTGAGAAAAGTAGTGCCAACTTGGTAGGTCATAGCGTGGGACAGCGTAGGCCATGAGGTCGCGGAAAGCTTCGCTTTCAACCAAATGGTAGGGCATCATCTCTAATGAGATTAGTTTGGCAATGTAGGTGTACAAACAAAGTGTACGCGGATGAGACGATGAGTGCTTTCTTGTCCTACTCAGAGTGTCTGGTAGGGTGAGCTGGACTGGAGAGCTGCATATGGGGGAAGTACCGGTGAACCGGATGGAGTGAGAGGGGGTTGGTGATGGTATTGGTGGTGATGGCCTAGATTCAGTGTTGTGTTGCAAAACCATTGTGATTCCCTGAGTGCTTTGGCCTTGCGACGACACCTCCACATTAGTGCTGGTGGTGTGCTTAACGGTGGCGGTGGTCTTACAGTGGGGGAAGCGATGGAGCACTGCTGGCTACCTAGAGTCGGAGCAGGAGTAAACGTGCTACCTGAGGTTTTGTAGTCCGTCCACACTTGCAAGTGCATGTTGGTTAAATGTCTAAGCATGCAACTGGTATTCAAATTTCTGAGTTGCTTACCTTGGCTAAAGGTCCTTCCGCACTTCTTACAGGTAACCTTTGCCTCATCAGTAGGATTTTGGACAAAGAAGTGCCACACTGCACTCTTTCTACTATGGTATACATTTTCTGGCATTGCATGCTGTGCTAAGTTGACCATCTGGCCAAGCTGTCCTGCAATTATTTTAGTTTTTGGTCTACGTTTTTGGACAGCTATGGGCCTGCCAGATAACTGCTGCTGCGATATCAATGCCTGCTGCGGATCCTTCTCCTTATCTGAACTATTGCCAACGCCACCCTCCTCCCCCTATGGATGCCAATCTGGGTCAAGAACTGGGTCATCCATCACCTCCTCTTCAAAGTCATCTGCACCTTCCTCTGTGTCACCGTGTAAGGTGGTATAGTATGCGGGAAGGGGCACCTGAGTTTCATCAGGGTCAGATTCTGGCTCAATAGACTGCGAGGGCAATGTAGTGCTCTGGGTTGATGTACCAGCAGAATCATCTAGCATTGGCTGTGCATCAGTGCACTCCATGTCAGATTTATCTTGGACTGGAGAATTCTGGATTTGACTGGATAACCCAGGCATGGTATGTGAAAAGATCTCCATAGAGTAATATGAAGTGTGGGCTGCTGCATCCTTAACTTTTAGTGGGTGTGAAGGACACAAGGAAAGGTGTTTTTCCTCACCAGAACCCTGCACTGACGACTCCGTGCTTGCAGATTTCGAACTTTCAGAAGAGGAGGCAATAGAGCTGGTGGCTGTTTCGGCAATGTATGACAAAACCTGTTCCTGATGCTTCGGCTTCAAAAGCGGTTTTCCTACTCCAAGAAAAGGCTACCTTACAGGCCTTCTTGGGCCAGACGATGACACAGGCTCAACACTTCCTGCCTTAGCTGCTATTGTGCTTTTGCCAGAACCAGCCCATGCACCACCACCATCAGTACCAGCTGCCCACCCCCCCACATCCGCGGACTCTTCCACCATACTTCCTCATGTTTGGAAAAATGTACCAAAAATACCAGCAGAGAGATGGTACTGTATGAAGAGCGTCCAGCTGTGTAAGGTGTATGAAAAAAATTAAATCTACGTATATATTTTGTTAGTCACAGACGCTCTCACAGTATGTATTGGACCATAATCCAATATACGGAACTGTATCAGAAGTGAACAGTTGTATACGTTTTTTGTGTAACTAACAATCTCCGTATATGTATTTACGGAGTGTCACACACACATGCTGGCTCTGTATAGATGTTACTGTAATGCGAACAGCAGATGTACAATACTGTTTGAGAATTAGACAGCTTTATACGGTGTCTATATGGAAATTGTCAATCTCCGTCTATTTCTATAGGGACTGACACACGCTGTCTCTGTCTAGTTTTCACCGTAATCAAACAGCAGGTCTATGAAATTGTTGAAAAGCGGACAGCACTCTAAGGTGTAGGTCTGGGAAATGGAAAAACTCCTCGGCTTTTTTTTCCAGACTAACACACAGATAGCTTCTATTTGTCCGTGATACCAGCCGGTACATGGTAGTGTGTGAGGATCGTACACTGCTATATGGTGTTTGTATGGAAAATTGTCAATCTCCATCTATTTGCATAGGGACTGACACACGCTGTCTCTGTCTAGTTTTCACCTTAGTCAAACAGCAGATATACGCAACTGTTTGAAAAGTGGACAGCACTCTAAGGTGTAGGTCTGGAAAAACGGACAAACTCCTCGGCTTTTTCTTCCAGAGTCACACTCAGATAGCTTCTATTTGTCCATGATACCAGCCGGTACACGGTAGTGTGTGAGGAGCGTACATCGCTATACGGTCTGTGAAAAAATGAACGCTCAGTAACTCACCAGGACAAAATAATAAAAGTTGGAGTGCTTTGAAAAAAGCAGTTTGAACACCAGTGTGCACACAACAATGCAGCTAGCAGGTAGCCTTACAATGCAGCCTAATCACCACCAGCGCTGCTGCACAAAAGCATAAATCCTCCACTTTCACTGCACACTAACTGTACAGTGAAAAGCGCTATCAGCAGAAGCAGTTTTTTTTTCTTCTTCCCTGCCTAACGCTCTCCCTATTCAGAATCAGCAGCAGCACCTCTCCCTATTGTAAATTCACTTTCTGGTCTGCCTCTGGTTGCTGGTGAGAGTAGTGGAGCTGGTTGTATTGACAGAGGAGTCGTGAATTCTTTTTCCGGGCTCCCTCTGGTGGCTGCAGGAGGTAATGAAGCTGATTTAATTAACAGAGACCTGCCACCTGATAATGAGGATGATGATTGGACATCTGGAGTCTCTGACTGGATTTAAGACAGCCGACTCC
Source organism: Dendrobates tinctorius (assembly GCF_039654945.1). Classification (NCBI taxonomy): domain Eukaryota; kingdom Metazoa; phylum Chordata; class Amphibia; order Anura; family Dendrobatidae; genus Dendrobates; species Dendrobates tinctorius. The sequence goes on along the minus strand of NW_027361823.1, from coordinate 14,621,736 downwards.
CTCTATCCCTGCTGGTGATTTTTCCTGCCTCCTGAGGCCTTAGTTTCCAGTTTAGTCCCTGCATTCTCAAGCTAAGTGTTCTTGCTATTGTTCACATTTGATTTGGTTTTGTCTATTCAGTTTTGTGTGGTCGGCCAGCCCCGTCTGGGGCTGTGCTGAATTTCCATCCTTATGTTACTGTTTGTGCCAGTTTGTTTTCTGTCCCTTATTAGATTGGCCTCTATTTGCTCTGCCTTCAGAATATGCCAGAGTGCTGATATAGTGGGTGAAGTCTAGTGACTTCAGGGTTTTTTTTTGCTATCAGAAGTGTTGGACATTTTTGCAGGGTTTTTTTGGCGTGATTGCAGACAGTATCTTTCCTTTCCTGTCCTTTCTAGTTAGTGTGGGCCCCATCGTTTGCTCAGCCTATTTTCCTACCTGTGTTTGTGTTTTCATCTTGTCTCACCAACAATATATGTTTGGGGCCTATCTATTCCTTTGGGGTCTGCTCTGGGGCAGTTTAGATTTCACCTTTTCTTGCGTTAGGCTTATTTAGTCCTCTGGCTGTGTTGAGGCATCTAGAATCATCGTAGGTACGCTCCACAGCTACTGCTAGTTGTGTGGATAGGATCAGGGGTCTGCAATTCGCTTAGTTACCAACTTCTCTGGTTTTCTGTGGCTTAGCTTGGTCTTGTTTTCCTCCTCGGTGACCCAATCATAACATCTCCCTATGCTAAGATCGGCAGAAGTAAGATGGCAGTCGGTGGTCACATCCTTTTATACCCACTGTGACGCCACACAAAGCCAGCCAATAAGTTCAATGCTCTTCTCTAAGATGGTGGTGGCCGCTGCCTATGTCATTGCGTTGCCCACAGTGTGCGTCCTCCATCATTGGCTGAAAAAAGGCGCTGGAATCATAGAATCGTAGAGTTGGAAGGGACCTCCTGGGCCATCTGGTCCAACCCCCTGCTCAAAGCAGGATTCGCTAAATCATCCCAGTCAGATGTCTGTCCAGCCTCTGTTTGAAGACTTCCATTGAAGGAGAACTCACCACTTCTCGTGGCAGCCTGTTCCACTCATTGATCACTCTAACTGTCAAAAAGTTTTTTCTAATATCTAATCTGTGTCTCTTCCCATTCAGTTTCATCCCATTGCTTCTAGTCTTTGCTTGTGCAAATGAGAATAAAGTTGATCCTTCTACAATGTGACAGCCCTTTAGATATTTGTAGACAGCTATTAAGTCTCCTCTCAGTCTTCTCTTTTGCAAACTAAACATTCCCAAATCCTGCAACCTTTCCTCATAAGACAGGGTTTGCAGACCGGTCACCATTCTGGTCGCTCTTTTCTGAACTTGCTCCAGTTTGTTGATGTCTTTTTTAAAATGTGGTGCCCAAAACTGGACACAATATTCCAGATGAGGTCTGACCAAAGAGGAGTAGAGGGAAATAATGACTTCACGTGATCTAGACTGTATGCTTCTGTTAATACATCCTAGAATTGCATTTGCCTTTTTTGCTGCTGCATCACACTGTTGACTCATATTCAGTCTGTGATCTATTAGTATACCCAAGTCTTTTTCACATGTGCTGTCACTTAGCCCTATTCCTCCCATTCTATATATGCTTTTTTCATTTTTATTGCCCAGATGTAGTACTTTGCATTTCTCCCTGTTAAAAACCATTCTGTTAGTTGCTGCCCACTTCTCCAGTTTATTTAAATCTTTTTGAATCCTCTCTCTCTCCTCTCTAGTATTAGCTATCCCTCCTAGCTTTGTGTCATCAGCAAATTTAATCAGTTTACCCTCAATTCCTTCATCTAAATCGTTGATAAAGATGTTGAACAATACAGGGCCCAGGACAGAGCCCTGTGGTACCCCACTTGAGACATTCTTCCAACTGGATGTGCAGCCATTTACGACCACTCTTTGGGTCCGATCACTAAGCCAGTTATGAATCCACCTAACAGTTGCCTTGTCCATTCCATACTTAGTCATTTTTTCAATAAGGATTGTATGAGAGACTTTGTCAAATGCTTTGCTGAAGTCAAGATATACTATATCTACAGCATTTCCTTGATCCACCCAATCAGTGATATCGTCATAGAAGGAAATTAAGTTAGTCTGACATGACTTATCAGTTACAAACCCATGCTGACTCTGTTTAATCACTTCATTCTTATCCAGGTATTGACATACATGTTGTTTAATAATTTGTTCAAAGATCTTTCCTGGTATAGAAGTCAGACTCACCGGCCTATAGTTGCCTGGGTCCACCTTCTTCCTCTTTTTGAAGATAGGAACAACATTTGCTCTTCTCCAGTCTTCTGGCACTTCTCCTGTTCTCCAAGAATTTTCAAAGATTATGGAGAGGGGTTCAAAAATTTCTTCTGCTATCTCCTTCAGTACTCTGGGGTGTAATTCATCTGGACCTGGAGACTTGAATTCATTTAGGTTAGCTAAGTGTTTCCTCACTATCTTTCTGTTTAAAGATATCCTGGATTCTTCTATTCCCTTAATAGGACAGTGAATAACAGTTGATGTTGCATTTCCTTTCTGAGAGAAAACAGATGCAAAATAGGAATTTAAAAGTTCAGCCTTCTCAACATCCTGTCTTACCATTTCATCATTTTCATCCTGTAAAAATACTATAGCATCTTTGACTTTTCTTTTACTTTTGACATATCCCCAAAATCCTTTATTATTGCTTTTGACATCTCTTGCAAGCCTCAGTTCATTTTCAGCTTTAGATAATCTGATTTGTGCCCTGCAGGTTCTGCAGACAGCATTATATTCTTCTTTAGATATGCCTCCCTCTTTCCATTTTATAAACATTTTTTTTCTTCCTTTTTAGCATGTGCTTAAGTTCTGTGTTCATCCATCCTGGTTTCCTTAAATGCTTCCTATTCTTCCCTCTTTTCGGAATTGTTAACAACTGTGCATTGAGAATTTCATTTTTCAAGATTTCCCATCCTTCCTGGACATTTTTGTCTTTAAGGATATCCAGCCATTGGATCCCTCCAATTCTCTTTCTGAATCCCTTAAAATCTGCCTTTCTGAAATCTAACCTTGACGTCTGAGTCTTCACAGGTCTTCCACCTCTAGTTATCCAAAATTCTAAAATAGCATGGTCGCTACCTCCTAGGGTCCCAGCCACTTTTACCTCCTCAACTATTTCCTCGCTGTTTATAAGGATTAGATCCAAGGTAGCAGTTCCCCTTGTTTTCTCCCTTACCTTTTGGAAGATAAAGTTGTCAGCAAGAGAGGATAAGAATTTCCTTGACCTGTTAGTTTTGCCTGAGAGAGATTCCCAACAAATGTCTGGATAGTTGAAATCTCCCATGACAACCATGTCATATTTTTTGGAGAACTTAGCCATCTGATGCATAAAGAGTTCATCTATATCTTCGGCTTGCACAGGCGGCCTGTAGTAAATGCCTACAATGGTGTCCTTTCCATTGTTCTGTCCTTGTATTCTTACCCAAACAGTTTCCACAGAACTCCCAGTCTCTGAAGCTTCAATCTCTGTGCAGATATACGCGTTTCGAACATACAATGCGACACCCCCTCCTCGTTTATCAAGTCTGTTTCTTGCAAATAAGTTGTATCCTTCTAGTCTTGTATTCCAATCATGTGTATTGTCCCACCAAGTTTCAGTGATTCCAATGACATCATATTTCTTTTCCTGTGTTAGTAGTTCCAATTCTCCTTGTTTGTTGCCCATGCTTTGTGCATTAGTATAGAAACATTTTAGTTTGTGATTGGTTTCTCTTTCTCCAATATTTTTATTAATTAGATTCTTTTGTCTTTGTTCTTCCTTTCCACTACTAATAGCAGAGTTCTCAATAGCATTTGTCAGGTGTATGGCTTTTTCTGGTCTTTTGCTTCCCTTCCCATGTTGTTCTAGTTTAAAGCTCTCCTTACAAGTGTAGCAAGGCGACTTCCAAATACATGTTTTCCAGTCTTCGTAAGGTGCACCCCATCTCTAGCAAGTAGTCCATCGTATAAGTAGTTCACTCCGTGATCCAGAAATCCAAATCGTTGCTGACGGCACCATCGACGTAGCCAGTTGTTCACCTGCAGAATCTTATTCCACCTCCTTGTTCCATGGCCATCCACTGGGAGGATGGAAGAGAAGACCACCTGCGCTCCCAGTTCTTTCACTTTCTTGCCTAAGTCTTCAAAGTCTCTGCAGATGGTTTCCAGGTCGTTTCTTGCGGTGTCATTTGTCCCCACATGTAGTAGCAGGAATGGGTAGTCATCTGTAGGTCTGAAGAGTCCTGATATCCTGTCAGACACATCTTTAATTTTTGCACCTGGAAGACAGCACATTTCTCTTGTAGTTATATCCGGTCTGCAGATAGCGGCCTCTGTTCCTCTCAGCAGGGAATCCCCCATGACCACCACTCTCCGTTTCTTCTTCACAACATTTTTCTTTCTCCATCCAGGAGGACTCTGAAGGCGTACAAGGTTGCTGTTTGTTGGCAAAGTCTTATCCTGATGTATTTCTTCATCGTTTTCCTGCGTGAGAGCCTGGTACTGGTTCCTGAGCAGTATGGGTGCTGACTGCCTCCTGATCCTCCTGCTTCTCTGGGTCACATGTCTCCATTCCTCTGTTTCTTCAGGTGCACTTCGAATTTCTTCTCTTTCTGTAACATGAAGAGATAATTCTGCTCTGTCCAAGAACTCTTCACCTTCCTTAATGATCTTCAACGTAGCTAACCTCTCTTCGAGATTTTGCAATTTTTCCTCCAACAGGGACACAAGCTTGCATTTGTGGCATGTGAAGTTTGGCTTTTCCACTGGTAAATCTGTGAACATGTAGCAAGAAATGCAGCTCACCAAATGGCTCCTGGCCTCTTCCATCTTGAGATCTCTTAAAAACGATGAAAGATGATTCAAATTTCGCGCGCCGATAGGCGCGCGGTTTTTCAAATTTCCTCTTTTCAGCTGCAACGGCCAAAACCCAGTGATCGTTGAGCTCGCGGAGACTCTTCACTTATCCCAGAAGGCACTGGGAATATGCAAATGATCTCCTCAAGACTCTTCCCCTGGTTTTCCGATTTCCTCTTTTCAGCTGCAACGGCCAAAACCCAGTGATCGTTGAGCTCGCGGAGACTCTTCACTTATCCCAGAAGGCACTGGGAATATGCAAATGATCTCCTCAAGACTCTTCCCCTGGTTTTCCGATTTCCTCTTTTCAGCTGCAACGGCCAAAACCCAGTGATCGTTGAGCTCGCGGAGACTCTTCACTTATCCCAGAAGGCACTGGGAATATGCAAATGATCTCCTCAAGACTCTTCCCCTGGTTTTCCGATTTCCTCTTTTCAGCTGCAACGGCCAAAACCCAGTGATCGTTGAGCTCGCGGAGACTCTTCACTTATCCCAGAAGGCACTGGGAATATGCAAATGATCTCCTCAAGACTCTTCCCCTGGTTTTCCGATTTCCTCTTTTCAGCTGCAACGGCCAAAACCCAGTGATCGTTGAGCTCGCGGAGACTCTTCACTTATCCCAGAAGGCACTGGGAATATGCAAATGATCTCCTCAAGACTCTTCCCCTGGTTTTCCGATTTCCTCTTTTCAGCTGCAACGGCCAAAACCCAGTGATCATTGAGCTCGCGGAGACTCTTCACTTATCCCAGAAGGCACTGGGAATATGCAAATGATCTCCTCAAGACTCTTCCCCTGGCATCATTTGAAACGTGACTTTGGTGCTTGGGTCGCCGACCTCATGGCCGACCTCACGCTATGGTTGGGTTTCGCTTTATGAAACTTGACTTTGGCAAAAGTCGGCAATTTTTGAAATTGACCTACCCGTTTCGCTCAACTCTAGTTGACGCGAGTCCACCCATGGCTTTTGCGGGCACATGTCAGCTGCATAGATCAGCTGACATGTGCCCAGAAAGGTATGGGCTCAGCACGAGAGCCCACACCAAATAGGGGGAATCCAACATGGGTGTACTATTAAGCCCAATGTCGGAAAGGGGATAATATTATGTAATAAAATTTTGTTTTTTTTACTATTTTTTTGCACTTACTAGTCTTGCACTTTTGGTCAAGCTTAGACCTGTTTGTACTTTAGTAATACCTTACTTATTGAAGTTTTTTTTTCAAAGACTACCGTACAATGCTACAATGGACAATCTTCTCAGGAGTGGATGTCCCAGTTAATTCTCCCAAAGTTCAAATCACAGAAATTTTAAAAGAAGAGAACAACATCTACAGCTCACACTCTAAAGGCCTAAGTTAGTATGGCAGATGTTCAATTTCATGACTGAACAATTTGCAAAAAAATTAACATGTCTGACTCGTTTAGAAGGGTTGTCAGTAGAATGCCACTTCTTTAAAAAACAAGATAACCTATCTAAATTTTGAAAATTTGTGTCTGAATAAACCACAAGTCTTTTGGAACAATATCCTTTGGACAAACAAAACCAAAATGGAAATATTTGGTCAGAATGGTTTACATCAAGTTTGTCTAAAACCAAACACAGCATATCAGCACATACACCACATCATGCTGGTGGAGGGGTGACTTTCATATGTGAAAGTATTTTAGGGTGAAATCTGAGACCTTTTATCTAAAAAATAAAGCTTGGCCAAAACTGAGTCACTCAACAGGACAGTGATTGAAAGCACACCATCAATTCTGCATTCAAATCACTGAAGAGAAAATAATCAAGGTGTTGCAATAGCTCAATCACAGTCCAGACATCAACCAAAATTAAATGCCCAGTCAGGACCTTAAGAAAGCTGAGCATACAGTGAATGAATGCCCACAAACCTGTCAATATATGTACTACACAGATTCATTAATTGAGTTTACATATGAATGCTTGAGCTTGTAACAGTTAATTTATAGGTGGGTCGGGGGTCAGATCCCCCCTATCTGATATTCAAAATCCATTATGTGGATAGGTTATCAATATGTTTTTCTTGGAAAATGCAAAGAGTGGACCAGAAGAAGGGTGAAGAAAGATGGGAAAAATTCCTCTAGAAGAAAATGAGAAATTGATAAAGTCATTTAGAAAATGATTATTTCAACTTAATATTTCTAAAAGTTCTGCAAACTAGGATTCATGAGGTGTACATAAAGAAGCACTTCTATCAAAACACTAACCTTTTGAACTCCAAATCCCATCTACTCCTCTGCCAGGGATTTTGCAGTGATGTAGGATTGTAGTTCTAATGATGACTCATGCAGGGAAGACAAACTTCCTGTCTCTACATAGAGCTTAGAAGGATTCAGCTAGTCTGTTTTTAATCACATGATGCCAAAGATGTAATGGAAAAGAGAAGAATTAACTGGGTAAAAGGGTAAAATGAGCAGTTGTAAGTACGCAGTGCTATATAATATGATGATTGCAATATATTATGAGGATAAAAACTTTGATGGCAGTGCGTCTTTAATTTTTCACACATTGATTATGCATTTTGGTCTAGTTTTTGGTAAATAAATATTGACACAGTGTAAAGTTATTTTTTTGTCCTGATACATAAAAACATAGAAATCAAAGAGGGTGTGCTTAGTTTTTCTCACTGCTGTATGTAGGCAAGTTGTGGTGCTAAATTGATGCTATATGGCACTTTCAAGGCAAAATGTGCCTTATGTGAAATATGTATATATACACATGTACAGTACTAACATGGGTGCACCACTTTCATTTGCTTTTGTCCCCGATATGGTGTTTTGTTGTTAACTTATTAACAGAAGCATGAATTATACAAACTTTAATACTGCATCAAGTGTTCTGAAGTTATCATTTTACCTATAGTACCATAGTAATAGGAGTAATATTGTAAGCGCTTGCATCTGCGCTTTATTAGAGTTACATAACTGAGCAAACGTCCTCCTCAATGCAGTAAACCTATCGCTGATCAAGCATGAACGCCTACCTGGCGACAGCAGCTATATAAAAGTCTGAAGACAGAGACCAAAGATATTTAGTTCTTGCGAGGAGATGCACACGTTTTATTGTATGCTCGGTACATTACTTTACCAGCGTGTAACCGCAGCTTGACCACTAATTACTTAAATGATGGAATGAGTTAACACCTCATCCAGCTGGTATGCCACAGTGTTTAACCACATCTCCAGATTCAACATGCCATTTCACATGTGTTCTCATCAAGTTCACAGTTCAGAGATAGGTCATAAAAAGTTGCAACTGTCTATTGTGCAATTACCATGCTTATATCTACATGGAAAACAATATAAAGCACTGTACACTGTTGTGCGCTAATGTCATTCTATGCTGTAGGTAATGGACTCATTATAATTGTATTTTTAGATTGTTTTTCTTGCCTATACCCTTTCACATCATTCTGTATTCATGCAGGGACTACAGCACCAAATGTATAACCCAACTGTAGGGCATAGCTACAAAAGGTGCGAAAGTTGGAATCGAACATGGGCCATGGAGCCTAGGGACACCCAAAAGGTCATTTTGCCCCATGCAAAAATACCATTTCTATTATAGATTTGCAATAATTTGGGGCCCCACTGGAGCTTTTGCATTGGGGCCCACAACACACAAGTTACGCCACTGCCCATCTGCTAGATTTAAGGGGGTGTCCCACCAATGGCAAACTTTCAACAACCAATGAGTACATTTGTATGTTTGCGATTTGCATACCTGCAACACGTGTCGACTGCCTAAGAAGCAGATGAGAAGCTAGTTATCATGTGCCCAAAGTGTGCAAGTCGCTTACTTGCGTTTATGAGATTCTCGAACTGGCTAGGAGAGCCAAATCCTGTTAGTGTGTAGGTTACAAACTCTTGGTATTCAGAAAACTGCACTGCTTGCCGAAAGTTTGCCCTAACGTGGAAAGTCCCTATAAATTCAGGCTGGTACAAAAACATAAGAAGGGTATATGAGCAGAATTGATAAACAGTTACAGTTGAAACCAGAAGTTTACATACACCATATAAAAAACACATCTGCATGTTTTTCTCAATGAAAACAAAAAGCAAAAAACACAAATATCCTGAACTAAAAAGTAAAAAATAATAAAATAATAATAAATAATAAGCTGCAAATAATGCATAAAGGTAATAATAATAATAAGGGTATTTAGTAAACATAATTTTGATCAAAATAATGTACAAGCCATCCCGCCACGTCACGGCAACCCTTGTGGGACAGTTACTACTCTAGTATTTAAAACCTTTTCACTTGCCAAGTGACGTGAATGTGAACAAGGATCGAGCGACTGAACCACTAGTAAAAGCTTAGGCCAGACAGGATGGTTTTCCCAGCTCAGATAGAGAGTGGTCACACACATATATGCACAGAATGCACAATAAAATGAATAAAACTTGGAGTCTGAACTGAGAAAGTAAGTTAATGTGTATGCACAATGTAAGTGCATATTAACACATGACCATTAACCAGAGAAAACATAAAGCAAAAAACACAAATATCCTGAACTAAAAAGTAAAAAATAATAAATAATAAACTGCAAATAATGCATAAAGGTAATAATAATAATAAGGGTATTTAGTAAACATAATTTTGATCAAAATAACGTACAAACCATCCCGCCACGTCATGGCAACCTTTGTGGGACAGTCCCTACTCTAGTATTTAAAACCTTTTCACTTGCCAAGTGACGTGAATGTGAACAAGGATCGTGCGACTGAACCACTAGTAAAAGCTTAGGCCAGACAGGATGGTTTTCCCAGCTCAGAAAGAGGGCGGTCACACCCATATATGCACAGAATGCACAATAAAATGAATAAAAAACTGGAGTCTGAACTGAGAAAGTAAGTTAATGTGTATGCACAATGTAAGTGCATATTAACACATGACCATTAACCAGAGAAAACAAAACGCAAAAAACACAAATATCCTGAACTAAAAAGTAAAAAATAATAAAAAATAATAAATAATTAACTGCAAATAATGCATAAAGGTAATAATAATAATAAGTGTATTTAGTAAACATAATTCTGATCAAAATAGTGTACAAGCCATCCCACCACATCATGGCAACCCTTGTGGGACAGTCCCTACTCTAGTATTTAAAACCTTTTCACTTGCCAAGTGACGTGAATGTGAACAAGGATCGAGCAACTGAACCACTAGTAAAAGCTTAGGCCAGACAGGATGTTTTTCTCAATATCTGACATATAATCAGAATAAACCTTTCCTGCTTTAGATCAATTAGGATTACCATAATTATTAATATTTGCCAAATGCCAGTAGCAAATATAATGGAAGTCAATGGGAAATTTTTGCGCCAGACCCTACAAAAAGTTCTAATGGGCAGTGAAAATGTTGAAATCTTTGGGAAAATGCTGAATGGAAGGATAACATCATGGGTAACACCCCTGGAAGCATCTCTGAGTCTCAGATCACTGCTGAGAACAATGATGTCAAACAAAGATGTCACACTTTTACCCCAGGACCGACAATAAAACATTCAATAGAAGAGAATTTGAAGGTTACAGGAAAACAAAGTTAAGAAACATTCTTTCTTGAATAATAAGGCAAAGTTTAAAAAGGAATTTAAAAAGCATATAATTTAAGCAAAACAAAATTAAAATCTTTATTCAAAAATTGGAAATGTCAGTGTAATTTATGAAGAAAACCAAGACAGCCAAAAATTTGATGGAAGAGCAACTCAGATGAACCCTCTATGAGACATAAAGGAGGGCCTCATACACATTCTGTTCAAATTATCATTATCATGCAGTGGTACTCCTACACTCATAAAGGCTATGTTCAAAGCCTGCTAAAAATTACATGCAGGGTTACCCATAAACCCCTGAAGACAAAAACTTTAGTGCCTCATTCAAATATTGTGAACAAAGTATAGTTGTGGCACTCCTATACTCACAAAAGTTTGTCACACAGTGTACAGCCTACAAGAATATTACAAGCAGGATCATCCATACACCATCAAAGGCACAAACTGTACTACCTCATTCTAATATTGTGAACAAAGTGTAGTTGTGGTACTCCTACACTCATAAAACCTCTACACACAGTGTAAAGCCTGCCAAAAATGACAAGCAGTGTCATCCATGCACCCTTCAAGGCACCAACTGGAGTATCTCATTCAAATATTGTGAACATTGTGTGAATATTGTGCCGCTGTGGTACTTCCACACTCATAAAAGCTAAACAGACAGTACAGGCTGCCAAAAATTACAAGCATAATCAACTATACACCCTTGAAGGGACCAACTGTAGTATTTCATTCAAATATTGTGAACATTTATATTGTGAAATGCATTTGTAGTACTCAAACATTTATAAAATGTCTGAAAACCTTTTTTATTTTTTTGAAAAAAAATAATAGTTACAAGTAGGGTCATCCCTACACCCTTCAAGCCACCAGCTGGAGTGCCTCATAAAAAATTAGAAAGAGTAGTTGTTGCAATTGTACAATCATAATAACTTTGCTCACAGTGCAAAGCCAGGAAAAAATTATCAGGAGGGTAATACAGTCATCCATAGACCGCTGAAGTCAACATCTGGTGGGCCTCATTCAAATATTTTGAAAGTGGAGTTGATATACTCTTACACTTATAAAGCCTTTGCACAAAGTGCAAAGTCAGGAAAAATTTATAAAGAGGGCTATTCATACACCCTTGAAGGCAATAACTGGAGTGCCTCATAAAAAATTAAGAAAGTGTAGTTGTGGAACTTTTACACTCATAAAGGCTTTGCACACAGTGCAAATCCAGAAAAAAATATAAGCAGGGTCATCCAATCATCCCTATACTCATGACAGCAAAAACTGAATGACCTCATTCAAATATTAAAGAGTGAAAATACTTTATGTGCTGCTGTCATTGAAGGGTGTGGAAAAGTCGGGGCTAATCCAGGCTTCGTTCACTTTTAATCAAAGTAAGCCTGTCAGCATTTTCTGTTGAATGCTGAATGCGTCTGTCTGTTATGACACCTCCGGCAGCACTAAAAACTCACTCAGACAAGACACTAGCAGCAGGGCAGCACAACACTTCCAAGTCATAGAGAGAAAGCTCATGCTTTGAGACCTAATAGTGGAAAGCAAAAATTAGGGAGTATGCTGGTTTTGTCAGTAAGGTATTGCTTGAACATCTTTGAAAATTTCCCCTCCTTGTCAAAAATACCCTGTAATGAGGGCATGAATGCTGGGAGGGTGTCATGAAATTGGCCAAGGCCTTTGACAGTGTACCCCTGCCTTTGCTGTACTTGGTGCGCATCTCCCTTGCCTGTCCTCCTTTGTTGGGCAAGGAAGCTTGTCCCCTGCCTCTACTAGTGATTGATTGGAATTTTTTCAACATGTTTTCTACAATGGGTTTCTGGTATAGCACCATTTTAGAAGACCTCTCCACCTTGGCAAGGAGAGATGCTAGGCTCTCCTTGTTGCATGAGTCTAGCAGGGTGAACATCCAGTACCCTTTTTTTGGCAAAGATAAATGTAAGTCAAGAGTCACAGGAAAAGCATTGTATATAAAGTTAGCCATATGTGCTAAGTTCCCTACAGCCAACACTGTTTCCACTATGGCTATTCTCCATCTCCTCCATTTCTTCCTCCACATTCCCCTCCATGGCTCATCCATGTAGGAGAAACGGAACAAAGCTTATGTAGGTGCTAGCCTCTGTTTCGCTAGCAACCAACTCTTGTTTTTCCTCCTCAGTCTCCACCTCTTCATTGTTATCCTAGGTCAAGCTAAGCAAATGAGATGAGGCTGGACTAAGTAGTGTATACTGGTCTCATGTATTCCTTCATCTCTATCTTGTACGCATTCAAAGCTTCAGCTTTAGTTGTAAGCAGTGACTGTTTAAGTATGCACAGAATGAAAATTGCTACTTTGATTATAGCGTCTTCACGCTCACCATTTTTATGGAGTCCTCACAGTCTTAGAGAACCACACAAATAATAGACATCCATGCCCATTCATCAGTTGTTATGTGTGGAGGCTGACCAGAATACTGAGGAGTGTGTTGATGCTGGTATTGGACAACTGGTCATCGCTGCTCACGAAACCTTGCGTGTGTGGAGTTCCAGGTTATGGTGACATCGCACACCAGTTGGTGAGCTGGCACTTCAATGCACTGCAACAGCAACATCAGTGCAGCGGCAGCTGTAGCTGACTTGCAGAAATGGGCATTGTTGAGGCATACCTTGACCAGAAGCTCTGTCAAATCCAGGTAAGATTTCAGAAACCACTGAACCACCAAGTTTAGCATGTGGGCCCAGCATGGTGCGTGTGTGAGCTTGCCAAGTTTCTCATCCACCACCAGGTTAAGGTCATTAGCCCACACAACATTCCTGGTTGGCTGTTCAGTGGCAAGAGCCATATATTTTTCTGGTGTGTTATGCCTTTCAATAACTCTGCCACGGTGTGCGGTTTGTCTCCTAGACAAATTAGCTTCAGCAGAGCCTGTTGCCACTTTGCTGAAGCAGTACTGCAGAGCTTCCAACTGATGTGGACGACGTGTTGTAAGATAACAAATCGGAGATGGAGGATGAGGTTGAACAGTATGAGTTGCAGGGACTGGTGTAGAAGGTGGTGGAAACCCTTTTAGAAGTAGGGCCAGCAATCCTTGGTGTCGGGAGCACATATGCCATGCCATAGTGGGACTCAGCCCCAGCCTCCACAATGTTCACTCAGTATGCAATTAGGGAAAAATATAGGGATGAGCGAGTAGTGAAGTATTCAGACTTGCTGTACTCATTACGAATACCTCCTAATACTCGGGTACTCGTAATGAGTAGCGAGTCCAATGTAAGTCTTTGGGATATGCGAGTAATGGGCTGTGTGTGTGTGCTGGGCTGGGCGGGGACTGTGCGAAGACTGTGCCAGGCTGTGCGGGACTGTGCTTGCCTGTGCGAAGACTGTGTCGGGCTGTGCGGGACTGTGCTGGCCTGTGCGAAGACTGTGCCGGGCTGTGCGGGACTGTGCTGGGCTTTGCAATTACTGTGCGGGGACTATGCTGGGCTGTGTGGGACTGTGCTGGCCTGTGCAGGTGTCATGATCTCAGTGCGGGTTTGACTCGCACACGTGGGGTTAATGTCTGGAACCAGTGCTGATGACTGGCATTTCTGGGGTTAAAGGTTGTTATCCCGGTGCAGGTTTACAAGCACACCTGGGGTTATGATTGTGGCCTCTCCCTGGTTCTGGGAGAGGCTTCTTATAGCCTCAGGACGCTCCCATCCCTGTCAGTTATACTCTTTGCCCTTGGCATTGTGTGGTGACCCCTGAGTGTGTTTTTGCTTTGTTCTGGTTGCTTGATAATCTGTGTATGACTCGGTCTGTTCTCTGGATATTGCTTTGGATTCTGCTTGGTACCTTCTATGTCTGTTTGGTTTTGACTGCTGCTTGACTATCCGCTCTGTCTCATCCTTGGTACGTTATGGCTATCTCTGTGTATGAACCCCATTTTGCCTGACTCTGACTAATTCTGTATAGTGTCTTTCCATCTCACTAAGCAGGATGCTAAGCCCCACCCCCTTGCAGTCACATGACCGTAGGTCCCGTGTCTGCTTGCTAAACTTCAGCATCCACAGGTCCTGTGCATCGGAACTTTCTGGCTGTACCTGACCCCGGTACCCCTACAGTGTGGGTGAGTCCCTGCTCAGCGGAGGCTGCACGCCGGCGCTGACAGGATCCTGACACTCAGGACATGCGCACTGGCTCAGTGAGCAAGTACAGTGCGGTGTTCCTGACATTATAACTGACCATTACGTTTTTGGGTTTTTTTTTTTTTTTTCCTTTTTTTTTCTCTGCTGAGAAATATGGATCCCATACAATCTCTTGCTAAGCAAATGAAAAATCTGAGTCAGATGTTTCAGGGTTTATCTCTGGAGCAGCAAGCTCTGGCTCGTTCTCAGCAGCAGGTTTCTGAGACAGTGCGGGGGGCTTTAGCTGCTGGGTCTCTGGGGGCTGGGGCGAGTGATGTTGTTTTGGTGTCGCCAGAACCACCTGTTAAACTGCCTGATTTTTTTTCTGGGAACAAAAAGGAGTTCAGGGTCTTTATGGAGGGTTGCAAACTCTTCTTCAGTTTGAGGCCACGTTCCTCTGGGGACGAAAGTCAGAAGGTAGGGGTCATTATGTCTCTGTTAAGCGGGTCCCCACAAGCTTGGGCTTTCTCCCTTCCTCCCACTGCCCCTGAGAGAGTGTCTGTGAATGTGTTTTTTGAGGCCCTCGGGCACATATATGATGAGCCAGACCGAGTGCAATTGGCAGAGGACATGGTGATGAGTGTCTGTCAGGGGAAACACTCGGCTGAGTGGTTTTGCACAGAATTCCGCCACTGGGCCGCAGAGGTCTCTTGGGACGACGACGCACTCCGAGGACTCTTTCGCAGAGGCTTGTCCGAGCGGTTACAGGATGCCTTGGCATTACATCCCCCACCTAACTCTCTCGAGGACGCCATGACCCAGGCCATCCGGATGGACCGCAGGCTGCGGGCCAGAGGGGTGATGCAGGCGGAGACTCCATTGTTCCCTAGTGGAAAAGAGACTGTTTCTGTACCCATGGACGTAGGGGCTCTCTCCCTGAAGGAAAAGGAGAGACAACGCCGGAGAGAAAAGCAGTTATGCTTCTACTGTGGTAAAATGGGACATTGGAAAAGGGAGTGTCCTGACTGTCCATTCTCAACCTGGTCGACGGGAAATGACTAGGTCTGGGTAGTCAGCGGGGAGACTACTCAGACCCTCAGGTACCCTTTTCCTCATTTTCTAAGGTGTTGCTTCATGTGGAACTGTTAGTGGATGATTGTTGTTTTCCCTCTACAGCTTTCGTGGACTGCGGATCATCCATCAATCTCATTGACTCCCAATTGGTCACACGCTGTAAGATAGGGACAGTTAGACTTAAGGTTCCGATCAAAGTGGTGGCCATTGACTCCTCCCCCTCACTAAAGAGGGAATTCTCTTTATGTCTGACTTGTTTTCACTCAAAGTGGGCGCTACCCATGTGGAAAAATTAAGTTGTTTGGTTCTGGACAATCTACCAGCAGGATTGGTGTTGGGTATACCCTGGTTACAACGCCATAACCCAGTCATTAACTGGAAAACGGGGGAGATTGTTCAGTGGGGGTTTAATGATTCGATGTTATGTGATAAGTCTGCACTATTGGTTGAACCTGTTAAATCAGTATCTGTGTCATCTGTCGAGCTGGAAGGTATTCCGGAGTACATGAAAGAATTCGAAGATGTGTTCTCTGAAAGCGAGGCCGAGACGTTGCTTCCACATAGACCCTTTGACTGCGCTATCAAGTTAGTCCCGGGGGCTAAATTGCCTAAAGCCCATCTATTTAATTTATCTGGCCCTGAGTGCTTGGCCATGAAAGATTACATTGCTGAGAGTCTTTGCAAAGGACACATACGTCCCTCAGTCTCACCTGTTGCGGCAGGGTTTTTTTTTGTTAAGAATTACATTTCGTCCAGGGTCTAAGAATGTCAAGGCTGACGCCTTATCGCGCAGTTTTCAGCCGGTGTCGCCCCCTGAGCCACCGTCCTCCATTCTTCACCCTGGGGTTGTGATAGCAGAGGTCTCATCTGAATTAGAATGGGAGATTCAGGGGGCCCAGTCGCGGACCCCGGCGGCCAAGCCAGAGGGGAAGTTGTTTGTCCCAGAGCAACTACGCCTGAAACTCTTGCAGGAGTTCCATGAATCCAAGCTGAGTGCTCACCCTGGTATTTCAGCCACACGTCTGGTGGTGGCTAGGATCTTTTGGTTGCCTACCCTTGGTTCGGACATAAAAAAATTCATTGCTGGTTGTGGGGTCTGCGCTCGTTCTAAAAGCTCTCATAGCCGGCCGGCAGGGGAGCTGATGCCCTTGGCAGTGCCCGAAAGACCATGGACTCACTTATCCATGGATTTGATACCAATCTCCCTCCATCTAAGGGTAATACAGTGGTATGGGTAGTGGTGGACAGGTTTTCTAAGCAGGCTCATTTTGTACCCCTGTCCGCACTACCGTCAGCTGAGACGTTGTCCAGGTTGTTTGTGCAGCATGTGATCTGGTTGCATGGGGTACCCCTGAATGTGGTGTCTGATCGTGGTGTGCAGTTTGTGGCTAAGTTTTGGCGTGCTTTCTGCAAAAAATTGGGGCTGTCTCTGTCCTTTTCGTCTGCATACCATCCTGAGAGCAATGGTCAGACGGAGCGCACTAACCAGTCCCTGGAACAGATCCTCAGATGTCTAACCTCTGCTAGACAGAATGACTGGTGCGATGCACTGCCATTGGCTGAATTTGCCTTCAATAGTCGGGTGAGTCAATCCACGGATATGACTCATTTTTTGATCAATTATGGGTTCAGTCCTCATTTTGGTGAGTTTTCTCGTCTGGACTCGGAGTGTCCCGGGGCTGAGGGCTCTTTTCAGCAATTACAGAATACGTGGGCAGAAGTTCAGCGGAGTATATCTAGGTCTCAGGGCAAGTATAAGTTTTTCACGGACAGGAAATGAACACTAGGGCCCACGTTTCAGGTTGGAGACAAGGTTTGGCTCTCCACTCGAAACATTAAGTTGAAGGTTCCTTCAGCCAAGTTGGGGCCCAAGTTCATTGGCCCATACAAGATTGTGGAAAAAATCAATCCAGTGGCGTATGGGCTCTGCCTTCCACCCTCTTTCAAGATCCCTAACGTCTTCCACAAATCTCTACTGAAACCTTTTGAAGCAGTCCGGGGAGACTCCGAGTCTGTTGCTTTGGTCGAGGGGCAGGTGGAGTACGAGGTTGGTCATATCGTAGATTCCAGGTTGGTACGGCAGTCGGTACAGTACCTGGTTCATTGGAAGGGGTATGGACCGGAAGACAGGCCTTGGGTACCGGCCCGGTTGATGCATGCTGATCGCCTGGTGCGGGCTTTCCATGCTAAGTACCCGGGCAAGCCTGGGGGTCCAGAGGCCCCCCGTTGAGAGGGGGGTACTGTCATGATCTCAGTGCGGGTTTGACTCGCACACGTGGGGTTAATGTCTGGAACCAGTGCTGAAGACTGGCATTTCTTGGGTTAAAGGTTGTGATCCCATGCAGGCTTACCTGCACACCAGGGTTTATGATTGTGGCCTCTCCCTGGTTCTGGGAGAGGCTTCTTATAGCCTCAGGACGCTCCCATCCCTGTCAGTTATACTCTTGCCCTTGGCATTGTGTGGTGACCCCTGAGTGTGTTTTTGCTTTGTTCTGGTTGCTTGATAATCTGTGTATGACTCGGTCTGTTCTCTGGATATTGCTTTGGATTCTGCTTGGTATCTTCTATGTCTGTTTGGTTTTGACTGCTGCTTGGCCCTGACTATCCGCTCTGTCTCATCCTTGGTACGTTACGGCTATCTCTGTGTATGAACCCCATTTTGCCTGACTCTGAGTAATTCTGTATAGTGTCTTTCCATCTCACTAAGCAGGACACTAAGCTCCGCCCCCTTGCAGTCACATGACCCCCTTGCAGACAGGTCCCGTGTCTGCTTGCTAAACTTCAGCATCCACAGGTCCTGTGCATCGGTACTTTCTGGCTGTATCTGACCCCGGTACCCCTACAGTGCGGGTGAGTCCGTGCTCAGCGGAGGCTGCACGCCGGCGCTGACAGGATCCTGACACTCAGGACACGCGTACTGGCTCAGTGAGCAAGTACAGTGCGGTGTTCCTGACAGCGGGACAGTGCTGGGCTGTGCGGGACTGTGCTGGGCTTTACAAGTACTGTGCGGGGACTATGCCGAGCTGTGTGGGACTGTGCTGGCCTGTGCGGGACTGTGTTGGGCTGTGCGGGACTGTCCTGGGCTTTGCAGGTACTGTGTGGGGACTATGCTGGCTGTGCGGGACTGTGCTGGGCTTTGCAAGTGCTGTGCGGGGACTATGCTGGGCTGTGTGGGACTGTGCTGGCCTGTGCGGGACTGTGCTGGGCTGTGCAGGATAGTGCTGGGCTTTTCAGGTACTGTGTGAGGACTATGCTATGCTGTGTGGGACTGTACTGGCCTGTGTGGGACTGTGCTTGCCTCTGCGGGGACTGTGCGGGGACTGTGCTGGGCTGTGCAGGGAATGTGCTGAGACTGTGCTGGGCTGTGCGGAGACTGTGCGGGCTGTGCCGAATATTGCGAGGCGAGTAGTGAAATACTCGCCAGGATTTGAGTACTGCGAGTACCGCATTACTCGTCGAGTACCAAATCCTAACGAGTATACTCGCTCATCCCTAGAAATATGCCATCCCTGGCCACAAGCACTTGTCCACATGTGGGTCGTTAAGTAAACAGTGCCAGTAACTGCCTTGGTAACGGCACGTGTGTTGTTCCTGGACACATGCTCACCATTTTTGTGGAGTCTTCACAGTCTTAGAGAACCACACAAATAATAGACATCCATGCCCATTCTTCCGTTGTTATATGTGGAGGCTGACCAGAATACTGAGGAGTGTGTTGATGCTGGTAATGGACAATGTACAGGACTGTGCTGGGCTTTGCAAGTACTGTGTGGGGACTATGCCGGGCTGTGTGGGACTGTGCTGGCCTGTACAGGACTGGGCTGGGCTTGTGTGGGACTGTCCTGGGCTTTGCAGGTGCTGTGCGGGGACTATAACGGGCTGTGTGGGACTGTGCTGGCCTTTGCAGGACTGTGTTGGGCTTTGCAAGTATTGTGCGTGGACTTTGCCGGGCTGTGTGGGACTGTGCTGGCCTGTGCGGGACTGTGCTGGGCTTTGCAGGGACTATGCCAGGCTGTGTGGGACTGTGCTGGCCTGTGCGGGACTGTGCTGGGCTGTGCGGAACTGTGCTGGGCTTTTCAGGTACTGTGTGAGGACTATGCCGGGCTGTGTGGGACTGTGCTGGCCAGTGCGACGACAATGCGGGCACTGTGCTGGGCTGTGCGGGGACTGTGCGGGGACTGTGCTGGGACTGTGCTGGGCTGTGCAGGGACTGTGTGGGCTGTGGCGAATATTGCGAGGCAAGTAGTGAAATACTTGCCAGGATTCGAGTACTGCGAGTACCGCATTACTCGCCGAGTACCGAATCCTAACGAGTATACTCACTCATCCCTAGAGATATACCATCCCTGGCCACAAGCACTTGTCCACATGTGGGTCGTTAAGTAAACAGTGCTAGTAACAGCATTGGTAAGGGCACGTGTGTTGTTCCTGGACACATGCTGGAACAATGCGGGAATGCCACAGCGGGAGAAATAGTGGCAGCTGGAGAATAAGTACCGAGGTACGGCTGCAGCTATGAGTCGGCAGAAATCTTCCATGTCTACAAGCCCAAATGGCAACATTTCTATGGCAAACAGCCTGGAGATATGCCCATGGTTGGTGACTGATAACGTTCTTTTTTGTTCCAAGGCCTAGAGTATGGACAGCTGAAGACTGTGCTGGGATAAGTTTTTTGAACTTCCAGATGATGATGCCTCAAAATGTGCAAGGACAGGTGCAGGCCAGGAGGCATGGACAAGGTATTGAGAAGCACCTTGCATAGGGAAAGAGGCAGTGGTATCATCTTCTGGCATCAATCGTGGCCCACCAAGCTGGGTGCTTGGATGACATATGCCTGATCATGCTGATGGTGGTTAAGCTTTTAGAGGTCACACCTCTGCTGACCTTGACCACTTGATCTTGACCAAATGACCATTTTTTAAGGCTCATAAATCTCTTTAAATGTCAGAGACTGGGGAACACCTATCTCTTTGAAGGAGAAATTCACGAGTGTCGGTGCATGGCGGAACAACCTGCATATAACCCCTCTCTTGCATAGCCCAAAAAAAACCTTTTTTAATTCCCTCATACAGTTTGGTCCTGTCTGATTAGCATCACTGGTCTTGGTCAACACCTCCTTTCGTCCCGCAATCACCATTCTCCTGACCTGCTTAATGTGGCTGATGCATCCTACATGATTTACACAGCATGCCTAATCTATCGTTTGTGCAGAAGCACTTCTCTCTGCCCTGCTGAGGGCATAGAAAAGTACTGCAAGGCAGAAGTGCTGGGAGAGGACAATAAGGAATTGACACAGAAGTAAAGCAGGCACATGCACGTTATGGTACTTTTCTCTACTAAGTTCTTACCTTGGGAGGTCTACAGAGGTTTTTAAAAGATGGCCAATCTTATTGATGGCATGTATATACAAACCTCTATGGATATATGCATAAACCAAAATTATTTAACCAAACTGAGCTCTCCGTCAAGCCCTCTACTCACACCATTTTCCTTGCCAACTGGTGAAATTGCAGAGTAGTGTGCTTGTAATATTGTATCTGTCAAACAATAGAAAACTGCAACATGTGAAGTGCTCTCTATTTGCCAATTTTTTTTAACCCCTTCACTCCGAGCCTGTTTTCGCCTTCATGACCAGGTCAAATTTTACAATTCTGAACAATGCCATCTTATGAGGAAATAACTCTGTAATGCTTCAACATATTCCAGTGATTCTGAGACAGTTTTTTTAATTACACATTGTACTTTATGGTAGTGGCAAATTTAAGTAGATATTTTATGTGATAATATCATAATTTTGGTAAAAATTTTGAAAATCTTGCAATTTTCATATTCTTAATTTGTATTCCCTTAAATCAGAAAGTTATATCACTCAAAATAGTTAATAAATAACATTTACCACTTATCTACTATACATCAGTATAATTTTTTAAACTTTTCTTGTTAGAAAGTTATAAGGGTTAAAAGATTATCAGCAAGGTCTCAGGTCTTTCACATGAATTAAAGCAATGTGGAAGAAAACAAATACAAATTTTACGTTTTCAAACAGAAATTTTGCTTTAGCCACAAATTTATCATTTTTGCATGAGTAACAAAAGAAAATGGACCATACAGTTTGTTGTGCAATTTCTCTGGAGTACTGAGTACACCCTGCCCCATATGTAATGGAAAAGTACTATTTGAGGGTACGGCATGGCTCGCAAAGGAATGAGCGCCAAAAGACTTTTGGAGTGCAAAATTGGATGGAAAAGATAGCAAACACCATGTTACATTTGCAGACCACGATGTACTTAAACAGTGGAAACTCTCCACGTGTAATCCCATTTTGAAAACTACAACATTCAAGGATCTTAAGTAGAGGTATGGGGAGTACCTTAAGCCTACAGAGACTTCACAGAATTTTTTCATATTAAGCTGTGAATACTTTTTTTATGCAAAAATGTCACTTCGGCCCCAAATTTTTCATTTTCACAAGGATAACAGAAGTAAATGGACCATACAATTTGTTATGCAATTTCTCCTTAGTACACTAATACCCCATAGGTATTTGGTAAAATTTGGCTGGAATAGATTGCGGATGCGATGTCACATTTAAAGAGAGCATGACATGCCAAAACAGTAGCAATCCCCACAGGAGACCCAATTTTGAACACTACACCTTTCACGGGATTCATCCAAGGGTGTAATGAGCATTTTTCAGCCTCAGGCGATTCACAAAATTATATAACATTGGGCAAGGTCAATGCAAAATTAACATTTTTTCAATAAACTGTTGCTTTGGCCCCACATTTTTTAAATTTTTTAAAGGGATAATAGGAAAAATTGAATTGCACAATTTGTTACACAATTTCCCATCCCCAGTCTTTTTCAAATTGATGCTATGTGGAATATTACCATGTGTGATATGTATTCACTCACTGTGTATATTATATATCAAACTTAATTTTCCTGTATTCATATTTTCCCTATAGCGACCGGACGGGTCGAAACGTAAAAGTATCTAGTACTACTTGTCACTTTATTGTCCCTTTACCCAGCTCTATTGTGAACTACTGTGTTTAATAAACCAGTATTAATTCTTCATGCCAGTGTGGTTGATTTTGAGCAGTCTACAGACATGTGAAACATGGACATTTGAATGCAGAGTAAGTGAATCTCAGTCTAAGGTTAAGCAAACAATAGCGTATGTTTTCTCTTGTAAAGGGCCTGTCACACTAAGCGATATCGCTAGCAATATCGCTATAACGTCATTGGTTTTGTGACGTAGCAGCGATATTGCTAGCGATATCGCTATGTCTGATACTTACCTCTGACCGGCTCCCCCTCTGATTATCGCTGATCGCGCGAGAACGTCCTGGACCATTTCTCGTCGTCAGCTTCCTGCTGGACTTCCTGTGGCGCCGGCAAGAGACGCGTGGACGCGAGTGGAGGGCGTCCGGATCGCCTCGTCTGACAGGTAAGTAGCGACCCCCGACCACTGCTATGTCGCTGGTGAGATCTGCCTGTGTGGCAGCTCACTAGCGACCACTTAGCGATGCACCAGCGATCCTGACCGTATCATAACGCTGGTCGGGATCGCTGATGCATCGCTAAGTGTGACAGTACCTTAAAAGACTATGGCTGATTATGTTAATGACTTTCCCCTCAAGCTCTGTCAGGAAAAAGAAAGTATACCAAAGTTCCTTACATCCATAGGACAATATGGATCCAGTAGAGTCATTATTTTACCCCCTCATTTATCAATGAAACAGGAAAGTAGTTAGAGTACCATAATATAGAAATGTATAATGAATTTGATACCAACAAAAGTAAAAACAAAACTAGTAAAAATGTTAGTATATTTGCTAGTATATTTGGATCAGTATAGATAAAAACCTCTAAGTTATCATAGTTGTTGGCTCAAAGTGATATACAGTTGTGGCCAAAAGTATTGACACCCCTACAATTTTGTCAGATAATACTCAGTTTCTTCCTGAAAATGATTGCAATCACAAATTCTTTGGTATTATTATCTTCATTTAATTTGTCTTAAATGAAAAAACACAAAAGAGAATGAAGCAAAAAGCAAAACATTGATAATTTCACACGAAATTCCAAAAATGGGCCAGACAAAAGTATTGGCACCCTCAGCCTAATACTTGGTTGCACAACCTTTAGCCAAAATAACTGCGACCAACCGCTTTCGGTAACCATCAATGAGTTTCTTACAATGCTCTGCTGGAATTTTAGACCATTCTTCTTTGGCAAACTGCTCCAGGACCCTGATATTAGAAGGGTGCCTTCTCCAAATTGCCATTTTTAGATCTCTCCACAGGTATTCTATGGGATTCAGGTCTGGACTCATTGCTGGCCACCTTAGAAGTCCAGTGCTTTCTCTCAAACCATGTTCTAGTGCTTTTTGAAGTGTGTTTTGGGTCATTGTCCTGCTGGAAGACGCATGACCTGTGAGGGAGACCCAGCTTTCTCACACTGGGCCCTACATTATGCTGCAAAATTTGTTGGTAGTCTTCAGACTTCATAATGCCATGCACACTGTCAAGCAGTCCAGTGCCAGAGGCAGCAAAGCAACCCCAAAACATCAGGGAACCTCCGCCATGTTTCACTGTAGGGACCGTGTTTTTTTCTTTGAATGCCTCTTTTTTCTCCTGTAAACTTTATGTTGATGCCTTTGCCCAAAAAGCTCTACTTTTGTCTCATCTGACCAGAGAACATTCTTCCAAAACGTTTTAGGCTTTTTCAGGTAAGTTTTGGCAAACTCCAGCCTGGCTTTTTTATGTCTCGGTGTAAGAAGTGGGGTCTTCCTGGGTCTCCTACCATACAGTCCCTTTTCATTCAGACGCCGACGGATAGTACGGGTTGACACTGTTGTACCCTCGGACTGCAGGGCAGCTTGAACTTGTTTGGATGTTAGTCGAGGTTCTTTGTCCAACATCCGCACAATCTTGCGTTGAAATCTCTTGTCAATTTTTCTTTTCCGTCCACATCTAGGGAGGTTAGCCACAGTGCCATGGGCTTTAAACTTCTTGATGACACTGCGCACGGTAGACACAGGAACATTCAGGTCTTTGGAGATGGACTTGTAGCCTTGAGATTGCTCATGCATCCTCACAATTTGGTTTCTCAAGTCCTCAGACAGTTCTTTGGTCTTCTTTCTTTTCTCCATGCTCAATGTGGTACACACAAGGACACAGGACAGAGGTTGAGTCAACTTTAATCCATGTCAACTGGCTGCAAGTGTGATTTAGTTATTGCCAACACCTGTTAGGTGCCACAGGTAAGTTACAGGTGCTGTTAATTACACAAATTAGAGAAGCATCACATGATTTTTCGAACAGTGCCAATACTTTTGTCCACCCTCTTTTTTATGTTTGGTGTGGAATTATATCATATTTGGCTTTAGGACAATTATTTTTGTGTTTTTTCATTTAAGACAAATTAAATGAAGATAATAACAAAGAATTTGTGTTTGCAATAGTTTTCAGGAAGAAACTGAGTATTATCTGACAAAATTGCAGGGGTGTCAATACTTTTGGCCACAACTGTAAGCCCTAGTTGAATCCATATACTTTTGTAAACAACAATTATATTGTGCAAGCATACATTATCTTGTTGTATCGAACCCGCGTTTTGCTGTTGCTTCTTTCAGATGCAACATAAAAATGAAGATATAGCAGGAGTTTATATAGGGCCTAATATACATATAATGGGAGGTTTCCTGTATCATTGAGGGTATAAAATAATGACTGTACCTCCTACATATTGTCCTTTGGATGTAAGGTGCTTTGCTATACTTCCTTGTTATCTGTAATGTTACCACCCACTTTTCATTCTGTATGTATATTTTATGTCTTTATGCAAATACAAAATGATATTTTTATATGTGTGGTCACACTCGCAAGTTTTGTATTATCTGCTGTGGATGACCACCATTTCCTGACACCTATCATTTTCTCACTGGCCTACTGGTTTGTTACAAATTCTGCAGGTTATATATTAGAAGTCAGTTCATCAAATTTCTATCCTGCTAAAGTTCAAATGTAAATAAAAAATTTAACTTAGTAAAAACACTATAATATCCTATTATTTTGTGCATGTGAAAGGGGAGGCCGGGATTGTTGTCGTGACCAGAGAAACCGCAGCATCTGTGTCCCGTCCCGACCTTCCCCTACAGAAAATTGTATTCTTCTTCTCAGCATACCTGTATCTCCAAATTAAGGTTCCCCAGGCACTTCCCAGGTGATGATGGTGCCTTTCTCAGGTGACCCCCAATAATAGAGACACAGTCCAGGATAACTTGAACATTCTCTTTACTTAATACTTCACACGTTACATCCACAGTTGGCACATCTTGGGATTCATTTATTTCCTTATCTTTCCCTGCTTTGCTGTCACTTCTGTGCAGTATATGTCTGGACCCTACCTTCTTAGACTGCTCCCCAGTTCCTTCCTGACCTAACCTCGCCATGATGACAACTACTTCTGCCTGTTTCGCCCCATACTCGAAATCATCAGTCACCAGGTTTGGTTGCCTCTGGTAAAGCATCTGGCCTATCTGTACCGATCTCGAAGCTCCAACTTCCTTTATCTCCTCAATCCAACTGACTCCTGCCCTAAAGGCATCCGTCCAGGTGATGATCTTCATAAGCCCATGTGTGTGCATGGTTACTTACTTCTGGCAAAACATGCTGAAGTTAAACTTTTTGCTAAGAAAATGTGCAGGAAGATACAAAACCCAGGCTGAGAAAATAAGAGGTGAAAGGAAGTGGAACTGTAAAGGAAAACAAACAGACTCACTGCAGTAATTCAGCTGTTGTTTACCAAGCAAGGTAAATCTGTTAGCTGAAGAATTGGAACTCCTAAACCCATGTTTACCTAGCGGTACAGCCAGCAAGGAAGTGCAGTGAAGAGTGAACATATAAAACCCAACCATAATATGATAGGGCAGACCAAAATGGGAACATGGAAAACACCTGGAGAGGAGCAAACCAAGAAGGGGAACAAGAACAATTGGAATAGTCAGCATTTGGACAAGGAAGAAAAGGCAATAGCTCAGCATACAGGGGAACTGACTACGCAGTATCAGGTCAATGGATTGAATCCTCAAACCGAGCCATGAAAATAATGTCCCAACACAGCCCCCTTACATAGCATGATATCCCTACACAGATGCCCTACACAGTATATAGTCCCCATACAGCCACCCCACACAGTATGATGTCCGGACACAGTCCCCTTACACAGTGTTATGTCCCATGTTTCCCACAATGTGCTGTCAATTGAAATAAGAAGAAAGCTACTCACCTAACCCCATTGCTCCACTGCTTCATTCTGCCTGGGAAAAAAAATAAAAAACGAATATGAAAACTAAGTTAATGTGTATGCACAATGTAAGTGCATATTAACACATGACCATTAACCAGAGAAAACAGAAAGCAAAAAACACAAATATCTTGAACTAAAAAGTAAAAAAATAAACTGCAAATAATGCATAAAGGTAATAATAATAATAAGGGTATTTAGTAAACATAATTTTGATCAAAATAATGTACAAGCCATCCCGCCACGTCACGGCAACCCTTGTGGGACAGTCCCTATTCTAGTATTTGAAACCTTTTCACTTGCCAAGTGACGTGAATGTGAACAAGGATCGAGCAGCTGAACCACTAGTAAAAGATTAAGCCAGACAGGATGGTTTTCCCAGCTCAGAAAGAGGGCGGTCATACCCATATATGCACTGAATGCACAATGAAATGAATAAAAAACTAATCTGAACTGAGAAAAGTAAGATGAGCGGCAACACCCCGAAACAGCTGTCTGTGGATGGATACCTTGCCTTGGTATTTCCCTTGTCATATCTGTAAACTCATAAACAGCTGGATATTGACTTAAAGGGCCACTTAATATGGTGGTAATGGTGGTTTCCGAAAGGAGCCACTCCTTGGCTGGGTCCTTCCCTGGAGGAAGATCTGGCTAGTCCCGTGTTTGAGACTCTTAAATGAGGCTCTACGGACTTTATTTGCATATTCGTATTTCCCAGGGAGCAATGCACCTAGGATTTCACTGATTGAGCGCCTTTGCCGGCTGCTGCAGTGTTTTCTTTTACTGGTCTCCCTGAGGTCAGTGATTGTTTTGTGATGTTGGTCTACTAGGCATTGCTCCCACCTAGCCAGAATCCTACTCCACACTGATGAGGGGCAAATTTTCCTGAATACCTTGAGGGCTGTCTCTTGGCCCTCTGGCATCGACACTTCGGTGGCTTAAGCTGGTCGCTGCTTTTGGGAGTTAGCCAGGAGGTTTCGGGGAGGAGATCCTTAGAGTTGTGGACGATGGGAGTCCGACTTCAATTCTCTGGGACCGGTGATAGCCGGGTCAAAAATGGATTCAGGATTGACATCGCTGAAGATAAGAAGTTGCATTTTTCCCTGGGATATTTGGTCAACATGATGTTTTATGACAACCTGAAGATTCGGAAGTCCGTTATAATATGCCTACAGGAGTTTAGGAGAGAAGGCAGGTATGTACTGGTGCTATCTTCTATGGCGGCTTGCCAGAATTTGTTTACTGCCCTGAAAAATGGAGTGGCAAATCCTTTGCTGGAAGGTCTTGCCTTTACTGTGCTGTACTCTAAGGGAGATATCCCACTTGTAGTTTTCATGCACAACCCTTTTGTTTCCCTGGAGGACATTGCTTTATTTTTGAAAAGACATTACATTTATGTTCAGTACTCCCACAGGGTCCTGAATGGAGAAGGGCTCTGGACCGGGAAGTACAAATTTTTTGTGAGATTTGGGATGGATCCCCAAGGCCCAGGAGGCATCCATTACCCCCCTCTTAATTTTTCAAATGGGAAAAATAGTGTTTTTTGTTCTTTCCAGATGCCCCGATGTATTGCAGGAGGTGTAAAAATTTCGGGCATACCCAGGATAGTAGCAAGGAGATGCCAACTTGCAGGAATTTCAATGCTTCTGGCCATATGGCAAAAGACTGCACAAATCCTGTTATGTGCAATGCTTGTGGTGAGGAGGGCCATAAGTATCAGGACTGTGAGGCCAGGATCAGTCCTAGGTCTTACGCTGAAGTCTCAGGTGGGGCAGCTGCACCCCCTGCTGCTGTTGTTGACATTCCACAGGTTTCAGACCCGGATCTTATTGAGGAACCTGAAATCATGGATGCACATGAGGAGGCCCTGCCCCAAACGGAGTCTCCCAGCCCAGAGGTAGCAGTTTTGGAAGTTACTGATGTTGAATGTGAGCTCCCTCATCAGTCTGATGTCTGTGGGGAGGGGGAGTTGGAGAGTACTCTTCGCAATACCCCCAGTGTATCTTGGTTTGCTACTGAGGAGGAGTTGGCCAGTTGTGGAGATCAAGGTGACTTCACTCTTGCGAGGTCCTCTGAGGATGAGGAGCCTGGAACTTCCTGTAAGAAGCCCAGAACGGATTGGGCAGACCCCGATGAAGTTGGTTTAAGTCCGGTGAGTGAACGAATGTCTTCTCTCCTGACAAATGCTTTTTTAGGCATTCCCGCAGACGTAAACAGATTCGAGGAGTTGCAGTTCCAGATGGAAGATGAAAATGGCTGAAGAGGAAGTGGCGTGTTTGTCGTCATGTAAAAAACAGAGTCATGTTATGGCTCCCCAATCTGGTTGGGGCATTGCGTCCCTGAATGTCAGGCAAATTAGATCCAAATTCAGGAGGGCAATCGTTCTAGATTATATTAAACAGATGAATGCTCACATCTTTTGTCTTCAGGAATGTGGGATTGTGGATGCTCCAAGTGATAAGGACTGGCCTTACGGACAGCATGCATGGTCTGGCTCATGTGTTAATAGGAATGATGGTGTAGGGATATTAATAGGTAATAGGGAGATTAGTTTAGATAGCTACACGGTGGTAGAGGTGGGTAGATGTATAATTGCACATGTTAGCTATAGGGGGTGGTGGGCTAGAATTATTAATGTGTATTGTCCATCAGGACACGACAGGAAAAAGGAGCGTCTGGCTCTTTTGGAAAAATTAAGTTTGTTTCTTCTGGGCAAAATGCCTACAGTTTTAGTTGGAGATTTTAATTGCACCACAGAAGGGAATTGTGACAAAACTGGTAAAAAGTTATCCAATCTTATTTCTGATTTTTCCCTTCTAGATGCTGCTGCTCTGAAATTTGGCATCCCACCACCGCCATCGTACCATGCTGATAGGGCTGGTATTGCATCCAGGATAGATAAAATGTTGTTTTCCAAATAAGCTGTGTATGAATTTTGAACAAAATGCTGTATCTTTTTCTTATCATGAGTGTTTGAGAGGTGTGTTTAGTGTGATTGATGACCATGTGTATGGGGTGGGGTTTGGAAGCTGAATGTAAGATTGCTAGAAGATGAGGATGTGATGAATGAATTAAAAATAAAGTATAAAGAGTGGAGAGTATGTAAGAGGGATTTTGCGTGTGTACTGGAATGGTGGGAGTGGGTTAAGGTGTGTTGCAAAAAAATCTTTAAAAAGTGGGGCTATAAAAAAGCTGCTATTTATCGGAGTAGTTTTAATGATTTAAACAGGCACTTAGACTGGTTGAAGAAGTGTGGAGAAAGTGGGATGGATGTGTCTGATCAGCTGGCTGAGACAAAGAGTGGAATAAAGAGTGTTATGGATGGAAAAGGGAACGAAATCATCTATCGCACCAAAATAGAACATCTTGAGAAAGATGAAAAGTGCAGGAGGTTCTTTTTTAAGAAAATGAATGGGAGAAAGGTTCATATGGATAAAATCCTGGATAGGAATGGTTTGTGTGTATCAGGTGAGAATGTGATAAAGGAGGTGAATAGGTTCTATAGCAAGTTATATGATAAAATGTGGATTGATTCTGGTCTTGTTTCAGAAGTGCTGAATGGATTAGAGAACAAGTTGGATAGTGGAGAATGTGATATTTTGAATGAGGACGTAATTATGGAAGAAGTAGAAAATGTGATGAAGAGTGCTAAAAAGAATAAGACACCAGGTAAAGACGGATTGCCGGTGGAATTCTATGTGAAGGCATGGGATTTTCTGGGTGCTGATTTGACTGAGATATGAAAGTATATGTGGGAGAGTGGTAAGTTGTGTGAATCAATGAAAGAAGGGGTTGTTGTGCTTGTGCATAAGAAAGGTGAGAGAAAGTTTTTAGAGAATTGAAGACTTATAACATTGCTGAACGCAGATTACAAAATCTATAGCAAATTGTTGGCGAATCGTATGCATGAGGTGATTGGTAGTGTTGTGGATGAGGATCAAGTGTGTGCTGTGCCTGGAAGAAGTATGAGTGATAATAACTTATTGTTATTAAGGGATTTGATTGGAGACTGCATGGGAAGGAAACGGAAGTGTATGGTTCTGTCAATTGATTTTGAGAAAGCGTTTGATAGGGTATCGCATGTGTTTTTGTTTAAAGTTCTGGAGAGAATGGTATTTCCTCAAAAATTTGTGAATGGGATAATGTCTTTGTATGATTGTGTGTCAAGTGAGTTTCTTGTTAATGGGTGGTTGAGTGAGGAAGTGAATATTAAGTCTGGTGTAAGGCAGGGGTGTCCCATGTCCCCTGTCTTCTTTGTATGTGTGATTGAACCTCTTTTGTGCTTGGTGAGACGTGATGATGCTAGGTTTGTTGGTACCTGGGAGTGGTGGGAAGCATGTGAAAGTTCTTGGATATATGGATGATGTTGTGTCTGTGAGTGAAAGTGTTGCGTCTATGAATAGGGTTAAGTTGCTTCTGGAGTTTTTCTGTGGTGCATCTGGCTTTAGAGTGAATTGGAATAAATGTAGTTTTAAATGTTTTGGGGATGACAAGGTTAAAATGGAGGGGGTAAAGTGTGAGGAGGGTGCTATCAAAGTGCTGGGAGTATTATTTAATAAGGACTTGGAAGGTAAGGAGAGCTGGGAGGAGCGTGGATTGCGCGTAGAGCGTAAGTTAGATTTTTGGCGACTGAGAGACTTGACCTTGAGTGGTAAGATTTTGGTCATAAAAGCGGTGATTCTTCCAATTTTGCTTTTTATTGCAACAGTTTTTCCACCAGCATGTAGGAAAATAAAAAGAGTGGAAAAGTTAGTTTTTCCTTTTTTCTGGAGCAGTTAAATAGAGAAACTAATGAGAGAGAGAGTCTTTTCAAGGCGTGTCACCATGGTGGCATGGCCTTTCGAAACATTGAGATTTTTCTGGGGCTTCAGTATATCAAAACTGTTGTTATTTTGCTGAATAAAGGAAATAAGGGAGCGTATATGGCAAGTTATTGTGCTGGTTGGATGTTATATGACTTATGTTGGAGAAAGAGGGATGCTAGAGTGCCTGTTGCTTTCAAGTGTCCGGTCTGGTATGAGGTGATTGAGAAGTTTGTGAGGAAGCATGATTTACTTAGTTTACAGATGAATGATTTTAGAATGGCTAAGAATCTGATGAAAATAATATGTAAGAATGATGTGGAATGTAATATTGTGGGGTTGAGAGGGAATGAAGTTTCGGTTGCATGGAAGAGTTTGGGAAAGCACAGGATGTCTAATAGACTAAAGGATATTGTATGGATGTCCTTGCACAATATTTTGCCTGTGCGACAGGTTCAGAAGAGACGAGGTCTACCCGAACTGATGTGTGCCCGAGGGAAGGATGTGGTGGATGTGAGACTGTGTGGCATACTATGCGGGACTGTGATTACGCGTGCAGTGTGTGGAAGTGTGTAGGTGGGTTGTGTAAGGAGTTAGCGGGTGTGAGTTTTATTGACTGGGATGATTTAGCGAATCCTGCTTTGAGCAGGGGGTTGGACCAGATGGCCCAGGAGGTCCCTTCCAACTCTACGATTCTATGATTCTATGATTGACTGGCGAGTTGCGATGTTTGGAATTGGTGCATGTGGTCGTGTGAAAAATAGAATCCTATGGTTAATTATGACTTGTGTGATGCAGTTTGTGGGATGTGAGGAATTTAGGAATTTTCAAAGAGAAGCATGTATCTGTGAATAAGTGTGTTGGGCTGATCCTTTCTAGATTATACTTGATTTATAAATTAGACAGAGAAGGCGGTGGTGGTTCTGATGCAGAGGGTGTCTGGAAATTTAAAAAATGGCAGCACCTGATCAAATATCAGTGAATTTTAGTGATGTTTATTGACGTTCAGGATGTCTTTTGTGTATACCCTTGGTTTGTTATACTAAAATAAATATAAACCATGATGATGAGAGTTGAAACAATGACGTTTAAGTTGATGAGCTTATATTGAGTTGTTTATAACTAACCTGAATGGATTTAAAAAAAAAAAAAAAGAAACAGCTGTCTGTGGATGGATACCTAGCCTTGGTATTTCCCTTGTCATATCTGTAAACTTGTAAAGAACTGAATATTGACTTAAAGGGCCACTTAATATGGTGGTAATGGTGGTTTCCGAAAGGGGGTCCTTCCCTGGAGGAAGATCTGGCTAGTCCCGTGTTTGAGACTCTTAAATGAGGCTCCACAGACTTTATTTGCATATTCGTATTTCCCAGGGAGCGATGCACCTAGGATTTCACTGATTGAGCGCCTTTGCTGGGTGCCGCAGTGTTTTCTTTGACTGGTCTCCCTGAGGTAAGTGATTGTTTCGTGAAGAGTGAAGGTTAAAATGACAACATGTAGAGTATCCCTGGACGAGGTGCCATTGTTTTAAGTAATTGATAGGTTTGGGTGTTTCCTTTGTGGTGTAAGGAGAATTTGAGGCATTTAGCAGCTTACTTTTCCTTCTTTCTATCTGGCTGGAAGATGGAACTACTTGTTGAACCCAAAAGAGAAGTGTTGTTCTGGATCCTCAAATACATTGCAAGAAGCCTTTAGAGATTCTGAGAAGTAGACACTGTTCTATGGCCTGTGTGAAGTCAACATTGGCATGTCCTGTTAACCCTCAACTAATAATATTGCTCACAACTCACAAGTTATATTTAGAGAATTATTCTGCATCACTGGGAGGTAATAACATCTGAGAAGAATGTGTGTATTTCACCCTTCAAACTTCTATAACCAAATGTGTGAACTGAAATTAATAAGGTTGTTCATCCATTATTATTTTTTAAATATAAATAAAAAAAATCTGTTTAAGCAAAACAGTTTATGGCTATGTTTTTAAGGACACCTTTAACCACCACAGTACAGCCTACCCTAGAACATCATGGACAGAAAAAGTAAAAAATATCAACTAAGCAACACAGTCAATTAGAATTGTCATAATTGATTTTCACAATTTAATGTAGGAAATATAAATTATATACATTAAAGATCTTCTTTGATCATGATAGCATGCACATTTGATCCATAAATGGTGATGTTGATAAAGATGGCTTTAAGATGAATATTTTTTCAGTTGAAAACCGTCTGTTTTCTATGGTTAGCTTAAGTAGGTTAGCCGTTACTTTTTCATCAATGGCCTATGTGACAATACAGCATTTAATCTTAATTATCCAGATGTCTATTTTCAGCAGGCCAGGAGCCATAGACTATTATTTTTATGTTGACTTTTGAATATATGTGTTTTTACCCTTCACCACGACAGCACCCACTGGAGGTATCGGATCTGCCCCATTTGGAACAGGAAACCCTACAGAAAGATAAAAGGGGGCGGTCCGCCTTTCCTCCTCAGTTTTTGGTTTCCTGTTCCCTGGGAACCTTAGGATGATCCTTCAGGAAGAACGTACCTGGGCCAGGTGCATGCCCCCTGCGCAGTGTCCTTGAGAACGGCAGGGGCTGCGGTCCGGAAGCAGCGTCACGGGAGACTCCGTTAGATGCTCCCCCCTCGTCTGACAACGGGAGGTGATGACCGGGTCCAGGAGGGGCTGCCCGGTCTCACCTAGGAGTGCGCCAGGTGGCACCAAGCGCGCAGGAGCCGCCGCTGAGGGGTGCGGTAAGTGCGCCAGTGGCACGAAGAAAAAAAAAGGAGAGGCAGCTGTGGCGGCAGCGTGGGGAGAGGCGCGGGCCGCATACCAGAGCGGCGGCACGGTAGCCGGCTAGCGCAGAGTCTCCTAGGCCCCGGAAGTAATGAGTGAACTTCCGGGGCAGGATGGCTGATCAGCGCGACAGCGCAAGCGCGGGAACCCGGGGAGGAGGAGCGACTTCTGGGAGAGAAAAAAAAAAGAGAGGGAAGATATCTATTTAAACATTTATACAAGCGCCGCAGTTCAGCTGCAGGAAGCCATGTCGTCCCCAGCGGAAGTGCAGACTCCAGCAGGAGACTCTGTGGGGGGCAGCTCCTCCTGGGACTGCGCTACCAGGACAGAAGCCGCCCGCAGGAGCGAGGTGGGAGAGTCAAGACCTAGGACAGGATCTCAGCCATCCGATCAGGTAATAAAATGCTTCACTGGGTGAGTGTGCAATGTATATACTCTGCCTATTAAGCTGACCTCTCCTCCCCCCTCCCCCCCTCCTTTCGCCATGTCTCCCCTCTTCCAGGTGAAGAAAAACAGAAATCCAAACACAAGGAATGCGCTTTATGCGCTGAGCCTCTCCCTGACTCCTACCCCAAAAAGCTCTGTAAGCAATGCACCAGAGAGACTAGACAAGGTTCGGCAGTATCGTTCGTCAAAGGACATCCGGGCCATAATTAGGGTGGAAATACAGGCTATCACCCGTGCCAGTACTCCCTCAGAAACTAGGAGCAAAAAGAAGTGACCCTCAGCTCAGAATCAGAGGAAGACAAGGGGAAATCTCTGATTCCTCACTCACGTCATCATCATCAGACATTGAGGGACGTTCATGTTTTCCCCTAGATAGTGTGGATAACTTGGTCAAATCCGTGAGGAACACTATGGGGTGTGAGGAGACAAGGAGTGTCCAAACTGCACAAGAAATAATGTTTGCGGGGTTGGCAGAAAAGAAAAGGTGAGCGCTTCCAGTAATACCGGCAGTTAAGGCCCTAATAAAGAGAGAGTGGGAAAAACACGATCAAAGAAGTTTTCTCCCTTCGGCCTCAAAGAGGAAATATCCATTTAGCGATGACGAGCTATTGAAATGGACCAAAGTTCCAAAGGTTGATGCTGTTGTAGCCTCTACCTCGAAGCAGTCTACTATTCCGGTAGAGGACGCAGGCTTATTGGCAGACCCGCTAGACCGTAAAGCGGAGTCATCATTGAAAAGGTCTTGGGAGTCTACCACAGGCATTTTTAAGGAAGCAGTAGCCTGCACATGCACCGCCAGGTCTATGCTCATATGGTTGGACCAATTGGATCAACAAATCGAGCAGAAGGTGTCTAGGGAAAAACTACGGGCCGCTATTCCATTAATTAGAGGGGCGGCAGCCTTCATGGCCGATGCATCTGGCTCTGCGGCTGACAGTGAGATAGGCTGGTCTTGTAAACAACGCCAGGCGGGCACTATGGATGAAGAGCTGGAAGGGGGACGCACAATCAAAATCTAAGATTTGCGCAACCCCGTGCGAGGGTGAGTTTCTCTTTGGGAAAGCCCTAGATGATATACTCGCCAAAGCGAAAGAAAGGAAGAAGGCCTTCTCTGATTCTTCTATCCCTTTCTACAGGAGAACCTTTAAAAGGTGACCGTTGAGAAGAAGGAGACAAGCGGATAGATCAAATAGATGGCCCACCAAGGAAGAAAAGCAGAAGGGTAGCATGTTTAGGGGTTCAACATTCCGAAAGGAGAATAAATACTGAACAATCAGTCCCCCCAGTAGGGGGTAGATTAAATTTTTTTTCTTCAAAATGGGAACAAATAACTTCGAGTCCATGGATTCTAAGTATAATTAAAGAGGGAATGAAAATAGAATTCCTTCAAATCCCTTATGATTTCTTTATCTTAACCCGCCTTAACTCTATAGTTCAACAAGAGGCCCTCGAAGTAGAAATTCGGAGCCTACTATCCAAGGGGGTTTTAGTAGAAGTCCCAGAGGGACAGGAAGCTAGAGGGTTCTACTCTCCTTTATTTTTAATTTCCAAACCAGATGGTACGTTTTGGACAATTATTAATTTGAGGAAGCTTAATACGTTTATAAAAAATTATAAGTTTAAGATGGAATCAATCAGGTCCACCATAAAGCTTCTCTTTCCGAACTGTGTAATGGCGGGGATTGACTTGAAGGATGCTTACTATCATCTTCCTATTCATGAAAGATACCAAAGGTACCTAAGAGTCGCAGTGGTATTCGAAGGCAAGACCCGTCATTTCCAGTATACGGCCATGCCTTTCGGCCTATCTCCGGCGCCGAGAATCTTCACCAAAGTGATGGCAGAGGTGATGGCCTATCTCCGTCAGAAAGACACTCTAATCGTACCTTACCTAGATGACTTCCTAAATATCGGGAACTCGGTCACCCAGTGTACTAGATGTGTGGCTGACGCGATCTCATCTTTGCAGGTTCTAGGCTGGATCATCAACTTCCAGAAGTCCAAACTCGTTCCGCATTCCATTTAGATGTTTTTAGGGTTCCAGCTAGACTCCACAACCCAGAGATGTCTACTCCCTCAGGTAAAGATTACACTCACAAAAGAGAAGGTGGAGGCAGCCATAAGTAGACCACGCATGTCTCTGAGAGGGGAAATGTCGCTATTGGAGTCGCTTAATTCTTGTGCCCCGGCAGTCCAGTGGGCCCAGTATCACATCCGCCCACTGCAGCATCAGATCCTCCAAGAGGACAGACGACATGGCGGTCACCTCGAGAGCAAGATAACCTTATCACAAGAAGTCTTGGCTTCTCTAGAATGGTGGCGAAATGATAACCATCTCTCCTCAGGAGTTCCATGGGTTATAGTACCATCCTGTATCCTAACCACCGACGCTAGCCCCCACGGCTGGGGAGCCCATATGGGGAATAGCTTTTGTCAAGGAAGGTGGAATAGAGATGAAAGGGGCTACTCGTCTAATTTAAAGGAATTAACGGCGGTATATTATGCTCTACACCATTTTCTTCCACAGCTCCAACAGAAGCATGTCAGGATCTTGTCGGACAACACCACTACAGTGGTCTACATAAACAGACAGGGAGGTACTCGATCAGAGACTCTGATGTCTTCTGCGGCAAGAACCTTAAACTTAGCCAAAAATTATTTGTTGTCTCTCTCGGCCCTTCATATCAGGGGAGAGGACAACCAAGAGGCAGACTTCTTAACCAACACACACTTTGGAAAGGGGAGTGGTGCCTCAATCGCCGAGTCTTCAAGGACATAGTAGCTCTATGGGGGCGACCTCAGGTGGACCTCTTTGCCACGAAAGAGAACAGACAGATAAAAGTGTTTGCTTCCCTGTCTCCGTCAGATCATCCAGACATACTGGATGCCCTCCAGGCTACATGGAAATGTAACCTGGCATATGCCTTCCCTCCGATAAGTCTCCTGCCACAGGTCATTCGGAAAATCAGAGAGGGCAAGGCGAGAGTACTTTTGATAGCACCATTCTGGCCCAAGAGACCGTGGTTCTCATGGCTACGAATCATGTCGGTGACAGTTCTTTGGGTCCTCCCTTCGATTCCCAGCCTACTCTCCCAAGGCCCTTTTTTCCACCCCCAAGTGGACAGTTTACACTTGAGGGCATGGAATTTGAAAGGCAGCTACTAAGATCAATAGGGTTTCCTGAAACACTAATTGCTACGCTTCTACAGAGCAGGAAGCAGTCCACTACCCAGATTTATTCAAAGATATGGAAAAAATTCCTGCAGTTTCATACAGCACCTCATACTACAGAAGTTCCGATAGTTCCTTTCTTGGAATTTCTACAGAAAGGGAAGGACTTGGGCCTGGCAGTAAACACACTGAAAGTCCAAGTGTCCGCATTAGGGGCACTGTACGGCCATAATATAGCAGGAAATAAGTGGATCTCACGATTTATTACAGCTTGCGAACGGATAGCTCCAGTTCACATACCTGCAATCCCTGCATGGGACTTAAATCTGGTCTTAGATGCCCTGATGGAAGAACCCTTCGAGCCGATAGACACTATATCCCTGAAGTGTTTGTCACTCAAGATGGCCCTCTTAGTAGCACTAACATCCGCCAGGAGAGTGAGTGATATCCAAGCGCTATCCATAGACACACCCTTTTTTCAGATATACCAGGATAGGTTAAAATTAAAACCAGACCCCTCTTACCTGCCCAAGGTATCAACAAAGTTCCATAGATCCCAAGAGATACTTCTCCCGACCTTCTTTGGAGATCCCACCACTCCGGAGGAGCGGAAATTCCACACCTTGGATGTTAGAAGAACTGTCCTAAAATATATTGAAAGGTCCAGGAGCTGGAGGCAGTGTAGAGCTCTGTTCATATCTTTTCAGGGCTGTAAAAAAGGGTACGGAGTCACGAAGAGCACCATTTCCCAATGGATCAGGGATGCCATTCGCTTAGCCTACTCCGCAAAAAATGAAAATCCTCTGGAGAGCATCAGAGCACATTCCACCAGAGCAGTGGCAACCTCCTGAGCCGACAGGGGAGACGTTCCGATTGAAACCATATGTAAAGCAGCAATTTGGTCATCCCCTTCTACCTTCTATAATCACTATAGACTTGACCTTTCATCAACTTCTGACCTAAGCTTTGGCAGGACTGTCCTTGGCACGGTGGTCCCACCCAGGTGATGGTCTCTGGAATCTCTCCAGTGGGTGCTGTCATGGCGATGGGTAAAAAGTTGGATTACTTACTGGTAATGCTCTTTTAATGAGTCCACGACAGCACCTGCTCACTTCCCTCCCTGCTAAGATATCAATAGAAAAGGTGTATCTATTAAAGATGAAAAAGTAAAGTTTAAGAGATGCAAATACATTGCCTAACCCTTGGCGGTCCTCCTGGTACTCTGAAATGCAAAACTGAGGAGGAAAGGCGGACCGCCCCCTTTATCTTTCTGTAGGGTTTCCTGTTCCAAATGGGGCGGATCCAATACCTCCAGTGGGTGCTGTCGTGGACTCATTAGAAGAGCATTACCGTTAAGTAATCCGGCTTTTTCTTTGGTTGGTCAAGAAACACAACATAAAGAAGGATTTTTCCAGCATCTCCAGGAGATAAAATAATAATTGCTTTATTGAGAATATAAAATTTTCATACCATCAGGTAAAAACGACATAAAGAGGCATATGGAAGGGAGCAATTTCCTACGTGTTTCACCCTAAAAGGGCTTAATCATGGAATGCCAAGAAACACAGACTATGTTTTGAATGAGCCTTTAACATTGACTCTTGAGAACTTTTGATGCAGTATATTGTGTTGTTATCACAGGGACGGTAGGGTAATTGAACAATAAACATTTGTTAATATGTTGATTACACATTGCACCAGACCAGCTATTTTGTGGACCTGCAAAATAGAGAAGGAGGAACTATGCAGATTGATTAAATACTCAAATAATGAAAGTTAAACTCATTCCTGACCTGTGGATGATGACCTGAGCCACAGATGTGGGTATAAAGAGGGATTTTTATTGTTCTGCAAGATGAATCAATTGACTTGCCAGAGCAGCATTAAAGACAACATGGCTCCATCAAGAAGGACACAGATTTGACTTTGTACAGGATGTTAGCTTAGAAGACCATGGTCCCTACTGGAATAACACAGATCTTCTCCATTGAATATCACTGAACCCACATTTGGGGAAGCTAGGATTATGACCCTCCGGTCACCTGATCCCATGGAGACGTTTGGTGAAACCATGTTTGGACCAT
The DNA here is from genome assembly GCF_039654945.1 of Dendrobates tinctorius. Lineage (NCBI taxonomy): Eukaryota > Metazoa > Chordata > Amphibia > Anura > Dendrobatidae > Dendrobates > Dendrobates tinctorius. Next base: position 14,581,507 of record NW_027361823.1, on the reverse strand, counting down.
CTGGTCACCTGATCCCCATGGTTAGATTTGGAGAAACCAGATTGGGGTCATCTGATCTCCTAGCTCCATGGAGACCTTCGGAGAATCCAGGTTGCTACCTTCCTGTCACCTGGAACCCATGGAGTTGTTTGGGAAAATCAGGGAAAATCAGGTTTGGACCATCCAGTCACCTGACCCCCATGGATAAATACTGAGACTCCAGGTTGGGACCATCCGGTCACCTGACTCCATCTAGATGTTCAGAGTAGCCAGGTTGAGACCATCCAGTTGACTGGCCATCTCAATCAATAGACTATCAGCTTCAAAAGCTTGTCATTATCTCATCTCTGTGGGTGCCCGCCAAAAGCCGGGTGCCACTGGTGAGGGTGGTTGGCTCTGAAATCCCCAGATTCGCAGTATTTCTAATCCCGGAAAGTCAGCGGAAGGATGAGACTGAAATTTTGCACCATCTTGGGTATTTGCTGGGACTGTTCTATATGTTACTGTCTGTATGGTGGTTCAATAAAGTATTGCCACTTTGTTTTACTCTTACCCTGTGTTGTCTGAGTAATATTCTGCCCACAATAAAAGGAGAGCGGGCGTTCAGTGGGATAAGCCCTGGTTCATGTGGTTTCTGATGTGGACAGTGGGCTAGAGCACCCACTAACCCCCTGTGCTTCCACAGCCTATCCTTAAGATATGGCTTCAATATTTGATTGATTAGGGTGTGATACCGATTAGCTGTTACTGGCTTCTATAACACAGCAGCTTTGATAAAACTACAGTATAGTTGCCACAGCTGGGTAATGCATATTTTCATTTGACTAGGTGGTGCATCTGCAGTACTTGGTCATGACCACTGTAGAATTAATGGAGCTGCTGTGTTCTGTCAGCATTTGAGAACTTCTGGCCACTGTCAGTACCAGTAACAACGGATTTGGTGGAGGTGCTGTCTGTTACACCCCCACTAATCAAAAACTGATGCAGGGGCTAGGCCATCAATAAAAATGTAGTAGCCAACCACTTTAATGAAGTTGTATGAGATATGAAAATATGCCTACTTTCTTCCAAAAACATCACTTTAGGTCATGGTGTTTATTGCATCTTAGCCTCACTGAAGCAAATAAAGGTTTACATACAGTAGTAGTAGACACAGTCATTGTACAAAAGTTATTCTGTTTCTGGAAGAAAGCAAATGTTTTTTCTATTTTGATATAACTCCTTTAAAATATTTATCACTAGTGTTGAGCATTCTGATTCTGCAATATCGGGTATTGGCCGATATTCACAGTATCGGAGTTCCGATACTGAGTTCCGATACTTTTAGAATATCGAATGCCGGAATCGGAAGTTCCCATAATGCAATGAGCCAGTTTGATTTTTTGTGAAAAAAAAAGTTAATAAAGTTCACCAAACACTCCACTTTACAGTTGTGTAGGCCACATTAGCTCATATTAAAGTCTAGTCCACACTTTATAAAATGAGTGTTTCTTATACCTGTTAGCAGCTGTTCAGGAATAAGGACACTAAGCCCTTAGTACTTTTCTGCCTATCTTTATCAGTCTACCAAGATGAAGAAGGCAGGGGGTAAGGCACGTGGTCGTGGGCATGGAGTTTCTGCAGGGAGAGGAGGGGGATTCTGTGCCTGTTGCGGGCACCAGTGACTCAGTATCTCCCAGTTTTACCAGGGAACAGTCCTTTATGCGCAGCTTTGTAGGAACTCGCCGTACCCCACTGCTGCGGGACGAACAAATTGAAGCCGTTGTCAGATGGATGGCAGCTAACGCATCGACTTCAATTAGTTCCAGATCCTCTCAGGTCCAGAGCACTGAAGAGCACCCATCTGTCTCTTCACCACCTGCCAAATTGCCCAGGCAGTCAGAGAGCCCTGGACAGGAGCCATCTCTACTTCTGTTCTCTGAATCTGTTGGCTTGGAAAGAGGGGGCCAGCCAAGCAGCATTCGAGAATTTGAAGAAGAGGTAGTATGCAGTGATGTGCAACAGCTTTGTCTCCCTGAATCTGAAGAGGCGGGTGGGCCAGTGCCTATGGTCAGCACACCTCAGTACGCATCAGATGATGAGACTCAGGTGCCACTTTCTGGTGCGTACTGTGCTGTCGAGACTACCCAGGAGAAGCAGCCATTTGAAGAGGGTAGTGTAGATGATGAGATCCTTGACCCATCATGGCGTGAGGTACAGGAAGGTGGTGGGAGCAGCTCTGAGGAAGAGATTCCACGAATGGCCAAAAAAGGAGGGAGAGGGAGGGGGCAAACTCGGTTGCCTGTAGCCTCCACTTCGGCACCCATTAGGAGCATGCCTCTTGCAAAACCCAAAACGGGCGCTCCCAAAACTTGCAGTGCCTGGTCCTTTTTTGACACAGTTGCAGATGACATTTGCTTTGTCAAATGCAAGCTGTGTAATCAGAAAGTGAAAAGAGGGAAAAGTGTCAGCAACCTGAATACCACAAATATGTGGAAACATGTGCGGACCAAACACGTGGTGGAGTTACAAAGACACACTGAAGACATAGGCCAACCTACAGAACCACATACCACCTCTTCAGCTCGTGTTGTAGCCTCTTCCTCCAGCTCACACACAGCTGGTTCGGCTTCCTCACAGGATCGCCATGGAAGAACCTCTGGCACTGTTGTACAGAGACCCAGTGTAATTACACCCACAGCACCACGTTCCCTGTCATCCTCACACTCCCAGGCCACTCTACAGCCATCGGTAGCACAGGCAAGGGAGAACTTGCAGCCATACTCGGCCAACCATCCCCGTGCACAGGCTCTGAATGCTGGCATTGCAAAACTACTGTCCCTTGAAATGCTCTCATTCAGGCTGGTGGAGACTGACACCTTCCGTATCTTCATGGCATTCGCAGTCCCACAATACAACGTGCCCAGCTGCTTTTAATTCAGCAGGCAAGCCGTCCCTGCCCTGCGAAAGCATGTGGAGGGAAAAATTAAACATGCGCTACAAAACGCCGTCAGTAGCAAGGTCCACCTGACCACCGGCGTGGACCAGTAACCATGGACAGAGACGATATCTTTCCCTCACTGCCCATTGGGTAAATGTTGTGGAGCCGGGTACAGATCTTGAGAGTGGCGCTATATGTGTTCTGCCAAATCCAAGGATTGCAGGAATCCAGTCTGTACCCATTGAGTCCTCCTCATACTCTAGTTCCTCTGAATCAGCACTGCAGGAGCCGTCACAGTCTACCTCCGCGTGGACCATGAAAGCTTACCTGTTACGACCGATATGAGCACAGCCGTGGCCAGACGTCAACAGGCCGCATTGAAATTAATTTCTTTGGGGAATCGAAGCCACACAGCACAGGAGCTCTGGAATGCCATCAAGCAGGAGAGAGACGTGTGGTTTGTGCCAGTGAATCTCCAGCCAGGCATGGTAGTGTGTGACAATGGCCGAAATCTGGTGGCAGCTCTTGGCCTAGGCAACCTCACTCACATCCCATGTCTGGCACATGTGCTGAACTTGGTCGTGCAGAGTTTTTTGAGGGACTATCCGGATCTTGATGCACTGCTGCACAAGGTCCACATAGAGTGCGCTCGCTTGCAGCGTTCCAGCATGGCAAGATTGCACATTGCAGCTCTTCAGCGCCGATTCCGCCTTCCGGAACATCGCATCATATGTGACCTACCCACCTGGTGGAATTTAACGTTACGTATGTTGGAGAGGTTGTGTGAGCAGAAGGCAGCAGTAATGGAGTACCAGCTGCATCAGGCGCAAGCAAGTCGCACTGCTCGCCGTTCACACTTTACCACCACTGAGTGGCCCCCTATGAAGGACATCTGCCACATTTTGCGTGCCTTTGATGATTCCACACGGATGGCGAGTGCAGATGATGCACTAGTCAGCATGACTATCCCCCTTATCTGCCTGCTTGAAAAAGCACTGCAAGCACTAAGGGAGGAGGTTGTGGAAGAGGTGGAGGATGAGGAGTTACAAATGCCATCTGCTTCTGGACAGTCTGAGCAACGTGGTTCCTCACAAAGGCCTAGGCAGGGGACACTTTGTGAGGAGGATGAGGAGGAGTCAATGGAGGAGGAAGACATCTGTCCAGAGGAGGAAGGTGCACAATGCTCTAGCAGTCATTATGTAGAGTGAGGGTGTGGTGATGCAGAGCAGGCAGAGATGACGCCTCAAGCAGGGGATAGCGTTTCTTGGCCAGTTGGCAGTTTGCAGCACATGGTTGATTTCATGCTGCAGTGCCTGAGAAACGACCGCTGCATCGCCCACATTCTCAGCACAGCTGATTATTGGGTGTACACCATCCTAGATCCTGGCTACCTGGACAACTTACAAAGCCTCATAACACCGTTGAACCGGGAGCGTAAAATGCAGGAGTACCAAGACACACTGGTGCATTCCATCATGTTCTCCATTCCACCCGAGAGCAGTGCTGCTAGTGCTTTACAAAGCAGCTGAGTGCGTCGAGGCAGTGGAGGAAGCTCTGCACAAAGAGGGAGCAGAAGCAGCGCCTCAGCACAAGGCAAGACCAGTAAGGCCCAAATGTGGCAAAGTTTTGTGCACCTGCCACAAATGTCTACACCATCACAGACGGCTCCAGTCAGCAGGAAGTAATGTTTCCGTCAGATGGTGACAGACTACATGCCTTGCCCTCTCAGTGTTCTCCCACACGACTCTTCCCCCTTCAAGTTTTGGGTCACTAAGCTGGATACATGGCCAGAGCTTAGCCAGTATGCATTGGAGGTGCTGGCTTGCCCTGCTGCAAGTGTATTATCGGAACGCGTCTTTAGTGCTGCAGGTGGTGTACTACCAGACGGTCGCATGCGACTATCCACCGATAACATTGACCGGCTTACTTTTCTGAAAATGAACAAGGCCTGGATCTCGCAGGAATTCGCCAGTCCTCTTCCAGATTAAATAATTGGTTGGCAACAGTATCCAGGTCTCCTGTTGTGTTCATGTTTCTACCACCTGAACTGTAATCCCTGGGCTCCAACACTGCCAGTTGCTGCTCAGAAGTGTCGTCTGCACAGTCAACACTTGCTCCTGTGTTATTGGGGTTCAGTAACGTCAGCTGATCCCCTGCTGTGTGTCCGGCAATTTCTCCTGCTCCGACCACACTCACACTACTACAGATATTAAACTTGCTCCAGTTAGGCCTCTGGCTACACTCTGTTTCTCCTGTAATCCCTGGGCTCCAACACCGCCAGTTGCTGCTCAGAAGTGCCGTTTGCACAGTCAACACATGCTCCAGTGTTATTGGGGTTCAGTAACGTCAGCTGATCCCCTGCTGTGTGTCCGGCAATTTCGCCTGCTCTGTCCACATTCACACTACTACAGATATTAAACTTGCTCCAGTTAGGCCTCTGGCTACACTCTGTTTCTACTGTAATCCCTGGGCTCCAACACTGCTGCTCAGAAGTGTCTTTGGCATGGGTACTCCCTCCTACCCAGCCTGGTTCCAGCACGCCAGCTGTTTCCGGGTAGTGTCAACATCACTTTGCCTCCAATATGTTGTCCTGTTGTGTTGCGGTCGGGTTAGCCGACTCTATGGTGCCTGCAGTTTAGTTGCTTCCTATGTGGGCTGCGGGATCTGGCAATGAAGGCTGGTTCCGTAGTGCCAATAGGACAAGCTCCCCCTGTAGGACTCTGGGTTTCGGTAACTCCGGCCGGCTTGCGGCCTTGCAACTTTTTTTTTCATGTGTACCTTCTGCTGCCTATCTGAGTTCCAGTACCATTAGCTGGTTCTTTGGAAGTCAATCTTGAATATGTCCCCCTGGGTTCCAGTAACGTCAGCTGGTTCCAGGCAGAGCCTTTGGCTTAGGTGCCTCCTTCTCGGTATCCAAGTTCCACCAACGTCTGCTGGTCCTTGGTAGTGCTTTCTGGCACAGGTACCTCCTGCTTAGTAACTGGGCACCAGTAACATCAGCTGGTCCTCGGTAGTTCCATTGGCTCTTGTACCTTCAGCTACCCATGCAGGTTCCAGTACCGTCAGATGGTTCTCAGCAGTTCCTCAGCCTTCTTGTACCTTCTGCTACATTTCCGAGTTCAAGCTTTTTGAAATGGGTTTTGGTAATCACTCTGGATCTCCCTGATGACGACCCTAAAGACGATAACCCTGAAGACCACCCCGAAGAAGACGACGACCCCGAAAACGACGACCCTGGAGACGACGACCCTGAAGATGACCCCGAAGACGACGACCCTGAAGACCACCCAGAAGAAGACCAAGAAGATGACCCTGAAGAAGATGACCAAGAGGACAAAGAACAAGAAGACAACCACCAAGATACAGAAGAACAAGAGACAGAAGATCAAGAAGCAGAAGAACAAGAAGTGTTATGAACTCATTTTCTGCTCCACCAGTTGAGAGTTTTCCTTCTGTTCTCCCTCTGGTGGTGACAGGAGGTAGTGAGGTTGGTTTAAGTGGTAGTGATCTGCCACCTGATGAGGAGGATAACGATTGGATCTCTGGAGTATCAGACTGGATATAAGACAGCCGACGCCCTATCCTGGTGCTGGTGATTCAGTCTGCTTCTCAGGTCTTGGACTTCAGCTCTCTTCCAGTCTTCTCAAGTTAAGTTTGTTTTTTGCTAATGTTCACACTTGCGCTTGTTGGTCAGTTTCTAGTGTGGTCAGCCTGCCCCTGCTGGGGCTATGCTGAACTTCCACTCCTATTTATCTGTATTTGTCAATTTGCCTTTTTTGTCCCTTATTAGATTGGCCTCTTTTTGCTCTGTTTCAGAATATTTCAGAGTGCTGATATAGTGGGAGAAGTCTAGTGACTTCAGGGTTAATTTTGCTATCAGAAGTGTTGGCCATTATTTTGGTAGGGTTTTTTGGCAGATTGCAGACAGTGGCTTTCCTTTCCTGTCCTTTCTAGTTAGTCGGACCCCATCGTTTTCTCAGCCTATTTTCCTGCCTTTGATTGTGTTTTCATCTTGTTTCACCGTCAATACATGTGGGGGGCTGTCTTTCCTTTGGGGGTCTGCTCTGGGGCTGTTAGTTTTCCTCTTTTCCTGCTTTAGGCTTATGTAGCTCTCCGTTTGTGACGAGGCATCTAGGACCATCGTAGGAACGCTCCACGACTGCTGCTAGTTGTGTGGTTAAGATCAGGGATCTGCAATCTGCATAGTTACCAACCTCTCTGGTTTTCTGAGACTTAGCTTGTTGTTTTTTTCCTCCTCGGTGACCCATTCATAACAGAATCACCAGCCATACAGCAGATTCTAGGATACTCAAAAGCAGGAAGGAATTGTTAAAGAAAAAGAAAAAAAAAGTGTCAGAATTTTTTTGTTTTTTTTTATTTATATTTTTTCCTCTTTTTCTCTGGGGCCGTAGGAGGATTTTTTTTCTCTCCTAATGGAGATTAAGCAACTGTCCTTTTCGTGTGGAGCAACTTGCTGCTGAAGTACAAGGAATTTCCACCTACCTTATTCAGTCACATGCTGCTGAACCCAAGATTCCTACTCCTGATGCGTTTTCTGGGGATCGGTCTAAATTTCTGAATTTTAAGAATAATTGTAAATTATTTCTTGCTTTGAAGCCTAACTCATCAGGGAGCTCTGTGCAGCAGGTTAAAATTGTCATCTCCTTGCTGCGTGGCGATCCCCAGGAGTGGGCTTTTTCTCTGACACCTGAAAGTCCTATTCTAACTAATGTGGATGCATTTTTTCAGGCCTTGGGGTTGTTGTATGATGAACCTAATGCTATTGATCAAGCTGAGAGAACCCTGTTGGCATTAGACCAGGGTCAGGATCCTGCAGAGTTGTACTGTCAAAAATTCCGAAAGTGGGCGGTCCTTACTAAATGGAATGAAAGTGCATTGGCAGCTCTCTTTCGGAAAGGTTTGTCAGAAACCGTAAAAGATGTTATGGTGGGATTTCCTGTTCCTTCTGGTCTGGATGGCTCTATGTCATTAGCCATTCAAGTTGATCGGCGTTTACATAAACGTAAAAATACACAGGAGGCACTGCCACCTTTTGAACAAATGTCTGAACCTATGCAATGTGATGGGGTTTTGTCGAGGGCGCAACGTCGGGAGTTTAGAAGGCGTAATAAGCTGTGTTTTTTCTGTGGAGATGCCTCTCATACAATTTCTGTCTGCCCTAAACAAGAGAAACGTTTTGCACACACATTTGCTGTGGGCAGCATACAACCTAAGTTCCTTTTGGCAATTACTCTGATCTGCTCCTTGTCCACATTTTCCACTAAGCCTTTTGTGGATTCAGGAGCAGCTCTGAATCTGATGGATTTGGACTTTGCTAAACGTTGTGGTTTGTTCATGACGCCTCTGCAGACGCCTATTCCTTTGAGGGGTATTGATGCTACTCCTTTGGCGGAGAATAAACCTCAGTTTTGGACCCAGGTGATAATGCGAGTTGCCCCAGACCACCAAGAAAATTGTAAATTTTTGGTGCTGCATAATTTGCATGATACTATTGTTCTGGGGTTCCCCTGGTTGCAAACTCATAACCCAGTTTTGGATTGGAAATCTGTGTCTATGGTGAGTTGGGGTTGTCAGTGTGTTCTTAGGGACGCTCCTGTTTTCTCCACCTCTCCTCTGTCTCATGATATTCCTGATTATCTGGCTGATTTCTCTGATGTATTTAGTGAGAGTAAGTCTGCGTCTTTGCCTCCTCATAGGAGTTATGACTGTGCAATTGAGTTGGAGCCTGGGTGTAAATTTCCCAAGGGTCGGCTTTTCAACTTATCTGTACCCGAACATGATGCTATGTAATCCTATATTAAGGAGTCACTGGAGAAGGGTCATATTAGACCATCCTCGTCACCTTTAGGTGTTGGTTTTTTTTTGTGGCCTAGAAAGATGGTTCATTAAGACCGTGTATTGATTATCGTTCCCTTAACAAGATGACGGTTAAATATCAGTACCCGTTACCTCTGATGTCTGATTTATTCTCCAGAGTTAAGAGTGCCTGCTGGTTTACTAAGCTTGACCTCAGGGGGGCGTATAATCTTAAACCAAAAAAATTCTACTTAAACAATTTTATTATAAAACATATAATCTTTATTAGATCAAAAAAGACACCAACATTAAAATCAAAAAATATATAAAAAAATCCTACAAAGGAGGCAGGTCCTCATACACAGTTAGACAATATATATAATAATTATAAATCCCAAAAGGGGAAAAAAAGGAGGGGTCATACAATATTATATTACATATAGTCAATTTATCCCATCACTTTTAATTATACTATCAAAAAACAGTTTGTTATATGGCCAAATTTATCACTAATATAAAGAAGCATAAAGTGCATAGTGCATTTCAAATATAAAGTAGTTAGGCCATGATAGTGTGGGGTTAAACCAATAACTACCCACCTGAATTCATACTGTGTATGTGACCACCGCCGCCTCACACTCCAACGCGCGTTTCACACGTGGTTTCCTCAGGGAGTGATAAGGTGAGTGGGCTACACGCTGGTTTTTATAACACAATAATCTAGCAGGATACCAATCAAGAGCGCTCTGCGGCGCATCACCAGCTGCCATATTGATGACGGTCCCGCCGCAAATCTCGCGGTAACATCAACAAAAAGCGCGATGGCGCCGTCCGTGATGTCACAAGCGAGACTCCCGACTGGGCATGTGCCAACAACGGAGGCAGGCGATGCGCACAGCACTGATGTGGCCATTGTATCTAAGGGCAAATTTGAGGGCAAACATCATTCAAATCTAAAACGTGAATACAAGTGCGATATAATACATAGTATTAAAATTAAAACGTGAAACAATAAAGTGACATCTACAAGAGACAACCATATTACTACTATATGTGGATTAAATATCTGTGTGTAAGTCAGCAGAAATAGGTGATATACACAACACCAATATGGCTATTACATCTAAGAAAAAATATATAAGAGCAAACGCCATTCAAATATAAAACGTGTTTGTAAGTGCACAAGCGAGACTTCCAACTGGGCATGCGCCAACAACGGAGGCAGGCGATGCACACAGCACTGATGTAGCCATTGTATCTAAGGGCAAATTTGAGGGCAAACATCATTCAAGTATGAAACGTGAATACAAGTGCAATATAATACACAGTATTAAAATTAAAACGTGAAACAATAAAATGACATCTACAAGAGACAACCATATTATTACTATATGTGGATTAAATATCTGCGTATAAGTCATCAAAAAGTAGGTGATATACACAACACCGATATGGCTATTACATCTAAGAAAAAATATAAAAGCAAACGCCATTCCAATATAAGACGTATTTGTGAGTGCAACATAATACAATAAAGTGACAACTACAAAAAACAAAATATATATATATATATATATATATATATATACATAAAATTATATAAAAAAAAAAAATGGAGTTTTTTCTTCCTCTAAATTGAATGATGAATGTCCTCATAATGGCAAAAAAGGGAACTTCTTGAATTATTCCCCTCCCCTTCTTCAAAAAACCAATACTCCTTCTCTTATTCTTCACTCTATTGATTTCTTCTCCCACATAGCAAAAAATGGACATAAGGAACACTGTATAATAGAACAAACATATATTATAACATTTCATCAAAGATACATTGCTCAATAAAAAAAAAACTTATGTCCACTCGTAGACCCATCACGAAAATTGGATTGTTTAAAAAAAAGAAAAGAAAATAAATTAAAAACATATTTAATATTATAAAGGGACAAATTAATAAGCAGCACCTCAAAAAAAACCCATCAGAAGAAACCTCTTCTTTTAAGTCTACAAGAAGCTGGAAAATCCCCATTGGTCATTAAGACCATGCGGTTTCATGGTTCTCAAAATGGTGATCCACCGACACTCTTTTTGGGCTAACCTATTAATGTGTTGAAGAGTTGCCATCTTATGTGAAGGATTCTGGGGAGGTTTTGCAAAGACTACATGGAATCAATTTGGAGCCAGATATGTTCTTTATTACTGGAGATGTCGAGTCCCTATACACTTGTATAGAACATGGACTCGGCATCTCAGCAGTCAGATTTTTTCTAACAAATAAAGGTATGGATAGAGAACTGATGCAACTTCTTCTTGAATTGTTAGAATATGCTTTAATGCATAATTACTTTACATTCAAAGATCGATTTTATGTACAGCAAAGGGGAGTGGCTATGGGGGCATCTTTTGCGCCCTCATATGCCAACCTCTTTATGGGCCAATGGGAACGAGAACATATGTTGGCATATTTATCTAATGTACAAAGTCCTTCTGTGGTCAGTTGGATGCGCTTTATTGATGACCTGTTATTCATTTGGCAGGGTAACAGATCTGATTTGGATGATTTTTTAGTACATCTAAATTCAAATAATTGGAATATTAAGCTTTCCTTCAAGATCTCCAGAGAGAAAATTGATTTTTTGGATCTTCAGTTTACAGTGGATCAACTCGGAAATATTCATAGTACCATCTACCGTAAGGAGACAAGTACTAATTCGGTACTACATGCAAGATCTGCTCACCCAAGACATACAATTAGGGCAATTCCCAAAGGTCAATTCATTAGGGCTAAGAGAATTTGTGACACTGTTGATGAATTTGAAGTTCAAGCTAGAGACATTGCATCAAGATTTTTAAATCGAGGATATAATTCCTCAGATGTTGATAGAGGATACCAACAAGTTAAAAATATGGATCGTAATACACTTCTTCAAGGTAAACAAATAAAGAAGGAGGATTCTCGTTTACGTATTATTACCAACTATCATGGAAGATGGAGGGATATGATGGATGTTTTTAATCAATATTGGCCAATATTGAAACAAGATCCAGGATTGAGTAAGTATATTGAAAATAAACCTTTGATTGTTGCAAGAAGGAGTAAAACCATAGGGGAAACTATCACTCATAGTCATTATGTTGCCCCCAAATCTAATTTTATATTCAACTCCAAAGGTCCAAAGTGGGGCTCACGATCATGTGGGGATTGCAGTGCATGCAAATATATGGTAAAAACTGAGATCTTTTGTAACTCTTCTGAGACAAGGAATTACAAAATTACTCATGCGATTAACTGCAAAACTATGTCAGTTATATATTATCTCACATGTCCATGTGGACTTATTTATATAGGTCTCACATCGAGGCAACTTCGTGTACGGATATTGGAACATGTTAGGGATATAAAATCTGCGAGACTTATTGATTCGGATGAATCACGAAAAGAAGATGTGACTAAGTTGAAAACATTACCTGCTCATTATCGAAAATTTCATCCTTCTGGAAATATTGATCTTCAAGTCAGAGGTATTGATGTGATTCATTTGGGTATTCGTGGGGGGAACCTCATGAATAGGTTAGCCCAAAAAGAGTGTCGGTGGATCACCATTTTGAGAACCATGAAACCGCATGGTCTTAATGACCAATGGGGATTTTCCAGCTTCTTGTAGACTTAAAAGAAGAGGTTTCTTCTGATGGGGTTTTTTTGAGGTGCTGCTTATTAATTTGTCCCTTTATAATATTAAATATGTTTTTAATTTATTTTCTTTTCTTTTTTTTAAACAATCCAATTTTTGTGATGGGTCTACGAGTGGACATAAGTTTTTTTTTTTTATTGAGCAATGTATCTTTGATGAAATGTTATAATATATGTTTGTTCTATTATACAGTGTTCCTTATGTCCATTTTTTGCTATGTGGGAGAAGAAATCAATAGAGTGAAGAATAAGAGAAGGAGTATTGGTTTTTTGAAGAAGGGGAGGGGAATAATTCAAGAAGTTCCCTTTTTTGCCATTATGAGGACATTCATCATTCAATTTAGAGGAAGAAAAAACTCCATTTTTTTTTTTTTTATATAATTTTATGTATATATATATATATATATATATATTTTGTTTTTTGTAGTTGTCACTTTATTGTATTATGTTGCACTCACAAATACGTCTTATATTGGAATGGCGTTTGCTTTTATATTTTTTCTTAGATGTAATAGCCATATCGGTGTTGTGTATATCACCTACTTTTTGATGACTTATACACAGATATTTAATCCACATATAGTAATAATATGGTTGTCTCTTGTAGATGTCATTTTATTGTTTCACGTTTTAATTTTAATACTGTGTATTATATTGCACTTGTATTCACGTTTCATACTTGAATGATGTTTGCCCTCAAATTTGCCCTTAGATACAATGGCTACATCAGTGCTGTGTGCATCGCCTGCCTCCGTTGTTGGCGCATGCCCAGTTGGAAGTCTCGCTTGTGCACTTACAAACACGTTTTATATTTGAATGGCGTTTGCTCTTATATATTTTTTCTTAGATGTAATAGCCATATTGGTGTTGTGTATATCACCTATTTCTGCTGACTTACACACAGATATTTAATCCACATATAGTAGTAATATGGTTGTCTCTTGTAGATGTCACTTTATTGTTTCACGTTTTAATTTTAATACTATGTATTATATCGCACTTGTATTCACGTTTTATATTTGAATGATGTTTGCCCTCAAATTTGCCCTTAGATACAATGGCCACATCAGTGCTGTGCGCATCGCCTGCCTCCGTTGTTGGCGCATGCCCAGTCGGGAGTCTCGCTTGTGACATCACGGACGGCGCCATCGCGCTTTTTGTTGATGTTACCGCGAGATTTGTGGTGGGACCGTCATCAATATGGCAGCTGGCGATGCGCCGCAGAGCGCTCTTGATTGGTATCCTGCTAGATTATTGTGTTATAAAAACCAGCGTGTAGCCCACTCACCTTATCACTCCCTGAGGAAACCACGTGTGAAACGCGCGTTGGAGTGTGAGGCGGCAGTGGTCACATACACAGTATGAATTCAGGTGGGTAGTTATTGGTTTAACCCCACACTATCATGGCCTAACTACTTTATATTTGAAATGCACTATGCACTTTATGCTTCTTTATATTAGTGATAAATTTGGCCATATAACAAACTGTTTTTTGATAGTATAATTAAAAGTGATGGGATAAATTGACTATATGTAATATAATATTGTATGACCCCTCCTTTTTTTCCCCTTTTGGGATTTATAATTATTATATATATTGTCTAACTGTGTATGAGGACCTGCCTCCTTTGTAGGATTTTTTTATATATTTTTTGATTTTAATGTTGGTGTCTTTTTTGATCTAATAAAGATTATATGTTTTATAATAAAATTGTTTAAGTAGAATTTTTTTGGTTTATGTTTATGGTATCTACTTAAAATTTATATAGAAACTTAGGGTTAAAATAATTGTTAAATCTCCTTTATTTGGAATGGGCGTATAATCTTATTCGCATCAAGCACGGGGATGAATGGAAGACGGCGTTTAATACTCGGGAGGGACATTTTGAGTACCTGGTGATGCCTTTTGGGCTCTCTAATGCCCCTTCTGTCTTCCAGTCCTTTATGAATGATATTTTCCGAGACTTTGTGGATAAGTTTTTGATCATCTATCTGGATGATATTTTGATCTTTTCTAGTGATTGGGATTCCCATGTGGAACATGTCCGGACTGTGTTCCGGATTTTGAGGGAGAATTCCCTGTTTGTTAAGGGATCGAAGTGCCTCTTTGGTGTACAGAGGATTTCATTTTTGGGATTTATCATGTCTCCATCGACTATTGAAATGGACCTGGCCAAGGTACAGGCCATTTATGATTGGGTTCAGCCTACTTCTTTGAAGGCTCTCCAGAAGTTTTTGGGTTTTTCTAATTGCTATCGTAAATTTATAGGTAGTTTTTCTAGTATTGTCAAACCACTGACTGATCTGACCAAGAAGGGAGCTGATGTGCTGAATTGGTCTCCTGAGGCTGTCTCAGCATTTCAGGAGCTTAAGCGGAGATTTACTTCAGCTCCAGTTTTACGGAAACCTGATGTCTCACTTCCATTTCAAGTGGAGGTAGATGCTTCTGAGATTGGTGCAGGAGCTGTTTTGTCCCAAAAAGACCCTGTGACTTCTAAGATGAATCCCTGTGCCTTCTTTTCTCGAAAGTTTTCCCCATCTGAATGCAACTATTACGTGGGGAATTGGGAATTGTTGGCCATGAAATGGGCATTTGAGGAGTGGAGACATTGGTTGGAGGGAGCTAGACATCAATTTGTGGTCCTCACTGATCACAAGAATCTGATTTATCTGAAGTCGGCCAAACGCTTGAATCCTAGACAGGCTAGATGGGCCTTGTTTTTCACGTGTTTAAATTTTGTGGTCTCTTTTCTTCCGGGCACTAAGAATGTTAAGGCAGACGCCCTTTCTAGGAGTTTCTTTGCTGATTCTCTTAATGTGACCGAGCCTACTACTATCCTAGGTGAGGCGGTAGTTCTTTCTGCCATTTCGCCCGATTTGAGACGCGCACTGGAGGAATTTCAGGAGGATAAACCTGAGCTTTGCCCTATGGGAAGATTGTATGTTCCTGACCAGTGGAGAAAGAGAGTGATGTCTGAAGTCCATTGCTCCGCATTGGCTGGTCATCCGGGTATTTTTGGTACCAGAGATTTTGTGAGTCAGTCGTTTTGGTGGCCTGCCTTATCTCGTGATGTCAGGAATTTTGTACAGACCTGTGGGACTTGTTCTCGGTCTAAACCCTGTTCTGTTCTAGTGGGTTACTGATGCCCCTGCCGGTGCTCAAGAGGCCATGGACCCATATCTCAATGGATTTTATTTCTGATCTTCTTGTCTCTCAGAGAATGACTGTTATCTGAGTGATTTGTGATAGATTTTCGAAGATGGTCCATCTTGTACCACTTCCAAAGTTGCCATCTTCCACTGAGTTGGTACCCTTGTTTTTACAACAGGTGGTTCGGTTACACGGGATTCCTGAGAACATTGTGTCCGATAGAGGGGTCCAGTTTGTTTCCAGATTCTGGAAAGCCTTTTGTTCTAATCTGGGAATTCAGTTATCCTTCTCCTTCCCGTTTCATCCCCAGACCAATGGGCAGACTGAGAACAAACCAGACCCTGGAGTCTTGTTTAAGATGTTTTATATCTGCTGATCAAGATGATTGGGTCTCATTTTTGCCCTTGGCCGAATTTGCGCTGAACAATAGAGCTAGTTCTGGCACTTTGGATGTCACCCTTTTTCTGTAATTTTTGTTTCATCCTCGATTCTCTTCAGGGCAAGTGGAATCTTCGTCTTTCCCAGGTGTGGACACTGTGTTTGTGAGAATGCAGCAGATATGGGACCAAGTGGTGGATAAGTTGTCACTCTCTCAGGAAAAGGCCCAGCGTTTTTCCAACCGGCATAGGACCATTGGTCCCCGGTTTAAAGTGGGTGATATGGTTTGGTTGTCGTCTAAGAATATTCCTATGAAGGTTGCATCTCCAAAATTTAAGCCAAGATTTATTGGACCTTATAAGATTTTGGAGATTCTTAATCCTGTTTCTTTTCAATTGGCTCTTCCAGTTACGTTCAAAATCCATAACGTATTTCACAAGTCACTGTTGAAGAGGTTTGTTGAGCCAGTAGTTCCTGTGGTGGCACCTCCTGACCCTGTATTGGTTAAAGGCAATGTGGAATATGAGGTAGAGAAAATATTGGATTCTCGTTTGGTTAGACGGAGACTCCAGTATTTGGTCAAATGGAATGGTTATGGCCAGGAGAATATTTCTTGGGTCTCTGCCTCGGATATTCATGCCAATAAATTGGTTCAGGCTTTTCACTGGGCCCATCCTGATCGGCCTGGTGGCATGGATGAGGGTTCGATGACCCCTCCTCAAGGGGGGTGTAATGTTATGAACTTATTTTCTGCTCCACCAGTTGAGAGTTCTCCTTCCGTTCTCCCTCTGGTGGTGACAGGAGGTAGTGAGGTTGGTTAAAGTGATAGTGATCTGCCTCCTGATGAGGAGGATAACGATTGGATCTCTGGAGTATCAAACTAGATATAAGACAGCCGATGCCCTCTCCTGGTGTTGGTGATTCAGTCTGTTTCTCAGGTCTTGGACTTCAGCTCTCTTCCAGTCTTCTCAAGTTAAGTTTGTTTTTTGCTAATGTTCACACTTGCGCTTGTTGGTCAATTCAGTTTCTTGTGTGGTCAGCCTGCCCCTGCTGGGGCTATGCTGAACTTCCACTCCTATTTATCTGTATTTGCCAATTTGCCTTTTTTGTCCCTTATTAGGCTAATTTCACACTTGCTTTTTTTTGCAGCGCGTTTTTCCTGCAAAAAAACGCATTGAAAAAACGCATACAAAGCATTTTTATGAGCATGCATGAAAAAACGCAGCGTTTTTATGCGTTTGTATGCATTTTTAGTGCGTTTTTACCGCGTTTGCGTTTTTTCCAAACATTAGGTGGCCCCTCACACTAACCCAAACCATGACTTTACTAACCCTAACCCTAACCCTGACCCTAACCCTGACCCTAACCCTAACCCTAACCCTGACCCTAACCCTAACCCTATCCCTGACCCTAACCCTGACCCTAACCCTAACCCTGACCCTAACCCTAACCCTGACCCTAACCCTAACCCTAACCCTGACCCTAACCCTAACCCTAACCCTGACCCTAACCCTTAACCAAACCATACTAACCCTAACCCAAACCCTAAACCCTAACTAACCCTAACCCTGACCCTAACCCAAACCCTGACCCTAACCCTAACCCTAACCCTGACCCTAACCCTGACCCTAAACCCCCTTAACTAACCCTAACTCTAACCCAAACCCCTAAATTCCATGGTAACGCATATGCAAAAAAACGCATACATAAGCATGCCAATGCGCACATATGCGCACCCATAGACTTATAATGGGTGTCTTGCTGTAAAAAAACGCATTGCGCGTGCATGCGTTTTTTTGAGGCAAGTCGGACACCTAAGGCTGGTTTCACATTTGCGTTTTTTTTCACGGTAATTTAGCGCTAAATAGCGCATGCGTTTTTTTCCTATACTTTGCATGGGATGCGCTTATGTGCGCATACACATGCGTTTGTACGCGTTTTACCGCGCATGCATTTTTTTGCGGTATGCGCTCGGGCGCACAAAATGCAACTTGTTGCATTTTTTGTGCGTCCGATTTGCCTCAAAAAAACGCATGCGCGCGCAATGCGTTTTTTTACAGCAAGACACCCATTATAAGTCTATGGTGAGCATATGTGCGCATTGGCATGCTTAAGTATGCGTTTTTTTGCACATGCGTTTTTTTTTTACCATTAGTTTAGACAATGGAATTTAGGGGTTTGGGTAAAGTTAGGGTTAGTTAAGGGGGTTTAGGGTTAGGGTTAGGGTCAGGGTTAGGGTTAGGGTTAGGGTCAGGGTTAGGGTTAAGTATGGTTTGGTTAAGGGTTAGGGTCAGGGTTAGGGTTAGGGTTAGGGTTAGGGTCAGGGTTAGGGTTAAGTATGGTTTGGTTAAGGGTTAGGGTCAGGGTTAGGGTTAGGGTTAGGGTCAGGGTTAGGGTCAGGGTTAGGGTTAAGTATGGTTTGGTTAAGGGTTAGGGTCAGGGTTAGGGTTAGGGTTAGGGTCAGGGTTAGGGTTAAGTATGGTTTGGTTAAGGGTTAGGGTCAGGGTTAGGGTTAGGGTTAGGGTCAGGGTTAGGGTTAAGTATGGTTTGGTTAAGGGTTAGGGTCAGGGTTAGGGTTAGGGTTAGGGTTAGGGTCAGGGTTAGGGTCAGGGTTAGGGTTAAGTATGGTTTGGTTAAGGGTTAGGGTCAGGGTTAGGGTTAGGGTTAGGGTTAGGGTCAGGGTTAGGGTTAAATATGGTTTGGTTAAGGGTTAGGGTCAGGGTTAGGGTTAGGGTCAGGGTTAGGGTTAGGGTCAGGGTTAGGGTCAGGGTTAGGGTTAAGTATGGTTTGGTTAAGGGTTAGGGTCAGGGTTAGGGTTAGGGTTAGGGTTAGGGTCAGGGTTAGGGTCAGGGTTAGGGTTAAGTATGGTTTGGTTAAGGTTTAGGGTCAGGGTTAGGGTCAGGGTTAGGGTTAAGTATGGTTTGGTTAAGGGTTAGGGTCAGGGTTAGGGTTAGGGTTAGGGTTAGGGTCAGGGTTAGGGTTAAGGTTAGTTATGGTTTGGGTTAGGGTTAAGTATGGTTTGGTTAAGGGTTAGGGTTAAGTATGGTTTGGTTAAGGGTTAGGGTTAGGGTTAGGGTCAGGGTTAGGGTTAGGGTTAGGGTTAGGGTCAGGGTTAGGGTTAGTAAAGTCATGGTTTGGGTTAGTGTGAGGGGCCACCTAATGTTGGAAAAAAACGCAAACGCGGTAAAAACGCACTAAAAACGCATACAAACGCATAAAAACGCTGCGTTTTTTTCATGCATGCTCATAAAAATGCTTGAAAAAAACGCAGCAGTTGTATGGTTTTGTATGCGTTTTTCAATGCGTTTTTTTGCGGGAAAAACGCGCTGCAAAAAAAAGCAAGTGTGAAACAGGCCTTTAAAATGCAACAGGATGCATCTTGTGCGCCCGAGCGCATACCGCAAAAAAACGCATGCGCGCAAAAACGCATACAAACGCGTGTGTATGCGCACATAAGCGCATCCCATGCAAAGTATAGGAAAAAAAATCGCATGCGTTTTTTAGCGCTAAAATACCGCGAAAAAAACGCAAGTGTGAAACCAGCCTTAGATTTACCTCTTTTTGCTCTGTTTCAGAATATTTCAGAGTGCTGATATAGTGGGAGAAGTCTATTGACTTCAGGGTTAATTTTGCTATCAGAAGTGTTGGACATTATTTTGGTAGGGTTTTTTGGCAGATTGCAGGCATATTATCTATATTATAAGCAGAAGAAGACTAAGCAGTGTGTGGGGTGAGTCCGTTCCTCCTCGTGGTGCCCCTGGAAAATACCTGCTGCAGCAGGCAAAACTGAACGCTGACAAATCCTGTTGTAAATCTTTTGTGACAGGCAGAACGGAAGGTGTAATCTTCAAACTTTTATAGATAACAACTACAGGAATGCCTGTCACAAATAAGAATATGATGAAGAAGAAGAATATGAAGAAGATGAAGATGTAGAATATGAAGAAGAATAATAGTTGAATAAGAAGAATATGAAGAATGTAAAAAAAAGAATAATAGGAAGAAGGTGAAGAAGAAGATGAATAAGGTGAAGAAGTTGATGAAAAAGATGCTGCTGCTGCTGAGGATGATGAAGGAGAAAGTGTGGGAGAAGTAAAAAAGAAGGTGAAGAGCATGGAAGTAGTGAAACATAAATATCTGACAAAATATAAAAAAGCTTAACATAGTCAATATCTTTGTAACTCCAAATGTCTTAAAAAAAATTAATTCCTGCTATTCCATTTGATTGGGCTAAACCTCTATGCCTTTAATGTCTCCTCCCCCTCCCCCAATACATTCTGCATTATTCTTAGTTGTTTTCCTTCATGTAGAATTAACCTACAAGGAAAGAAAGGGTTTATTTTCATTCCGATATTTGTGTCCCAATTGACTTGCATTGGTTTCCGGTATCGGAATCGGAGATATCCGATATTTTTGGGGTATCGGTCCGATCCAATCCGATATTTCCCGATATCGGAAGGTATCGCTCAATACTATTTATCACATATTGAATATGTTAAGGCCTCTTTCACACTTCAGTTTTTTGCATCAGTCAAGATCCACCAAAAGGACGGATGGCGGATCCGTTTTAGTACTGATGACAACGGATGGCACCCATCCGTTTTTTTTGACGGATCCGACAAATGAAGAATTTTAAAGGAATCGCAGCCGAGAGAGAGAGAGATTTTTTTTTGTCCGGGACCCAGAAAGAATTTCGGGTTAAATGAGTGTCTGGAGGATCCGCCACAGAAAAAAACGTTGCAAGCTCCATTTTGAAATCTTTGAGGATGGTGACGGACAGGAACTTTTGGCGGATCGGCAAAAAAACGGATGCAACGGACGGCAATCCGTCACAATCCGCCAATAATGGAAGTCAATGGGGAAAAAAACGGATCCTCAAAAGAAAATTGCGGATCCGTTTTTTTCAAAACCTGGCGGATTGTGACTGATTGTAAAAAACGGAAGTGTGAAAGAGGCCTAAGCAGTCACATTGATAGTAGTAAAGCTCTAGTGATCTGCAGCTGCCTCTAGGGAAAGCTACTTAGAGATGGATTTGTTCAGCTCCCATTTAACTCAATAATGAACTGACAATGAAAACAAAAGTTACTCCATTTATCAATGCAACATGTCTGCCAAAGCATTCTGGCTCATGCAGGGGAATTCCGTTCCCATTTACTTCAATGTGAGGTGCAATTATCAAAAATAGCCACAACTCAGTGTCTGGAGCTGTGATTTCCGAGCTTTGTACACTATTTGGCCGACGCAAAAGTTGCATATGGATCGCTCGCCAGGGCAGTGGGGATTACTCAGTACTGGGCCACTTCTTAAAGGGAAAGTGTCACGGCAGCAGTGACCCGGTCCGTGGCCCTGGGCATCCAATTAAAGGGATATTTACAAGGGAATAAAGTTTATAATAAAGCGTTCGTCACGCCACCTGTGGTATTCGGTCAGGGGACCTACGATGCTATGCATATCCTCTGGGATGGTGACAGGGCAGCTGAGATGGTTGAGCTCTCAACAGGTAGTGCTGTATCCCAGAGCAGTTTGGATGTAGATGTTAAAGGTGAGGATGGTGAATGTGGTGCAGGGCAGGTGATGCAGGAATGATCAGAGGACACAGCTATGTGCAGTTTCCAAAGCTTTACTCACAGTTCTGGTGTGCACAGATGCCCGCTTGGTGCCATGTCCTCCAGGTGAGGGGTCCAGCAAACTATCAGGTAGATCAGGATACACCTTTCCAGGACTCCTTTCTGTATATGCCTCTCCTGGCCATCTCACTGTGCTGGGTTTCCTCCCTTCCTGCCCAACACCTCACAGTCAGTGTCCCAAGCCAGCAGCCATGGACCCTGTCTGGTGATGTTCTCTCTGTGTCCCCTTGCTCCTATATGGCTGCCTTTTCAGCACAGATAACTGTGGCTGTAGCTGAAGCATCTAGAGGTGCCCTTGCCTCCAGCTTTATAGCTGAGTCTGGTGATTTCTCCACCAGTCTCGGGGGGCCGGAACCCCACTGCGACCTGGTCCCTCCTATACTGGATACGGGACCCACAGGTGGCTTCTGCACTTCCTATGCCAAAAGGACCCCTTCTCTCTCCTGGGAGCTTCCTTCTGTCTCTCCCTTTCAGCTTTCTCTCTGCAGCTCCTCCTGACAGGGAGCTGCCTCACAGCACATTTGCTTACTTTCACTTTCTCCTGAGTCTCCCTCACTCTCTCTACACTGTTCTTTCTGCTCTCTAAGCTTCTCTCCTTTTCCTACATTCTCCACCCACTCCCACAACACCCTTTACTACCCAGCCTGGGATGAGACCTTCCTTTGTTAGGGTATAGCCAGGGTGCCCTGCTGCAATAGTCTGTGTTGGGGGCAGGTGTTGGAGTCCTGTTTGGTGCTGCCTCCTTACCTGAGACTGGGGTACCACACCTCTGGATGAGATGCAGTACCTCTGTGGTGACTGAACCCTCAGGGGCACCACACATGCAGCTCATCGGTGGAGTGCCAGGAGTTGGAACCATATTGATCTGGTATTGGTGATTTATACAAAGGATGCATCATCAAAATCTAAATCTTAGACAATCCATTTAACTATATTTTCTCCGTTCACTGAAATTTTTAAACAAACAGGGATCACAAGAGTAAAATGAGCATTAAAAGAAAGGGCACAATACCATGTAAGAGCTAAGTTCCGTTAAGGCTGAGCGAAAACTACAATAGTTTGTGAAGCACAAATAGTCGCCTTTAATACCTCTGTCCTCAAAATAGCTCCACTGATTGATATGAAATATCTTTAAAGTCCTTTGACATGCTTTTTATGTAAGTAGCACACAGGGAAAGATCAAAAGCCAGCATAAATCACTGGTCTTGTACCGTTATCAAGGATGATTAATGTGCTGTCACCAATTGCTGAAATCGCTCTTCACTGTGCATTGCTAAATTCGTCAGTGGAGCTCAGAAGCTCTTTCATCCACAGGTACAGATATAAACCTGCTGAAACAAAAAGAACAATATGGATTATCAACTTTCTGTAGTCTAAGGCTGGATTCGCACATGAATCTTGCACAGCAATGTACCCAATAAAAAGAGAAAGGTTGGATTTACTAACAGTCAGTGCGTTGAGCCTTTTTTAATTGGCCAAAAGTTCTGCAACTACTTTAATTTAAAGTCTAAATTTTTTTTACATAGACTTACATAGCGAGTTTGTTTTTTAATGTTTTTGTTGTGTTTTGGGTCTTTTCTAAATGTAACATGTTCTGGCTATGGATTTTTGTAATTGCATTTTTTATAGGTTTCTTGATAGGATTTAAAAAACATCTGAAAAATATCCTTTGTATGGAAATTTACAAAATAAGAAATGCCAGCCAAAATGCTTGGAAATTATTCTGCATGACATGCTTTCAATTCATAGTTTTAACCTTGAAAGAAGACCAAAATCCATTGATGAAAAGTCCATCGACTTCATCCTATAACCTAATATGTTGATCCAGAGAAAAAATACCATTAAACAAATGATAATTACCCCATACCAGGAAAAAATCCATGCAGATAAGGCAATCAGACTAATTACCTGGATCAGGGTCCCCTCACAGTCTAATGCCCATAATATTTATCAAGAAAGACATTTGTGCCCTTCTTGAACTTTTGTAGCGAATCCACAGTGGCATAGCAGGCACAATATAGTGACATCATCATGCCTGCTGCACTCTCAGAAACACAGGCTCAATAATGGCAGATGGTACTAATGGCTTACTGCTCCAACATTATGTTCACCAGCGTCTGCATCACAAGAATGCAGCTACTGGAGGAAAATAAGATGCCAAGTTTGGGGTGGCCGCGTGTTGCCAAATTCTGCGGCATCTAACCCTTTGGCCCCCCAAACCGCTGGCTGCACCAGAAGAGTCAAAGGGCCACATGTGTTCTGCAGGCTGCTCTTTGGCCTGTTTGATATAGAATATGATGCAACAAAAGGGATGGACCGGGATTAAAAAGAAGCCATGGCACACAAGCCACCGCCATCCCACATACAACTGTCACGGGTATACCACAAGAAAGAGGAGAGAGAAGACCGCAGTGTCTAATATCTCCTGCACTGACTAGAAGTACAGGATGGGCCATGTATATGGTGTCGTAGCTGCTTTTTGTTCTGACTAAGCGTCAGCTATGCCAGATCACCAGTGAGTCCGAATTATGAGGTTTCGCCCTTCTGTTCAAAGCGCTTGGAGACAAAGAGGCTCAACACACATGAGCTGTGGTCAAATCACTTTATCTGACGTAATGAAATATAAGGCAATATTTTAAACCATTTACAACAAATGTAATTCTATGGAGCTCATGTGGCCCCTACCATCACCTTCAGAATTAAATCATGTTTACAATGTGTCCAGAACATGTTGTAATTGACTATGGAGAACAAATATGATAGCAAGTATAGTTTCCTTGAGAACAGAGACTAATAGTCTACATGATAATAGTTCTAGCAATAATAAGGTAGAAGGCATTAGAAGTCTTAAAGGCAATTAAAGGGATATAAAAGCAAACCATTAACTCCTCTATATCAATTTCCCCCTTTTGTAAATGGTATAACCTTTGCCACAGGGTCAACTGATGTCCACAAAGGAGCTACTGTCTCATGCGTCTAGTACCCATAAGGGGGCTTCCTACCTGCTTCGCCCATCCACCCTCAGGGTGGACACTCACTTTCCCCATCAGCAATGGCTACCTTGGGTCTATGATACACTACAGAAGGTTCAGCCTCAGATTCTTTTTTTATGCATACATTATTCAATAGCTTAAGTAATACATATTTTAGCGCTTTTACAGCTACATTAAGCAATAAGCAAAACAGCAAAATTTGCATACAAGTCTGTATAATGCCAAAAATCCATCCTGCAAGGCCATTAAACCAATTTGCTGGATTTAGAAAAGAGAATGTGTTACCCCACCAGGAGTCTCTGTTTGCACTGTGTTGTTTTAACCATTGGTCTCTAAGTTCACCTATTTTGTCTATACTGGCCCTGATCTGGAGATTGCCAGCAGGATCGATATAATTTAGGGATGGGCGAATCCTGAAATATTCGGAATCGTTAGGCTGTCACGAGTCCGACTTGGAAACTCGCTATTCGTTGCAAGTCTAGCGAGTGCAATGTTAATGAATGGGGATGCGAGTTTTGCAGTGATTCCTGTGCTGGGGAGGAGGAGAATGGGGATGCAGAGTTTTTTAGCGATTTTGTGTGAGCAGCTGGACACAAAATCGCTAAGAAACTAGGATTGCTTGTATTAAACTGTGAAAAAACTAGTTAGGAGTTCTGGGGAGGTGGAGAATGGGGATGCGAGTTTTGCAGCGATTCCTGTGCTGGGGAGGAGGAGAATGGGGATGCAGAGTTTCTTAGCGATTTTGTGTGAGCAGCTGGACACAAAATCGCTAATAAACTAGGATTGCAAACTAGCTAGGAGTTCTGGGGAGGAGGAGAATGGGGAAGAGAGAGAGAGAACTCCTAGCTAGTTTTTTCACAGTTTAATACAAGCAATCCTAGTTTCTTAGCGATTTTGTGTCCAGCTGCTGACACAAAATCGCTAAGAAACTCTGCAAAAACTAGGATTGCCATTCATTTGCATTGGACTCTTTACTGTGCGAGTAATCGCTTGGAAACTCGCAGAGTACCGACTCCTGCGAGTCCCCTACTACTCGCAGAGTAACGAGTCCTAATGAGTAGATTCGCCCATCCCTAATATAATTACAACAGGTGGGACCAATTATCTGACACATTCCTCCTCCTTTTGCTGTCAGGTAATCTAGTACTATAGAATGCTGGTTAGTAACTATGATTAATTGTCTCTGTATTGTATTAGTTTCATTAAGAACTTCAAGAATCTGGAAAATCTGATCATCCAGGTAGTCGGTAGCTTCTACTAATTTATCCCACATTTGTGTTATGAAGGGGTATATTAGCATACTACTGAATATTTTATTTGTTATCCCTATTTCTACTAGATGCGGCCTACCATTTGGCCGGGGCTTATTGTCCGCAACCCTTCTATACAAAGTATGAATTGGGTCTGCTGCTGTGTCTATTTTACTGTGAGGAACTATGAAAGTGGCTGGTGTCAGTTTGGCAAGAGTGCAGACCCCTCTTATGTCTGGGCTCACCCACCTGTAGGCACTATGTCCGCAAACTAAGAATACTCCTTCAGGGAGAACACAAATGTGACCAGGGGTCTGTATACATTGGTATAAACTCAAAAGTCCTGACATAGGCTTATGGGCACACCAAGTATTATTCATTTGCTTTCCACTTATACCAGTTGTATGTTTACCCCATTCTTTCCTTATTATTTTACCCGTAGATGCTCTACAGCCTTCAACACCATCCTGGTACACCGTCTCATTACCCTGTGTTTGATCATGATTGTATATACGGAAGCAATTATTGCCCTCACCACAGATATTTGCTCCAGTGTGTTGAAGACTGAACCACAGTCCATCATTGTGAATGGGGTCTGAGTGAGGGATTTCAGTCCTCCTCCTGGCGACCATATTTCCAACATGTGAATCATATTCCCGCCACCACACTTGTACCTTAGGCCGTGTTATATTAAACTGAAACCAGGGATTAGCGGCCAATCCGATTATAGCCAATGAGGCAGATATATCATGGGCACATCTTTTTTCCCAAAACCAAGATTGAGTCCAAGTCTCATTATGTATGCAGTGTGGGGTTAATACCTCCCATGGCTCCAGAGGTAAGGCTAAGTACGGCATGGTCCTCGCAGATACTGGGCTGTGTGTACAGATCCAACAGTCCTTCGGTTTCTGTCCTTCCATGTCCTTTATGAGAAGAGCATGATGCCGAATAAGTTTGTTGTCCCAGTCAGCATTTAAGAGTTTGTCCTGTGTCTCTGTAGAGTGCAGTAACCCTGTCACTGCCAGCAAGGTGATGAGGAGTACAGGCATTCTGCAGTTGAAAAGACCTTCTTGCAGTGACTGGCGTGGATCCAGGTGGGTTTTCTCTCAAGTTTTACTGAGTTGGATGTGGTCAGCTGGACTTGGAAGCGGCCATCAAATCGTGGGTCCAGGCTCCTTCTCACGTGTCTGCGTATAACCACCCAATCACCTGGACAATGGATACACCTTAATGTATCCATATATATGGTCCATATAATGTATACATGGCCCATATAATGTATACATGGCCCATATAAATGGGTCATGTATATGGATACACCTAAATAAAATGGGAGTGGTTGGTGATATCGACTTCCTGTTTGTGGCACATTAGTATATGGGAGGGGGAGAACTTTTCAAGATGGGTGGCCATTTTGCAGTCGGCCATTTTGGATACTACTTTATTTTTTCCAATGGGAAGAGGGTCATGTGTCACATCAAACTTATTGGGAATTTCACAAGAAAAACAATGGTTTGCTTGGTTTTAATGTAACTTTATTCTTTCATGAGTTATTTACAAGTTTCTCTTTGTTTACAGCCATTGACATGTCACAGAGGTTAACAAGTGAGGAGCGGATAGGAATTGTGTTGATGTCTGGTGAACGCAGTACCCAGGTCATTGCAGCTGATTTCAATGCAAGACACCCTATGCAAAAAAACTGTCACCATTCCCATTTTATTTAGGTGTATCCACATAAATGGCCCACCCAAAAAAGTTTGCCTCATCACTGAACATAATGTTCTGTGTAAACTGAGGGTCCTGTTACAATTTTTGTTTTGCCCATTCTGCAAATTCAGCGCACTCATCTGGGTTATCCTCGGTGAGATGCTGCAGAAGCTGGATTTAGTTAAGGCTGCCATTTGTGAGTAGATAATATCCACCGAAGGAATGTTTGACTGATGCCAGATTGACCTGCTGAATGAGTGGAACTGGCTGTCACGACAGGTGGTGCGTTCTCCTTCAATGGAAATCTTCAAACACAGGCTGGACAGACATCTGTCTGTGATGGCTTGGTGAATACTGCATTATGCAGGGGATTGGACACGATGACCCTGGAGGTCACTTCCAACTCTAAAATTCTAGGGTTCTGCTATTCTAAGAAGTAATTTTACAATTTTCAGACATTGGAATCTTTCACACTAAAAGCATTTAAAAACAGAAAAGAAACTCCTTTAATGAAACATATGACTGGAACATTTTTGTTAAAGCAAAAATGTTGTAAAATAGAATGAAAATATGCTGTGGAAAACATGGTGTAAGTGAATGCAGTTGCCTTGTGACTAGCACGTTACAAGAAATCCAAATACATGTTAATCTCCAATTTTCTCAAGTTCCTTGAGAAAGAGGGACGGGTTCCTCAAAATGCGTTGGGATTGGCCCCTGTTTGTGTCCGTTGCTACGGCCAGGTGATGTCACCACTACCCACGTCCCCCACTCACTACGCTACTGCACGGCAGTGCCATCGGCAGAAGCTCACCGGCTACAGCGTGCAATCGCGAGCGTGTGGAGGACTATACGAGAATGGGAGGATGCTTCCCGCTTGAACTCAGACTGCATCCTAAGGCTGAATCTCCACAGCATCAACTGACAATCTGCACCCACAGGCACATAAGAGTAAGTGTCGTTGTTTCACGTGTCAGTTCATTGCACAGAGATCACTCTATCTTGGATTACCAGTTTTTTACTTTGCATCACAGATACCTACATGCTAATAGTGCAGCAGCTCCGGTTGTGATTTACAAGCAATAGCATTTGTAAGTCAAAACCAAGAATTGATGAGAAATGCAGAAGGGGTGACATGTTTCTATTAATCTTTTCCCACTTCTGGTTTTGGCTTACAAATACTGAGGTAAAATACTGACCACATACTGATTGTGTGAATGTGGCCTTATGGTTATAATTTCTACACTCTGCCCCCACTTTATTAAAGGATTTTTCAACCCCTGGTCTAACTTTGGAGCGAGCAGTATATCTTGCTGAATACTATCTAGAATCCGGCTCTGTGGGAGACATTAAGGGAAGCAGATGAAATCTCCAGTAGAAGTCAGCCACTAGTCAATTCTGGACTAAATCAGAGATCATTCACTAAATAGATTTTCTTATGGGTTGGGCATGCCAGCTACTAATTCCTTTAGGCTCTGAAGATCCAAGTATGATGAAAACAATACTGAACACTGAATACCTGTGCAGTAACAGTCTGCCAAAAAAATTGCAGAGGCTGGTGTCGAGAAATATGACGTAAGTTCAATCACACATACAGAGCTCTGCTACATCTCCTTGGTTTTGTGAATGACATGCTCCAGCAATGATCCCCCTTCACAAGCTGCAGCCCTCTCCCTCTCCCCTGCATGCAGCTGTGTAACTTGAGACCCTAGTGTGCCACAGAGCAGTTTAAGAAATACTGGTTGAGAGCAGTCCTGGAAGCACATGGCTCTTTGTCTAGTACACTGTTCATTTAAATATCAAATATAATAACACCGATTATTCATATTTACAAGAAACATATATGTTTGAGATCTACCTCATTAAAGCTATTCACCACAGCGTTTTGGGATCCCCTCGCCCACTAGGAAATAAGAAACAGGTATCTGCTTCCCAGTAATAACTAGAGCTATGATGTTTAGTCCCAAATGGAAGATGATTTTGTAAGTAGACGTATACTTCCATCATCCCTCTATGAGCTTCCCCCCAAGAGTTATAACCAATAGAAGGTTTTTCATAACTCTCCAAAGGGGGCATATCCAGCCATTTTGCATGTTGTTCAGAGCTGGGGGAGACAGCATATACCATCCATGCTGTGGACTGAATTAGTGCCTTTGGGAACCACTCCCTCATCTCCACATGGCATGCCATTGACTGATAACTGTAAGTTCATACCTTAATCCATTTTCATTTTATAATTGTTGTGTATACTGTATCTGTCTCTCTTTGTAACATCTTTTATATTTTGTAAACACTGCCTATTCTTTTTGAAGTAAAATCTATAAAACTTTACTAGTTTTGTTCTCCTTGCTCTAAATGTACCCCCACGTCCTCCGTGCTAAAACTATTCTATTGTTGGGTTGGCTCCTGACCCAATATTGATGTTATTATCACAACTAGGAGCTGGTGGCAGCAAAGTGTGTTCTGGGGTAATTGGTAGATTCTGGCAGGGACAGAACGGAGGTTTTACATGTGTATTTCCTGCCTGGGATTGGGAATATGCATACCACCCTCACTGCAGGGTGCAAATAGCCAGTACACAGCAAGGCAGCCCTTTTGGCAACTACTTATTCTAGGTGCAAAAAGATATACCAGAAATAATCTTGATCAGATACCCATATTAAATGGCGACTTAAATTGTTGTATAACATTTTGTTAATAAATTAAATATTTTTTTATACAATTGTGGCAACATATACTCATTGTTTCTTCATTTTTGTATACTTATTCTAGGTGTAGTTCCCTGACCTGAGGGTAAGGGGGCACCAGAGAGCTGCAAGTTACAAAAAAGGAACTGGAAGGTGGGATATAATAAATCTCTGACAAACTGGGGGCAACCAAACACCCCCGGTTCATGATAGCTGGCAGCCATAAAACAAGGCTAGTGGTCCATCATAGAGTTGAGCGAAACGGGTCGGTCAATTTCAAAAGTCGCCGACTTTCGCAAAAGTCGGGTTTCATGAAACGAAACTCGACCATAGCGTGATGTCGGCCACGAGGTCGGCAACCAGAGCGCCAAAGTCGCATTTCAAAAGTTGCTTCCAGCGCCCTTTTTCAGCCAATGATGGAGGACGCACACTGTGGGCAATGCGATGACATAGGCAGCGGTCACCACCATCTTTGAGAAGGGCATGCAAGTGATTGGCTGGCTTTGTGTTGTGTCACAGGGGCTATAAAAGGGCGTGCCCGCCGACCGCCATCTTAATTCTGCTGATCTCAGAATAGGGAGAGCTGCTGCTGCTGCTGATTCTGTAGGGAGAGCAGGGAAGAAGATACAAAAAACTGCTTCTGCTGCTAGCGATTTTGTCTGTACAACACACCAGTTAGTGTGCAGTGCAAGGGGAGGCTATATTTTTGTGCATCAGCTCTGTTGGTTATTTGGCTGCCTTATAAGGCTCCCTGATAGCTGCATTGCTGTTTTCACACTGCTGTGCAAACTGCTTTTTTAAAAGCAAAAATACTTTTCATCCTCTTTTTTGCCCAGTTACCAAGCGTTCATTTTTCCACACTTTTGTGTGCAGCAGTCCTGCTTATTAGGCTGCCTGCTGCCATACTTGGGACTGAGAGCATCATTGTCAGCTTGCTAAAATCTCAAGGGAGATTCAAATTCTCCCCAGTCCTATATAGACATTTTATACACCATCCAATTTCAGCCTGTTATATTGAGGTGTAATCTACACTGGGCCTGAGAAAATAGTTCTGTGTCCTCAAGTCTGTAGGGAGATTCAAATTCTCCCCAATACTATGTACACCTTGTACCTTGTTTTACAGTACCATATTGCTGGTGGTATTTTGGGTACATTTTCCCAAAAATGAGGAAGTATGTTGGAAGAGGCCGTGGAAGTGGGCGGGGGTTGCCAGCTGGTAATGATGGTGTTGGTGGTGGTGGTGGATCTGCTGGTAGTGGCAAAAGCACAATAGCACCTAATGCAGGAGGTGTTGAGCCTGCATCATTGTCTGGCTCTACAAGGCCTTGAAGGCTCCCTTTTCTGGGAGTAGGTAAACCACTTTTAAAGCCGGAGCTTGAGGAACAAGTTTTGGCTTACATTGCTGACACAGCCTCCAGCTCTATCGCCTCCTCTTCTGAAGTTTCAAAAAATAAAAGCACTGAGTCGTCATTGGAGGCTCATGGTCAGGAACAACACCTTTCCTTGTGTCCTTCACCCCTACCAAAAGTAAAGGATGCGGCAGGCCACACTACAGATTACTCCATGGAGCTATTTTCACATACCATGCCTGGGTTATCAAGTCAAATCATGAATTACCCAGTTCCAAGAAGAATCTGACATGGAGTGCACTGATGCACAGACACTGCTAGATTTTTCTGCTGGTACATTCACTCAGAGAACTACATTGTCCTTGCAGTGTACTGAGCCAGAATCAGACCCTGATGAAACTCAGGTGCTCCTTCCCGCATACTATACCACCTTACATGGTGACACAGAGGAAGGTGCACATGACATTGAAGAGGAGGTGATGGGTGACCCAGTTGTTGACCCAGATTGACATCCATTGGGGGAAGAGGGTGCCGCTGCCAATAGCTCAGAAGAGGAGGAGGAGCATCCGCAGCAGGTATCGACATCGCAACAGCTGTTATCTGGCAGGCCCAGAGCAGTCTAAAAACGGGTTACAAAAACCAAAAGAGTTGCAGGACAGCTAGGCCAGACGGTCAAATTAGCACAGCGTGCAAGGCCTCAAAATGTCTTCCATAGTAGGAAGAGTGCAGTGTGGCACTTTTTTGAACAAAATCCTAATGATCAGGCAAAGATTATCTGTAAGAAGTGCGCAAAGACCTTTAGCTGAGGGAAAAATCTGAGAAATTTGAATACCAGTTGCATGCTTAGACATTTAACCACAATGCACTTGCAAGCGTGGATGGACTACCAAACCTCACGTACCACATGTGCAACTGCTCCGAATGAAGGTAGTCAGCAACGCTACATCGCTTCCCCCACTGTAAGTCCACCGGTTAGAACACTACCAGCAGCAAATGTTGAGGTGTCGTCGCAAGGCCAAAGCAGTCAGGGAATCACAATGTTATTGCTACAAAGAGAAGGCTGGTAGTGCAATAAGAGACTGCGCTGCTGTAGTAATGATGAAGTGAGCTGGGACTGGTTCAGGAAGCGCGTTGGCAATAAAGATATCTTGAATTCTACTACAGCAGCGCAGTCTCTTATTGCACTACCAGCCTTCTCTTTGTACCAAGTCCTTGGACCTCGTGCAGACTGCTGCAGCTGTTTTATGCAATTATAGGTGTTGTGACTCTCACAACTAGTGTTGAGCATTCCGATACCGCAAGTATCGGGTATCGGCCGATACTTGCTGTATCGGAATTCCGATACCGACTTCCGATATTTTTTCAATATCGGAATTCGGCATCGGAATCGGAAGTTCAAAGTTGATTGACGGCCTGACGTCATCATGATGCGCGGTGTGTGCGCATCATGATGCGCCGTCATTTCGGGCCTTCCGGGGGTCTCTGCCGGCCTGCCGGGGGGCTGTGTGGACTGCCCGGGGTCTGTACCGGCCTGCCGGGGGGCTGTGCCGGCCTGCCGGTGGTCTGTGCACCCTGTGGGGGTCTGTGCCGGCCTGCCGGGGGGCTGTGCCGGCCTGCCGGGGGGCTGTGCAGGCTCCGGGGGGCTGTGCCGGCCTGCCGGGGGGCTGTGCCGGCCTGCCGGTGGTCTGTGCAGGCTCCGGGGGGCTGTGCCGGCCTGCCGGGGAGCTGTGCCGGCCTGCCGGTGGTCTGTGCAGGCTTCGGGGGTCTGTGCAGGCATCGTCCGATGGGACTACAAGTCCCATCGGGCGATGCCTGCTACCATGACAGTGATTGACACATTAGCCAATGATGGGACAGTAGTAGTCCCATCATCCGGCTAATGTGTTAAATGTTAAAAAAAAAAAAAAAAATACTACATACATACTACATGCATGCTACATACATACTACATACATGCTACATACATACTGCATACATACTACATGCATGCTACATACATACTACATGCTACATACATACTACATATATACTACATACATACTACATACATGCTACATACATACTGCATGCTACATACATACCACATATATACTACATGCATGCTACATACATACTACATGCTACATACATACTACATACATACTACATACATGCTACATACTACATACATACTACATACATACTACATACATGCTACATGCATGCTACATGCATACTACATGCATGCTACATACATACTACATGCATGCTACATACATACTACATGCTACATACATACCACATACATACTACATACATACTACATATATACTACATGCATGCTACATACATACTACATGCTACATACATACATACATACTACATATATACTACATGCATGCTACATACATACTACATGGTACATACATACCACATACATACATGCTACATACATACTACATATATACTACATGCATGCTACATACATACTACATATATACTACATGCATGCTACATACATACTGCATGCTACATGCATGCTACATACATACTACATACATACTACATACATACCACATATATACTACATACATACAATACATTCATACAATACATACATAGACATACAGTACATATAACATAGAGTAACATACTTACCAATACTTGTCACATTGTTCCCCGAAGCCATTGTCGTCTACGGAATAAATATTAACATAACAAACCACAAAAATACTCACCCACGATCCGAAGCAGTCCACGAGTGTGTCCCACGACGATCTTGGGTAGAGAACTGCAGCATCAGATGATGCTGCCGTTCTCTACGGGCTGCAGGAATCCAATGACGGAAGGTAGGTATCCTTCCGCACTGTATTCCTCCGCCACTTAAAAAAAAAAAAGTCCCTAGTCTCACTTTATGCCATTGCTGCGTGGGAAATTCCCACGCAGCAATGGCATAAAGTGAGACTAGGGACTTTTTTTTTTTTAAGTGGCGGAGGAATACAGTGCGGAAGGATACCTACCTTCCGTCATTGGATTCCTGCAGCCCGTAGAGAACGGCAGCATCATCTGATGCTGCAGTTCTCTACCCAAGATCGTCGTGGGACACACTCGTGGACTGCTTCGGATCGTGGGTGAGTATTTTTGTGGTTTGTTATGTTAATATTTATTCCGTAGACGACAATGGCTTCGGGGAACAATGTGACAAGTATTGGTAAGTATGTTACTCTATGTTATATGTACTGTATGTCTATGTATGTATTGTATGAATGTATTGTATGTATGTAGTATATATGTGGTATGTATGTAGTATGTATGTAGTATGTATGTAGCATGCAGTATGTATGTAGCATGCATGTAGTATATATGTAGTATGTATGTAGCATGTAGCATGCATGTAGTATGTATGTGGTATGTATGTAGCATGTAGTATGTATGTAGCATGCATGTAGTATATATGTGGTATGTATGTAGCATGTAGTATGTATGTAGCATGCATGTAGTATATATGTAGTATGTATGTAGCATGCAGTATGTATGTAGCATGCATGTAGTATATATGTAGTATGTATGTAGCATGTAGTATGTATGTAGCATGCATGTAGTATGTATGTAGTATGTAGCATGTAGTATGTATGTAGCATGCATGTAGTATATATGTAGTATGTATGTAGTATATATGTAGTATGTATGTTGCATGTAGTATTTATGTAGTATGAATGTAGCATGTATGTAGTATGTAGTATGAATGTAGCATGTATGTAGTATGCATGTTGTATGTATGTAGCATGTAATTTTTTTTTTTTTTTTACATTTAACACATTAGCCGGATGATGGGACTACTACTGTCCCATCATTGGCTAATGTGTCAATCACTGTCATGGTAGCAGGCATCGCCCGATGGGACTTGTAGTCCCATCGGACGATGCCTGCACAGACCCCCGAAGCCTGCACAGACCACCGGCAGGCCGGCACAGCCCCCCGGCAGGCCGGCACAGCCCCCCGGAGCCTGCACAGCCCCCCGGCAGGCCGGCACAGCCCCCCGGAGCCTGCACAGCCCCCCGGCAGGCCGGCACAGCCCCCCGGCAGGCCGGCACAGCCCACCGGAGCCTGCACAGCCCCCCGGCAGGCCGGCACAGACCACCGGAGCCTGCACAGACCCCCTGGCAGGCCGGCACAGCCCCCCGAAAGGCCCGTACAGACCCCAGAGAGGCTGTACAAGGGCAGGAAAGGGTTTTTCTTATTCCGATACCGGAAGTCCCATAGACTTGAATGGGACTTCCGGTATCGGAATCGGCGATACCGATACTTTTTTTAAAGATCGGCCGATACCATCCGATACGATACTTTGAAGTATCGGACGGTATCGCTCAACTCTACTCACAACCCTATCAGTTGAGCCTAACATTTGCTGTGCACTCATCTACTTTCCATACAGACCTACGCATTGGAAGCGCCCTGTCTCCCCCTTTTTCTTTCCAATGTTATCGCTATGAAAGGCTGAATCTAGGCCATTTGAAAGAACACCAACTCCATCATCATCATCAACCCTCTCTCAGTCCGACATGTCCACCGCTAGTTCCACCATATGCAGCTCTCAAGTCCAGCTCACCCTACTAGAGACCCTGAGTAGGACAAGAAAGTACTCATCCTCTCATCCACGTACACTGGCTTTGAGCGCCCACATATCCAAACTAATCTCGTTAGAGATGATGCCCTACCGGTTGGTTGAAAGCGGAGCTTTCCGCAAACTCATGGCCTACGCAGTACCATGCTATGACCTACCCAGTCAGCACTTCTTTTCTCGCAAAGCCATCCCAGCCATCTACCTTCATGTGAAAGACCGCATTGTCCATGCACTCAAGCAATCAGTGGAAAGGTGCACCTCACAACAGATGCATGGTCCAGTAGGCATGGCTAGGGCTGCTACGTGTCCATCACTGTGCAGTGGGTTAATGTGGTGGATGCAGGGTCCACAGGGGACAGCGGTGGTGGGACAGTGCTGCCTAGCCCACGGTATAGGAAACAGTTGGGTGTAGGCATTCGACCCTCCTCCTCCTCCTCCTCCAGAAGCGAAAGCTCGTCCACAGAGCGCAGTCGCACGAGCACTCCATCCGCAGCTGCCAGTGTTGCACACGAGGTGTCCCACTATCAAACAGCTAGTGGTAAGCGCCAGCAGGCTGTGCTGAAGATGATGTGTTTGGGCAACAGACACACCGCGGAGGTACTGGCCGACTACTTGCAGTGACAAACTGAGTCATGGCTGGGCAGTCTACATCTTGAGGCAGGCAAGGTAGTTAGTGATAACGGCCGGAATTTTGTGGCAGCCATAGCCCTTTCAAAACTCAGACACATACATTGCCTGGCTCACACCTTGAACCTGGTGGTGCAGTGCTTCCTCAATAATTATCCGGAGTTAACAGGCCTGCTCCAGAAGGTCCGAAGACTGTGCTCGCACATCCGCCGGTCGCCTGTACACTCCAGTCGTATGCAGAAGCTGCAGCGATTGCTCCAACTTCCCAAGCACCGCCTAATTATCGACGTTGCAACAAGGTGGAACTCCACCCTGCACATGGTTGAGAGGCTGTGCGAACAGAGGCAGACTGGAATGCATTTGTGGGAGGATACACAGCCAGGCACTTTGAGGGCAAACAAGGAGTTGTCGGGTGTGCAGTGGTCAAACCTGACAGAATCTGGAAAGTCCTTTAGTGTTTTGAGGAATGCACTTGACTGGTAAGCGCAGACGACGCCATCATAAGCATGAGCATCCAACTTATGAATCTGCTCATGCAAACTTTGACGCACATTAAGGAGCAGGCGTCTGCAGCCGAGGAGGATGTGGAAGAGGAGGAGGGAAGCCTTGATGACAGTCAGCCATTGTCTGCTCCGGGACCTCTCCTGGACAAGGTGGAGGAAGAAGAGGAAGAGGAAGATGATGATGGGGATGATTATTTAGGGAAGGAGGATGCTTCTCGTGGGGCCAGAGAAAATGTTGGAGTGGCAAGGTCTGGTACAGGGTTTGTGCGTGACTGGAGGGATGTGGATTTGCCAGAAAGTGCTCCTCCACCCATCACTCGCAGTGCATCATTAACACCTGGAACATTGGCCCACATGTCAGATTATGCCTTGCAGATCCTAAAAAGGGACCCCCGTATTGCCAAAATGATGAACGATGACGACTACTGGTTGGCCAGCATCCTGGATCCACGCTATAAAGGCAAATTCCAAAACATCATGCCACAGGAGAACCTTGACCTAATATTGGCTAACAAACAAGCAACTCTGGTAAACCGTTTGTTTGAGGCATTCCCAGCACACAGCAGCGGTGATGGTTCTCCAACGAGCCGTAGGGTGCAACATGGAAGAGGTGTTCGTAGTGCACACATCAGAAGTGGCGTTGGAGACAGGGGTTTCATGACCATGTTGTGAACTGATTTTTCAAGTCCCGCTTACACGACTGGTAATACTGCATCGATTGAAAGTGACAGGAGACAGCAGTTGTCAACTATGGTTACAAACTACTTCTCGCCCCATATCGATGTTCTCCCTCACAGGTCATTCCCCTTTGACTTTTGGGCCTCTAAACTGGACGCCTGGCCTGAATTGCCACAATATGCCTTACAGGAGCTCGCTTGCCCTGCTGCTAGTGTGCTATTGGAAAGAGTCTTCAGTGCTGCTGGCTCAATAATGACAGAAAAAAGGACCCGTCTGTTGACCCAAATTGTTGATGATCTAACCTTCATTAAAATGAACCATGCATGGGTTTCAAAGGATTTTGTCCCACCTTCCCCTGATGACACATAGGTTGCCAGAAAAATGGCTCGCTTTTGTCCTCCTCTTCCTCGGACTTCTCCAATTCCTCCATTTGCAGCTGCTGAATGTCCAACATCAGCATATGCCATTTTTTAAACCTCCCTAAGTGGGCTGCCCCCCCCATAGCCGGGGTCACCACATAGCGCACGCAACCCTGCAAGTGCCATTGCCCTGGACAGGTGGGTGGGCCGACTCTTGGGCGCCGGCACTGGCACAGGGTCCCTCATAGTGCAATCAAGTGTCTCTGACAGTGGTGGTGCACACCCGCCATCAGACACACCGGCGTACTATGAGGGTCCCTGTGCCAGTGCCATCGCCAACGAGTGAGCCCCCCCTGCTTGCTCAGGATCACAGCACTTGCAAAGTTGAAATACTTACCTCTCCCTGCTCCACCGCCATGAAGTCTTCCGCATTTCCTGACAGTGACATTCTGGTCAGAGAGCGCGATGACATCACGTCTGTACACCCTCTGCCTAAACAGTCCAAGTGCAGTGAGATGGAAGATGGGGATGACGAGGAGTCCAGACTAGTTCAGGGATTCCCTAGCGAGGAGACTTATTTAATTGTTTTAAAGGTTGGGAGCAATTTTTGGGGAGCACGATACTCTGGAGAATGATATATGGGGCCCACCATACAATGGAGCATTCCAAAGGTGGACATCAGACACTGGAGCAGCATTTACAGGGCCCATTATGCACTGGAGCATTAGAAATGGGGCCCATTATATATGGAGCATTATTTGGGCCTATAACACAGTGGAGCTTCATCCATGGGGACCAACATATACTGTAGCATTATGTGGAGCTCATCATATACTGTTTCAAACATTATATGGGACCAATGATTCTGTATGGAGAAATATATGGGCCTCATTACTCTGTATAGCGCACTATGCGGTGGCCATAATACTGTATGGAGTAATATACTGTCCGTTTTTGGAGCTATTGGAGAATTTAAAATGGATATCAGTCATGAGATGTAAGAAGTGAAGTATTTTTCATTGTACTATACCGCTATTTCTCTGCCGTATCAGAGGATCTAGAATTGTGGCATGTGTTAAAGAAGCCCAGTGACACTCTTTGGCCCAGGGCCCACGAAAATCTGGAGCCAGCCCTACCCCCCCACAACTTTAGCCAAATAAACCCCAGTTTTCAATGCCTAACTAT
Source organism: Dendrobates tinctorius (assembly GCF_039654945.1). Taxonomy (NCBI): domain Eukaryota; kingdom Metazoa; phylum Chordata; class Amphibia; order Anura; family Dendrobatidae; genus Dendrobates; species Dendrobates tinctorius. The sequence continues at coordinate 14,542,012 of NW_027361823.1, read as the reverse complement.
TATTATAAAGTAAATTAAGGTTGACAAGCTTAAGGAATAAGAATTGATGTTTTTGGCATTAAAATGGGCACTGTAGGTGTGCTTCCTGTCCTCCACTCACTGCCGACTTTTCTTCCCCTTTGACTTGCATTGGGTTTCGTGTTTCAGTTGGCCTTCGACTTTTCACGATAATCGGCCGATTTCTTTCAACCCGACTTTTGCGAAAGTCGGGTTTCGTGAAACCCGACTCGACCCGAAAAAAGGCAAAGTCGCTCATCTCTAGTCCATCACACTTATGGTGACAGCAACCACACAATATAGAATCTAATGGGAGAAGCAATGAGATGTCCAGTTGTATAGGGCCAGTTTTCACAGCGTCAGCAACAACTGCTGTAGAACTGTATGGATACATCATGATGGATAGGTAAGAGATGGCCAGCTGGCAGAGGCATCAGAATTGTTGGCAGAACAATATTGTAATGGACTTTTTATCTTTTAAGGGTCAGATAAATCTCTTCTTTGGTCCATTTTGCGTGAAGAAAACAAGCTGCCTAATAATTCTGCACACCTTGATAAAGGGTGTTGTGTCCTTAGTACTCATCCTCCTTCTTTGCACAAATACACATCACCTGATCTGCTTCATCTAATCTGCATGCTCATCTTGAACTCCCTAACTAGGCTTACATGAAAGTATGATAGTCTCTCTTGATAGGTTGCGATAAACCATGTGATTTCATAGCTTCAGAGCATTATGGGGAAGCCCAGGGGGCTGCCCCTGAGGTCATGTATGCCTACTCTGGCTGATGAAATTGTTTACAATGTGGTAAATGGCAGTTGGTATCACAGCATCTCAATTTTGTTTAAATTTGCAAGGACTAGAGTTGAGCGACTTTTGGTTTTTTAGGGTCGCGTTTCGTTTCGTGAAACCCGACTTTTCCAAAAGTCGGGTTGAGCAAGATCGTCCGATTATAGGGAAAAGTCGGGGTCGTCCCGAAACACGAAACGCAATGTAAGTCAATGGGGAATAAAAGTCGGCAGTGAGAGGAGGACAGGAAACACACCTACAGTGCCCATTTGAATGCCAAAAGCATCAATTCTTCTTACTTAAGCTTGTCAACCTTAATTAACTTCATAATACAAGTTACGCACTGAAAAATGGGGGTTATTTGGCTAAAGTTGTGGGGGGGGAGGGCTGGCTGCAGGTTTTCATGTGCCCTGGGCGAAAGAGCGCCCCTTTAACACATACCACAACTCATCATGCTCCGATACGGCAGATAAATAGCGGTATAGTACAATGAAAAATACCTCACTTTTTACATCTCATGACGAGGCCCATCTATTTCTCCATACAGAATCATTGGTCCCATATAATGTTTGAAACAGTATATGATGAGCTCCACATAATGCTACAGTATATGTTGGTCCCCATGGATGAAGCTCCACTGTCTTATGGGCCCAAATAATGCTCCAAACATAATGGGCCCCATTTCTAATGCTCTAGTGTATAATGGGCCCTGTAAATGCTGCTCCAGTGTCTGATGTCCACCTTTGGAATGTTCCAGTGTATGGTGGGCCCCATCTATCATTCTCCAGAGTATAGTGCTCCCCAAAAATTGCTGTCCCAACATTGAAAACAATCAAATAAGTCTCCTCGCTAGGGAATCCCTGTACTTGTCTGGACAGGTGCTGTAGCTTGCTTAACAGCTCGCCAGCCGTTCTCACGCCCAGTATGGATTGCACGTGATTGCACAAAGGTTAGAAAGGGTACCGTATCCCCGGATAACATGTATGGATAGCGTACACATTCAAAATATATGTCTCAGGAGGCAGGCTCAGACGGTGTTAGGCCCAGTATGGATTGCACGTGATTGCACAAAGGTTAGAAAGGGTACCGTATCCCCGGATAACATGTATGGATAGTGTACACATTCAAAATATATGTCTCAGGAGGCAGACTCAGACGCTGTTAGGCCCAGTATGGATTGCACGTGATTGCACAAAGGTTAGAAAGGGTACCGTATCCCTGGATAACATGTATGGATAGCGTACACATTCAAAATATATGTCTCAGGAGGCAGGCTCAGATGGTGTCAGGCACAGTATGGATTGCACGTGATTGCACAAAGGTTAGAAAGGGTACCGTATCCCCGGATAACATGTATGGATAGCGTACACATTCAAAATATATGTCTCAGGAGGCAGGCTCAGACGGTGTTAGGCCCAGTATGGATTGCACGTGATTGCACAAAGGTTAGAAAGGGTACCGTATCCCTGGATAACATGTATGGATAGCGTACACATTCAAAATATATGTCTCAGGAGGCAGGCTCAGACGGTGTCAGGCACAGTATGGATTGCACGTGATTGCACAAAGGTTAGAAAGGGTACCGTATCCCCGGATAACATGTATGGATAGCGTACACATTCAAAATATATGTCTCAGGAGGCAGGCTCAGACGGTGTCAGGCACAGTATGGATTTGACGGCCCAGATTACACAGCAGAGGAGCAGGGAGAGGTAAAGATTGCAAATGCTGGGGCCCTGCCCAAGCAAGGAGGGCCCACTCGTGGGCGTCGGTACTGGCACTGGGCCCCTCATAGTACAGCGGTGTGTCTGACGGCGGGTGTGCACCACCACCGTCAGAGACACTTGATTGCACTATGAGGGACCCTGTGCCAGTGCCCGCGCCCAAGAGTCGGCCTACCCACCTGTCCAGGGCAACGGCACTCGCACAGTGTCGTGCGGTAGGTGGTGACCCCGGCCATGGGGGGGAGGCAGCACAGTTAGGGAGTTTTAGAAAGTGGCATATGTTGATGTTGGACATTCAGCTGATGCAAAAGGCGAAATAGGTGAAGTACCAGGAAGAGGTGGACCAAAGCAAGCCATTTTTCTGTCACCCTATGTGTCATCAGGGGAAGGTGGGACAAAATCCTTGGAAACCCATGCGTGGTTAATGAAGGTTAGATCATCCACATTTTGGGTTGATAGACGGGTCCTTTTTTCTGTCAGGATTGATCCAGCTGCACTGAAGACTCTTTCCGATAGCACACTTGCAGCTGGGCAAGCGAGCTCCTGTAAGGCATATTGGGCCAATTCAGGCCAGGTGTCCAGTTTAGCGGCCCAATAGTCAAAGGGGAATGACCTGTGTGGGAGAACATCGATATGGGAGGAAAAGTAGTTTGTAACCATAGTTGACAACTGCTGTCTCCTGTCACTTTCCATTGATGCAGTATTACCAGTTGTGTGAGCGGTATTTGAAAAATCAGTCCACAACATTGTCATGAAACCCCTGTCTCCAACGCCACTTCTGCTGTGTGCACCACGAACACCTCTGCCAAGCTGCCCCCGGCCCGTACGGCTCGTGTGAGAACCATCACCGCTGCTGTGTGCTGGGAATGCCTCAAGCAACCGATTTACCAGAGTTGCTTGTTTATTAGCCAATATTAGGTTAAGGTTCTCCTGTGGCATGATGTTTTGTAATTTGCCTTTATAGCGTGGATCCAGGATGCTGGCCAACCAGTAGTCGTCATCGTTCATCATTTTGGCAATGCGGGGGTCCCTTTTTAGGATCCGCAAGGCATAATCTGACATGTGGGCCAATGTTCCCGGTGTCAATGATGCACTGCGAGTGCTGGGTGGAGGAGCACTTTCTGGCAAATCCACATCCCTCCAGTCACGCACAAACCCTGTACCAGACATTGCGACGCCAACATTTTCACTTGCCCCATGAGATGCATCCTCCTCCCCTAAGTAATCATCCCCATCATCCTCCTCCTCCTCCTTTTCTTCCTCCACCTCGTCCAGGAGAGGTCCCTGAGCAGACAATGGCTGAATGTCATCAAGGATTCCCTCCTCCTCTTCCTCCTCATCAACATTGGCTGCAGACGCCTGCTCCTTAAGGTGCGTCAAAGTTTGCATGAGCAGACGCATAAGTGGGATGCTCATGCTTAGGATGGCGTCGTCTGCGCTTACCAGCCGTGTGCATTCCTCAAAACAATGAAGGACTTTACAAAGGTCTTTCAGCTTCGACCACTGCACGCCTGTCAACTCCATGTCTGCTCTCAAAGTGCCTGGCCGTGTATCCTCCCACAAATGCATTATGGCCTGCCTCTGCTCGCACAGCCGCTCCACCATGTGCAGGGTGGAGTTCCACCTTGTTGCAATGTCGATAATGAGGCGGTGGTTGGGAAGGTGGAGCAATCGCTGCAGCTTCTGCATACGAACGGAGTGTACAGGCGACCGGCGGATGTGCGCACACAGTCTTCGCACCTTCTGGAGCAGGGCTGTTAACTCCGGATAATTTTTGAGGAAGCACTGCACCACCAGGTTCAAGGTGTGAGCCAAGCAAGGTATGTGGCTGAGTTTTGAAAGGGCTATGGCTGCCACAAAATTACGGCCGTTATCACTAACTACCTTGCCTGCCTCAAGATGTACACTGCCCAGCCATGACTCAGTTTGTCGCTTCAAGTACTCGGCCAGCACCTCGGCGGTGTGTCTGTCGCCCAAACACATCATCTGCAACACAGCCTGCTGACGCTTTCCACTAGCTGCTCGATAGGGGGACACATCGTGTGCAACAGTGGCAGCTGCAGATGGAGTGCTCGTACGACTGCGCTCTGTGGACGAGCTTTCGCTTCTGGAGGAGGAGGAGGAGGAGGAGGGTCGAACGCCTACAGCCAACTGTTTCCTATACCGTGGGCTAGGCAGCACTGTCCCACCACCGCTGTCCCCTGTGGACCCTGCATCCACCACATTAACCCAGTGCGCAGTGATGGACACGTAATGGCCCTGGCCATGCCGACTGGACCATGCATCAGTTGTGAGGTGCACCTTTCCGCTCACTGACTGCTTGAGTGCATGGACAATGCGGTCTTTCACATGATGGTGGAGGGCTGGGATGGCTTTGCGAGAGAAGAAGTGGCGACTGGGTAGGTCATAGCGTGGTACTGCATAGGCCATGAGTTCGCGGAAAGCTGTGCTTTCCACCAACCGAAAGGGCATCATCTCAAACGAGATTAGTTTGGCAATGTGGGCGTTCAAACCCAGTGTACGCGGATGAGAGACAGAGTACTTTCTTGACCTACTCATAGTGTCTGGGAGGGTGAGCTGGACTTGAGAGCTGCATATGGTGGAAGTAGCGGTGGACAGGGCGGACTGAGAGAGGGTTGATGATGGTGATGGAGTTGGTGTTCTTTCTGATGGCCTAGAATCAGTCTTTCGTTGATATAACAGTGGGATTCCCTGACTGCTGTGGTCTTGCAACGACACCTCAACATTTGCTGCTGTGCTAACCGGTGGGCTTACAGTGGGGGAAACAATGTAGCGTTGCTGACTACCTTCGTTGTGATCAGTTGCACATGTGGCACTTGAGGTTTGGTGTTGTGTCCACGCTTGCAAGTGCATGCTGGTTAAATGTCTAAGCATGCAACTGGTATTAAAATTTTTCAGATTTTTCCCTCGGCTAAAGGTCTTTGCGCACTTCTTACAGATAACCTTGGCCTGATCATGAGGATTTTGTTCAAAAAAGTGCCACACTGCACTCTTCCTACTTTGGCAGACATTTTGCGGCCTAGCACGCTGTGATCTTTTGACCCTCTGGACAAGCTGTCCAGCAACTCTTTTGATGTTTGGAACCTGTCTTTGGAGTGCTCCGGGCCTGCCAGATAACAGCTGTTGCGATGTCGATGTCTGCTGTGGATGCTCCTCATCTGAGCTATTGGAAGCAGCACCCTCTTCCCCCAATGGATGCCAATCTGGGTCAACAACTGGGTCATCCATCACCTCCTCTTCTATGTCATGTGCACCTTTCTCTGTGTCACCGTGTATGGTGGTATAGTGTGCGTGAAGGGGCACCTGAGTCTCATCAGGGTCAAAATCTGGCTCTGTACACTGCGAGGACAATGTAGTGCTCTGAATGAATGTACCAGCAGAATCATCCATCAGCGGCTGTGCATCAGTGCACTCCATGTCAGATTCATCTTGGCCTGGGTAATTCACCATTTCACTTGATAATCCAGGCATTGTATGTGAAAACAGCTCCATGGAGTAATCAGTAGTATGGCCTGCGTCATCCTTCAATCTTGGTTGGGGTGAAGGACACAAGGAAAGGTGTGGTTCATGAACATGAGCCTCCAATGACGACTCAGTGCTTTTACTTTTTACAACTGAAGAAGAGGAGGCGATAGAGCTGGAGGCTGAGTCAGCAATGTAAGACAAAACTTTTTCCTGATGCTCTGCCTTTAAAAGCGGTTTGCCAACTCCTAGAAAACTAAGCGTTCGAGGCCTTATGTAGCCAGACGATGACGCAGGGTCAGCACCTCCTGCATTCGGTCCTATTTTGCTCTTGCCACTACCATCAGATCCACCACCAACACCATCATTACCAGCTGCCAACCCCCGCCCAATTCCACGGCCTCTTCCACTAGCCTTCCTCATTTTTGGTAGAAATGTAGACAAAATCCAACAAACTATATAGTAATGTAAAACAAGGTACAAGGTGTCTATAGGACAGGGGAGATTTAGAATTTCTGCACACACTTGTGGACAGTGGACACTTTTGGATTGTGTGAGGCCCACTGATATCTGAGCGCTATGTGACAGGCTCGATGGCACAGCTGCCTGTGACCAAAGTGACGAGAGGATAATGGAGATTTTGAATCTCTGCGCACACTTTTGGACACTGGACACTTGTGGATTGTGTGAGGCCCACTGATATCTGAGCGCTATGTGACACGCTCGATGGCACAGCTGCCTGTGACCAAAGTGACGAGAGGATAATGGAGATTTTGAATCTCTGCGCACACTTTTGGACACTGGACACTTGTGGATTGTGTGAGGCCCACTGATATCTGAGCGCTATGTGACACGCTCGATGGCACAGCTGCCTGTGACCAAAGTGACGAGAGGATAATGGAGATTTTGAATCTCTGCGCACACTTTTGGACACTGGACACTTGTGGATTGTGTGAGGCCCACTGATATCTGAGCGCTATGTGACACGCTCGATGGCACAGCTGCCTATGACCAAAGTGACGAGAGGATAATGGAGATTTTGAATCTCTGCGCACACTTTTGGACACTGGACACTTGTGGATTGTGTGAGGCCCACTGATATCTGAGCACTATGTGACACGCTCGATGGCACAGCTGCCTGTGACCAAAGTGACGAGAGGATAATGGAGATTTTGAATCTCTGCGCACACTTTTTGGACACTGGACACTTGTGGATTGTGTGAGGCCCACTGATATCTGAGCGCTATGTGACACGCTCGATGGCACAGCTGCCTGTGACCAAAGTGACGAGAGGATAATGGAGATTTTGAATCTCTGCTCACACTTTTGGACACTGGACACTTGTGGATTGTGTGAGGCCCACTGATATCTGAGCGCTATGTGACACGCTCAATGGCACAGCTGCCTGTGACCAAAGTGACGAGAGGATAATGGAGATTTTGAATCTCTGCGCACACTTTTGGACACTGGACACTTGTGGATTGTGTGAGGCCCACTGATATCTGAGCGCTATGTGACACGCTCGATGGCACAGCTGCCTGTGATCAAAGTGACGAGAGGATAATGGAGATTTTGAATCTCTGCACACACTTTTGGACACTGGACACTTGTGGATTGTGTGAGGTCCACTGATATCTGAGCGCTATGTGACACGCTCGATGGCACAGCTGCCTGTGACCAAAGTGACGAGAGGATAATGGAGATTTTGAATCTCTGTGCACACTTTTGGACACTGGACACTTGTGGATTGTGTGAGGCCCACTGATATCTGAGCGCTATGTGACACGCTCGATGGCACAGCTGCCTGTGACCAAAGTGACGAGAGGATAATGGAGATTTTGAATCTCTGCGCACACTTTTGGACACTGGACACTTGTGGATTGTGTGAGGCCCACTGATATCTGAGCGCTATGTGACAGGCTCGATGGCACAGCTGTGACAAAAGTGACTAGAGGATAAGAGAGATTGGATTGCTTTTAAAAAAGCAGTTTGCGGAGCAGTGGGTAAACAGCAATGCCAGCGTGTCAGGAAGCCTTAAAAGGCAGCCTAACAACCAACACCACTGATACACCACAATATAGCCTCCCCTTGCACTGCACACACAGTGACTTGTGTGTTGTGCAGGCCAAATCACTAGCAGCAGAAGCAGTATTTTTGTCTTCTTCCCTGCCTAACGCTCTCCCTACAGAATCAGCAGCAACCTCTCCCTATACTAAGATCGGCAGAAGTAAGATGGCGGTCGGCGTGCACGCCCTTTTATACCCCCTGTGATGCCCACCAAAGCAAGCCAATCACTTGCATGCCCTTCTGAAAGATGGTGGTGACCCGTGCCTAGGTCATCACGTTGCCCACAGTGTCCGTGGATCCTGATTGGCTGAAAAAGAGCGCAAAACAAACTTTTGAAACGCGACTTTGTGGCGTAAGTCGCCGACCTCGTGGCCGACCTCATCCTAGGGTCGGGTTTCGTTTCATGAAACCCGACTTTGCCAAAAGTCGGCGACTTTTGAAATTTTTCGACCCGTTTCGCTCAACTCTAGCAAGGACATGAAAATTTCCTAAAATTCAATGTGTATGTGATTCGCTCCAAATCAATTCACTTATCTCTAATAGATATATAAAAGTTTATTGAGGACATTTAATTAAAAGGGCTGCCCAAGTTTCTCCAAAAATATAGCTGTGACTTGAGCAGACCACCATATTTTTGGTACTAATGCAATCCAACAACACTTCAGATCACACTTGGCCCAGTGTTATTCTATGGAGCCGCGTATATCCAATTTTTTTGCTTCATGCAGAGTCTATCCGAGGAAGAAATCACAGCGTGCATTATTTGATTCCAATATTCAACCTTGCAAGTCAATGAGTCCATGGAAAAAAATATCGGACAACACTCAGATGACAGCCGTGTGCAGTCCGATATTCTTGGACTAACAGAATGGAAAAATTGGAGAAATTATTTTTCCATCTTTTCGTCTTAGAAAATCATAACCGGCTCTAAAGGGGGCTTTACACATAGCAATAACAATCAATCAATCAATCAAATTTATTATCGCCAAGTACATATTACATATATACAAGGAATTCTTTGTGGCAAAGAGGCAGCATAATATATAACAACAGATACAACAAGTAACATCTAACAAGACAGATACAGTATATAGTCTACACATGACGATTTAATTGTTGAACAGAGAGTGGATAGAAGCTGTTCATATGGTGGTTGGTGCTGCATTTGGGGACTCTGAAGCGACGTCCTGAAGGGAGTAGTTGGAATGAGGAGTGTCCCGGGTGAGAGGGATCGGATGAAATTTTCAATGCGTGGGATCGAATACTCTTATCATAAAGATCCTGGATTTTAAGCAGGGGGGAACCTATAATTCTCTCTGTTGTTCTGAAAGTCCTTTGTAAGCGGAGTTTGTCATGCGCAGTGGCTCCCCCATACCAGACTATCAGAGAGGAACAAATCACAGATCTGATGACAGCATTAAAGAATAAGATCAGCAGATTCTTAGACAAACCATATCTTTTCAGCTGACGCAGGAAGAACATCCTCTGTTGTGCTTTTCTTTTAACAGCATCCACATTTTTCCCCCATTTAAGATCATGAGAGATGATAACACCAAGGAATTTGGTCTCTGTGACCCTAAGAACCACTTCGTCATGGATGTAGATTGGAAGTATCTCATGTTGATCTTTCCTAAAATCCACAACCATCTCAGCAGTTTTTTTAGTGTTGAGTTCAAGATTATTGGCTTTACACCAGTCACATATTCTTTTCACCTCACTCCGATACAAGTCTTCAGCATTTCCCCTGATGAGACCAATCAGTGTCATATCATCGGCAAATTTCAAGATTTCTACTGAGTCTGCTGAAGAGATGCAATCATTCGTATAGAGAGAAAACAGTAACGGGGCCAAAACACACCCCTGAGGTGCCCCGATGTTTGTGACCAAGGTGTCCGAAGTGAATGGTCCAACTTTTACACTCTGTATCCTGGCTGTCAGGAAGTTATAAATCCACAAGCATAAGTTGAGAGGGACTCCAAGAGCTACCATTTTCTTATGAAGTAAATTCGGATCAATGGTATTGAACGCTGAGCTAAAGTCACCGATTTTGTGACGCAGCAGCGATATCGCTAGCGATATCGCTATGTGTGATACTTACCTCCGACCGGCTCCCCCGCTGGTTATCGCTGATCGCGAGAGAACGTCCTGGGCCGTTTCTCGTTGTCTGCATCCTGCTGGACTTCCTGCTGGCGCTGATGAGCGACGCATGGACGCGGGTGGGAGGACGTCTTCATCGTCGCGTCTGACAGGTAAGCAACGACCGCTGCTGCGTCGCTGTGAGATCTGCCTGTGTGGCAGCTCACTAGCAACCATTTAGCGATGCACCAGTGATCCTGACCGGGTCATATCGTGGTCGGCATCGCTGGTGCATCGCTAAATGTAAAGGGGCCTTAATAGTCCTCTGAACAGAGTTTGATTAACCCCTTCCCGACATCCGACGGTATATCCCGTCCATGGGACCTGGGCCCCTATGCCCATGGATGGGATAGTACGTCGGGCGCGATCAGCGGCGCCCACGTGGTGAGCGCCGCTGATCGCGGCCGGGTGTCAGCTGATTATCACAGCTGACACCCGGCACAATGTGTCAGGGGCGGTCACGGACCGCCCCCGACACGTTAACCCCTTGCACACCGTGATCAAACATGATCGCGGTGTACTGGGAGTTAAAGGGAAGCATCGGCAGGGAGGGGGCTCCCTCCGTGCTTCCCTGAGCCCCCCACGGCAGCGCAATGTGCAGCGCTGCTGCGGGGGACTCCTTTCCTCCAGGCCCCCGAATCCAAGATGGCGACGGGGGCCTTCGGGGGCCTTCGGAAGCTGGCTTACTCAGTGCCTGCAAAGCGCAGGCATGAGGAAGCCTTCTGCAGTGCCTGTGTCAGATCGCTGATCTGTCACAGTGATCTGTGATGTGACAGATCAGCGATCTGTCACAGAACAGTGATGTCCCACCTGGGACTATTTAGTAAAGTAAAAAAAAAAAATAAAAAAAGTGTAAAAATAATAAAAAAAAATCGCCAAATAAATTAGAAAAAAAAAAAAATATTCCCCCAATAAATCCATTTTTTGGAAATAATAAAAAAAAACAATAAAAGTACACATATTAGGTAACGCCGCGTCCGTAACGACCCGCCCTATAAAACTGTCCCATTAGTTAACCCCTTTAGCGAACCCCTTAAAAAATAAAAATAAAAAACGAAGCAAAAAATAATGATTTACTATCATACTGCCAAACAAAAAGTGTAATAACGCGCGATCAAAAAGACGCATATAAATATCCATGGTACCGCTGAAAACGTCATCTTGTCCCGCAAAAAACGAGCTGCCACACAGCATCATCAGCGAAAAAATAAAAAAGTTATAGCTCGCAGAATAAAGCGATGCAAAAATAATTATTTTTTATATAAAATAGTTTTCATTGCATAAAACCGACAAAAACATAAAAAAAGACCTAAATGAGATATCGCTGTAACTGCACTGACCCGAAGAATAAAACCACTTTATCAATTTTACCGCACGCGGAACGGTGTAAACGCACCCCCCCAAAAGAAATTCATGAAACGCTGGTTTTTCTTCATTCTGCGTCCCAAAAATCGGAATAAAAAGCGATCAAAAAATTTCACGTGCCCGAAAATGGTACCAATAAAAACGACAACTCGTCCCGCAAAAAATAAGACCTCACATGACCCGGTGGGTCAAAATACGGAAAAATTATAGCTCTTAATATGTGGTGATGCAAAAACTATTTTTACAATAAAAAGCGTCTTTTAGCGTGCGACAGTCGCCAAATATAAAAACCGCCATAAATAGTAAATCAAACCCCCCGTTATCACCCCCTTAGTTAGGGAAAAATAATAAAATAAAAAAATGTATTTATTTCCATTTTTCCATTAGGGTTAGGGCTAGGGTTAGGGCTAGGGGTGTGTTGGGGTAGGGTTAGGGTTAGGGTAGGGTTAGGGTTAGGGCTAGGGTTAGGGTTAGGGCTAGGGTTAGGGCTAGGGTTAGGGTTAGGGTTAGGGCTAGGGGCATGTTGGGGTTTGGGTTGGAGTTAGAATTGGGGGTTTCCACTGTTTGGGCACATCAGGGGCTCTCCAAATGCAACATGGCGTCTGATCTCAATTCCAGCCAATTCTGAGTTGAAAAAGTCAAATGGTGCTCCTTCCCTTCCAAGCTCTGCCATTAGCCCAAACAGTGTTTTACCCCCACATGTAGGGTATCAGCCTACTCAGGACAAATTGCAAAACAATTTTTGGGGTCCAATTTCTCCTGTTACCCTTAGGAAAATAAAAAATTGGGGGCAAAAATATCATTTTTGTGGAAAAAAATGATTTTTTTATTTTCACGTCCGAGTGTTATAAACTTCTGTGAAGCACTTGGAGGTTCAAAGTGCTCACCACACATCTAGATAAGTTCCGTGGGGGGTCTAGTGTCCAAAATGGGGTCACTTGTGGGGAGTTTCAATAGTTTAGGTACATCAGGGGCTCTCCAAACGCACATGACACCCGCAGACCATTCCATCAAAGTCTGCATTCCAAAACGTCACTACTTCCCTTCCGAGCCCCGACGTGTGCACATACAGTAGTTTTCTCCCACATATGGGGTATCAGCATACTCAGGACAAATTGGACAACAACTTTTAAGATCCAATTTCTCCTGGTACCCTTGGGAAAATAAAAAAATGGTGACTAAAAGATCATGTTTGTGGAAAAAATACGAATTTTTTATTTTCACGCCCGGGCGTTATAAACTTCTGTGAAGCACTGGGGGGTTCAAAGTGCTCACCACACATCTAGATAAGTTCCTTGGGGGGTCTTGTTTACAAAATGGTGTCATTTGTGGGGGGTTTCCACTGTTTAGGTACATTAGGGGCTCTCCAAAGGCAACATGACACCCTCAGACCATTCCATCAAAGTCTGCATTCCAAAACGTCACTACTTCCCTTCCGAGCCCCGACGTGTGCCCATACAGTAGTTTTCTCCCACATATGGGGTATCAGCATACTCAGGACAAATTGGACAACAACTTTTAAGGTCCAATTTCTCCTGGTACCCTTGGGAAAATAAAAAAATGGTGACTAAAAGATCATGTTTGTGGAAAAAATACGAATTTTTTATTTTCACGCCCGGGCGTTATAAACTTCTGTGAAGCACTGGGGGGTTCAAAGTGCTCACCACACATCTAGATAAGTTCCTTGGGGGGTCTAGTTTACAAAATGGTGTCATTTGTGGGGGGTTTCCAATGTTTAGGTACATTAAGGGCTCTCCAAAGGCAACATGACACCCGCAGACCATTCCATCAAAGTCTGCATTCCAAAACGTCACTACTTCCCTTCCGAGCCCCGACGTGTGCCCATACAGTAGTTTTCTCCCACATATGGGGTATCAGCATACTCAGGACAAATTGGACAACAACTTTTAAGGTCCAATTTCTCCTGGTACCCTTGGGAAAATAAAAAAATGGTGACTAAAAGATCATGTTTGTGGAAAAAATACGAATTTTTTATTTTCACGCCCGGGCGTTATAAACTTCTGTGAAGCACTGGGGGGGTCAAAGTGCTCACCACACATCTAGATAAGTTCCTTAGGGGGTCTAGTTTCCAAAATGGTGTCATTTGTGGGGGGTTTCCACTGTTTTGGTACATCAGGAGTTTTCCAAACGCGACATGGTGTCCGATCTCAATTCCAGCCAAAAACGTCAAATGGCGCTGCTTCCCTTCCGAGCTCTGCCATGCGCCCAAATAGTGGTTTACCCCCACATGTGGGGTATCAGCGTACTCAGGACAAATTGCACAATAATTTTTAGGGCCGATACCCTTGGAAAAATAAGAATTGAGGGTGAAAAGATCATTTTTGTGGAAAAAATATGATTTTTTAATTGTATGGCTTTATGTTATAAACTTCTGTGAAGCCCATGGGGGTTCAAAGCTCCCCCCACACATCTAGATAAGTTCCTTAGGGGGTCTAGTTTCCAAAATGGTGTCATTTGTGGGGGGTTTCCACTGTTTTGATACATCAGGGGTTTTCCAAACGCGACATGGTGTCCGATCTCAATTCCAGCCAAAAACGTCAAATGGCGCTGCTTCCCTTCCGAGCTCTGCCATGCGCCCAAATAGTGGTTTACCCCCACATGTGGGGTATCAGCGTACTCAGGACAAATTGCACAATAACTTTTAGGGTCTTGTTACCCTTGGGAAAATAAAAATTGGGGTGAAAAGATCATTTTTGTGGAAAAAATATGATTTTTTAATTGTACCGCTGTACATTATAAACTTTTGTAAAGCCCTTGTGGGTTCAAAGTTCTCACCACATATCTAGATAAGTTCCTTGGGGGGTCTAGTTTCCAAAATGGGGTCACTTGTAGGGGGTTTCCACTGTTTAGGTACATCAGGGACTCTCCAAACGTGACATGGCGTCCAATCTGAATTCCAGCCAATTTTGCATTGAAAAAGTCAAACGGCGCTCCTTCCATTCTGAGCTCTGCCATGCGCCGAAACAGTCGTTCCCCCCCACATATCAGGTATCTGCGTACTCAGGACAAATTGCACAATAACTTTTGCAGTCCAATTTCTCCTGTTACACTTGGTAAAATAAAAAAAATTGAACCTGAATTATTTTTTTTATGAAAAAAAGTTAGATGTTCATTTTTTTTTAAATATTCAAAAAAATTCCTGTGACGCACCTAAAGGGTTAATAAACTTCTTGAATGTGGTTTTGAGCACCTTAAGGGGTGCAGTTTTTAGAATGGTGTCACTTTTGGGTATTTTCTATCATATAGACCCCTCAAAGTGGCTTCAAATGTGATGTGGTCCTAAAAATAAAATGGTGTTGTAAAAATGAGAAATCGCTGGTCAACTTTTAACCCTTATAACTTCCTAACAAAAAAAAATTTTGGTTCCAAAATTGTGCTGATGTAAAGTAAACATGTGGGAAATGTTAGTTATCAAGTTTTTTGTGTGCTGTATCTCTGTGATTTAAGGGCATAAAAATTCAAAGTTGGAAAATTGCGAAATTTTCAAAATTTTCGCCAAATTTCCGTTTTTCTCACAAATAAACGCAAGCTATTTGAATGAAATTTTACCACTAACATGAAGTACAATATGTCACAAGAAAACAATGTCAGAATCACCGGGATCCATGGAAGCGTTCCAGAGTTATGACCTCATAAAGGTACAGTGGTCAGAATTGTAAAAATTGGCCCGGTCTTGAACGTGCAAACCACCCTTGGGGGTGAAGGGGTTAAAGTGTGATTAGCATAATTAGCCAGATTCTTTCGGGAGAGAGAAAATACGCTGGTGTGATGTTAGCCTTACAGGCATCCATGAGATGTGTCTGGTAATGCAGCTTAGTTCCAGCAAAATAAATGGGGATTGGCTGCAAAAAAAGCAAAAGAAACCCTTCAAAATGATTTTTTTTTTTTTGCTTTTTTGTAACTTAGCAGACACTTAAAAAATAATAAGTGTGCGGTGTGCTTGGTTAAAGAAAAACCAACTTAAACACCTTTTTCAGAAAGTTTCTCTAAATACAGTGTTTTGTTTTCAGTCTGGTTCACTTGTGCGTGCTAGCTGATGATTACACAGTGAAAGAATATGTTAATTGAGAGTTTCTCAGATAGAAACGCTAAAATTGTGGTGCCAGAAGTATTGCCATTGAGTCTTGGTCAAATAAATATTTATTTCCCATTTTAATGAATTTGACCGCAATTTGCAAACTTTGGTGGTAAACCAAACCACACTGAACCCAACATTAAAGAGGTTAACTTGTGCAAAAATCCAGTGTGTTTTTTCAGATCTTATCTTAAAATAGGAACAATTTGTTTTTAGCAATTATGTAATTGTATGGTTGAACTAATTTGCATATCTATAATTTTTATGTAGACTTCTGTGCTTTTGAGATTGTGGTGTAGGCCATTAAGTCATTACTGAACTTTATGATGTAATGCCAATGTTTTAC
Organism: Dendrobates tinctorius; assembly: GCF_039654945.1. NCBI lineage: Eukaryota > Metazoa > Chordata > Amphibia > Anura > Dendrobatidae > Dendrobates > Dendrobates tinctorius. The sequence continues at coordinate 14,526,011 of NW_027361823.1, read as the reverse complement.
TCTTCTGTTTAGTTACAGTGCATGTGTTTTCAAATCTGATAGGAGTTTAGAATGCATTTTTTGGATTCTAAGGTCATCGAGTTCCAGCGTAACAGATTTAAAATCTTCTCTTTCTCTTTAAATCTGTTTAGAGAATACAGCATCATGCTCATGACTATATGTCTTACTCCGATATTTGCCATTACTGTACCTCCAAGTATTTTCCTATTTGTGGAATCTAATGCAAGCAATAGTATAAAGGCACTTTCTAAAATACGCTGCTTTATGTTAGCCTATTGGGACCCAATCTGTATTCCTTACCAGTATGTCTTTGGAGGGAGTGTGGGAGGAAACTGAAGTGCCCAGAGGACACTCACACAAACATCTGTAGAACATACAATCTCTTTGCCAATATTCTCCTTGGTGGATCTTAACCCAGAACAAAAAAAATAAAAATCGTGGACACAAAAAAAAATCATTAAAACTTGGGCAATTATAGTTCACTGTAGAGGCTTTACATTATGGATGTCCAAAGGCTAGAATTCTGATATAGACACATTAGAAGCCTTCACTGTGCTCAATTCAATTACAAGCATATGCAAACTTGTTCACAATCAAAAGGTTTAAGCATTTATTTTATTTATTTATTTTACTTGCTTACATAGTGCCATTAATTTCATTAATTCTACAGCACTTTACAAACATTAGAATCACTGTCCCCATTAGGACTCACAATTAGTGATGAGCGAGTACACTTGTTACTTGGGTTTCCCCGAGCATGCTCAGGTGGTCAGAGTATTTTGGTGTGCTCGGAGATTTAGTTTTTGTCGCCTCAGCTGCATAAATTGCGGCTGCTGGACAGCCTGAATACGTGTGTGGAACGCTTGTTTGTTAGGCAGTTACCTCATGTATTCAGGCTGTCTAGCAGCTGCAAATCATGCAGCTGAGGCGACAAAAACTAAATCCCCGAGCACGCCATAATACTCAGAAAGCATGCTCGGGGAAACCCGAGTAATGAGTACGCTCACTTGTCACTACTCACAATCTCAAACCTCTATCTGTATGTCATTGCCATTTTGGAGGAAACCAGGGAACCCCAAAGAAACTCATGCAAAGAAGAGGAGAACATATAAACTTCTTGCAGATGCTTTCCTTGGTGGGATTGGAACTCAGGACCCCAGCGCTGCAAAGCAACAGTGTTAACTACTGAGCCACTGTATGCAAAAAACTTTTTTCCTAAAAATGTGCTGTAAAAATCCACACAGTTGAAAGATTACAATGGTCAGTATACATTTATTTCTTTAATTGACATAAAAAATAACTTTTTAATGGATTATCTAGGACAGTGTTCCCCAACTCCAATCCTCAAGGCCCACCAACAGGTCATGTTTTCAGGATTTCCTTAGTATTGCCAAGGTGATAATTGCATCACCTGTGCAATACAAAGGAAATCCTGAAAATACGATCTGTTGGTGAGCCTTGAGGATTGGAGTTGGGGAACACTAATCTAGGAAATACTGCTGGGTATGGATTCCAACACTGACTGATCCTGACCTGACTGTGCAAATTCATGTTTAAAGGGAACCTATCAGCAGGTTTTTTCATTGTGAAATAAAGAGTTTAACTAAAAGTTCAAAAGAAGTTATATTCTCCCTGCAGCTGCTCACTGCCAGTTATCAGAGTGCCTCCAGAAGCTGTGATCAGTACACAGTGAGCATACAGTAATCACTCACCCTGCTAATTGATGGACTTCTTAACCTTCAGCCTGTGTATTGAGCAAGATGTCAATCAAGGAGTGGTGTCTGTGATTACAGAGCTCTCCCTGTGTACTGATATGTTACTGTTCACACCTCCTACCACTGCCATGATGACTGGAAGCCAGTGGCTGCAGGGAAAATCTAACTTTATTTTCTCCTTGCATCTCCACTTCCAGTTAGACTACTGCATTTATTTTAAATGGTCTTTACCTTCAAGCTACCACTATAACTGCACTAAGCAATGTTTTTTAATCACAGTTTCACTTTAGTGTTTAAACAAAGAAGACTTCTTAGCATGAATCAGGATGACTGTCACTGATTTCACATGACAAATTTAAAAATCACCAAGAAGTGCAGTAAAATTGCCACAGCTGCATCTAATCACAGATAACAGAGCGCTGACACATAATAGCACCTTCGCCATCAGGAAGCTTCATTGCTTCACGTGATCCTAATGATTCAAAATAGCTTTCTATTTGTAGATGTGCAAAGCAGAAGCCAAAATGACTACTGAATACTTGGCGCTAGACGTTGCTTGACAGTGGAAAACATTTCTGTGTACACCACAGACCGACTAGGGGAGTAAACCACCAGACACTAGGGAAAAGGACAACAAGCCAGTGGGCACAAGTGATTGACTAACCTACAAATCCTTCAAACCACAGGATACCAGGGAATGAACACTCAAAATAACTGGCCCCCAGGTGCGGATACGGGATATAAAACACACTTTCGTCTCCAGAAACTGACTGTAGAAGTATAACATAGCTGAAAATCAGGGCCTGAACTAGATAAATAAAGGTTGCCAAAACCATTACTTTTCTGAACCGAATGATTTAGGCGGGACACATATAGACCCAATTTATCAATGCAATTTAAGAGTTGTGCAAAATATTAGCGACTTTTGGCGTTTTCATGTTAATTTCTCCCAGGCAGGATGTCACTGCTCGTCAAATTCATAATGAGATTTGGTGTTACTAATGTCACAAATGGTACTCTAGTCTCTGACTGGAATAAGATTTGTGGTAGAACACACTGAGGCTTGTGCACCTTCTGATAAATCAGGGGCATCTGACTCCAACACATCAGATCACTAAGTGTATCCTACAAGAGACTTGGAGTACAAAATCTAGGGTGTAATAAAAAAAAACAATTTTATTATTGATCACATAATAAAGTAGTAATTAGTACAATAAATACATAGAAGGTTAAAGGCAATGGCGCACAGTGTCAGTAAATTACACATCCGCAGAAATAATAACAGTATAGGAATCAAGATGCACTGATGTTTTTATATTACACCCTGGATTTTGTACTCCACGTCTCTTGTAGGATACACATTCTGATGGAGTGTCCAATATAATTTTAGTCTTCTATTTATATATAGTTATGAGTAACTTCTGTATCACTATATTGTATTTAATTTTGGATGATACTGATAGACCCATCCTGACCGGGTCGTATCGTTGTCGGGATCGCTGGTGCATCGCTAAATGTAACAGGACCTTAAGGCTGGTGTGCTGGGTAAGGGGGCAGTTTTGATGTGGTGGCGGTATGGAGTACGAGGCACCTGATTCATTACAAGGTGCTAGCCTCTTAATAAATCAGTCAAGGCGTGAAGTGGCATGTGCCTTTGTGTGCACCTAATTGCAAATCTTACTCCAGTCAGGGACTCGAATAAAATTTTTGGCGTAAGGTATGCCACAGCTAATTATGAATTTGACAAGCTGCGCCACATCCCTTCCATTCCCAGCTCTGCACATTTTGTTGGAACTGGGTGAAAATGGCACGAAAATGCCCAAAGTTTTTGCACTTCTTCACAATGTGCAAAAAACTAGGAACTTTTCAGTTCTTTTTACACCAGAGTTCTGGTGTAAGAGCTTTGATGAGTTGGGGACGTCATATTTTTCTAGTGGTATCTCAATAATCCTGCTAACAGCAAGCGTTGACAAAAAGACGCAACAAAATGGCTCTTTTTTCTGATTTTTTTTTAAGCCATCTAAGCTAAATTTGGCAGTGAATTATTATTACTATTATTATTGCTTATTTTAATAGCACCATTAATTCCATGATGCTGTACATGAGAAAAGGTTACATACAAAATGCAAATATCAATTACAACCAGATGTGTATTTCCTGAAGGAAGTACAGATAGTGCTTTGAAATGGTGCCCGGGCTGCCCCTTTAAGAGAGACTTGCCTGCTGCCCCTGCAAGACTTTCAACTCAGGATCTGTTTTAACTGTGGGTGCCTCTCAGGGGCCACTTTGGCCTGTGGGGCCCCTCAGGGTCTGATTTGGTGGGTGGGGCCCCTCAGGGTCTGATTTGGTGGGCGGGGCCCCTCAGGGTCTATTTTGGTGGGCGGGTCCCCTCAGGTCCGATTTGGTGGGCGGGGCCTTTCTGGGTCGGATTTGGTGGGCGGGGCCCCTCAGGGTCCAATTTGGTGGGCTGAGCAACTCTGCGTCCGATTTGGTGGGCGGGGCCACTCTGGGTCCGATTTGGAGGCCAGGGTCGATCAGATTTGCATTTGTGCTTTGGGTTTCACTTTAAGAACTGATATTATCTGGCAGAAACTGTGTCCTGGTGGGGTCATGTAAAGTTCATAGGCGTTGGCATAGTAACTGGGTGTGCCTGCGCATATCAATGAGCTTAACTGCCACCTCACGACTGCCCCATGTTTTCCCTATGGCAAAATTTTCCCATTGAAATGCATTGAGACAATGCATTCCAATGACAGGAAAATGTTTTTTCAAATGCAAATTGCGCAAAAACTACAAATCTGATGGCCACGAAAAATACTTAGCACACCTCTCATGGATGCTGGCTTCGAAACGACGCCTCAACGGAGTCTGTGCGTGTAGAAGTTCGGGCCAAATTAATTGCGGAAATCAACTGAATAATAATAAGAAGAAGGAGAAGGAGAAGAATAAGGCTACTTTCACACATCAGGTTTTCGGCGTCGTGCCGGAACGCCGGATCCGGCAAATGTTTAGTAAAACCGGATGTGACGGATCCGGTTTTCTGCCGGATCCGTCTTTTTCTTGACAGACAAAACCGGATCCGTCTCATCCGGTTCATCCGTTTTTCTATCCGTTTTTCGACGGATTACGCCAGATCCGGTTTTTAAAATTGACCCTTGTGGCCTTCCGAACGGGATTGGCTACTGGAAAACTATATATAGCATGTTCCTACAGCCCTTCTTTGACAGGTTGTAGAGGAGAAAGTGCAGGTTGGAGAGAAGAGCAAGTTACTGGCGAAGATGGATGTTGTCATTGGAAATATTTTGAAGAATTTGGCGGATTTTATAGCGGAGGCGAATCGTTTGAGGGTGATTGTTCTGGAGAAGGAGAGAGCGAGACAGCAGCGCATCAGGCATCGTAGACGACGTTTGTGGATCACCCCATCACAGCCAAGAGAATGACGCGTGGGGTCTATTCTACACTCTGCATGGACCTTTGACGAAACCCGGATAAATTTTTTGGATATGTTAGGATGAAAATGGAGAATTTTGATTACTTGGTGGAGCGCATTGCACACCTCATAAGAAAAGCGGACACCTATTGCCGCTTCTCTGTTTCACCCGCAGAGCGTCTGATGGTGACTTTAAGGTAAGCCACATTTATTGGATGTGATCGCATCAGAGCACACTTTCACTGCAATCTTGTTGGTGGAAGTTTGTATCTCCAAGTGTTATAGCTCAGTTTTGGTATGTAATGCTGTGATTTAAAACTAATTGATTGTTTTTTAATTCCCCACAGATTTCTTGCAACTGGAGAATCCCTTTCGTCACTGCATTTCCAGTACAGACTCGGGATTTCCACCATATCTGGAATTGTGAAGTACACATGCCGTGCACTGTGGGACTCCTTAGCTGAAGAGTTTTTACCAGAGCCCACAACAGAGAGGTAGATTGAAATTGCTGACAAGTTTCAACAGATATGTCAGTTTCCCAACTGCTTGGGCGCTGTGGACGGGAAACATATCCGCATTGTAAAGCCAGCTGGATCGGGATCGGAATATTTCAATTACAAGAAATATTTTTCAATTGTCCTCATGGCCATCGCTGACGCGGAATACAAATTTATTGCGGTTGATATTGGGGCCTATGGCCGCTCCAATGACTCTCAAGTTTTCAAACTGTCTGCCATGGGGCGTAAACTGTATGGAAACACCTTCCAGTTCCCACCACCTAGACTGCTGCCGCAAACATCTGGTCCACCTATGCCATTTGTCTGTGTAGGGGATGAAGCCTTCCAGCTTTCAGAACACCTTTTGAAACCGTACTCTAGCAGAGGATTGACAAGACCAAAACGCATTTTTAATTACCGCCTCACAAGAGCAAGAAGAATGGTTGAATGTACCTTTGGTATTCTGACAGCCAAATGGCGGGTCCTATTGACTGCGATCAACCTCAAGACAGAAACTGTGGACGAGGTGATCAAAGCTTGCGTGGTACTCCACAATTTTGTTATCTGCAAGGAACCCATTTCCATTGAGGACACCTCTGAAAAAACCACCTTGCAAGATTACCATGACATTACCACTAGAAGTTCTGTGACGTTTCAGTAATGAGGGACAATTTTGCACTATACTTTATGTCACCTCAAGGCAGAGTACACTGGCAGGATGACAGAGTGTGAAAGATTTGTGCCCTAACCAAACTTGTGTACCTTCTGTACCAACAGTATATACCTTTGCCAACCAAAGTTGGCTATCTTGTCATGGTCTCTATTTTTAGCTTTAGGCCACAGGTGTGTACCTGGTTGTGTTTTATGCAAAGTATTTCACCTTTTAACAAAAGTTGTGTACATTGTTAGGAAATCACCAACAATAAACACAACTTTTTAGGTGAAATACTTTGCTTCAAACACAACCAGGAACACAACTGTGGCAAAAAGCTAAAATTTACCCACAGTTATATACCTGGTTTTGAATACCTTTTTACCTTTTAAATACCCTGTATTTAACCTTTTTTTTAAACATATTTCGCCGCAGAAAGAAATGACAGACAACCAGTGTAAACAATAATTTAACTTTTATTTAAAATATTTTTTTTTTGTAAACTGTTTTTTAAAGTTAAAAAAACTTTTTTAATAAAGGTTTGAAACCAACTGGGCATTTTTATTACAAAACACATCATAAATCTGTGTAGTGTGGGGTGGAAATACTGCTGGAGGGGCTGCGGGACACTTCGACAATGGGAGTGTGGAGAGAGGACTGGGATCGTGGTGGGGAAGGAACAGTTAGAGGTGATGGTGTGGAAAAAGCTACAGAATGGGTGGACATGTGGGAGGCAGAAGAGGTGGTGGGCGGTGGAGTGGAGGGTTGGGCAGGGACTGTAGGAGCAGATGATGTTGATGGAAAGTTGTATGGGGAAGGAGTTTGGTACGGGGAAGGAGTTTGGTACGGGGAAGGAGTTTGATACGGGGCAGGTTGCTGGAAGTGGGGAGATGTCTGGTACTGGGGAGGTTGCTGGTACTGGGGAGGTTGCTGGTACTGGGGAGGTTGTTGGTATGTAATAGGAGGGGGAGGATGGAAAGTGGCTGGAGGGGGTGCAGATGTAATAGGAGGGGGAGGATGGAAAGTGGCTGGAGGGGGTGCAGATGTAATAGGAGGGGGAGGATGGAAAGTGGCTGGAGGGGGTGCAGATGTAATAGGAGGGGGAGGATGGAAAGTGGCTGGAGGGGGTGCAGGTGGAGGAACTACAGTGGTGGGAGGTGGAGGTTGGGAGGTAACCTGCTGTAGAGCACCGTGGCACGAATGCATTACATGCATCTGCTGGGTAGGAGATAGTGTTGCCATGCGCTCCACAACAGACCTCAAAAAGGTGTGGTTTGGCGAAGATCTTGCTTCTGAATGCATGGTTTGCAGAAGTGTCTTCACCTCCAGAATGCTGGAGTTGATCTGCTGAAAGCCTGCGGAGATTTGACAAGACTTTTAGACAGTTCTGGAAAGATGCATTCAGATGCAAGAACTCTGGCGCATAACTCTTTTCCTGACCCCTCTGCCGCTGCCGCCCAGTACCCGCAGGTGTACTAGAGGTGGCAGTGGCAGAAGGGTGGGGTAAAGGGAAAGCGATCTCCTCACCAGCAGCTTCATGTAATGTAGGCGGCCACGATGCTCCTGTGCTGGTGGATGGGACAGATGGGTCGAATGTGTGGGAAGGCTGGGAAGGTGCAGATGTACCGGGGCGGTCGAAGTGTCCCTCGGTGCCGGTCTCCTCAGGGATCGCCTCAGAAGGGTCCAATCGTGCAGGCTCCCGAGTGCTGCTCACCGTGCTGTGGAATAAAGAGAAAAAAAAAACAATTAAAATAGTGACATGGTATGGCCCTGGCTGAAAAAAAAAAGTTACATCTAAACATTTTTTTGTCACATGTGGTGTGTAATATTTACCTTCTGGTGAGCATTGTCTCCCGGAGGAACGACAGGGCTCGTGCGTACTTGTACTTGCTCCTGCGTCCTCCAGATCCACTCGGGGCCCGCATCTCTTTGTTGAACTCCTTCTTGAAACGATCCCTCACAGACCGCCACCGCTTCACAATTCTCTCCCCTGAAACGAGAAAGGACAAAGTGGTTAGTATACAACATCAGTGTTTCCCAAACTCCAGTCCTCATGGTCCCCAGGGGTCATGTTTTCAGGATTTCCAAAGTAAATAGAAATCCTGAACACATGATCCGTGGGGACCACGAGGACTGGAGTTCGGGAAACACTGGTTTAAATCAAGCAACCGGTACTGTATATACTTACGCTCTTTAATCTGGGCCCGAGCTTCGAGGTCCTCCCAGCGGTCCACAAGGAGCGAACAGATTTCCTCCCAGAGTCGTCGGGTAACGATCAGGTCAGCGTGGCGGCGGTCAGCCATATTCCAGAGCGGCTCCCTTTCTCTGACGAGATCGATGAGGCGGTCCACATCAATCCCTCCATCCTCACCGTCAGAGTCGGGAGCACGCTGTGAAGGCTGTAAGAAAAAGACAAAAATAACATAATTAGCCTCCACAAAAGAAATGAAATAAAAAGTGCAAAAAAAACAAAGCAAAAATATTTATACTTACATGCTGGTGACCGCCGCGTTGCTGTCGCCGACGACCCTGGGAGGCACTGCGAGGACCTCTTGGCCGAGCACCAGATTGGGAAGACTAGAGAAGAAAACAAAAAATGTTATGTCTTTGGATGTAGGCATTTGTTTGCTGTGTGTGGTCTGCAGAACATTGTTTTCTATGTGTTGTGTGTAGTGTGATGTTGTGTTTCTGCGTTTGATGCAAAAAACTTACCAATTGTGAGCCCACTCCAAGTGTCTGTCCACCCCTTCCTTCTTCTTCTGGGAGCTCCTCTTCATCTTGTGATTCCTGTTTTGAAATAAAAGGCAATGAATACACATATATTACAGAGATGATGGATTTTGGAAATAAAAACTTACCGTCAAATGCTGACGATGCAAGGGAGGGCTCCCAGAAGATGTGCTGTCTTCCTCATGGCCAGACTCCATGGCTGTGGGTGGTGTTTCTGCTGCTGCCATTGCTGCTGCTGCTGCTGCTGCATCTATTGGGCGGCTGTTGAATAAAGAGAAACAAAGGGCCAATGCCAAAGGGCATTGCGGCGCTCATAGGCTTTCATCGTATGAAAAAGCCGGACACGCCGAATCCGGCGTGTCCGGCTTTTTCGTCGGAGACAAAAAACGTTACAGTAGCCGTTTTTTCCAGATGCCGGATCGCGTCACATTGCCGGATCCGGCGAAAATCGGATGAAACGCATGGCCATCCGGCTCGATCCGGTTCTAATGCAAGTCAATGGGGGGGAAACCGGATCCGGCATTGCATTTCGCCGGATCCGGTTTTAGTCAAAAGCGCCAGATCGCGCCTGACGCCGAAAACCTGATGTGTGAAATAGGCCTAAGTTAGCAGCGTTCGGATTACAAAAGCACTATAATGAACAAACTAATAGTGACAGACAGGTACAGAGGGGAGAGGGCTCTGCTCATGGAAGCTTACATTCCACAGACTGACTTTCCTTGCTTTCTACTCTTATACTCAATACACAAGAATACTCAACCAAGCCAAGCATTTAAGTATATGGGAGGATTGTCAGGAAAAAGTGTAGCTGGAGTGAGATGGAATGTATATAGCCAGTTTTAGACTCAAAACATTGGCCATTGATAGAGATGAGTGAATCTTCTGAAATTTGTAACGCATATTAGCATTCTGCTAAAAATATGTTGTTTTGAATCAAAAGTGCCCTGATGCCGGACAAAAATGTTTATTAGGCTCTGAGACTTCTACAGATAGCAAAGCATAATAAATAGAGGAGAGAGATTGGGGGAAAAACACTGGACCTGTCCTAGGTACTCTCCCCTGACTCCTGAAACTGTCTCTGATGGACCTTTCTGATCCTCCAGGTGAGTTTCCATTTCCTCTCACGGTGAAGCAAATGAATGGCCTTTGGTCAAATGGAGGCAGCAACAGAAATCAATAATGTGATCTGTTTGCATTATCCCCAAATTACCCCGTGGGACTCGGAGCCAGAAGAACTGAAGGCACATACCAGGGATTGGGAAGTTGCTGCGGCAATGGAGGCAGCATAGAGATTCACGGGAGGGTCTATGGAAGAATGTTTTTTATTATTTTAACCACTTCCTGTCTCTCAGATTCAGCAAAAAGGTTGGCCACCATTTTGCTGGATTTATTCAACGCAGATTCCTAAAATATGGAATTTGCCAGGTTGAAATTTTGGCGGAAATTCTAAATTATTTTAATTAGTTACAGATCAACTTTTTCTTATCAAGCTATAACATACTTATCAACCTTGGTTAGTAACCACGACCTGAAATAATAAATGCAAACAATTAGACTTTTATCATGGGCAAAATTGCATAAGAGATCATCAATTCTATTCTAAAGCGTAATTGTATTGATAGTTGTCTTCTTCTTAAAATACAATTTTGTCATTTTAAAGAATGAGGCAGATTTATCAATTCTGTCTAGTATTTTGATAAAATATAACCTTAGAGAGGTTTTCCCAAAAGCAAAAGTATATTTTAATCAATTTATCTTGGAATAATATGTTCTAAATTTGGATGTGTTTAAAAATAATGTTTCTGTGCTGAGATAATCTTATAAATGTTGCCCTGCTGTGTACTGTGTAATGGTTGTGTTTGACCATGCTGGAACATGGTCTGATCATGCTACAGCTCCTGGGCAGGGGAGGATGCAAAAGAGTATAGAGACAGGACCGCAGGGGATCACAGCCCATTTTTTTGTGAGGCAAAGCATTTCTCTGCCTGTTTTTTAACAATATTTTACCTCAAAGAAAGAATCAGCTATGATCCTGTGCTGTCCTGTCAGTATACTCTTGCATCCTCCCCTGCCCAGGAGCTGCAGTATTATCAGATCATGTTCCTGTATGGTCAGACATTACATAGCAGGAGTACATTTATAAGATTATCTAAGCACAGGAACATTTTTTAAAACACATACAATAGTGGAACTTATTTTTATTCCAAGATCTATTGATTAAAATATACTCTTGTTAGTGGGGAAACCCCTTAAACCTATCACAGTGTTTCATGCTGGATGGTAAAGAATTTTTTTTTGTTTAAACATCATTTAAATGGATTATGGTGCAAAAATTCTGCAGCAAAATTTCGGCCCAATTTTTGAACATAGTTTTACATGACAAGTAGAGATGAGCGGATCAATCCAAGGATATTGTTCGAGTCGAATGTCCTGAATTTTGTGGTTCCATGCAAATTTGAACACTGATATTTGATTCAGCTGCACAGTACCATTTTTTACACTGATGAAGCATCAGAGAGCTGGCTAATGTCGTTTTTCATGGGCGATCAGGTTTCCACAAAATACCCAACAGCTATGATATCAGATCCTACTTTATTCATCAGACTTTCATTCACTGGGTCATCAGAGATCACCAGTTCCCAGTGGAGCAGAATTGGGCGCAGGACTGGTAGCATGGTAGTATGTCCAACAGACTTGGATTCCATCTCCAGATACACCGTTTAAGTGGGATAGATCATATTGAAACAAAATGTCTCCTTCTTTCTCTCTCCTCTTTCCACTCCATCCCATACCAAGCTTCGCTTCCACTCCAGTACTGAAATCCACACAAATTTATTCGCTGCCATGCTATTTCTGAGGGAAATTTCAGTAAAACTGGCAAATTAAAATTTCACAAGATCTGCTCATATTTTATGACAAAGAACACCCCTTTCATGTGAAGTCATACCCTTTCCAATTATATCATTCCATGTTCAACAAGGCTCAAAAACTGATTAAAACATATGTTAAGTGATGTGATGCACATACAAAAAATTTTTACGGCAAATTGAATGTGAATTTTGGCACATTTTTCCAGAAAAGTTCCCCCAATGTGGGAATTCAAAACTATACATCAGGGTTATGAGAGGACAAACATGAAATAATTATCTATTGAAGAGACACATTCTTGTCTAAGGAAGCTTAAGAAGGAAATAAAAGAAATGTGCATATAAGCAGATTTGACAAAATATCTAACTAGAATCAGATGTTTCATGCTGCGTCACATCGGAAGTAGCTAAAAAGTCAGTTGCAGCCACTGACTAATTACATGAGAAACTACCTCATCAGGGCATCTACTTTTATCATTGTTTTCTTTTACTGGTTCATATAACATATTTATACATATTACTTTGCACAGTTGTAAGAAAAAAAAAAAAATTTCTCCCTGATTTGATAGATTATTCCATATTTGTCATATCTAAACATTTAATTGTTTCAGATTCTGAAAAAAAACTTGAGTCATAACAAAATGAAGTCTTTATAATGAGGAGTTATTTTTTTTGGTGGTAAGAAACACCTAGTTTTGCTATCTGTTGCTGCAAATGGTGCAAACAAAAGCTTATATTACCTAGAGATCAACATGAGTGGACTACAAGTTTGCACTAAAAAGAACGGTTAAAGGATTTGGGAATGTTTCGCTTGCAAGAAAAAAGGCTAAGAGGAGACTTATTAGATGTCTACAAATATCTGAAGGAATGTCACAGTGTAGAGGGATCATCATTATTCTCATTTCCACATGGAAACACGAAGCAATGGGATGAAACTGAAAGGGAGAAGATACAGATTAGATATTGGAAAAAACTTTTTGACAGTGACGGTGATCAATGAGTGGAACAGCCAGAGAAAGGATTCAGAAGGATCTAGATAACCTTAAACTGGGCAGCAGCTAATAAAATGGTACTTAAAAGAGAGAAATGCAAGAGACTACATCTGGGCAAGAAAAATGAAAATTATATCTACAGAATGGGAGGAATAGAACTAAGCAACAGCATGTTTGAAAAAAACTTGGTTATAAATAGATCACAGACTGCCTAAACAGTGTGATTCAGCAGCAAAAAAGGCAAACAGAGTTCTAGGATGTATTAAAAGAAACAGATTCTAGATCACTTGAAGTAATTATCCCCCTCTATGCCTCCTTGGTCAGGCCACATCTGGAATACTGTGTCCAGTTCTGGGCACCATATTTTAAAAAAGACATTGCTAAACCAGATCAAGTTCTGAGAAGAGCTACCAGGATGGTGAGCGGACTGCAAAATATGTACTATGAGGAAAGGTTAAAGGATCTGGGTATGTTTAGCTTGCAAAAAAGAAGGCTAAGAGGAGACTTCAATAGTGGTCTACAAATATCTGAAGGGATGTCATAGTGTAGAGGGAGATGCAACACGAGATGCATTGGAATGAAACTGAAAGGGAGAAGATACTGATTAGTTATTAGAAAAAACTTTTGACAGTGATGGTGATTAGAGTTGAGCGAAACGGGTCGAAAAATTTCAAAAGTCACCGACTTTTGGCAAAGTCGGGTTTCATGAAACGAAACCCGACCCTAGGATGAGGTCGGCCACGAGGTCGGCGACTTACGCGCCAAAGTCGCGTTTCAAAAGTTTGTTTTGCACTCTTTTTCAGCCAATCAGGATCCACGGACACTGTGGGCAATGTGATGACATAGGCACGGGTCACCACCATCTTTCAGAAGGGCATGCAAATGACTGGCTTGCTTTGGTGGGCGTCACAGGGGGTATAAAAGGGCGTGCACGCCGACCGCCATCTTACTTCTGCCGATCTTAGCATAGGGAGAGGTTGCTGCTGATTCTGTAGGGAGAGCGTTAGGCAGGGAAGAAGAAAAAAAAACTGCTTCTGATGCTAGCGATTTTGCCTGTACAACACACCAGTCACTGTGTGTGCAGTGCAAGGGGAGGCTATATAGTGGTGTATCAGTGGTGTTGGTTGTTGGGCTGCCTTCTAAGGCTTCCTGACATTCCTGCATTGCTGTTTACCCACTGCTCCACAAACTGCTTTTTTAAAAGCAATCCCAATTTTTTTTTTTGTCCTGCTGAGAAGAAAAAAAAACTGCTTCTGCTGCTTGCGATTTTGCCTGTACAACACACCAGTCACTGTGTGTGCAGTGCAAGGGGAGGCTATATAGTGGTGTATCAGTGGTGTTGGTTGTTGGGCTGCCTTCTAAGGCTTCCTGACATTCCTGCATTGCTGTTTACCCACTGCTCCGCAAACTGCTTTTTTAAAAGCAATCCCAATTTTTTTTTTTTGTCCTGCTGAGAAGAAAAAAAAACTGCTTCTGCTGCTAGCGATTTTGCCTGTACAACACACCAGTCACTGTGTGTGCAGTGCAAGGGGAGGCTATATAGTGGTGTATCAGTGGTGTTGGTTGTTGGGCTGCCTTCTAAGGCTTCCTGACATTCCTGCATTGCTGTTTACCCACTGCTCCGCAAACTGCTTTTTTAAAAGCAATCCCAATTTTTTTTTTTTGTCCTGCTGAGGTACTGAGCGTGCATTTTTTCACACCATACAGCGGTGTACGCTCCTCACACAGTACCGTGTAACGGCTGTTATCACAGCCACAGTGAAGCTATCAGTTTGTCACTCTGTGAGAATAAAACGAGGACATGTTCCGTTCTTACAGACCTGCACTCTAGGGAGATTCCTATTCTGCCCAATTCTACATACACCTTGTAGTTTGTGATACACTAGCCAATTTCTGCCTGTGACATAGCGCTGTGATATTCAGTGGGCCTCACACAATCCATAAGTGTCCAGTGTCCACAAGTGTCTGCTGAAATTCAAAATCTCCCTTATCCTCTAGTCACTTTGGTCACAGCTGTGCCATCGAGCCTGTCACATAGCGCTCAGATATTCATTGGGCCTCACACAATCCAAAAGTGTCCAGTGTCCACAAGTGTGTGCAGAAATTTAAAATCTCCCTTATCCTCTAGTCACTTTGGTCACAGCTGTGCCATCGAGCCTGTCACATAACGCTCAGATATTCATTGGGCCTCACACAATCCAAAAGTGTCCAGTGTCCACAAGTGTCTGCTGAAATTCAAAATCTCCCTTATCCTCTAGTCACTTTGGTCACAGCTGTGCCATCGAGCCTGTCACATAGCGCTCAGATATTAATTGGGCCTCACACAATCCAAAAGTGTCCAGTGTCCACAAGTGTCTGCTGAAATTCAAAATCTCCCTTATCCTCTAGTCACTTTGGTCACAGCTGTGCCATCGAGCCTGTCACATAGCGCTCAGATATTCATTGGGACTCACACAATCCAAAAGTGTCCAGTGTCCACAAGTGTCTGCTGAAATTCAAAATCTCACTAATCCTCTAGTCACTTTGGTCACAGCTGTGCCATCGAGCCTGTCACATAGCGCTCAGATATTCATTGGGCCTCACACAATCCAAAAGTGTCCAGTGTCCACAAGTGTCTGCTGAAATTCAAAATCTCCCTTATCCTCTAGTCACTTTGGTCACAGCTGTGCCATCGAGCATGTCACATAGCGCTCAGATATTCATTGGGCCTCACACAATCCAAAAGTGTCCATTGTCCACAAGTGTCTGCTGAAATTCAAAATCTCACTTATCCTCTAGTCACTTTGGTCACAGCTGTGCCATCGAGCCTGTCACATAGCACTCAGATATTCATTGGGCCTCACACAATCCAAAAGTGTCCAGTGTCCACAAGTGTCTGCTGAAATTCAAAATCTCACTTATTCTCTAGTCACTTTGGTCACAGCTGTGCCATCGAGCATGTCACATAGCGCTCAGATATTCATTGGGCCTCACACAATCCAAAAGTGTCCAGTGTCCACAAGTGTGTGCTGAAATTCAAAATCTCCCTTATCCTCTAGTCACTTTGGTCACAGCTGTGCCATCGAGCCTGTCACATAGCGCTCAGATATTCATTGGGCCTCACACAATCCAAAAGTGTCCAGTGTTCACAAGTGTGTGCAGAAATTCAAAATCTCCCTTATGCTCTAGTCACTTTGGTCACAGCTGTGCCATCGAGCCTGTCACATAGCGCTCAGATATTCATTGGGCCTCACACAATCCAAAAGTGTCCAGTGTCCACAAGTGTCTGCTGAAATTCAAAATCTCACTTATCCTCTAGTCACTTTGGTCACAGCTGTGCCATCGAGCCTGTCACATAGCGCTCAGATATTCATTGGGCCTCACACAATCCAAAAGTGTCCAGTGTCCACAAGTGTCTGCTGAAATTCAAAATCTCACTTATCCTCTAGTCACTTTGGTCACAGCTGTGCCGTCGAGCCTGTCACATAGCGCTCAGATATTCATTGGGCCTCACACAATCCAAAAGTGTCCAGTGTCCACAAGTGTCTGCTGAAATTCAAAATCTCCCTTATCCTCTAGTCACTTTGGTCACAGCTGTGCCATCGAGCCTGTCACATAGCGCTCAGATATTCATTGGGCCTCACACAATCCAAAAGTGTCCAGTGTCCACAAGTGTGTGCTGAAATTCAAAATCTCCCTTATCCTCTAGTCACTTTGGTCACAGCTGTGCCATCGAGCCTGTCACATAGCGCTCAGATATTCATTGAGCCTCACACAATCCAAAAGTGTCCAGTGTCCACAAGTGTCTGCTGAAATTCAAAATCTCACTTATCCTCTAGTCACTTTGGTCACAGCTGTGCCATCGAGCCTGTCACATAGCGCTCAGATATTCATTGGGCCTCACACAATCCAAAAGTGTCCAGTGTCCACAAGTGTCTGCTGAAATTCAAAATCTCCCTTATCCTCTAGTCACTTTGGTCACAGCTGTGCCATCGAGCATGTCACATAGCGCTCAGATATTCATTGGGCCTCACACAATCCAAAAGTGTCCAGTGTCCACAAGTGTGTGCAGAAATTCAAAATCTCCCTTATCCTCTTGTCACTTTGGTCACAGCTGTGCCATCGAGCCTGTCACATAGCGCTCAGATATTCATTGGGCCTCACACAATCCAAAAGTGTCCAGTGTCCACAAGTGTCTGCAGAAATTCAAAATCTCCCCTGTCCTATAGACACCTTGTACCTTGTTTTACATTACTATATAGTTTGTTAGATTTTGTCTACATTTCTACCAAAAATGAGGAAGGCTGGTGGAAGAGGCCGTGGAATTGGGCGGGGGTTGGCAGCTGGTAATTATGGTGTTGGTGGTGGATCTGATGGTAGTGGCAAGAGCAAAATAGGACCGAATGCAGGAGGTGTTGAGCCTGCGTCATCGTCTGGCTACATAAGGCCTCGAATGCTTAGTTTTCTAGGAGTTGGCAAACCGCTTTTAAAGCCAGAGCATCAGGAAAAAGTTTTGTCTTACATTGCTGACTCAGCCTCCAGCTCTATCGCCTCCTCTTCTTCAGTTGTAAAAAGTAAAAGCACTGAGTCGTCATTGGAGGCTCATGTTCATGAACTACACCTTTCCTTGTGTCCTTCACCCCAACCAAGATTGAAGGATGACGCAGGTCATACTACTGATTACTCCATGGAGCTGTTTTCACATACCATGCCTGGATTATCAAGTGAAATGGTGAATTACCCAGGCCAAGATGAATCTGACATGGAGTGCACTGATGCACAGCCGCTGATGGATGATTCTGCTGGTACATTCACTCAGAGCACTACATTGTCCTCGCAGTGTACAGAGCCAGATTCTGACCCTGATGAGACTCAGGTGCCCCTTCCCGCACACTATACCACCATATACGGTGACACAGAGGAAGGTGCACATGACATAGAAGAGGAGGTGATGGATGACCCAGTTGTTGACCCAGATTGGCATCCATTGGGGGAAGAGGGTGCTGCTTCCAATAGCTCAGATGAGGAGCATCCACAGCAGACATCGACATTGCAACAGCTGTTATCTGGCAGGCCCGGAGCACTCCAAAGACAGGTTCCAAACATCAAAAGAGTTGCTGGACAGCTTGTCCAGAGGGTCAAAAGATCACAGCGTGCTAGGCCGCAAAATGTCTGCCAAAGTAGGAAGAGTGCAGTGTGGCAGTTTTTTGAACAAAATCCTCATGATCAGGCCAAGGTTATCTGTAAGAAGTGCGCAAAGACCTTTAGCCGAGGGAAAAATCTGAAAAATTTTAATACCAGTTGCATGCTTAGACATTTAACCAGCATGCACTTGCAAGCGTGGACACAACACCAAACCTCAAGTGCCACATGTGCAACTGATCACAACGAAGGTAGTCAGCAACGCTACATTGTTTTCCCCACTGTAAGCCCACCGGTTAGCACAGCAGCAAATGTTGTGGTGTCATTGCAAGGCCACAGCAGTCAGGGAATCCCACTGTTATATCAACGAAAGACTGATTCTAGGCCATCAGAAAGAACAACAACTCCATCACCATCATCAACCCTCTCTCAGTCCGCCCTGTCCACCGCTACTTCCACCATATGCAGCTCTCAAGTCCAGCTCACCCTCCCAGACACTATGAGTAGGTCAAGAAAGTACTCAGTCTCTCATCCGTGTATACTGGGTTTGAACGCCCACATTGCCAAACTAATCTCGTTTGAGATGATGCCCTTTCGGTTGGTGGAAAGCACAGCTTTCCACGAACTCATGGCCTATGCAGTACCACGCTGTGACATACCCAGTAGCCACTTCTTCTCTTGCAAAGCCATCCCAGCCCTCCACCATCATGTGAAAGACCGCATTGTCCATGCACTCAAGCAGTCAGTGAGCGGAAAGGTGCACCTCACAACTGATGCATGGTCCAGTCGGCATGGCCAGGGCCGTTACGTGTCCATCACTGCGCACTGGGTTAATGTGGTGGATGCAGGGTCCACAGGGGACAGCGGTGGTGGGACAGTGCTGCCTAGCCCACGGTATAGGAAACAGTTGGCTGTAGGCATTCGACCCTCCTCCTCCTCCAGAAGCGAAATGTCGTCCACAGAGCGCAGTCGTACGAGCACTCCATCTGCAGCTGCCACTGTTGCACACGATGTGTCCCCCTATCGAGCAGCTAGTGGAAAGTGTCAGCAGGCTGTGTTGCAGATGATGTGTTTGGGCAACAGACACACCGCCGAGGTGCTGGCCGAGTACTTGAAGCGACAAACTGAGTCATGGCTGGGCAGTGTACATCTTGAGGCAGGCAAGGTAGTTAGTGATAACGGCCGTAATTCTGTGGCAGCCATAGCCCTTTCAAAACTCAGCCATATACCTTGCTTGGCTCATACCTTGAACCTATTGGTGCAGTGCTTCCTCAAAAATTATCCGGAGTTAACAGCCCTGCTCCAGAAGGTGCGAAGACTGTGCGCGCACATCCGCCGGTCGCCTGTACATTCCGTTCGTATGCAGAAGCTGCAGCGATTGCTCCACCTTCCCAACCACCGCCTCATTATCGACATTGCAACAAGGTGGAACTCCACCCTGCACATGGTGGAGCGGCTGTGCGAGCAGAGGCAGGCCATAATGCATTTGTGGGAGGATACACGGCCAGGCACTTTGAGAGCAGACATGGAGTTGACAGGTGTGCAGTGGTCGAAGCTGAAAGACCTCTGTAAAATCGTTCAGTGTTTTGAGGAATGCACACGGCTGGTAAGCGCAGACGACGCCATCCTAAGCATGAGCATCCCACTTATGCGTCTGCTCATGCAAACTTTGACGCACCTTAAGGAGCAGGCGTCTGCAGCCAATGTTGATGAGGAGGAAGAGGAGGAGGGAATCCTTGATGACATTCAGCCATTGTCTGCTCAGGGACCTCTCCTGGACCAGGTGGAGGAAGAAGAGGAGGAGGAGGATGATGATGGGGATGATTACTTAGGGGAGGAGGATGCATCTCGTGGGGCAAGTGAAAATGTTGGCGTGGCAAGGTCTGGTACAGGGTTTGTGCGTGACTGGAGGGATGTGGATTTGCCAGAAAGTGCTCCTCCAACCAGCGCTCACAGTGCATCATTGACACCGGGAACATTGGCCCACATGTCAGATTATGCCTTGCAGATCCTAAAAAGGGACCCACGCATTGCCAAAATGATGAACGATGATGACTACTGGTTGGCCAGCATCCTGGATCCACGCTATAAAGGCAAATTACAAAACATCATGCCACAGGAGAACCTTGACCTAATATTGGCTAATAAACAAGCAACTCTGGTAAATCGGTTGCTTGAGGCATTCCCAGCACACAGCAGCGGTCATGGTTCTCACACGAGCCGTACGGGCCGGGGGCAGCTTGGCAGAGGTGTTCGTGGTGCACACAGCAGAAGTGGCGTTGGAGACAGGGGTTTCATGACAATGTTGAGACTGATTTTTCAAATACCGCTCACACAACTGGTAATACTGCATCGATGGAAAGTGACAGGAGACAGCAGTTGTCAACTATGGTTACAAACTACTTTTCCTCCCATATCGATGTTCTCCCACACCGGTCATTCCCCTTTGACTATTGGGCCGCTAAACTGGACACCTGGCCTGAATTGGCCCAATATGCCTTACAGGAGCTCGCTTGCCCAGCTGCAAGTGTGCTATCGGAAAGAGTCTTCAGTGCAGCTGGATCAATCCTGACAGAAAAAAGGACCCGTCTGTCAACCCAAAATGTGGATGATCTAACCTTCATTAAAATGAACCATGCATGGGTTTCCAAGGATTTTGTCCCACCTTCCCCTGATGACACGTAGGGTGACAGAAAAATGGCTTGCTTTGGTCCACCTCTTCCTGGGACTTCACCTATTTCGCCTTTTGCATCAGCTGAATGTCCAACATCAACATATGCCACTTTCTAAAACTCCCTAACTGTGCTGCCTCCCCCCCCATGGCCGGGGTCACCACCTAGCACACGACACCGTGCGAGTGCCGTTGCCCTGGACAGGTGGGTAGGCCGACTCTTGGGTGCGGGCACTGGCACAGGGTCCCTCATAGTGCAATCAAGTGTCTCTGACGGTGGTGGTGCACACCCGCCGTCAGACACACCGCCGTACTATGAGGGGCCCAGTGCCAGTACCGACGCCCACGAGTGGGCCCCCCTTGCTTGGGCAGGGCCCCAGCATTTGCAATCTTTACCTCTCCCTGCTCCTCCGCTGTGTAATCTGGGCCGTCAAATCCATACTGTGCCTGACACCGTCTGAGCCTGCCTCCTGATGTATAGACATATATTTTGAATGTGTACGCTATCCATACATGTTATCCGGGGATACGGTACCCTTTCTAACCTTTGTGCAATCACGTGCAATCCATACTGGGCCTAACACCGTCTGAGCCTGCCTCCTGATGTATAGACATATATTTTGAATGTGTACGCTATCCATACATGTTATCCGGGGATACGGTACCCTTTCTAACCTTTGTGCAATCACGTGCAATCCATACTGGGCCTAACACCGTCTGAGCCTGCCTCCTGATGTATAGACATATATTTTGAATGTGTACGCTATCCATACATGTTATCCGGGGATACGGTACCCTTTCTAACCTTTGTGCAATCACGTGCAATCCATACTGGGCCTAACACCGTCTGAGCCTGCCTCCTGATGTACAGACATATATTTTGAATGTGTACGCTATCCATACATGTTATCCGGGGATACAGTACCCTTTCTAACCTTTGTGCAATCACGTGCAATCCATACTGGGCCTAACACCGTCTGAGCCTGCCTCCTGATGTATAGACATATATTTTGAATGTGTACGCTATCCATACATGTTATCCGGTGATACGGTACCCTTTCTAACCTTTGTGCAATCACGTGCAATCCATACTGGGCCTAACACCGTCTGAGCCTGCCTCCTGATGTACAGACATATATTTTGAATGTGTACGCTATCCATACATGTTATCCGGGGATACGGTACCCTTTCTAACCTTTGTGCAATCACATGCAATGCATACTGGGCCTAACACCATCTGAGCCTGCCTCCTGATGTATAGACATATATTTTGAATGTGTACGCTATCCATACATGTTATCTGGGGATACGGTACTCTTTCTAACCTTTGTGCAATCACGTGCAATCCATACTGGGCCTAACACCGTCTGAGCCTGCCTCCTGATGTATATACATATATTTTGAATGTGTACGCTATCCATACATGTTATCCGGGGATACGGTACCCTTTCTAACCTTTGTGCAATCACGTGCAATCCATACTGGGCCTAACACCGTCTGAGCCTGCCTCCTGATGTATAGACATATATTTTGAATGTGTACGCTATCCATACATGTTATCCGGGGATACGGTACCCTTTCTAACCTTTGTGCAATCAATTGCAATCCATACTGGGCCTCACACCGTCTGAGCCTGCCTCCTGATGTACAGACATATATTTTGAATGTGTACACTATCCATACATGTTATCCGGGGATACGGTACCCTTTCTAACCTTTGTGCAATCCATACTGGGCCTAACACCGTCTGAGCCTGCCTCCTGATGTACAGACATATATTTTGAATGTGTACGCTATCCATACATGTTATCTGGGGATACGGTACCCTTTCTAACCTTTGTGCAATGACGTGCAATCCATACTGGGCCTAACACCGTCTGAGCCTGCCTCCTGATGTACAGACATATATTTTGAATGTGTACGCTATCCATACATGTTATCCGGGGATATGGTACCCTTTCTAACCTTTGTGCAATCACGTGCAATCCATACTGGGCCTAACACCGTCTGAGCCTGCCTCCTGATGTATAGACATATATTTTGAATGTGTACGCTATCCATACATGTTA
Source organism: Dendrobates tinctorius (assembly GCF_039654945.1). NCBI lineage: Eukaryota > Metazoa > Chordata > Amphibia > Anura > Dendrobatidae > Dendrobates > Dendrobates tinctorius. The sequence goes on along the minus strand of NW_027361823.1, from coordinate 14,503,267 downwards.
TCCGGGGATACGGTACCCTTTCTAACCTTTGTGCAATCACGTGCAATCCATACTGGGCATGAGAACGGCTGGCGAGCTCTTAAGCAAGCTACAGCACCTGTGGTTTGCACAAGTAAGTTTTTCATTTTTTCAGGAATGACGGTTAGGCCTAATTCCGGAACTGCGGTTGACCTGCACTTACTGGGAAATCATTGTTCGCGGGTAATAATTGTAATCAGTGATCCCCATCACTAACGTTGTTCAGCGGGTTATCTGCACCTGTAAGCGACAAACGCTGGCCTTTTCAGTGTAGCGCACATGCAGCCACGGACATGTAAAGGCATGACACACCAGTTATTGGCCAATCTCATGTGCCAGAGCCTCACGTGTCCCTCTAGTAAGCCAGACTCGGACCGCGGGGCATGACGGAGTCTCGTTCGTTAACGGAATTAAGCTTGCAATGTGTGCATCTGTTCTGTAGCTGGCATGGTTGAGGTTTCCCAGGTGGAGTCGAATTTATCCGTAGGCTCCACTCCTGGTGGTGCCCTTCTGGACATTCCTTTAAGGTTCAGCTTTGCAACCATACTGCCCACATAAAACAAACACTTTGCCTTCATGAACGCTGTTTGGAGGGTCATGACTCGTGGGAATAACGCCGCCCAATCAGTTAACCTGCTAGAGAGATCGTTCGTTGCTCCCAAGCATGACATCACACTCCCTAGGAAGAAGGTAATGCCACTGTGGCGACCGTACTCCTGGGGGCGACACAAGTGCACTGATGCCCAGCCACTGCTCGATGAATCTGCTGGTACATTGACCCAGACCACTACATTCCCCTCGCACGCTACACGGCCTGAATCTGACCCTGATGAAACCAGGTTACCCTTCCCATATACAGTTCCATCTTACACGGTGACAAAGAGGAAGCTGCAGATGAAAGTGCAGGTTCGGCCCACCCGCCATCAGACACACCACCGTACTATCAGGGGCCCTGTGCCAGTGATGTCGCCAACGAGTGGGCCCCCCCCTGCTTGCTCAGGATCACAGCACTTGCAAAGTTGAAATACTGTGCAGTGAGATGGAAGATGGGGACAACGAGGAGTCCAGACAAGTACAGGGATTCCCTAGCGAGGAGACTTATTTCATTGTTTTCAATGTTGGGACAGCAATTTGTGGGGAGCACTATACTCTGGAGAATGATAGATGGGGCCCACCATACACTGGAACATTCCAAAGGTGGACATCAGACACTGGAGCAGCATTTACAGGGCCCATTATACACTAGAGCATTAGAAATGGGGCCCATTATGTTTGGAGCATTATTTGGGCCCATAAGACAGTGGAGCTTCATCCATGGGGGCCAACATATACTGTAGCATTATGTGGAGCTCATCATATACTGTTTCAAACATTATATGGGACCAATGATTCTGTATGGAGAAATAGATGGGCCTCGTCATGAGATGTAAAAAGTGAAGTATTTTTCATTGTACTATACCGCTATTTCTCTGCCGTTTCGGAGCATGATGAGTTGTGGTATGTGTTAAAGGGGCGCTCTTTCGCCCAGGGCACATGAAAACCTTGAGCCAGCCCTACCCCCCCACAACTTTAGCCAAATAACCCCCATTTTTCAGTGCGTAACTTGTATTATGAAGTTAATTAAGGTTGACAAGCTTAAGTAAGAAGAATTGATGCTTTTGGCATTCAAATGGGCACTGTAGGTGTGTTTCCTGTCCTCCTCTCACTGCCGACTTTTATTCCCCATTGACTTACATTGGGTTTCGTGTTTCGGGACGACCCCGACTTTTCCCTATAATCGGACGATCTTGCTCGACCCGACTTTTGGAAAAGTCGGGTTTCACGAAACGAAACGCGACCCTAAAAAAACAAAAGTCGCTCAACTCTAATGGTGATCAATGATTGGACAGGTTTCCACAAGAGGTGGTGAGTTCTCCTTCAATGGAAGCCTTCAAACAGAGTCTGGACAGACATCTGTCTGAGATGGTTTACTGACTCACTCATTGAGCAGGGGGTTGGACACGATGACCCTGGAGGTCCCTTCCAACTCTAACATTCTACGATTCTATGATTTTGTATACATCATCTGTCCTTTTTTCAGTGCAATTTTTAAAGATCACATGGTGTCAAAAAGATTCCACTTAGTAAATTAAAACCCAAACATCAAACTGTTAACTTAAGTAATCTCCTGCAAGGATTTATAGTAAACGTTTTTCTTGTGTTTAAGAAAGATGAGGTCAGCTATACTGAACCAACCACATTCTGCCATTGAAATAATTCTAATTATGGCAACTCCTTCAGTGGAAGTCATCAAACAGAGGCTGGACAGACATCTGTCTGAGATGGTTGAGTGAATCCTGCATTGACAAGGGGGTCGGACACGATAACCCTGGAGGTCCCTTCCAACTGCAACATTCTATGATTTCACATAGCAGTAAACGACTTGAGACCAACTTTTCTTTGCAGATTTACTGTAAAGGCTTATTTCTGAAATAAAAATGTATCCCATATCGCCTTCAACCTGCAGATAGCTGAGGGTCTGGCCTCTTTGGTTTAAATCGATCACAAGAATGGAGGTTTAGAATCCCTGAGCTTTGAAGAGCCATACCTTTAATTTAACAAAGATACATACTTTTAATTCTGCCTCATCTCTATTTATTGTCTAGCGTGCAGAACAAGAAGGAGTATAGCACTCTGCTATTTCCATCTCTCTCCTAGACAATGAATGGATTGGCTGTTGAGTTTGCACACCTCCGCTCAATGCAATACAAGGTTCCAAAGCCAAATTACCAGGATCAATGGAATTCTCAATAAACTTTTAATATGATTTCAGCTCTGGAGTCTCACTTTTATGGACGGATTTGTCGTATATCTGAATTTATTACAATACAAAAAAAGAAAATACTCCCACCCTCTGTTCCACACATGACAAGTGATCCGTTTAAAATGACTAGCTAAATCAGCTGCCTCTTCTGCCTATGTAAAAGCAATGAGTCTTAGCTACTGAAAGATAAACATTTCTAGGCTTGCACTGACACAGTCGTATGTTGCGTTTCAAAAAATTCGTAATATTGCGGGACTGGCACTGAAATTGGGACAATAGGGATAATATAATAATTCAAGGAATAGGAAAATGTATTCAATTTTATAACCCTATTTAAACATTTTTGTTGCTTTATTTTATACTTATTGCAACAATTTAGACATTTTTTAGGTTAGGGTATACGTATTTTGAGATTTCTGATCACACTCAGATCTACCTCTCTGGCCAAGACGTCACCTCTCTGCTGTCCAGAATCCCAGAGTGTCTATCAGCCATATCCTCCTTCTTCTCCTCTCGCTTGATCAAGCTCAATGTGGACAAATCTGAACTCATCGTCTTTCCTCCATCTCACAGATCTTCCTTATCCGACCTAGCTATAACAATTAATGACATCACGCTTTCCCCAGTACTGGAAGTCCGCTGCCTCGGAGTAACCTTTGACTCTGCCCTGTCCTTCAAACCACACATCCAAGCTCTTTCTACCTCCTGTCGCCTCCAGCTCAAAAATATTTCCAGAATCCGTTCTTTCCTCAACCCTAAATCTACTAAAATGCTTGTGCACGCCCTCATCATCTCCCGCCTTGACTACTGCAACATCCTTTTCTGTGGTCTCCCTGCTAACACCCTGGCACCTCTCCAGTCCATCCTTAACTCTGCTGCCCGACTAATTCATCTCTTTCCTCGCTACTCCTCCGCTTTTCCCCTCTGCATATCTCTTCACTGGCTCCCATTCCCTCAGCGTATCCAGTTCAAATTACTAATACTGAACTACATGGCCATCTATAACCTGTCTCCCTCATATGTCTCTGAACTAATCTCCCGATACCTTCCCTCACGTAATCTCCGGTCCTCCCATGACTTCCTTCTCTCCTCCACACTTATTTGCTCCTCATCCAACCGCCTCCAAGACTTCTCCCGAATTGTCCCTGTCCTCTGGAATTTTTTGCCCCAACAAGTCCGACTATCAACCACATTTGGATCCTTCATACGGAACCTGAAAACCCACCTCTTCAAGAAAGCCTACAGCCTGCAATGATCACGCTACCTCCTTCTCTCTCACTACTACCGGTGATATCACCTCAACCAACACCGGAACTGCTGCAACCCATCAACCTACTGTCTCCTTCACCACCATCCTGTAGCATGTAAGCCCGAAAGGGCAGGGTCCTCTCTCCCCTCTGTATCAGTCTGTCATTGTTAGTTTGTTTACTGTAAGTGATATCTGTAATTTGTATGTAACCCCTTCTCATGTACAGCACCATGGAATCAATGGCGCTATATAAATAAATAATAATTTCTGAGGTGATTCACTAAAGTTTAAGTGCAAAGGAGGGGTAGATGGCAACACTAAGGACATCCCTTCTACAAATGAAGTAGCCCATGAAATTGCTGCAGCAGTTCATAGGAGATGGAGATCACACTTTGAATATGCTTTTCCATCAATAGTTCCTAGAAAAACTCTTACGTATATCCTGCTTTGCAAACCATTCGTACAAAGATAATAACAGTACAATCAGAAGTTATAAATATACTTAATCTGTTATAATGGAGAAAACTTGGATTTCCTGTCCTACTAGAAAAACGAACTAAAATATTTGCAATACAAGCTGCAAAACAGACATCTTCTTCACTGAAAATGAGATATACTTTGTGTTACATGCTGAAGGCATTGGATTCAAAATAAGCTTCACTTGTTTTCATGGCAGCTGATGAAATATTTGTGGCTTTGCCTTTTTCCAATACATACATTTGAGCCATGAGTCATCGAGCCAGGCGTTTTGCACACTAGTCTACATGAATGGTGCACTGGATTAAGATACGCCCAAATTTTGTGCCTTCTAATTAATTTACTATATCTTTCAGCTGCAATGTGCCACTGCAAGAAATTACATTTCTGTCATAATTGACACCACTTTTGCAGTGAATTTGCAAGTAGCGCTCAGCCATTTCCACTCCCTGTGAAGTTCTGTCTATTTGAAAAATGTGCCTGTAGTGCAGTGGTCCCCAGCCTTTCTGACCAAGAGAGCCACATTCCGCTCTGTGAGAGCGTTGCGAGCCACATCCAGCTCCCTCCCCCTCACAGTAGTGCAACCACAGCCCTATTATGGGTATAATGATAAGCGTAGCTTTTCCAAGAAATCACCCCGAAGCAGTATACCAAGATCCAGTGGTCCCCACAATGCTCCCATTCAGTATTTTCCCATCCAGCATTCCCAACACACTGTCACATCCAGCTTCAGGCACTTTCTCCGACAGATGGTATCATCCTGTCTCCAGCGTACCATACTTAAATTATCTTCAAACCCCTAAGACCAGTATATGTGTTTCAGATCTGCTCTTCTGTGCAGGGCTACCCACAAAATTCACCATTTTTAGATTTTCTCCTCATACCTGTTTGCTAGACCTGCAGCTAATGCACCAAGATGGCAGACAGCCGCGAGCCACAATTCATGGGTCCGCTAGCCACATGTAGCTCCCGAGCTACAGGTTGGGGACCCCTACTGTACTGGATTAAAAGATGTTAAAAATTGCAAATTTTTCATGCAACTGAGAATTGCACAAAAAAAAAAAAAATTGAGACATTTCAAGTATTTTTATGCCAGAGCTCTGTTGAAAACTGCCTGCTGAGTCAGACACTATGAGTACAATCCATCTAAGTGTTCTTAACAGATTTTTGATGTAAAATACTTTGAAACATCACTTGGAATTTTCATGCCATTTTTGACCAGAACAACCAAGGTGGGCAGAGCCAAAGGGGGGCGCTGAGTGGTAAAGCCCACCTGACCGACAAATTGTTCACGCTACTCCACTTTAGTAGAGTAACTTATGCCAGTAATGTACTTTAGTCTTTGACTGAAGTAACATTCCTGGTGAAGCGCCCAGTGGCATATGCCATTTATAATACGCGCCTAATTCAGTAAGTTTTGTACATCTGTTAATGAATTAGGTGCATGCTATTCCTGCAACCCATCATTGATGCAAGAATCCAGTAGGGTTTTTTTGCACCACTGAAGTGGTGCTTCTATAATAATAAATGCACTAAGCAGCTTCCGGGTTGTAACAACTTCCGTCCAGTTGTAACTGGTGACGTCACAGCACACCTCTTGCCATGTTAACCCTCAACACACCACTCCTCCTCAACACACACTCCTCTCACCTTTCACCATCTCCACTCACTCTTTCACTCCACATATGACCCTTTCTCTCACTCCGTCTCTCATACTCACGCCGTCATCGCTGCTGCTCCACGATCCCCAGCATTTTCTTCCACCGGCGCCATCCTGGATCCAGACATTGTCCACGTCGGCGACATGTTCTTGCGGCGATGCCATCTTGGATTGGCGAAATCCCGCGATACTCAAGATGGCGTCGCCGCAAGAACATGTCGCTGGCGTGGACGACATCGGGATCCAAAATGGCGTCGGCAAAATTTTGTGACGTCGTCCACGCCGGTGACATGTTCTTGCGGCGACGCCATCTTGAGTATCGCGGGATTTCGCCAATCCAAGATGGTGTCGCCGCAAGAACATGTCGCCGGCGTGGACGACGTCTGGATCCAGGATGGCGCTGGCAGAAGAAGATGTCGGGGATCGTGGAGCAGCGGCGATGATGGCGTGAGTATGAGAGACGGAGTGAGAGAAAGGGTCGTATGTGGAGTGAAAGAGTGAGTGGAGATGGTGAAAGGTGAGAGCAGTGTGTGTTGAGGAGGTGTGTGTGTTGAGGGTTAACATCGCAAGAGGTGTGTCACTATCCTCCCGATGCGATAGCATCGGGCCTTAATCTAGTTAAATATAATTCCTCTGCCCCCTGTTTCATACTCAAGTGCAACCACCTTCATCCTTTTCCAGCATCGATCCCGACGGTCCCCAGTGAAAAGTGACCTGCCAGCAGCTCCAGTGTTTCATGGAGAACGCCAGAGGTCACATTTCCATACATCTCTATGAGAGCTTGGTTCAGACTATATATCTTTACGGATGTCATCACAGTGAGCTGCACCTTTGGAGACAAGATTTAAATTAGGGAGCCACATTACATTAGTGCACTGCAGAATATATTCTGGCACAATGTAATACATCATATATCAAGAGATATTTCTTTTTACATCTGAATGTTACAATATAAACATTTTACAAAACCTTTTTCAGAGAAATCAATATCTGTGTATTACTGTTTAACCAACTTATGGAAACATATTTTCAGAATGCTAAAATATACCCATGTTTTGTGTTGGCGATATTCTAACAAATTTTAGTATAATTTTTTGTGCTATACATTGACAAAATGTATTGCACTAAAAGCTGATGAAATTTAATGTGTTGGATGCCTTTACTGTAATTTTAGTGTAAGGCAGTTCCAGGTTAGGAAACTAGCTTTGTTTTAACACACTTTTATTTAACTATTGTGGTGGATTTTGTCTCATTGGCTGGACCCCCTAGATGATGCTATGTCTTCTACTCTGATGTGCACACCTATGCCACCACTGTGATTTCTGGGATAATCAATGGTCAAGATGAAGGTAAGGGAGAGTGGATACAAAACTAGAGAACACCACAGGTACGGCACATTTCCGCATTTAGTATGCGTGGTGTCAAATACATCTAAAATTCCTCATGAAATCTATAATTGAATAGAGACTTTACAGGTTTTTTTGTATTGTGTCTCTCTGTTTTGTAACAAAACTTTGCCTAAATCCAAGACTTTCCACAATTAGAATTATTTTAATGGCAGGATGTGGTTGGTTCAGTGTAGCTGACCTCATCTTTCTTAATCACAAGAATAACATTTACTACAAATCCTTACAGGAGATTACTTAAGCTAACCATATGATCGTTGGGTTTTAATTTTCTAAGTCTAATCTTTTTGACACCATGTGATATTTAAAAAAAAAAGGACAGACGATGTATACAAAATCATAGAATAATAAAATGTTAGCGTTGGAAGGGAGCTCCAGGGTCATCGTGTCCAACCCCTGGCTCAATGTAGGAGACAGTAAACCACCTCAGACAGATATCCATCCAGCCTCTGTTGGAAGGCTTCCATTGAAGGAGAACTCACTACCTCTCGTGGAAACCTGTCCAATCATTGATCACCATCACTGTCAAAAAGTTTTTTCTAATATCTAATCTGTATCTTCTCCCTTTCAGTTTCATTCCATTGCACCTCGTGTTGTATCTCCCTCTATACTGTGACATACAGTTGTGGCCAAAAGTATTGACACCCCTGCAATTCTGTCAGATAATACTCAGTTTCTTCCTGAAAATGATTGCAAACACAAATTCTTTGGTATTATTATCTTCATTTAATTTGTCTTAAATGAAAAAACACAAAAGAGAATGAAGCAAAAAGAAAAACATTGATCATTTTGCACAAAACTCCAAAAATGGGACAGACAAAAGTATTGGCACCCTCAGCCTAATACTTGGTTGCACAACCTTTAGCCAAAATAACTGCGACCAACCGCTTCCGGTAACCATCAATGAGTTTCTTACAATGCTCTGCTGGAATTTTAGACCATTCTTCTTTGGCAAACTGCTCCAGGTCCCTGATATTTGAAGGGTGCCTTCTCCAAACTGCCATTTTTAGATCTCTCCACAGGTGTTCTATGGGATTCAGGTCTGGACTCATTGCTGGCCACCTTAGAAGTCTCCAGTGCTTTCTCTCAAACCATTTTCTAGTGCTTTTTGAAGTGTGTTTTGGGTCACTGTCCTGCTGGAAGACCCATGACCTCTGAGGGAGAACCAGCTTTCTCACAATGGGCCCTACATTATGCTGCAAAATTTGTTGGTAGTCTTCAGACTTCATAATGCCATGCACACGTTCAAGCAGTCCAGTGCCAGAGGCAGCAAAGCAACCCCAAAACATCAGGGAACCTCCGCCATGTTTGACTGTAGGGACCGTGCTTTTTTCTTTGAATGCCTCTTTTTTTCTCCTGTAAACTCTATGTTGATGCCTTTGCCCAAAAGCTCTACTTTTGTCTCATCTGACCAGAGAACATTCTTCCAAAACATTTTAGGCTTTTTCAGGTAAGTTTTGGCAAACTCCAGCCTGGCTTTTTTTTGTCTCGGGGTAAGAAGTGGGGTCTTCCTGGGTCTTCTACCATACAGTCCCTTTTCATTCAGACCCTGACGGATAGTAAGTGCTGACACTGTTGTACCCTCGGACTGCAGGGCAGCCTGAACTTGTTTGGATGTTAGTCGAGGTTCTTTATCCAACATCCGCACAATCTTGCGTTGAAATCTCTTGTCAATTTTTTTTTTCTGTCCACATCTAGGGAGGTTAGCCACAGTGCCATGGGCTTTAAACTTCTTGATGACACTGCGCACAGTAGACACAGGAACATTCTGGTCTTTGGAGATGGACTTGTAGCCTTGAGATTGCTCATGCTTCCTCACAATTTGGTTTCTCAAGTCCTCAGACAGTTCTTTGGTCTTCTTTCTTTTCTCCATGCTCAATGTGGTACACACAAGGACACAGGACAGAGGTTGAGTCAACTTTAATCCATTTCAACTGACTGCAAGTGTGATTTAGTTATTGCCAACACCTGTTAGGTGCCACAAGTAAGTTACAGGTTCTGTTAATTATGCAAATTAGAGAAGCATCACAAGATTTTTCAAACAGTGCCAATACTTTTGTCCACCCTCTTTTTTATGTTTGGTGTGGAATTATATCCAATTTGGCTTTAGGACAATTCTTTTTGTGTTTTTTCATTTAAAACAAATCAAATGAAGATAATAATACCAAAGAATTTGCGTTTGCAATCATTTTCAGGAAGAAACTGAGTATTATCTGACAGAATTGCAGGGGTGTCAATACTTTTGGCCACAACTGTACCTTCAGATATTTGTAGACTGCTATTAAAGTCTCCTCTTAGCCTTTTTTTTATTGCAAGCTAAACATACCCAGATCCTTTAACCGTTCCTCATAGTACATATTTTGCTGTCCGCTCACCATCCTGGTAGCTCTTCTCAGAATTTGCTCTGGTTTAGCAATTTTTTTTTTAAAATACGGTGCCCAGAACTGGACACAGTATTCCAGATGTGGCCTGACCAAGGAGGCATAGAGGGGGAAAATTGCTTCAAGTGATCTAGAATCTATGCTTCTTTTAATAAATCTTAGAACTCTGTTTGCTTTTTTTGCTGCTGCATCACACTGTTTAGGCAGTCTGTGATCTAGTAGTATACCCAAGTCTTTTTCAAACATGCTGTTGCTTAGTTCTATTCCTCCCATTCTGTAGATGTAATTTTCATTTTTATTGCCCAGATGTAGTATCTTGCATTTCTCTCTGTTAAGTACCATTTTATTAGTTGCTGCTTAGTTGCTACCTGAATCGAGTCTCTCGTTGTCGCTGTACGCTGACAGGAGGAAAGATTGTGCTCTGTCAGGCTCATCATTTCCTGGCACACTGATCACCGACCGGACCACGAGGAATCACTGTCGCCGCCTGGAGCCAAGGCGTCCTCTTTTCTAGGACTACACCAGATCATGAGGAATCACCGCCGCCGCCATGATCCAGGACACCACTTTTTCCAGGACCATACCTGACCCTTTACTTGCCACTGCTTTGGCGCCAACTTCCATATCCTGAACTAATTGCATTCTGAAGTCGTCGGACTGATAAGTTTGTTATTCTTGAACTTCCTACCCTATTCTTCATACCCGTTTCCCCTGAGTTACGTACCCTGTGTGCCTTTATACTCTTTTCCCTGTTTTCTCCCTGCGAGGCGTATACCTGTTAAATTAAACCTCACGTAACCCTTGCTCTGCCTCCAACCTGTTACCGTATCTTGCTACCTGCTAACACTGTTTTAATAATCAATTGTATTCAGCTAAACAAATATATAGACATGTTTAGCTGGACAGTCTTGAAGTCAAATATAATGTATTTGCTGTTTCTTAGCACTTAGCTATGGTATACTGGAAAGCAATGTTTCTTTTTTTTGTTCTGGATCTGGGTTCAAGTCTGACAGAGGGAAAAATCTATACACTACAGCAGGGTTCCCCAATTCCAGTCCTCAAGGCCCACCAACAGATCATGTTTTCAGGATTTCCTTTGTATTGCACAGATGAAGCAATTATCACCTGAGCAATACTAAGGAAATACTGAAAACATGATCTGTTGGTGGGCCTTGAGGACTGGAGTTGGGGAACCCTGCACTACAGTCTTCCCTGTTTTTTGGATTGGCCTCCTCAGGGTATTCTGTTTTTCTATAAGGCCTCATTTTTGCATCAGTTTCTGATCAGTAAACCAGGATTGTCTCAAAAACACAGAACAGGTGTCAATGTTTCATTTATAGTTTTTCTCTGCAAGTTCCAGGCCTAGTTTAGGCGTACAAACACTGATGAAATACTGATCAATAGAGTTGAGCGAAACGGGTCGGTCAAATTCATAAGTCGCCGACTTTCGCTAAAGTCGGGTTTCATGAAATGAAACACAACCATAGCGTGAGGTCGGCCATGAGGTCGGTGACCAGAGCGCCAAAGTCGCGTTTCAAATGATGCGTCCAGCACCCTTTTTCAGCCAATGATGGAGGACGCACACTGTGGGCAAAGCGATGACATGGGCAGCGGTCACCACCATCTTTGAGAAGGGCATGCAAATGATTGGCTTGCTTTGTGTGGCGTCACAGGGGCTATAAAAGGGCTTGCACGCCGAACGCCATCTTACTTTTGCCGATCTTAGCATAGGGAGGGAGAGGTTTGCTGCTGCTGATTCTGAATAAGGGAGAGCGTTAGGCAGGGAAGAAGAACAAAAAAGCTGCTTCTGCTGGTAGCGATTTTCACTGTTTCACTGTACAACACAACAGTTTGTGTGCAGTGACAGGGGAGGCTATATTTTTGTGCATCAGCTCTGTTGGTTATTAGGCTGCCTTATAAGGCTCCCTGATAGCTGCATTGCTGTTTGCACACTGCTGTGCAAACTGCTTTTTTAAAAGCAAAAATACTTTTCTTCCTCTTTTCTGCACAGTTACCAAGCGTTCATTTTCCACACTTTTGAGTGCAGCAGTCTTGCTTATTAGGCTGACTGCTGCCATACTTGGACTGAGAGCAACATTGTCAGCGTCCTAAAATCTCTAGGGAGATTGAAATTCTCCCCAATACTATATACACCTTGTACTTTGTCATACACCAGCCAATTTGAGCCTGTTAAATTGAGGTGTAATCTATAGTGGGCCTGAGATAATAGTTCAGCCTCCTAAAATCTCTAGGGAGATTCAAATTCTCCACAATACTATATACACCTTGTATTTTGTCATACACCAGCCAAATTCAGCCTGTTAAATTGAGGTGTAATCTATAGTAGGCCTGAGATAATAGTTCAGCCTCCTAAAATCTCTAGGGAGATTCAAATTCTCCCCAATACTATATACACCTTGTACTTTGTCATACACCAGCCAATTTTAGCCTGTTAAATTGAGGTGTAATCTATAGTGGGCCTGAGATAATAGTTCAGCCTCCTAAAATCTCTAGGGAGATTCAAATTCTCCCCAATACTACATACACCTTGTACCTTGTTTTACAGTACCATATAGCTGGTGGTATTTTGGGTACATTTTCCCAAAAATGAGGAAGTATGGTGGAAGAAGCTGTGAACATGGGCGGTGGTTGCCATCTGGTACTGATGGTGGTGGTGGTGCATCTGCTTGTAGTGGCAAAAGCACAATAGCACCTATGGCAGGAGGTTTTGAGCCTGCATCATCATCTGGCTCCACAAGGCCTCGAAGGCTCCCTTTTCTGTGAGTAGGTAAACTGCTTTTAAAGCCGGAGCTTCAGGAACAAGTTTTGGCTTACATTGCCGACACAGCCTCCAGCTCTATCGCCTTCTCTTCTGAAGTTTCAAAAAATAAAAGCACTGAGTCGTCAGTGGAGGCTCCTGGTCAGGAACAACACTTTTCCTTGTGTCCTTCACCCCTACCAAAAGTGAAGGATGCGGCAGGCCACACTACAGATTACTCCATGGAGCTATTTTCACATACCATGCCTGGATTATCAAGTCAAATCGTGAATTCCCCAGTCCAAGATGAATCTGACATGGAGTGCACTGATGCACAGCCACTGCTAGATTTTTCTGCTGGTACATTCACTCAGAGCACTACATTGTCCTCGCAGTGTACTGAGCCAGAATCTGACCCTGATGAAACTCAGGTGCCCCATCCCGCATACTATACCACCTTACATGGTGAAACAGAGGAAGGTGCACATGAAATTGAAGAGGAGGTGATGGATGACCCAGTTGTTGACCCAGACTGGCATCCATTGAGGGAAGAGGGTGCCGCTGCCAATAGCTCAGAAGAGGAGGAGGAGGATCCGCAGCAGGCATCGGCATCGCAACAGCTGTTATCTGGCAGGCCCGTAGCTGTCCAAAAATGAGTTACAAAAACCAAAAGAGTTGCAGGACAGCTTGGCCAGATGGTCAAATTAGCACAGTGTGCAAGGCCTCAAAATGTCTTCCATAGTAGGAAGAGTGCAGTGTGTCACTTTTTTGAACAAAATCCTAATGATCAGGCAAAGGTTATCAGTAAGAAGTGCGCAAAGACCTTTAGCCGAGGGAAATATCTGAGAAATTTGAATACCAATTGCATGCTTAGACATTTAACCACCATGCACTTGCAAGCGTGGGCGGACTACCAAACCTCACGTACCACATGTGCACCTGCTCCCAATGAAGGTAGTCAGCAACGCTACATCGCTTCCCCCACTGTAAGCCCAAGGGTTAGCACACTACCAGCAGCAAATGTTGAGGTGTCGTCTCAAGGCCAAAGAAGTCAGGGAATCACAATGTTATTGCTATGAAAGACTGAATCTAGGCCATCAGCAAGAACACCATCACCATCACCAACTTTCTCTCAGTCCGCCATGTCCACCGCTAGTTCCACCATATGCAGCTCTCAAGTCCAGCTCACCCTACCAGAGACTCTGAGTAGGACAAGAAAGTACTCATCCTCTCATCTGCGTACACTGTGTTTGAATGCTCACATTGCCAAACTAATCTCGTTAGTGATGATGCCCTACCGGTTGGTTGAAAGCGAAGCTTTCCGCGAGCTCATGGCCTACGCAGTACCACGCTGTGACCTAACTAGTCGGCACTTCTTTTCTCGAAAAGCCATCCCAGCCCTCCACCTGCATGTGAAAGACCGCATTGTCCATGCACTCAAGCAATCAGTGAGTGGAAAGGTGCACCTCACAACAGATGCATGGTCCAGTAGGCATGGCCAGGGCCGTTACGTGTCCCTTACTGCGCACTGGGTTAATGTGGTGGATGCAGGGTCCACAGGGGACAGCGGCGGTGGGACAGTGCTGCCTAGCCCACGGTATAGGAAACAGTTGGCTGTAGGCGTTTGGCCCTCCTCCTCATCCAGAAGCGAAAGCTCGTCCACAGAGCACAGTCGCACAAGCACTCCATCCGCAGCTGCCAGTGTTGCACACGAGGTGTCCCACTGTCGAACAGCTAGTGGTAAGCGTCAGCAGGCTGTGTTGAAGATGATGTGTTTGGGCGACAACAGACACACCGCGGAGGTACTGGCCGACTACTTGCAGCGACAAACTGAGTCATGGCTGTCCAGTCTATATCTTGAGACAAGCAAGGTAGTTAGTGACAACAGCCGGAATTTTGTGGCAGCCATAGCCCTTTCAAAACTCTGACACATAACTTGCCTGACACACCACCTTGAACCTGGTGGTGCAGTGCTTCCTCTATAATTATTCGGAGCTAACAGCCCTGCTCCATAAGGTGCGAAGCCTGTGCTCGCACATCCGCCGGTCGCCCGTACACTCCAGTCGTATGCAGAAGCTGCAGCGATTGCTCCACCTTCCCAAGCACCGCCTAATTATCGACGTTGCAACAAGGTGGAACTCCACCCTGCACATGGTTGAGAGACTGTGCGAACGGAGGCAGGCTGTAATGCATTTGTGGGAGGATACACGGGCATGCAGTTTGAGGGCAGACATGGAGTTGTCTGGTGTGCAGTGGTCGAAGCTGAAAGACCTCTGTAAAGTTCTTCAGTGTTTTGAGGAATGCACACGGCTGGTGAGCGCAGACGATGCCATTATAAGCATGAGCATCCCAATTATGCGTCTGCTCATGCAAACTTTGATGCACATTAAGGATCAGGCATCTGCAGCTGAGGAGGAAGAGGAGGAGGGAAGACTTGATGACAGTCAGCCATTGTCTGCTCAGGGAACTGTCCTGGACGAGTTGGAGGAAGAAGAGGAGGAGGAGGATGATGGGGATGATTATTTAGGGGAGGAGGATGGTTCTCAGAGGGTCAAGAGAAAATGTTGGCATGGCTAGGTCAGGTACAGGGTTTGTGCATGACTGGAGGGATGTGGATTTGCCAGAAAGTGCTCCTCCACCCAGCACTCGCAGTGCATCATTGACACCTAGAACATTAGCCCACATGTCTAATTATGCCTTGCAGATCCTAAAAAGGGACCCCCTCATTGACAAAATGATGAATGATGACGACCACTGGTTGACCAGCATCCTGGATCCATGCTACAAATGCAAATTCCAAAACATCATGCCACAGGAGAACCTAGAGCTAATATTGGCTAACAAACAAGCAACTCTGGTAAACTGTTTGTTTGAGGCATTCCCAGCACACAGCAGTGGTGATGGTTCTCACACGAGCCGTAGGGGGCAAAATGGAAGAGGTGTTCGTGGTGCACACATCCGAAGTGGCGTTGGAGATAGGGGTTTCATGACCATGTTGTGGACTGATTGTTCAAGTACCGCTCACACGACTGGTAATACTGCATCTATTGAAAGTGATAGGAGACAGCAGTTGTCAACTATGATTACAAACTACTTCTCCCATATCGATGTTCTCCCTCACAGGTCATTCCCCTTTGACTATTGGGCCTGTAAACTGGACACAAAGCCTGAATTGGCACAATATGTCTTACAGGAGCTCGCTTGCCCTGCTGCTAGTGTGCTATCCGAAGGAGTCTTCAGTGCTGCTGTATCAATCCTGACAGAAAAAAGGACACGTCTGTTGACCCAAAATGTTGATGATCTAACCTTCATTAAAATGAACCATGCATGGGTTTCCAAGGATTTTGTCCCACCTTCTCCTGCTGACACATAGGTTGCCAGAAAAATGGCTCACTTTTGTCCTCCTCTTCCTCGGACTTCTCCAATTCCTCCATTTGCAGCTGCTGAATGTCCAACATCAACATATGCCATTTTTTCAACCTCCCTAACTGGGCTGCCTCCCCCCCAGGCCCGGGGTCACCACTTGGCGCACGCAACCCTGCGAGTGCCGTTGCCCTGGAAAGGTGGGTGGGCCCACTCTTGGGCGCGGGCACTGGCACAGGGTCCCTCATAGTACAATCAAGTGTATCTGACGGTGGGGGTGCACACCCGCTGTCAGACACACCGACGTACTATGAGGGGCCCTGTGCCAGTACTGCCGCCCACGAGTGGGCCCTCCTGCTTGCTCAGGGCCCCAGCACTTGCAATACTTACCTCTCCCTGCTCCACCGCTGTGTAGTCTGGGCTGTTAAATCCTTCCCTGGGACTGCCACTACAAATTTGGTGAACTGATAGATGATGGTTAAGACGTAGCTATGCCCTGTCCTGCTGGACTCTATCTTCAGATGATCAATGGCTTCCATTTGTTATGGACGTCGTCTCACAATGAGATGCAGTGGTGGTTTATCATCAGCTTTCACAGTTTTCCTACTCACAGACGTGTGACATTCCTGCCCACATTTTTAAATGTGTCCTCATGCCAATCCAATAGAATCGCCTACGGCCTGTGGCTTCTGTCTTTTGCACTCCAAAGTTACCTGACAGATCATGATAGGCAGTGAGAACCATGTCTACATCTTTCCCTGTGATCACAATTTGATGGAGATGAGTAACGGTGATGGGATCCACGGTACTGCGATACAGCAACCCTTTCTTCACAAATAACTGTTTTTGCTGTCTCCACAAAGTAATTGAGGGTCAGCATCGCCTCTGAGAATTCTCCCGGGAGTTTTTCCCGTGATTAGTAATTCCAAAATTTCTGCAATCACTTGACTTTCCATCTGTACTTGTATCCATCTCGTTTCCTCTTGCGGAGAGTCTGGACTGTCTTACTGAGACTGAAATATATATGAAGATTTAAAAATACCCCAACAGTGTATACTGGTGTACGCTTCGAATACATTACCCTTTTTCTACTTTTAAGATTCTTGTCTAATCCATACTGAGGCTGTGAGTGTCTTTGTCAGACTCCGGAAATATACACAGAGATTTCTAATGTTTAAACTATGATATATATACCTGTTATCTGGTGATACTGTAACCTTTCTCAACTTTCTACAATCTTGTCGAATCCATACTGGGCCTGAGACCATCTGAGTCTGCCTCCTGATTAGAGATGAGCGGTGTTCGAGTCGAACCGTTCGCCAAGTTCAAATTCGGCTGTTCGAGGTTCCGTTCGAGAACGGTTCGTTCACCAAAAGCGTAACTTTATTTTCACATTAATAATGTTTTTCAATATTAATAGACAGTTTCATGGCATAGTAGCGGTGTCTGGTAGCCAGCGTTGTAGTACACCTGTCAAGAAGCTATACCGTGTGTGTTTCTAATAATTTTTTACTGCATCTTGTCCAGAAAATCCTTTTGGGCCTTGTACCACTGTCTGCTACTCAGCAGAGGAGCCCACCCGTGAACCTAGCTATGCCGCCTGTTTATGAAAGAACCAGTTTTTGACTGCATTTAGCCCAGTTAATACTTTGGGCCTATTAACTGTGTCTGCTACTCAGCAGGGGAGCCCACCCGTGAACCAAGCTGTGCCGCCTGTTTATGTAAGAACCATTTTTTAACTCCATTTAGACCAGTCAATACTTTGGGCCTAGTACCTGTGTCTACTGCTCAGCAGAGGAGCCCACCTGTGAACCTAGCTATGCTGCCTGTTTATGTAAGCACTGTCTGCTACTCAGCAGAGTTGCCCACCCGTGAACCAAGCTTTGCCGCCTGTTTATGTAAGAACTATGTGCTACTCAGCAGAGGAGCCCAGTTGTTCAGCAAGCTACAGCACCTGTGGTTTGGACACTTAATTTATGCACATTCTTTCTGGAATGCCGTTTAGGCCTAATTCCGGAATTCCGGCTGACCTGCACTTAATGGGAAATCCTCGTTCGTGGGGAAGAATTGGAATCCCAGATCCCCATCACTAATGGGGTTCAGCGGGTTATCCGCACCTGTAAGCAACATACGCTGGTCCTTTCAGTGTAGCGCGCGTGCAGCCCCGGACATGTAAGGACATGACAGACCTGTTATTGCTCGATCTCGCGTGCCAGAGCCTCGCATGTCCATCTAGTAAGCTGGACACAGACCATGGGGGCATGTTGGAGTCTCGTTCGTTAACGGAATTAAGCTGACAAATCGCTAGCACAACTAAAAACGGCCATGCACCACCACCTACAGAATTGAGAAAGCTTGCAATCTGTCCATCCTTTCCGTGGCTGGCATGGTTGAGGTCGCCCGTGTGGAGTCCAATTAAGCCACAGGCTCCACTCCTTGTGGTGGTGCCCTTCTGGACATTCCTTTAAGGTTCGGCTTTGCAACCATACTGCCCCCGTAAACCAAACACTTTGCCTTCATGGACGCTGTTCGGAGGGTCGTGGGAATAAGGCCGCCCGATCGGCAGTTGGCATCATTTATGGTGGGAAGTCCAACGGTATATGATCGTCTTCGATTTTAGAATTTTAGAATTTTTTTTGTATTTTAGATTTTTATTCCAGCCTTTCTTGACTTTATAAGGGCATGACATGCCTATATCTGTGTCTCCTCCTCCTCCTTTTACTCCTCCACCTCTTTTCTATATGTAGTTGCCCTTTTCCATATGTTATTTGTGTCTTCTGAGCATTTTGTCTGCTTTGGGACACCTTTTAAGGTGTTTTGTGTGTGTTTTCCATGTGTTTGTGTTTGCCTGCCATTGTTTTCAATGGGGTTCGACGGTGTTTGTTAAACGTTCGACGAACATTCAACGAACTTGCCTCCTGTTCGACGAACCAAACCGAACTCGAACACTAGCAGGGTGGGTCAACACTACTCCTGATATATAGATGTACATTTTTAATGTTTAAACTATGCTATATATACCTGGTATCTGGTGATACTGTACCCTTTCTGCCAGAAAGTGCTCCTCCACCCACCACTCTAAGTGTATCATTGACACCTGGAACATTGGCCCACATATGTGATTATTTCTTGCGGATCTTCTTTTTATATTGTGGTGTGATCCATCATGAGCGTGTGAGAGTCTGTGGGTTACTTCTGCAATTTATATGTAGATTTAAAAATTACCCCAACACTGTATACAGCTCTACTCTTGTGATACATTACCCATTTACTGGTTTTTATATTCTGGTCTAATCCAAACTGACCAAGTGAGAGTCTGTTTCTGAGATTGACAATGACCCCTACACTGTATACAGCAGTGCGCTTCAGATCCATTACCGTTTTATGGCTTTTATTATTGTGTTGTAATCCATACTGAGCCTGAGAGCGTCTGTGTCTGCCTCCTGAAATATATACAGAGATTTAGAATGTTTAAACTATACTATATATACCTGCTATATGATGATAATGTACCCTTTTTCTACTTTTTATATTCTTGTCTAATCCATACTGAGCCTGTGAGCGTCTTTGTGTAACTCATGAAATATGTACAGAGATTTCCAATTATCTTTTGACTGTATACAGCTGTACGCTTCTGATACAGTACCATATATCTGATGTTATTTTTTGTACATTTTCTCCAAAATTTGGAAGTATGGAGGAAGAGGCCGCAGACGTGGGCGTGGGGGGGGCAGCTGGTACTGATGGTGGTGGTGCATGTACTGGTAGTGGCAAAAGCACAATAGCAGCTAAGGCAGGAGCTGTTGAACCTGCGACATGGTCTGCCTCCGGAATGCCTGGAAGGCTACCTTTTCTGGGAGTAGGTTACCGCTTTTAAAGCCGGAGTATCAGGAACTGGTTTTGGCTTACACTGCCAAAACAGACTCCAGCTAATATGCCCTCCTCTTCTGAAGTTTCAAAAAATGCAGGCACTGAGTCGTCAAGTGCTGGCTCCTGGTCAGGAAGAACCCCTTTCCTTGTGTCCTTCATCCCCACCAAAAGTGAATGATGCAGCAGGCCACACTTCACATTAGTCCATGTAGCTCTTTCTCACATACCATGCCTGGGTTATCAAGTCAAATCGTGAATTCCCCAGTTCAAGATGAATCTGACATGGAGTGTGGGTCGCCAGCCAGGGCAGTGGGGTTAATCGGTACCGCCGGGCCGGTGTCTCAGAGGGATGTGTCACGGTGGTGGTGACCCGGTCTGTGGCCCTGGGCGTCCATGCAAAGGGGTGAATAACGTTTGTAGGTGAATGATACGTGATGCCAACTGTGGTTTCTGATCAGATTGACCAGTGCTGCAGTGTCACTTCTCTGGGACAGATGTTGTGGTGCAGCTAAGATGTAGAAGCCCTGCACAGGTAGGGTCGTAGTCGCAGGGCAGATGAAAGAGTTGGTAGATGGTGTGCAGTGCAGGATGTAGCAGAGCTGTCCGCCAGGTGCAGGAGAAAGATAACAGACACAGTCGTGCAGTTCTTTTACCTGTATTTGGTAAGTGCCATCCAGGACCCAGAGTACAGATGGAGAAGGAGTTGGTCAGCCTGGAAGCAAATTAGGAATTCTCTCTCTGCAGATAGGTAGTGTGGCCTCCGTTCTAGCGCTTATCTGAGGTACTCGTAGTACTGAGTTCACTGAAGCTCCCCCTGTTGACTCTCTTTTGGAACTTTCTCATATGGCAGGCAGCCGTAGCCTTTTCCTTCTGGCTCACACATGTCGCTGCTGGGGCCTCCGAGCCTTATTTGGGAACAGAGCATTTACAGCTGCTACTTCAAATGGTTTCTGCTGCAGGTTTCGGAGACCGGAATCCGGACCATGCGCTCCAGCTAGGAGTGAGCCTTAACTCTGCTCATCCTCCAGCTCCCCTTCTTACATCCACACACTTCCCCTTCACTTCACAGACTGCCCTAGCTTCCCTCCCCCCGACCACAGAGAGCAGCTCCTCAGCTGTCAGGTTCAGAGCTCTCCCTGCTGGCCTGGAGGGGGAACTGTGTTATGTGTTGGTTTAACTGCTAGAGAGATCCTTCGTTGCTCCCAAGCATGACATCACACTCCCTAGGAGGAAGGTAATGCCACTGTGGCGACTGTACTCCTGGGGGCGCCACAAGTGCACTGATGCCCAGCCACTGCTAGATGATTCTGCTGGTACATTGACCCAGCCCACTACATTCCCCTTGCACTCACACAGCCAGAATCTGACCTTAATCAAACTCAGGTTCCCCTCCCCCGCATACTATACCACCTTACACGTTGACAAAGAGGAAGGTACAGATGAAAGTGCAGGTTCCATGAGCAGGTGGGGGGGCATACTCATGGGCGATGGCACTGACACAGGGCCCCTCATAGTGCGCAAAAGTGTCTCTGCTGGTGGGAGGGTCAGACACACCGCCATACTATGAGGGGCCCTGTGCCAGTGCCGTCGCCAACGAGTGGGCCCCCCCTGCTTGCTCAGGATCACAGCACTTGCAAAGTTGAATTACTTACCTCTCCCTGCTCCACCGCCGTGACGTCTTCCGTGTTTCCTGACAGTGACATTCAGGTCAGAGATCGCAATGACATCACGTCTGTACACCCTCTGCCTAAACAGTCCAAGTGCAGAAAGTTGGAATATGGGGACAACGAGGAGTCCAGAGTACAGGGATTCCCTAGCGAGGAGACTTAGTTAATTGTTTTAAAGGTTGGGAGCAATTTTTGGGGAGCACTATACTCTGGAGAATTATATATGGGGTACACCATACACTGGAGCATTCCAAAGGTGGACATCAGACACTGGAGCAGCATTTACAGGGCCCATTATACACTGGAGCATTAGAAATGGGGCCCATTATATATGGAGCATTATTTGGGCCCATAAGACAGTGGAGCTTCATCTGTGGGGAACAACATATACTGTAGTATTATGTGGAGCTCATCATATACTGTATCGAACATTATATGGGACCAATGATTCTGTATGGAGAAATATATGGGCCTCATTACTCTGTATGGCGCACTATGCGGTGGCCATAATATTATATGGAGTAATATGCTGTCTGTTTTTGGAGCTATTGGAGAATTTAAAATGGATATCAGTCATGAGATGTAAGAAGTGAAGTATTTTTCATTGTACTACACCGCTATTTCTCTGCCATATCAGAGGATCATGAATTGTGGAATGTTTTAAAGGAGCCCAGTGACACTCTTTGACCCTGGGCCCACGAAAACCTGGAGCCAGCCCTACACCCCCACAACTTTAGTCAAATAACCCCCAGTTTTCAATGCCTAACTATTATTATAAAGTAAATTAAGGTTGACAAGCTTCAGTAATAAGAATTGATGTTTTCGGCATTAAAATGGGCACTCTAGGTGTGTTTCCTGTCCTCCACTCACTGCCGACTGTTCTTCCCCTTTGACTTGCATTAGGTTTCGTGTTTCAGTCGGCCTTCGACTTTTCACGATAATCGGCCAACTTTTGCGAAAGTCGGGTTTCATGAAACCCGACTCGACCTGAAAAAAGGCAAAGTCGCTCATCTCTACTGATAAAACATACTGACATGTGAATGAGGCCTAACACTTCAAACATACAGTACACAGTATACTTAATAAACTTTTTAAGAAATTAACTTCAATGTGTGTCTGAAACTGTGACAGTAGATTGTGAGCCCCATTAGAATTAGTAAGTGATATATTTCTCTTTAATTACATAGGGCAGCAGAAATCACCAGCTGTAAAATAAATTATTTTCACATTGACCTGATTCCAAATACTCTATACTGAGTACTTTATTTTTTGATGCATTTACTTTAAAGTGAGTACTTTAGCTTTTTGGTGCATTATTCTAGCACATTATAATATACAATACTGACAATTTTTATATATAACACCTGCACTTATGGATTATAGACCTGCAGAGTGCACTATGCATAAGTTCACAGTTGTGTGTGCACAAAGTGGCAATCATTATTTGCACACAACTGTGCTCTTATGTAGAAGTCGTTTGAATAGTTTATTATGCTGCCTAGCCCCTGATGAGTCAAGGCAGTGATATCATAATGAATTCATGTTTGCCTGTTCATATGGATTTTACCTGGTGATTCAGTTAGCAGAGAAGTTATTATCTGGAAATTAAATGTCCCTTATTATGGTCTGGGGCCTCTCCAGATGCCAGAGCATAATAAACATAAGATGGAAATAATAAGAAAGCCCCGGAGTTTACTCAGTGAACTCCTTTGCCTGCTCACTGGTGGAAGCACTGGTCTAGAGTGAACTCACAATGCAATAAATGACTGGACGACCGGCAGGTAGGGAGCAGCAGGGGAAACCAGAAAGGTTACTGTTCAGCAAGATGACTGAATTTGTGCTCGTCTAGAAAATTACTAAAAACCCATATTCTACAGAAGTAGAATTCAGTTCAACTCTACTAAATTCACCCATCTCTAATAATGATGATTAAACCTGTAGGACTATTTGTGGACATTTAGTCAGTTTTAATGGACGTAGTTAGTGTGCATCTTCACTCTCTTTGTTTACAATATTAGCCCAGATTCACATCACACTTCATCCATTAGTAAGTGGCTCAATTGGGACTTTTGATTTAGCCCTGAAAAATGAGAATTGGGCATTTGCGCACTCAGGGCCATTGACTTTAGTGTGCTCTGTCTGAAATCATTTTCAGCAGTACTGTTTGAGGCGGACACCAAGATATGGTTGAATCCAATTTTTCAAGGCTTTAGAAGTAAACCCTGATGGCGCCATTGACAAGTGTATATAACGTGATGTGAACACAGCCTTAGGGCAAACTGCTATTGCCCACTATTAATGCCTACAGTGTGAGCAGGTTGAGGGATGCAGTGATGGACAGGAGGCAGAGCAAGAGTTAACAGATTTATTACAGGGAAAACTCCACGCAGGGAGGTAATAGGTTAAGCAGAGGATATGAGGAGTGAGATGAAGAAAAGAATAACTGTTCATGAAACAAGTAAACTTATCAGTCCACTGGCTTCCTGGCTGTAGAGGCTTGAAATCCCACAGTGGCGCCCACGGGAGTGGCGCGTGAAGTCTCTGGCGTGGTCCTGAAGAAGTTGAGAATCTGGCTCCTGACAACGACGGCGTAACCTGGCTGTCCTAAGCGAGGTCCTGTGTTCACAGTTCACTGTGCTGAATGCAGCACAGTCTGAAACACCACTGGAGCTTGACTCAGTTTGGCGGTGGAGGTGGGGGAGGAATAACCCGGTTCCGTATGAGTCACAAGGTCAGTCTTAGGCGGCACACTCGCAGCAATCAACGGGATGGTACGAGTCGGCTTCTCAGTCACAAGTGTGAGCGGGCTTGCAGCAGCTTGCTGCTCACAGTCAGTGTGATCATGTGTTGGGTATAGTGTTGAGCATTCCGATACTGCAAATATCGGTTATCGGCCGATATTCACGGTATCGGAATTCCAATACTGAGTTCCGATACTTTTTGCATATCGAATACCGGAATTGGAAGTTCCCATAATGCTATGAGCCAGTTTGATTTGATTCAGCCAATGAAGAATCCTAAGAAGTGTGGGCACATCCTGTTAGGCATGTAGGCATGTTAACTAATAGCATGGCTGTGATTGGCTGCTGAAATTATGTCATGATGCACTATAAAAGCCGCCGCCGCCATTTAGCGTTCACTCTGCTGTGAATTCAGTTAGGGACAGGCTGCTGTTCAAGACTCTCAGGGACAGTTAGAGATATCGATTTGCTATATAATATTGTGCTTTACCCAGGCTACATTATCAATCACTGTAGCTTTCTTTTGCCTTGCAGCACTGTTCACAGCTGTCTGCAAGGTCTGTGTGAGTGCAGCTCACACTGTAGTGTGTCCTGCAGCCACCTCTGGTTGTAGGCCGCTCAGCGTGCGTCACTGCCTCATAGATATTTATTTTTGTTTTATTGCTGCTCATTTTTCATTAATTCTCCTACTAGTGTGTATCCATCCGTATCCATCTACATTGGTTGCTAACACTATAGGAGTAGACAGCGGAGCCTTTCTGCAGTCTTTCAGTGCTAGTGCCCAGTTCTCTGCATTGTTCACGGCTGTCTGTGAGGTCTTTTTGTGTGAGTGCAGCTCACGTTGTAGTGTGTTCTTCAGCCACGTCTGGTTGTAGTCCGTTCAGCGTGCGTCACGCCTGATACATAGACCTTTTTTTGTTTTATTGCAGCTCATTTTTCCTGATTTTTTTCTCCTATTAGTGTACTTCCATCCATATCCATCTACATTGGTTGGTTGCAAACACTATATAGGAGTAGATAGAGGAGCCTTTTTTCTGGCTTGTGCCCTGCAGCTGCAGCCAGATTAGTATTAGCCTATTTTTTGGAGCCTCATCTATTGCATTGTAGGTTACCTTTCTGCATTGTAATAGCTCCAAAAAGTTTGTGATACTATCGCTTGCACATCTTTGGTCACATCCTTTTTGTTTTTTTTAAAAAAACACGTAAATAAAGTTCACCAAATACTCCACATGACAGTTGTGTAGGCCACATTAGCTCATATTAAAGTGTAGTCCACACACTTTATAAAATTAGTGTTTCTTATACCTGTTAGCAGCTGTTCAGGAATAAGCACACTAAGCCCCCTCTTTGTACTTTCCTGCCTATCTTTATCAGTCTACAAAGATGAAGAAGGCAGGGAGTAAGGCACTTGGTCGTGGGCGTGGAGTTTCAGCAGGGAGATGATGTGGGGATTCTGTGCCTGCTGCGGGCACCAGTGACTCAGCATCCCCCAGTTTTACCAGGCAACAGTCCTTTATGCGCAGCTTTGCAGGACCTCGCCGTACCCCACTGCTGCGGGATGAACAAATTGAAGCCATTGTCGGATGGATGGCAGCTAACGCATCAACTTCAATTACTTCCACATCCTCTCAGGGCCAGAGCACTGAAGAGCAACCATCTGTCTCTTCACCACCTGCCAAATTGCCCAGGCAGTCAGAGAGCCCTGGACAGGAGCCATCTTTACTTCTGTTCTCTGAATCTCTTGGCTTGGAAACAGGGGGCCAGCCAAGCAGCATTCTAGAAAGTGAAGAAGAGGGAGTCTGAAGAGGCGGGTGGGCCAGTGCCTATGGTCAGCACACCTCAGTACGCATCAGATGATGAGACTCAGGTGCCACTTTCTGGTGTGTACTGTGCTGGCGAGGCTACCCAGGAGAAGCAGGTGTTTGAAGAGGGGAGTGTAGATGATGAGGTCCTTGACCCATCATGGCGTGAGGAACAGGAAGGTGGTGGGAGCAGCTCCGAGGAAGAGATTCCCCGAACGGCCAAAAAAGGAGGGAGAGGGTGGGGGCAGACTTGGTTGCCTGTAGCCTCCACTTCGGCACCCGTTAGGAGCATTCCTCTTCCAAAACCCAAAACGGGCGCTCCCAGGACTTGCAGTGCCTGGTCCTTTTTTGACACAGTTGCAGATGACATTTGCTTTTTCAAATGCAAGCTGTGTAATCATAAAGTCAAAAGAGGGAAAAGTGTCAGCAACCTGAATACCACAAATATGTGGAAACATGTGCGGACCCAGCATGTGGTGGAGTTACAAAGACACACTGAAGACGTAGGCCAACCTACTGCATCACCTATCACCTCTTTCAGCTCTTGTTGTAGCCTCTTCCCCCAGCTCACACACAGCTGGTTCAGCTTCCTCACAGGATCGCCATGGAAGAACCTCTGGCACTTTTGTCCAGAGACCCAGTGACATTCCACCCACAGCACCACGTTCCAAGTCATCCTCACACTCCCATGCCACTCTACAGCCATCGGTAGCACAGGCATGGGAGAAAAGGCGGCCATACTCGGCATACCATCCCCGAGCACAGGCTCTGAATGCTAGCATTGCAAAACTACTGGCCCTTGAAATGCTCTCATTCAGGCTGGTGGAGACTGACACCTTCCGTATCTTCATGGCATTCGCAGTCCCACAATACACCGTGCCCAACCGCTTTTATTTCAGCAGGCAAGCCATCCCTGCCCTGCAAAAGCATGTGGAGGGAAAAATTAAATATGCGCTACTAAACGCCGTCAGTAGCAAGGTCCACCTGACCACCGATGCGTGGACCAGTAACCATGGACAGGGACGATACCTTTCCCTCACTACTCATTGGGTCAATGTTGTGGAGCCGGGTACAGATCTTGAGAGTGGCGCTGTACGTGTTCTGCCAACTCCAAAGATTGCAGGAATCTAGTCTGTACACATTGACTCTTCCTCATACTCCAGTTCCTCTGAATCAGCGCTGCAGGAGCCTGTTACGACCGATATGAGCACAGCCGTGGCCAAACGTCAACAGGCCGTACTGAAGTTAATTTCTTTGGGGAATCGAAGCCACACAGCGCAGTAGCTCTGGAATGCCATCAAGCAGGAGAGCAACGTGTGGTTTGTGCCATCGAATCTCCAGCCAGGCTTGGTCGTGTGTGACAATGGCCGAAATCTGGTGGCAGCTCTGGGCCTAGGCAACCTCACTCACATCCCATATCTGGCACATGTGCTCAACTTGGTCGTGCAGAGCTTTCTGTGGGACTATCCAGATCTTGATGCACTGCTGCACAAGGTCCGCATAGAGTGCGCTCACTTGCAGCGTTCCAGCATGGCAAGATTGCGCATTGCAGCTCTGCAGCGCTGATTACGCCTTCCAGAAAATCGCATCATATGTGACCTACCCAACAGGTGGAATTCAACGTGACATATGTTGGAGCGGTTGTGTGAACAGCAGGCAGCAGTAATGTAGTACCAGCTGCATCAGGCGCAAACAAGTCACACTGTGCGCCGGTCACACTTCAGCATCACTGAGTGGGCCTCTATGAAGGACATCTGCCACGTTTTGCGTGCCTTCGATGATTCCACGCGGATGGCGAGTGCAGATGATGCATTAGTCAGCATGACTGTCCCCCTTATATGCCTGCTTCAAAAAACACTGCAAGCACTAAGGGAGGAGGTTTTGGAAGAGGTGGAGGATGAGGAGTCACAAATGCCATCAGCTTCAGGACAGTCTGCGCAACGTGGTTGCTCACAAAGGCCTAGGCAGGGGACACTTTGTGAGGAGGATGAGGAGGAGTCAATGGAGGAGGAAGACATCTCTCCAGAGGATGGAGGTACACAATGCTCTAGTAGTCAGTATGTAGAGCGAGGGTGGGGTGATGCAGAGCAGGCAGAGATGATGACTCAAGCAGTGGAGAGCGTTTCTTGGGCAGTTGGGAGTCTGCAGCACATGGTTGATTTCATGCTGCAGTGCCTGAGAAACGACCACCGCATCGCCCACATTCTCAACATGGCTGATTATTTGGTGTACACCCTCCTAGATCCTCGCTACCGCGACAACTTACAAAGTCTCATAACACCATTGAACCGGGAGCATAAAATGGGGTAGGACCAAGACACACTGGTGCATTCCATCATGTTCTCCATTCCACCCGAGAGCAGTGCTGCTAGTGCTTTACAAAGCAGCTCTGTGCAGCGAGGCAGTGGAGGAAGCTCTGCTCAAAGAGGGAGCAGAGGCAACACCTCAGCACAATGCAAGACCAGTATGGCCCAAATGTGGCAAAGTTTTGTGTGCCCGCCACAAATGTCTACGCCATCACAGACAGCTCCAGTCAGCAGGAGGCAACGTTTCCGTCAGATGGTGACAGACTACATGTCTTGCCCTGTCAGTGTACTCCCAGACGGCTCTTCCCCCTTCAAGTTTTGGGTCTCTAAGCTGGATACATGGCCGGAGCTTAGCCAGTATGCATTTGAGGTGCTGGCTTGCCCTGCTGCTAGTGTATTATCGGAACGCGTCTTTAGTGTCGTGGGTGGTGTACTGACAGATCATCGAACGCGACTATCCTCCGATAACGTTGACCGGCTTACTTTTCTGAAAATGAACAAGGCCTGGATCTCGCCGGAATTTGCCAGTCCTCTTCCAGAATAAATAGTTGGTTGGCAACAGTATCCAGGTATCCTGTTGTGTTCATGTTTCTACCACCTGAACTGTAATCCCTGGGCTCCAGCACCGCCAGTTGTTGCTCAGAAGTGTCATCTGCACGGAGAAAAACAC
The DNA here is from genome assembly GCF_039654945.1 of Dendrobates tinctorius. Taxonomy (NCBI): domain Eukaryota; kingdom Metazoa; phylum Chordata; class Amphibia; order Anura; family Dendrobatidae; genus Dendrobates; species Dendrobates tinctorius. The sequence continues at coordinate 14,474,096 of NW_027361823.1, read as the reverse complement.
TAGCTCCTGTGTTAGTGGGGTTCATTATTGCCAGCTGCTCCCCTGCTGTGTGTCCGGCAAAGTCTCCTGCTGCCTCCACATTCAAACTACATCAGATATAAAACTTGCTCCAATTAGGCCTCAGCCTAAACCCTGATTGAACCTGGGCTCCAACACCGCCAGTTGTTGCTCAGAAGTGCCGTCTGCACAGAGAAAAACACATGCTCCAGTGTTAGTGGGGTTCAGTAACGCCAGCTGCTCCCCTGCTGTATGTCCGGCAAAGTCTCCTGCTGCCTCCACATTCAAACTACATCAGACAAAAAACTTGCTCCAAGTAGGCCCCAGCCTAAACCCTGATTGAACCTGGGCTCCAACACCGCCAGTTGTTGCTCAGAAGTGCCGTCTGCACAGAGAAAAACACATGCTCCAGTGTTAGTGGGGTTCCGTAACGCCAGCTGCTCCCCTGCTGTGTGTCCGGCAAGATCTCCTGCTCCCTCCACAAGCAAACTACATCAGATTTTACACTTGCTCCAAGTAGGCCTCAGCCTACTCCATGATTGACCCTGGGCTCCAACACTGCCAGTTGCTGCTCAGAAGTGCCGTCTGCACAGAGAAAAACACATGCTCCAGTGTTAGTGGGGTTCAGTAACGCCAGCTGCTCCCCTGCTGTGTGTCCGGCAAAGTCTCCTGCTGCCTCCACATTCAAACTACATCAGATATAAAACTTGCTCCAATTAGGCCTCAGCCTAAACCCTGATTGAACCTGGGCTCTAATACCGCCAGTTGCTTCTCAGACGTGCCATCTGCACAGAGAAAAGCACTAGTTCCTGTGTTAGTGGGGTTCAGTAACGCCAGCTGCTCCCCTGCTGTGTGTCTGGCAATATCTCCTGCTCCCTCCACATTCAAACTACAGCAGATTTTACACTTGCTCCAAGTAGGCCTCAGCCTACTCCATGAATGACCCTGGGCTCCAACACCGCCAGTTGTTGCTCAGAAGTGCCGTTTGCACAGAGAAAAACACTAGCTCCTGTGTTAGTGGGGTTCAGTAACGCCAGCTGCTCCCCTGCTGTGTGTCCGGCAAAGTCTCCTGCTGCCTCCACATTCAAACTACATCAGATATAAAACTTGCTCCAATTAGGCCTCAGCCTAAACCCTGATTCAACCTGGGCTCCAACACCGCCAGATGCTGCTCAGATGTGCCATCTGCACAGAGAAAAACACTAGCTCCTGTGTTAGTGGGGTTCAGTAGCGCCAGCTCTTCCCCTGCTGTGTGTCCGGCAATATCTCCTGCTCCCTCCACATTCAAACTACATCAGATTTTACACTTGCTCCAAGTAGGCCTCAGCCTACTCTATGATTGACCCTGGGCTCCAACACTGCCAGTTGCTGCTCAGAAGTACCGTCTGCACAGAGAAAAACACATGCTCCAGTGTTAGTGGGGTTCAGTAACTGCTCCCCTGCTGTGTGTCCGGCAATGTCTACTGCTGTCTCCACATTCACACTACTACTGATTTCAAACATGCTCCAATTAGGCCTCTGGCTCCACTCTGTCTCTAGTATTTACCCTGGCCTCCAACACCGCCAGTTGCTGCTCAGAAGTGCCGTCTGCACAATCAACTACTACTAGTAGTGGGAATGTGGACAGAGCAGGAGACATTGCCGGACACACATCAGGGGATCAGCTGAATTTACTGAACCCCAGTAACACAGGAACAAGTGTTGATTGTGCAGACGCCACTTCTGAGCAGCAACTGGCGCTGTTGGAAGCCAGGGTAAATACTAGAGACAGAGTGGAGCCAGAGGCCTAATTGGAGCACGTTTAAAATCAATAGTAGTCTACAACAGATATTAAACTTGATGAAATTAGGCCTCAGCCTACACCCTGATTGACCCTGGGCTCTAACATCGCCAGTTGCTGCTCAGAAGTGCCGTCTGCACATTCAACATATGCTCCAGTGTTATTGGGGTTCAGAAATGTCATCTGATCCCCAGCTGTGTGTCCGGCAATTTCTCCTGCTCTGTCCACACTCACACAACTACAGATTTTAAACTTGCTCCAATTAGGCCTCTGTCTCCACTCTGTTTGTAGTATTTTCCCTGGGTTCCAGCACCGCCAGCTGTTTCACGGCATTGTCTTTGGCACAGGTACTCCCTCCTGCCCAGCCTGGTTCCAGCACGCCTGCTGTTTCCAGGTAGTGTCAATGTCACTTTGCCACCAATACGTTGTCCTGTCGTGTTGCGGTCGGGTTAGCCGAGTCAATGTTTCTGCAGTTTATGGGCTTCCTATGTGGGCTGCGGGATCTGGCAACAAAGGCTGGTTCCATACTGCCAATAGGACAAGCACCCCCTGTAGGAATGTGTGTTTCGGTAATTGCGGCCGGCTCGCGGCTTTGCAACTTTGTTTTTCATGGGTACCTTCTGCTAACCATCCGGGTTCCAGCACCGTCAGCTGGTCCTCGGCAGTGCCTTTGGCTGAGGTGCCTCCTTCTTGGTATCTGAGTTCCAGCAACGTCTGCTGGTCCTTAGTAGTTCTTTCTAGCACAGGTACCTCCTGCTTAGTAACCGGGTTCCAGCACCGTCAGCTGGTCCTCGGTAGTGCCATTGGCTCTTCTTCCTTCTGCTGCCCCTCCGGGTTCCAGCACCATCAGGTGGTCCTCGCTAGTTCCATTGACTCTTGCAGCTTCTGCTACCCATCCAGGCTCCAGCACTGTCAGGTGGTTCTCGGCAGTGTCTTTGGCTTAGGTGCCTCCTTCTCGGTATCCGAGTTCCAGCAATGTCTGCTAGTCCTTGGTAGTGCTTTCTAGCACAAGTACCTCCTGCTTAGTAATCGGGTTCCAGTACCATCAGCTGGTCCTCGGTAGTGCCATTGGCTCTTGTTCCTTCTGCTACCCATCCGGGTTCCAGTACCATCAGCTGGTTCTCGGCAGTTCCTCAGCCTTCTTGTACCTTCTGCTTCATTTCCAAGTTCAAGCTTTTGGAAATGGTTTTTGGTTATCACTCTCGATCTCCCTGACGACCACCCTGAAGACAACGACCCTGAAGACTACCCCGAAGAAGACGACGACCACGAAAACGATGACCCTGAAGACGATGACCCGAAAAACCACCCCGAAGAAGACCAAAAAGATGATCCTGAAGAAGATGACCAAGAGGACAAAGAGCATGAAGACAACCACCAAGATACAGAACAACAAGAGACAGGAGACCAAGAAGCAGAAGACCAAGAAGCAGAAGAACAAAAATCAGAAGAACAAAAAGCAGAAGAACATTAAGCACAAGACTAAAAATCAGAGCAAAAGATATTATCTAAATTATAAGCAGAAGAAGTCTAAGCAGTGTCTGGGGGTGAGCCCGCTCCTCCTCATGGTGCCCCTGGAAAATGCCTGCTACTGCAGGCCAAACTGAAAGCGGACAAATCTTGTTGTAAATCTTTTGTGACAGGCAGAACGAAAGGTGTAATCTTCAAACTTTTATAGATAACAACTACAGGAATGCCTGTCACAAATAAGAATATGATGAAGAAGAAGAATAGGAAGAAGACGAAGAAGTAGAATATGAAAAAGAATAATAGTTGAATAAGAAGAATATGAAGAATGCAAAAAAAAAGAATAATAGGAAGAAGGTGAAGAAGAAGAAGATGAATAAGGTGAAGAAGAAGTTGATGAAAAAGATGCTGCTGCTGAGGATCATGAAGGAGAAAGTGTGGGAGAAGTAAAAAAGAAGGTGAAGAGCATGGAGGTAGTGAAACATACATATCTGACAAAATATAAAAAAGGTTAACATAGTCAATATCTTTGTAACTCCGAGCGTCTGTAAAAAAAAATTATTCCTGCTATTCCATCTGATTGGGCTAAACCTCTATGCCTTTAATGTCTCCTCCACCTCCCCCAGTACATTCTACATTATTATTAGTTGTTTTTCTTCATGTAGAATTAACCTACAAGGAAAGAAAGGGTTTATTTTAATTACGATATTTCTGTCCCATTGACTTACATTCTTACATTCTCATTTGCACAAGGAAAGACTAGAAGCAATGGGATGAAACTGAATGGGAGGAGACACAGATTAGATATTAGAAAAAACTTTTTGACAGTTAGAGTGATCAATGAGTGGAACAGGCTGCCACGAGAAGTGGTGAGTTCTCCTTCAATGGAAGTCTTCAAACAGAGGCTGGACAGACATCTGACTGGGATGATTTAGCGAATCCTGCTTTGAGCAGGGGGTTGGACCAGATGGCCCAGGAGGTCCCTTCCAACTCTACGATTCTATGATTCTATGATTCTACGATTCTATGGTTACCGGTATCAGAATCGGCGATATACGATACTTTTTGGGTATCGGTCCTATCCAATCCGATCCGATATTTCACAATATCGGATGGTATCGCTCAACACTAGTCGGGTATCTACATTGAAGCTATCACGTTGCTTTAATGAGGGAGCACAAACCTTCCCCTGCTGCGCTCTCTGTCTTCCCGCCAAGTCTCCCGCTTTCCCGCACACGGCCACTTTTATCCCTGACACTTCCCCTGCTGTCGCATTCAGAGGTCCATCCGGATCAGAAAGCTTTCTCTTTCATTTCCTGGAACGGCGCAAGAGAGGTACCCCCGGTCTGGTCCATCTTCCTACAACCGTCCCAATGGTATCTTTTTTATTTTGGTATATATACATTTTGACTTTTCTATCTTTGTCTGGCTCCATCAAATTGATATTTTTATAATAAAAGTTTTTTTTTCACTTTATACGTACCTATACTCCATTGTGCAGTGAATTCTTTCTTAAGTTTGGGAAACTAAAGTGATCATTAAGTAGATATGAAGCTCATTTTTAGGCTTTTACCATGGAGATGCCAAGAGTTTGCATTTCAGGTATGAAGAGGTAGAAAGTTTTTATTAAGAACTATTTGCAAACATGGCTGCCAAAGTATTTTTATTAAGGATATTGAAATTGTTTTATGTGCAAAAAAGAAAAAAAATCAAAATGTGTCATATACTGTAGTTCAGAATAGGAACATAAACACATTAAGAGCATTGACTGTGACTTAATGGCATATTATTGTCTAAGACCCCAGCTTTAAAAGATCAATGTTTTGTTACAGACACTAAAAAGTATTCATTAGTTGTGAACCATCTAGGAATTTATGGACACATGATAAATTTGTTTGGAAAATTCCTTCATTTTTTTCATTGAAGATGCATTTGAGCAATAAATAATAGTTGTAAAACTGATTTTAACCTTAACCTTTAGGCATGTTTGTTAATAGTCACTGATTGTATAGTTGCCTTAAGCCTGCCATGCATGTGAGATAACTGCATTTACAATTTTTTAATGAAGCAAACCCTAACTATATGTAATTTTTAGTATTTTTATATATTTTTTATTTTATGTATATGGATGTATTTTGAGTTGTGTATTTTTTACAATCACATTTGCCTTGTCTCTTGCTGCCGGAAAAATGAGTTAACTATGATTATGTCAGCTAGTTCTGATGAGGAGAGGGGTGTAATATTTTTATCTGTATTTTACTGATCTTCTCTCAGCTGATTTATGATCACGTAAAATTCCGCTCTCCTTTGTTGTGGTTTGTGATCATAAATCAACAGAGAGGAGCTGATTAAAATATTACATTCTCCACATCAGAACCAGCTCACTCACAATGATCAAAATACATACATTTAATAAAAAAAGCCTTTAAAGGTATCCATATCCTTTTACTGCAGGAGTGGGGAGACAGCTGTCAGATAAAGACAGATTCTGCCTTATTTATCATTGTATGCACAGGACTGGAGAGGCACTGTGTATAGAGAATAGGAAGTGGAGATAGCACCTCCTCAATTGGACCCATTGATCATGTGATTGCTAGCTGTAAGGAGGGAGCAGGACTTGCTGGGTCCATAGGAGACCCAGTCAGTCCTGCTATTTTCCCTGTAACTGGATCTTGTATACTGGCTCAGTTACAGGGAACATACTGTATATATATATATATATATATATATATATATACGGCTCTGGCAAAAATTAAGAGACCGCTTTCAAATGTTCAGTTTGTCTGATTTTTCTCTTTATAGGTATATTTTTGAGTAAAATGTAAATTGTTCTTTTAGTCTAAAAACTTCTGACAACATGTCACCGAATTTCCAAGCAATATATTTTTAGTTTTTTTTTTTCTGAAAAGGAGAAATGGTCAAAATTAAACAAAAAAACGCTCCCAGTGCTTTCAGGCCTCAAATAATGCAAAGAAAGCAAGTTCATAATCATTTAGAAACAATACTAATGTTTTAACTCAGGAAGAGTTCAGAAATCAATATTTTGTGGAATAACCATGATTTTTGATCACAGCTTTCATGCGTCTTGACATGCTTTCCACCAGTCTTTCACACTGCTTCTGGCACAAAAATTGAAGCAGTTCTCCTTTGTTTGATGGCTTGTGACTTGATTACATTTCAGAGGTTTCCAATGGGGTTCAGGTCTGGAGAATGGGCTGCCCATGACAAGGTTTTGATGTGGTGGTCTCTTAATTTTTGCCGGAGGCTGTATATATATAATGTATGTGCGTGTGTGTGTGTGTATAATGTTTTAAATGTTTAAATGCCTCCAAAGACATTGGAACCTTATGGAAGGTAAAATGTTTAAAATTCATGAAAAATGAAAGGCTAGGGCCAAAAATTGACACAATTTTTTTTTTTTATTTTCACACTGATATTGGCAAAAAAAAAATAGAAGAGACAGTATGAAAATAATATAGAATGTATTCTCCCTGTATCATGGAACAAAATATTTTTGAATATCACAATGAGAAAAAATATACAGCTTTTTATACCAAATGTAGGAAAAAACTTGTGCCTAGTCAGGAAAACTGCCTAGTCTTCAACTACCAAAAACTTATAAACAAAAAAGGAAAGAAAAAAATGTATGTTTTTGTCTGTGCTATTATGTATTATGACATCTTGGGTCATGTTCACCTGTGCAGTATTTGGTCAGTATTTTACCTCAGTATTTGTAAGCCAAAATCAGGAGTAGGTGAAAAATGCAAAAGTGGTGAAGAGTTTCTATTAGGCTGGCGTCACACTAGAGTGAAATACGGACGAGTGAGAGGCGTTAAAAAAACGCATTGCACACGGACTAATGATTCTCTATGGGGTAGCTCCCATCAGCCGTATTTTTCTCGCGTATTTTTTACGGGCCAAGCCAATCGCAGCATGCTGCGATTGTCAGCATACTATGACCGTAGTACGCTAATGCAAGTCTATGGGTGTGCTAAAAATGCATTCCACACGGACCAGATGTGTGACTTGCGAGAAATACGCACCCGGTGTCCTTTAGAAAAGCCGGCAATTCAGTGTGCTATACAGTAAATAGGTTTAATAAAGAAATGAATGAATAGATATATACACATAGAATACATTATATATATTTATATATAAATATATATATATGCATTCTATGTTTATATATCCTTTTGTTTGTGTTTGAAAACCTGTCATAGGGCTCCATTATATGTCCATTTTGCAAGCCTGCGAGAAATTCTCGGCATACGGATGTCATACGGATTACATATGGATGCTTACATGCGCAAAATACGCGGCCACACCTTGACAACGGATGACATACGGATCACTATTTAGGGACCATTTATGCGTATTACGGCCATAAAATACGGTCCGTATTTTTCTATGTTGTGTGGACGCCAACCTCATACTTTTCCTCTGATTGTTCCACGTCGGATTTTGGTTTACAAATACTGATGAAAAATACTGACCAAATACTGAAAAGTGTGAATGTCGCCATATTGTAATCTTCACCATCAAATGCAAAGTTTTGGGCAAGAATGATTAAAACCAATCAAATTGTTTCTTTTAGGCCTCATACTCACTGGCAATTAAATTGGACGATTGCAATCTGATTTTTAATCGGATTGCAATCTGACCCATGTTAGTCAATGGGTGACATCTCACTTGCGATTTTTTTCTCAGCCAAAATCGGTCTGAGAAAAAAATCGCAGCATGCTGCGATCTGCTGCGATTTTCAGCAATACAAGTCAATGGGTGAGATTAAAAAAACGGACCAAAAATGGACCATCCGTTTTCCATCTGTTTTTGATCCGTTTTTAACGGATACATCACCATTCTGTAGTATAGAACACTGTAAATGGTCCTGTAAATGACTGTAGACAAAGAGTGGCTGGGAGAAAAAACTGATGCAAAACGGACGGAAAACGGATGGGAAAAAAAAAATCGCAAAAAAACGCATGACACTGGCATAACACTCCACCCTTTTTTCCAATCCAGAAATCGGACCGTTTTTTTAATCGCCAATGGGTATGAGGCCTTAATTTTAAATGAACCTGTAAAATGTTCGAATTTAATTAGTGCCATAAACTACTGCACTTTTAATTTAACCCTGTGATATACATCACCTGCACCATTCCATGGAATCTGCCAAAATAATAATTCAACTCTGATATTACACGTCAAATGTCTCTTGTAGCCTAATTGTATAGTTGCCTGGCTGTATATCACGAGTCACACATATACATTATACAGAGATTAGCAGCAGAATAATAGAGGAAGGATGGAAAGACAGAATGTCTGCCTATTCATAGCGTTAGGAGCAAGGACCTCAACTACTTGAATTAAATGTTCTGTTCCTGCCATGTGTTGACAATTTACTGAGTAAAATGGTAAGGTCCATTGCTAAGACAGACATAATGGAGCCCACTTTGTGCAGCAGTTCCAAATTACAGCCAAAGAACTTCACAAACATTCCAAGCGGAAAAAAAAAAACTTTAAAATACTTTAGACTGTAACAAATGCACTAAATAATTCGGTGATTGTTTTTCATGTTGTCCTGCAACCAATTTTTCATTTCCTTAGTTAATAATCTGTCGTGTGATTTGTTTTTTAAAAAGATGCCTACATTTACAGAATGCATGTTAATTACAACGCAGGAAGCATCAGTCGGAAGTACATATATGTACATGGAAGCTCTGACCTTAGGGCTTAGAGTAGTTAAGAAAAGATTGCAGCCTGTCCGATAGATGACAGCAACGCTCACAGAACTAGGTTGACATTTAAAGGGACACGGGAACAAGCTAATTGGATACAGTTTAGAGTTCGTAGGATGGTTTATACGGCCAATATAATAATATAATGTAAAAGTTAAAAAAAATAAGAAAAACACTAGTGGGACATATACACAGATTACCGCTAGTATCTCTGCCTGTAGACCTTTGTGGAACAGCTTTATTGTAGATTTTGCAATGTATAAGATAATATAGATCCTATTTTATTATGAGGAATAGCATTGATTTGCATGCGATGCCCTTGATATACTCTGGAAAAGGTTCACAAAAGTCAGGGGCAGATCCCAAATTTTAATTTACCCAAAAATCTTATTCATTAATTTATGTTTAATCGTATTCTAAATGAGGACCTTTCACCATATTTTTCATGTTAAATTGGACACACTATGTAAGGGCGGTTTCACACGTCCAGATAATTCCGGTACCGGAAAAACTGGTACCGGAGCTATCCGTGTCCGTGTGTCCGTGTGGATACGTAAGCCATCCGTGTGCTATCCGTATGTCCGTGTGTACCATCCGTGTGTGATCCGTGTGCTGTCCGTGTGGTGCCCGTGTGTCCGTGTATTGAAAAAATCGGTTTCAATGTTAACCCTATGACTTCTAAAAACGCACACGGATGGTACGTGTTTACATGGACCCATTGACTTGTATGGGTCCGTGTGATCCGTGCTGTTGCACAAAAATGGACATGTCAGCATATTTTGCATACGGACACACGGTCCGTGAAAACACGCTGACATCTGCATAGGCACATTCATTAGAATGTCTCTACGTTTGTCAGTGTCTCCGGTACGTGAGAAAACTGTCACTACACGTACCGGAGCCACTGACGTGTGGAACTGGCCTAAAAGTGGATACAGAGCAGGATTTTTTTTATTTCAACCCTCTGTTGAGAAGATATTAGCAGTCAAAAGAATTGGCACTAAATGACCTAATTTTAGCTAAGTCCAAGTGTGAGTTATTAAATAGTTTTCATAAAAGTTAATTCATTTGGTGCCAAATATTTCATTGCTAATATCTCAGCACAGGAGAGGTAAAATTGAGAAATAACAAAACAAAAAAAAAATTCTGCTCAGCAGCCACTATTACATCATTTGTACAGTTCAACATGAAAAATTTGTGGAAAGGTCTTCTTTAACTCCTGATTGACTCAACCGTTTTTCTTTTTCACAATCTCATTTTTTCCTCCTCTTCTTCTCTGGAGCTTAATTTTTTTAATTTTTCTGCTGACATAGCCATGTGAGGGTTTGTTTTTTGAGGGTTTATTTTTTACAGGACAAGTTTTAGTTTTGAGTTTTCAGTACATTTATTTTACCAAATAATGTACTGAAAATGAGAAACACTTTCAAAGTGGGTTTAAGTGGTGAAAAAAACAACTCCACCATTGTTATTTGGGGTGTGTTTAACGTCATTCATTGCGAAGTAAAAATGACCTTTAGATTGATATAATGGAATAAAGAACTCGAAGAACAGAAAGCGCAACAGGGTCTTATTCACATAATAAGTTTGAAAAAATATGGGCAACAGTGCTCACCTGGTCGGGTTGTGTGGTCACAACTAGTGATGAGCGAGTATACTCATTGCTCGGGTTTTCCCGAGCATGCTCGGGTGTCCTCTGAGTATTTTGGCATGCTTGAAGATTTAGTTTCTGTCAACACAGCTGCATGATTTGCGACTGCTGGACAGCCTGAATACATGTGAGGATTCCCTACAAACTGGCATTCCTCACATGTATTCAGGCTGCCCAGCCGTTGTAAATCATGCATCTGCCTCTACAGAAACTAAATCTCCGAGCACGCCAAAATACTTGGAGGACACCTGAGCATGCTTGTGAAAACCAGAGCAACGAGTATACTCACTCATCACTACTCACAACCACTAGAAAACCTTACGCTGATGCAGGCCCATAGTAATTGGAAACCTAAAAATGGGAATCAAATGGGATTAAACTTCACTAGCATCGGAAGGATGATGAGATAGGAATCCAAGAATGCAAGCAATTTATTGGTCAATTCGTTTCAAAGTATCAAGCTTCTCCATCAGGACAAACCACAGCTATCACTGTTTTACCCCATTTGATTTCAGTTTTTACAGTTTATTATGATGATAAAGATAGCAAAACTATATACACTGCTCCAAAAAATAAAGTGAACACTTAAACAACAGAATATGACTCCAAGTAAATCAAACTTCTGTGAAATCAAACTGTCCACTTATGAAGCAACACTGATTGACAATCAATTTCACATGCTGTTGTGCAAATGGAATAGACAACAGATGGAAATTATTGGCAATTATCAAGACACTCTCAATAATGGAGTGATTCTGCAGGTGGGGACCACAGACCACATCTCAATACCAATGCTTTGTGGCTGATGTTTGGTCACTTTTGAATGTTGGTTGTGCTTTGACACTCGTGGTAGCATGAGACGGCCTCTACAACTCCCACAAGTGGCTCAGGTAGTGCAGCTCATCCAGGATGGCACATCAATGCGAGCTGTGGCAAGAAGGTTTGCTGTGTCTGTCATCGTAGTGTCCAGAGGCTGGAGGCGCTATCAGGAGACAGGCCAGTACACCAAGAGTTGTGGAGGGGAGCGTAGGAGGGCCACAACCCAGCAGCAGGACCGCTATCTCAGCCTTTGAGCAAGGAAGAACAGGAGAAGCACTGCCAGAACCCTGCAAAATTACCTCCAGCAGTCCAGCATGCCACAAATATGCATGTGTGTTGTGAGTTCATTTTCCCCTTCGTCACTGAGGTCTGGTGAACTCCCTATTCTGGTAAAGGAAGGTAATAAGCCTGATTATCAGGCACCTGAGCCTAATGATGATGACTGGCTGAATGGAGTCATGGACTGGATATAAGGCTGCCGACGCCCTTCTGCCCTGTGGGTGATTTCTCTGTGGACTTCTAGGAGATCAGTCTGATTCCTGCTCCTCTAAAGCTAAGTTTTCTGCTTTGCCTTTTAGCATTTGTGTTTTGTTTTTGTTTGCCTTGCTTTTCTGGATTCTGCCATTCCCTGCTGGGGAGAGCTGAATCTCCTTTTGCTGGTTGCTCTGTCTTCAGAATATTCCTGAGTACTGACATAGTCTTTTTGAAGCCTAGCATCTTCAGGGCCTTTTTCACTGTCAGTCTGTTGGCTCTTATTTTCATAGGGTTTTTCACGGATTGCAGACAGCAGCCTTCCTGTCCTTTCCTATCTAGTTAGCTTGGGCCCCGTCTTTGCTCAGTCTATCTTTCTGTCTGTGTTGTGTTCTTTCTTCTTGCTTCACCGCCATTATATGTGGGGGGCTGCCTTTTGCTTTGGGGTCTGCTCTGGGGCAGTTTAGATTTCCCTTTCTGTCTTTAGGCTAATTAGTCCTCCGGCTGTGATCGAGGGGTCTAGGGCATCGTAGGAACCCCCCACAGCTACTGCTAGTTGTGTTGATAGGTTCAGGGGTCTGCAATCCGATAGCTGCCAACCACTCTGGTTTTCTGGACTTAGCTAGCATTTATGTTTTTACCTCCTATGGTGACTCAATCATAACAGAATCACCCGCCATATCGCAGATCCTAGGGTACTCAATAGCAGGAAAGAATTGTGTTTAAAAAAAAAAAAAAAAAAAAAAAGTGTGTATATTCTTTCCTCTATATCTCTGAGGCCGTAGGGGGAATTTTTTTTTTCTCTCAATGGAGATAAAGCAATTGTCTGATCGTGTGGAGCAGCTCGCTGCGGAAGTACGGGGAATTTCCGCTTACCTTGCTCGTTCGCATGCTGTTGAACCAAAGATCCCTACACCTGATGTATTTTTTGGGGATCGATCTAAATTTTTGAGTTTCAAAAATAATTGTAAATTATTTTTTGCCTTGAAGCCTAACTCGTCAGGGAGCTCCGTGCAGCAGGTTAAAATTGTCATCTCTTTGCTGCGTGGCGATCCCCAGGATTGGGCGTTTTCTTTGAAACCAGATGATCCTATTCTGACTAATGTGAACGCATTCTTTCAAGCCTTGGGGTTGTTGTATGACGAACCTAATGCTATTGATCAGGCTGAAAAGACCCTGTTGGCATTGAACCAGGGTCGAGATTCTGCAGAGTTGTACTGTCAAAAGTTCCGAAAGTGGGCTGTCCTTATTACCTGGAATGATAATGCCTTGGCTGCTCTCTTTCCGAAGGGTTTGTCAGAAGCTGTAAAAGATACTATGGTGGGATTTCCTGTTCCCTCTGGTCTGGACGATTCTATGTCATTAGCCATTCAGGTTGATCGGTGTTTACGTGAACGCAGGATTGCACGAGAGGTGTTGCCACCGGTTGAACAGACGTCTGAACCTATGCAATGTGATAGAGTTTTGTCTAAGGCGCAACGTCAGGAGTTCAGAAGGCGTAATAAGCTATGTTTTTTCTGTGGAGATGCCTCGCATATTATTTCTGTTTGTCCTAAACGAGAGAAACGCTTTGCACACACGTTTTCTGTTGGTGGTGTTCAACCTAAGTTTCTTCTGGCAATTACTCTGATCTGCTCCCTGTCCACATTTTCCGCCAAGGCTTTTGTGGATTTGGGAGCAGCGCTAAACCTAATGGACTTGGATTTTGCTAAACATTGTGGATTTCCGATGACACCTCTGCAGACGCCTATCCCTTTGAGGGGGATTGATGCTACTCCTTTGGCGAAAAATAAACCTCAGTTTTGGACCCAGGTGGTCATGTGGGTCGCCCCAGACCATCAAGAAAATTGCAGATTTTTGGTGTTGCATGGTCTGCATGATGCCGTTGTTCTGGGGTTTCCCTGGTTGCAAATTCATAATCCAGTTTTGGATTGGAAATCTGTGTCTGTGGTGAGCTGGGGTTGTCGGTGTGCCTTTAGTGAGGCTCCGGTTTTTTCCACCTCTCCTCAGTCGCATGATGTTCCTGACTATTTGGCAGACTTTTATGATGTATTTAGTGAGAATGAGTCAGCGTCCTTGCCTCCTCATAGGAGTTATGACTGTGCAATTGAACTGAGCCCGGGGTGTAAATTTCTCAAGGGTCGGCTCTTCAATTTATCTGTACCCGAGCCCGAGGCTATGCAGTCCTATATTAAGGAGGCGTTGGAGAAGGGTCATATTAGACCATCCTCTTCACCCTTAGGTGCCGGTTTTTTTTTTGTGGCCAAAAAGGATGGTTCTTTAAGGCCTTGTATTGATTATCGTGCCCTCAACAAAATTACTATTAAATATCAGTATCCGATACCCCTGATTTCGGATCTATTCTCTAGAGTTAGAGGTGCTTGCTGGTTTACCAGGCTTGACCTCAGGGGGGCGTATAATCTTATCCGCAATAAGCAGGGGGATGAATGGAAGACGGCATTTAATACTCCGGAGGGACATTTTGAGTCCCTGGTGATGCCGTTTGGGCTCACTAATGCCCCTTCTGTCTTCCAGTGCTTCATGAACGATATTTTCCGAGACTTTGTCGATAAATTTTTGATTATCTATCTGGATGATATTTTGATCTTCTCCAAGGATTGGGATTCTCATGTGGAACATATTCGGACTGTGTTCCGGATCTTGAGGGAGAATTCCCTGTATGTCAAAGGATCGAAATGCCTTTTTGGAGTACAGAGGATTTCATTTTTGGGATTTATTTTGTCTCCGTCAACTATTGAAATGGACCCGGCTAAGGTACAGGCCATTTATGATTGGGTTCAGCCCACTTCTTTGAAGGCCCTCCAGAAGTTTTTGGGTTTTGCTAATTTTTATCGGAAATTTATAGCAAAATTTTCTAGTATTGCCAAGCCATTGACTGATCTGACTAAGAAGGGTGCTGATGTGTTGAATTGGTCTCCTGAGGCTGTTGCTTCCTTTCAGGAGCTGAAGCGAAGATTTACCTCCGCCCCGGTTTTGCGGCAACCTGATGTCTCACTCCCGTTCCAGGTAGAGGTGATGCTTCTGAGATTGGTGCAGGAGCTGTTTTGTCCCAAAAGGATCCTGTAACATCTAAAATGAATCCCTGTGCTTTCTTTTCCCGAAAGTTCTCTCCATCTGAACGTAACTATGATGTGGAGAATCGGGAACTGTTGGCCATGAAATGGGCATTTGAGGAGTGGAGACATTGGTTGGAGGGAGCTAAACATCAAGTTGTGGTCCTCACTGACCACAAGAATTTGATTTACCTAGAGTCGGCTAAACGCTTGAACCCTAGACAGGCTTGGTGGGCCTTGTTTTTTACACGTTTTGATTTTGTGGTCTCTTTTCTTCCTGGAACTAAGAATGTCAAGGCAGACGCCCTCTCTAGGAGCTTCTTTGCTGATTATCCTGTGGTGACCAAGCCTGCTACCATCTTAGGTGAAGGGGTAGTTCTTTCTGCCATCTCGCCCGATTTGAGACTTGCTCTGCAAGAGTTCCAGGAGGACAAACCTGAGCGTTGTCCCAGTGGAAAGTTGTATGTTCCTGACCAGTGGAAGAAGAGAGTGATGTCTGAAGTTCATTGCTCTGCATTGGCTGGTCATCCAGGTATTTTTGGTACTAGAGATCTGGTGAGTCGCTCTTTTTGGTGGCCCACCTTGTCTCATGATGTCAGGAATTTTGTGCAGTCCTGTGGGACTTGCTCCCGGTTTAAATCTTGTTCTCGCTCTAGTGGGTTGTTGATGCCTTTGCCGGTCCCCAGGAGGCCATGGACCCATATTTCAATGGATTTCATCTCTGATATGCCAGTCTCTCAAAGAATGACTGTTATTTGGGTGATTTGTGATAGGTTCTCTAAGATGGTTCATCTTGTACCACTCCCTAAGTTGCCATCTTCCTATGAGTTGGTGCCCCTGTTTTTGCAACAGGTGGTTCGCTTGCATGGGATTCCTGAGAACATTGTATCTGACAGAGGAGTTCAGTTTGTGTCTAGATTTTGGAGGACTTTCTGTTCCAAGCTGGGAATTCAGTTGTCCTTCTCCTCTGCTTTTCACCCTCAGACCAATGGGCAGACAGAGAGAACAAACCAGACCTTGGAGTCGTATTTGAGATGTTTTATTTCCGCTGATCAGGATGATTGGGTTTCATTTTTGCCCTTTGCCGAATTTGCTTTAAATAATAGAGCTAGTTCTGCCACTTTGATGTCACCTTTTTTTGTAACTTTGGGTTTCATCCTTGATTTTCTTCAGGGCAGGTGGACCCTTCTGCCTGCCCAGGTGTTGACACTGTGGTGGAGAGAATGCACCAGATCTGGGACCAAGTGGTGGATAAGTTATCTCTCTCCCAGGAAAAGGCCCAGCGGTTTTCCAATCGTCATAGGACCATTGGTCCCCAGTTTGAGATTGGTGATATGGTGTGGTTATCATCAAAAAATATTGCTATGAAGGTGGCTTCTCCTAAGTTTAAGCCTAGATTTATTGGACCTTACAAGATTTTGGAGATTATTAATCCGGTCTCTTTTCATTTGGCTCTTCCTGTCACATTTAAAATCCATAATGTGTTCCATAAGTCCTTGTTGAAGAGGTTTGTTGAACCAGTTGTTCCTGGGGTGGCACCTCCGGACCCTGTATTGATTGAAGGTAACATGGAATATGAGGTAGAGAAAATACTGGATTCCCGTCTGGCTAGACGGAGACTCAAGTATTTGGTTAAGTGGAAGGGTTATGGTCAGGAGGATAATTCCTGGGTCTCTGCCTCTGATATTCATGCCAAAAGATTGGTGCGTGCCTTTCATCAGGCTCACCCTGATCGCCCTGGTGGCGTGGTTGAGGGTTCGGTGACCCCTCCTCAAGGGGGAGGTACTGTTGTGAGTTCATTTTCCCCTTCGTCACTGAGGTCTGGTGAACTCCCTATTCTGGTAAAGAAAGGTAATAAGCCTGATTATCAGGCACCTGAGCCTAATGATGATGACTGGCTGAGTGGAGTCACGGACTGGATATAAGGCTGCCGACGCCCTTCTGCCCTGCGGGTGATTTCTCTGTGGACTTCTAGGAGATCAGTCTGATTCCTGCTCCTCTAAAGCTAAGTTTTCTGCTTTGCCTTTTAGCATTTGTGTTTTGTTTTTGTTTGCCTTGCTTCTCTGGATTCTGCCATTCCCTGCTGGGGTGAGCTGAATCTCCTTTTGCCAGATGCTCTGTCTTCAGAATATTCCTGAGTACTGACATAGTCTTTTTGAAGCCTTGCGTCTTCAGGGCCTTTTTCACTGTCAGTCTGTTGGCTCTTATTTTCATAGGGCTTTTCACGGATTGCAGACAGCAGCCTTCCTGTCCTTTCCTACCTAGTTAGCTTGGGCCCCGTCTTTGCTCAGTCTATCTTTCTGTCTGTGTTGTGTTCTTTCTCCTTGCTTCACCGCCATTATATGTGGGGGGCTGCCTTTTGCTTTGGGGTCTGCTCTGGGGAAGTTTAGATTTCCCTTTCTGTCTTTAGGCTATTTAGTCCTCCGGCTGTGATCGAGGGGTCTAGGGCATCGTAGGAACCCCCCACGGCTACTGCTAGTTGTGTTGATAGGTTCAGGGGTCTGCAATCCGATAGCTGCCAACCTCTCTGGTTTTCTGGACTTAGCTAGCATTTATGTTTTTGCCTCCTACAGTGACTCAATCATAACACATGTGTCTGCATAAACGTTTCAAAACCAAATCAATGAGGATGGTCTGAGAGCCCAACATCCACAGATGGGGGTTGTGCTCACAGCCCAATGCTGTAAAGGACGCTTGGCATTTGCCACCGAACACCAGGATTGGTAAATTCGCCACTGGTGCCCTGTGCTCTTCACAGATGAAAGCAGGTTCACACTGAGCACATGTGACAGACGTGTCTGGAGACAACGTGGAGAACGACCTGCTACCTGCAACATCCTTCAGCATGACCGGTTTGGCAGTGGGTCAGTAATGGTGTGGGGTGGCATTTCTTTGGAGGGCATAACTGCTCGCCAGAGGTAGCCTGACTGCCATTAGGTACTGAGATGAGATCCTCAGACCCCAAGTGAGACCATATGCTGGTGCGGTTGGCCCTGGGTTCCTCCTAATGCAGGACCATGCCAGACTTCATGTGGCTGGAGTGTGAAGGCATTGAAGCTATGGACTGGCCCACCCATTCCCCAGACCTGAATCCAATTGAGCACATCTGGGACTTCATGTCTTGCTCTATCCACCAACGTCATGTTGCACCACAGACTTTCCAGGAGTTGGCAGATGCTTTAGTCCAGATCTGGGAGGAGAATCCCTCAGGAGACCATCTGCTGCCTCATCAGGACCATGCCCAGTCATTGTACAGTAAGGAGGTCATAGAGGCACGTGGAGGCCAAACACAATACTGAGCATCATTCCCTTGTCTTGAAGCATTTCCACTGAAGTTGGATCAGCCTGTACTTTGATTTTCATTCCAAATCCAGACCTCCATGGGATATTAATTTTGATTTACATTGATAATTTTTATGTTTTCTTGTTCTCATCACTTGCCACTATGTAATGAATAAAGATTTGCAACTGTGATATTTCATTCAGTAATATCTACGATATGGTACATGTTAGGCGTCGGATTTCTGGCGCTGCACAGCGGGAATCTCGAGCCTTGCCTCCGACGGTCTCCCATTCCTCCCCAGCCGCAGAGGAGCTTGCTCAGCAAACTCGTCGGTCCCGGTGCTCTGTCCAGACCAGCTCCGTGGGTTTGCTTGCTGCTGCCACCCCTGGTTCAGCTTTGGCAATGCATGCTGCTCAGCAGCAAGATCCTTCAGGGACTAAGTCCTCATGTCGGGCCACTGAGCATGCCTGTGGAGTGATCTCCCATTGGAGATCAAAGGTCATGTGCTCAGGTCCTGCTCGTGTTCGGATTGGCCCATCCGAGAAGCAAGGAGGATCACGGACGCCTGCGGCTATAAAAGGTTCGCATGGCCGCTCGGCCATGCGCTAAGATAGACTCAAATAGTTTGGTGTGTATGATGATGGATGCATGTTTCTTGTGTCTGACTCATTATGAAACCCCTACCCTTTGATACGTCTGTTGTTAGGGTTTAGAGTCTGAGTCAGCGCCTGCTAGTGGCTAGCCTGTAGGCCACAGTGCATACCGGCCGTCTGCACACTTGCACACGCCATTTATTTGATCCCTGTTGGTATCGCAGTCGCTGTGCCGGGCGCTAGCGGTCTAGAGGGACTTCAGTCCTGCTGTCTAAGGGCTGAGTCCTGTGACGTTACGCTAGCGCTTACTCTGCCGAGCTCTGTGAGCGAAAACAGGCTACGGCATCTATTATTTGCGGTAGTGCGGCTCTAAGTCATAAGAGTTCGCCTCGGTACACCTTGGGTGAGGTTAACCCCGTGTGTGCCGTTATTGCACCGACATATCGCGTCCGCCATTACCGAGCAGCAGTTAACACCTCTGCACGGTGGACCTCGGGCTGCGAACGCACCTAAACACCATCTTATTATTTGGTGTGTTCCGCCAGCCCTTAACATTATCTTAGCACCAGGGTCTGGCCGATAATGGCGGATGAACAACAACTGCATAGGTACATCTAGCAGCTGGAGGGTAGGTTGTCAGCGCTAGAGCGTTCCACCTCAGCTGCGGATGTTACCTCGGTCGCCGTTCAGGCAGCTACAGAGGCTGTCGCTCGTGTCTCCAGGGCCAGTCCTGCCCCGACCTTGTCCCGCCTCCCGCTGCCCGAGAAGTTCTCAGGGGATAGTGCTTCGTGTAGGGGTTTCGTGAGTCAGTGCTCCATTCACCTAGAGCTGCTGGCTACACGATTTCCCTCTGAGCGGGCCAAGGTAGGATTTATCATCTCCCTCCTGTCGGGCAGGGCCTTGGAATGGGCCACTCCACTGTGGGAGCGTGGGGATCCCCTGGTACAGAGTGCCACCCACTTCTTGGTCGCTCTGAAACAGGTGTTCCTGGGACCTCAGGTCACACATGACACGGCACTCCAGTTGCTGGCGCTAACCCAGGGTTCGTCTTTGGTCAGCCAGTATGCCATCCTCTTCAGAACTCTGGTCTCTAAGCTGGAGTGGCCAGATAAGGTGCTCATACTCATATTCTGGAGATGCCTGGCTGATCATGTCAAGGACGCCCTGGCCACCAGGGAGGTGCCTACCACCCTAGAGGAGCTCATTACAGTCTCCACCTGGATTGACGTTCGCTTCACTGAGCGAGGGTTGGAGCGCTCCAGGTCCCGCCAACGCTATAAGTTGGCTCCAAATTTTGCCAGACCGCTGGAACCCCTTGGCCCACTGCCTGAGCCTCCAGAGGCCATGGAGGTGTCCCGCTCTGGGTCCAGGGTCCGGTCCGTGCGGGTACCCCCAGTCTGCTTCCGTTGTCGGCAGACTGGGCACCACGCTAACCTGTGCCCACAGCGGCCGGGAAACGCCCCCGTCTAGTGGTTATCGGAGGGGGTCTACTAGACACAGCTAATTTCTCCTCCAAGCTCCTGTTTAAAGGGGCGTTAGAGTTTGAGTCTTCCACTCTGATGGTGGAGGTTTGCGTGGACTCTGGAGTGGAGGGCAACTTTATGTCATCTGCCTTCGCTCAACAACACGCAGTCCCTCTGGTCTTGCTACCTCAGCCAGTCACCATTAGGGTGGTGAATGGGGCGAAACTCCCATCCCTAATCACCCACCAAACGGCTCCACTGAGACTCTCACTGTCTCCGTCTCATCAGGAGATGCTGTCTCTCCTTGTGATGCCAGAAGGTATCGACCAGATCCTCCTAGGGGTTCCCTGGTTACGGGCCCACTCTCCCCACATAGACTGGACCTCGGGGAAAATCCTCGCTTGGAGTAAGTCCTGCGAGGGTAGGTGTCTGAGGGACTGCATTCAGGTCACTACTTCTGAGGTTCCTGCAGATCTCTCCTCGCTTCCCAAGCCATATCGGCAGTATGCAGACGTTTTCTCCAAGAAAGCGGCGGAGATCCTTCCGCCGCACCGCCCTTACGACTGTCCTATTGACCTCTTGCCCGGCGCTGAGCCTCCCCGGGGTCGAGTATACCCCCTATCTCTCCCAGAGACAGAGGCCATGTCGCAGTATATCAGGGAGAATCTGGCAAGGGGATTCATTAGGAAGTCTGTGTCCCCGGCGGGAGCGGGATTCTTCTTTGTTTCTTTGTCCAAAAGAAGAATGGGGAATTACGTCCGTGCATCGATTACAGGGGACTTAACGCCATAACCGTTAAGAACAAGTATCCTCTGCCCCTGATATCGGAACTATTTGATAGGCTACGGGGAGTGTTTACTAAGCTTGATCTGCGGGGAGCCTATAACCTGATTCGCATCCGTGATGGGGACGAATGGAAGACGGCATTTAACACCAGAGATGGGCACTATGAATATCTGGTGATGCCCTTCGGGCTATGTAACGCCCCAGCCGTCTTCCAAGATTTTGTGAACGATATCTTCCGGGATATGCTTGCCACCTCGGTAGTAGTCTATCTGGATGATATTCTTATTTTTTCTCCAGATATTGACTCCCACCGGAGAGATGTTCGCAAAGTTTTCGATCTCCTGCGGGCCAACTCCCTCTATGCCAAATTGGAGAAATGTGTGTTTGAGCAGGAGTCCTTGCCTTTCCTGGGTTACATCATCTCAGCCCAGGGTTTGGCCATGGATCCTGCCAAGCTACAGGCGGTGATGTATTGGCAGGAACCCCATTCTCTCAAAGAGGTGCAGCGCTTTATGGGGTTCATAAATTACTATCGCCAATTCATTCCCCATTTCTCAACTTTGGTTGCACCCGTGGTAGCCCTCACCAAGAAGGGTGTGAACCCCAAACTGTGGTCGGAGACTGTCTCCAAGGCTTTCGCCTCCATTAAGTCCCATTTTGCTAGCGCTCCCATTCTACATCTCCCTGATGTAGATAAGCCATTCATTCTAGAAGTGGATGCCTCCTCCGTCGGTGCTGGGGCGGTCCTTTTCCAGAAGGACTCGCAAGGTCGGAAGCACCCATGCTTCTTCTTCTCCAAGACCTTCACACCGGCGGAGAGGAATTATTCCATCGGGGACAGGGAGTTGCTAGCAATGAAGGTGGCCTTCTCAGAATGGAGACATCTCCTGGAGGGGGCTCGCCATCCTTTCCAGGTGTTCACCGATCACAAAAATTTGGTCTATTTGCAGACGGCTCAGCGGCTGAATTCTCGTCAGGCCAGATGGTCCTTGTTCTTCTCCCGGTTCCATTTCACACTACATTTTCTCTCCGGGGAGAAGAACGTCCGAGCCGATGCTCTTTCTCGCTCTGTGGTGTCATCAGAGGAGGAGGAGCCTCGACTGATAGTCCCATCGGAGAGCCTGAGGACCGTGGCTCCGGTTGCTCTTGAGTCTGTACCTCCGGGCAAGACTTTTGTCACTGTCCATCTGCGACCGGAGGTCCTCTCGTGGGCTCATTCATCCGGAGTGGGAGGTCATTTCGGGATCAAACGAACCACTGAACTACTGGCGAGGACGTACTGGTGGCCGCATATGGCCCGTGACGTCAAGGACTATATTCAGGCGTGCGTCTCTTGCGCCCAGAATCGGCCCTCTCGGCAGCGGCCCGCTGGGTTACTCTATCCTCTGCCGGTTGCGGACAGGCCCTGGGAGATGGTTGGTATGGACTTTGTGGTGGGTCTGCCCTAGTCCAGTGGCAGCACCATCATCTGGGTGATCACCGATCATTTCTCCAAGATGGTGCACCTAGTACCACTCTCTCGGCTACCGTCGGCACGAGGCCTAGCGGCATTGTTCATTAAACATGTTTTCTGCCTACACGGCATGCCGGATAAGATTGTCAG
Organism: Dendrobates tinctorius; assembly: GCF_039654945.1. Classification (NCBI taxonomy): domain Eukaryota; kingdom Metazoa; phylum Chordata; class Amphibia; order Anura; family Dendrobatidae; genus Dendrobates; species Dendrobates tinctorius. The sequence goes on along the minus strand of NW_027361823.1, from coordinate 14,451,374 downwards.
CGACCGGGGTCCCCAGTTTGCTTCTCGGTTCTGGAGAGAGCTCTGTTCTCTGCTCAGCATTGAGCTAAATCTCTCTTCGGCCTATCATCCCGAGACGAATGGGTTGGTGGAGAGAGCCAACCAGACCCTGGTGACATATCTGCGACATTTTGTCTCGGCTAGGCAGGATGATTGGGCGTCCTTACTGCCGTGGGCGGAGTTCGCCTTGAACAACGCGGTAGCCGATTCCACCGGTCAGACCCCATTTCTCTTAAATTACGGTCAGCATCCGCGCGTCCCCGTGCCCATGCCCGTGTCATCCACCGACTCTAGGGTGGCAGACTGGGCGGTGGAGGCACGTGACACTTGGGACCGCACGCAGGATGCTATCCGGGCCTCCAAGGAGAGAATGAGGTCCTCCGCTGATACCCGCCGGCGCCCTGCTCTGACCTTTGCCCCTGGTGACTTAGTGTGGCTCTCTGCCCGTAACATCAGGCTGTGGGTGGAATCCGCTACGTTCACACCACGCTACATCGGTCCTTTCAAGGTCCTTGAGCAGATTAATCCTGTGGTCTACCGTCTAGCCCTTCCACCACACTTGGCTATCTCGGACACGTTTCATGTGTCTCTCCTCAAGCCAGTTCACATGTCCCGGTTTTCTGAGCCAGCTGCCAGAACATCAGATCTGTCGTCTGACGAGTTTGAGGTCAATGCCATCGTGGGATGCAAGGTGATGCGGGGCAAAAAGTTTAACTTGGTGGATTGGAAGGGTCATGGTCCAGAGGCCCGGACCTGTGAGCCGGTGGAGAATATCCACGCTCCTCTTCTCATTGCAGAGTTTGAGCGGAGCGAGGCTCAGAGAGGAGGGGGCCCTAGGAGGGGGGTAATGTTAGGCATCGGATTTTCGGCGCTGCACAGTGGGAATCCCGAGCCTTGCCTCCGACGGTCTCCCATTCCTCCCCAGCCGCAGAGGAGCTTGCTCAGCAAACTCGTCGGTCCCGGCGCTCTGTCCAGACCAGCTCCGTGTGTTTGCTTGCTGCTGCCACCCCTGGTTCAGCTTTGGTAATGCATGCTGCTCAGCAGCAAGATCCTCCAGGGACTAAGTCCTCATGTCGGGCCACTGAGCATGCCTGTGGAGTGATCTCCCATTGGAGATCAAAGGTCATGTGCTCAGGTCCTGCTCGTGTTCGGATTGGCCCATCCGAGAAGCAAGGAGGATCACGGACGCCTGCGGCTATAAAAGGTTCGCATGGCCGCTCGGCCATGCGCTAAGATAGACTCAAATAGTTTGGTGTGTATGATGATGGATGCATGTTTCTGGTGTCTGACTCATTATGAAACCCCTACCCTTTGAAACATCTGTTGTTAGGGTTTAGAGTCTGAGTCAGCGCCTGCTAGTGGCTAGCCTGTAGGCTACAGTGCATACCGGCCGTCTGCACACTTGCACACGCCATTTATTTGATCCTTGTTGGTATCGCAGTCGCGGTGCCGGGCGCTAGCGGTCTAGAGGGACTTCAGTCCTGCTGTCTAAGGGCTGAGTCCTGTGACGTTACGCTAGCGCTTACTCTGCCGAGCTCTGTGAGCGAAAACAGGCTACGGCATCTATTATTTGCGGTAGTGCGGCTCTAAGTCATAAGAGTTCGCCTCGGTACACCTTGGGTGAGGTTAACCCCGTGTGTGCCGTTATTGCACCGCCATATCGCGTCCGCCATTACCGAGCAGCAGTTAACACCTCTGCACGGTGGACCTCGGGCTGCGAACGCACCTAAACACCATCTTATTATTTGGTGTGTTCCGCCAGCCCTTAACAGTAAATTAGTGTTCCGTTTATTTTTTGAGCAGTGTACATTTATTTTTTTATTTAATGAAAATAACCTGAAGTTTGAATAATTATATAGTTTGTGTCATCATTTGCCAAGATTCACACCTTTATTATTTTTCTGTCAAAGAAGTTGTATGACTGTATGCGTGATGTTACCAATACACAAAACAGTAATAATGTCCCTTCTTTTCCCTATATTGTAATAGTTTCCTCCTATCCTGCTCCACATAGTAGCAGTGCCCCTTCTGGGCCCTGTAGAGGTTCATGCTCTTGAGTATTTGCTTGGAACATTTCATCATTTGAAGTCCCTGCCCCCTTACTTCATCATCTGCAGTCCCCCCTCACTTCATCATTTGCAGTCCCTGTCCCCCTCAATTCATCATTTGCAGTTCCCCCTCAATTCATCATTTGCAGTCCCTCATCCCACCCACTTCATCATTTGCAGTCCCCCATTCACCTCACTTCATCCTTTACAGTCCCCCTCAATCACTCACTTCATCATTTGCAGTATCATCTCATTTAATCATTTTCAGTCTCCCTCACTGCACCATCTGCAGTCCCCCTCCTCCTTACGTCATACTTTGCAGTCCCCCTCATTTTATAAAGAAAAAAAATGTTTTTCATAACTACCTCACTGACTATCCCCTGCTGGTGCAGCTCTGCTTCTAGTGTCCTGGCAATGGAAAAGTGGCGCTCATACATGGTGGCACTTACGCTATGATGTCATTGCGTACGCGCCGTCATCTGACCAGATATCCAGAAAAGGTGGAGGGAGCTGGAGCTGTGCAACCATTCAGGTTAGCTCACAGCGCCAAGGTGTGCACCGCACTTTATTGCACCCTGGGGTCCGGTGAGCAGAAGCACAAACAGGGGGAATGCGGATTGGGTCCGGGCCCCCTCTGTACTTCTGCTCATCAGGTCTCTTACAGCAGTAAGGGCAATAATTCCCTGATAGTGTAGTAGACAATGCAGCCCACCCAGCATTTGCAGATTTTCCTGATGGCCAGTGTATCTATTGTCCTTATAATACTACAAATAATTTTTTAGATTTTGTTTAGCTGTTCACAACTCCTCCCGCAACTACATTATCTGCTGTTAGGTGTCGGGATTCTCCCTTTGCACAGGAGGAATCACAAGCCATGTCTTCTCCTGCGGTCTCCCATTTTGTCTCGGCCACTTGCTCAGACCCGTGCTGTGTGATTGATTGCTGCTGCCTTTCCAGGTTCAGCTATAATAATCAACAGCAAACAGCAGTAAGCAGTCGTTCCTACTGAGTATGCTCGTGAGGTGGCAACCTCTCATTGATGGTAGGCGGTCAGCTGCTCAGGTCCTCAAGCAAGCCCGGATTGGTCCACTAGCAAGGTCCTGGCAGACTGGCATCTATAAAAGGATCTTACAGCCGCATGGCCGTGCACTAGTATAGACCATATGCTGTGTCTTTTGTATGTACATATGATTGTCTCTGGTGACTGACTCATTATGAAACCTCTGCCCTTGGTATGCATGAGTTGCTCAGCCCTGCCAGCTAGTGCCTAGGCTGATAGTGCAGGTAGGAGGCAGAGTCAGTGCCTAGCATCAGCGCCAAGTAGTGGTATCGCTTGTGCGACGCCTGCGCATTATGAGTCCGGTCAGAATCGAATCCCCACTTTCTAGGGGTTGAGCCTAGAGACCTCACTCGCGCCATATCCGCTGAGCCCTGTGACATTTAACAGGAAACAGTGTTATATTTTTGTAGTTTCTGCAGCTCTGTGATGAAGCAGAGTTTGCCACTGTTCACATTGGGTGACATCTAACCCATGTGTTTTTGGTGTTCAACTGCCATCTTGTTCTGCCATTACTTAGCAGCAGGTTCCATCTCAGCATGGTGGACTCTGGGTTGTGAATGCACCTTATTGTTATATTTCATTTGGTGCTTTCCAACAGCCCTAACAGCTATAGTGGTTAAAGGTAAGAACACAAAATGTGTCCACCTGACATGGTTGAAATCATGCCTAGATATGGCGGGCAATGGCCACAAGATTTTTAAGGTAATATGTCAGTTTAACCTAAAAATCATATGAACATTGTATTGTTTTAGCTGCTGGGTTTGTCCTTTTCATTTTTTTTGCAGAAGCTTTATTGAATATTTATACACACCAGTAATGTAGTGCAAAAAGAGATGAATTAGTACATGTATATACTGTAAGGATCAGCACTAGTGATGAACGAACGTGCTCGCAACTACTCGTTACTCGCCCGAGTATCACGGTACTCGGTGTACTCGGCGAACACAAAGCATTTCCGGGATTACTTGGCGGGAGCTCGGGTCTCCACCCAGCTTTATTGGTGGACTTCAGAGAGCGAACCACGATGCAGGAATTGTCTGCCAGGCAATGAAACGCCGCGGCTATCTTTGTTGTGGTCGTGCAGACGGCACAGCATCATCAGGGGTATAAGAGACCGGACGCCGCCCTGCTCGGTGAATTCTGCTCCGGTTTTAGATGTTGTAGGGAGAGCTGCTGCCGAGATAGGGTCAAAATTGGGGATTAATTAGTCAGTGTGGGGTCTACCATCCTAAAGTACTCAAATCCAGCTAAACCAACAGTCCTTCTAAGGACTAATTCCGGAGTAAATAGGTTGCAGTGTTAGGTAGGCAGGGGATTGTGCGTCGCTCTATACATATCAGTGCAAGGCCTGCAAGCACTCTATGTGTGTATATACATATCATTGCATACATCAAGAAGGTCCATTCCCTTCCTGTCTGCTGATGCTGCTACCTATAGGATATATTGACCGTATATACCTAGCCCCAGCCATATAGATATGGCTTTATATAATGGACCAGGTTTGTAAAAAATAAGGTTTAATTGGCTGCTCTCCACTGTTGATGATGGAGGGGGCAGGACCATGCACCTTATTTGCAGCACCTTGCAAATCTTTCATTACCAATCATAATGCTAAGTTTCGGATGGAGTTGTATAAAGCATGTTGGTTTGGACTCTGGAACAGTGGAAATGTGCTCAGTGGAGTGACAAATCATGCTGCTTGATCAGGAAGTCTGATAGACAAGTCTGGTTATTGGCAGGAGAAAGTTACCTGTCTAACTGCACATTTCCAAATCTTTGGTTAGCAGATGAGGTATAATTCCATAAAGTTTATTTTCAGGGGTTGGCCTGGGCCCCTTAAGGCCCCTTTACATTTAGCGATGCACGAGCGATCCTGACAACGATATGACACGGTCAGGATCGCTGGTGCATTGCTAAATGGTCGCTAGTGAGCTGCCACACAGGCAGATCTCACAGCGATGCAGCAGCGATCTAGCGGTCATTACTTACCTTTCAGATGCGGCGATCCTGACGTCCTCCCGTCCGTATCCACGCGTCGCTCGTCGGTGCCAGCAGGAAGCGCCCAACGAGAAATGGAGCTGCACGATCTCACACGATCAGCGATGAACAGCGGGGGAGCCGGCCGGAGGTAAGCATCACACATAGCGATATTGCTAGCGATATTGCTGCTGCATTACCAAATCGGTGATGCTTTAGCGATATTGTTAGCGATATCGCTATGTGTAAAACCCCCTTTAGTTTCAACAAAAGAGACATCTTAATGTTCAGAACACAAAATTTGGATAATTATTGCTTCCAACTTTGTGGGAACAGTTTGGGAAAGTTCATTTTTGTTTCTATCATAACTGTGCCCTAGTGTACCAAATTAGGTCTTTAAAGACATGGTTGAGTGAGTTTGGTGTGGAAAAACATGTCCTGACCTCAACCCCATCCAACAAATTTAGGATTAACTAGAATGGAGATTGGGAGCCAGACTCTGAACATTAGTGTCTGACCTCACATCACAAATGCTTTTCCAGTTAAATAGGTAAAATTGTCTGCATACACCCTCCAAAATCCCATAGAAAGCCTTCCAAGTAGAGTGGAGTCTGTTTTGGCTGCAAAAGGCCAAACTCAAAATTAATGCTTACGGATTTAGAATAGGAGGTTATAAAACCTCCTGTACTGTAGATGTCATGTGTAGGTATCCAGTACTTTTTATATAGTGTAATTAATAGGGATGAGCGATATTGCCCAATATCGTATCGGAATTCCGATTTCCGATATTGAAAAAATATCGGATATCGGAATTTCCGATTTCCGATATCAATGCAAGTCAATGGGAGAAAAAAATCGGAATTACAAAATGACCACTGCAGTGATATATAATGGATAAAATGGAGGGGAAACACCTCAGGATAATGGGGAAGGAGTTTGCAGAGGCAGAGGAGCAAAAAAATCGCTAGAAAAATGCACAGAGCGAAAGCCGTAGCAGGAAAACATCTTCTTAACAGCTGTGTTTTTTCTTTGGGTTAGGATTAGTTGGGGTAGGCTTAGGGTTTATGGTTAGTAGGGTAAGGGTTAGGGTAAGGGTTAGGGGTAGTTAGGGTTAGGGTTAGTGATTTTACATTATTAAATTAAAACTGCCGGTGGTGGTGTCAATATGCCCTTTGACTGACATGTGTCTGCGTTCAGTTCACCTTGCTTTGCAGGGAGTTTCCAGGAGCACCACGTGGAGGAATGGATACACTCCCTATAAACCATGCTTAGTCTTCTTCTGCTGATTATATTACTGTTATTCAGTAGTTCTGCATATTGATATTCTGCTTTTGGTTCATGTACATCTGCTCCTACTGCTTCCTAAACCTCTGTCTATGGTTATCCTGCTATTGGCTGGTCGCAGAATATCCCAAACCCAGAGGAAATACGCAGAAGTAACAGTAGGCACAGGAACTTGAGAGAACCAGCTGGTGAGTCTGGAACCCGTATAGGCAGCAGAAATCAGCATAAGAGCCAATGGAACTAACGGGCACCAGCTGACGTTACCGGAGGCCGATAACTAAGCAGGAGGTAACCTGTTCCAGAATGCACTACCAAGGACCAGCAGACGTTACTGGAACTCGGATACCACAAAGGAGGGACCTAAGCCATTGACTCTACTGAGAACCAGCTGACGTTACTGGAACTCAGAAAAGCAGCAGAAGGTAAAAGTTCTAGTGGCTGTACTGGGCAACAGCTGACATTACTGTAGCTCGGATACCACAATGTAGTAGTGACATAATCCAAAAGCACTGCCGAGAAGCCCAAAAAGCCCTCACAAAGACGCAAGTTCAAGAGCAAAAAGACAGGAGTCCGGGGACATCTCCATCTGTCTTCTTGTCTTGGGTCTTCTGCATCTGTCTTCCTGTCTTGGGTCTTCTGCATCTGTCTTCTTGTCTTGGGTCTTCTACCGGAGTAATGTCTTCTCGGCAGAAGGTGTAAGAGCCACATTTGCCCCCGCAACCCGGACACAGTCTTCTTTACTCCGCAGTCGCAGCAGGGGAGGAGGAGGGCCTACTGGCACTGTCGAGACTAGCCTTAAGCGCCAGTTCCCGGAGTCCACGTAGGGGGGCTCCTACACTGCCAACACCACGGATAACAGCAAACTGAGCCGGAATGATATATGGCTGGGGCGTGGAACAGTGCGGTGGACACAACCGTGTAGCGGCGAGCGTTGTTGAAACATGGTTTGGAGCAGGAGGTACTCGTGCCCTTGGGCACTCCTGAGAACCAGCTGGCGATGCTGGAACTCGGTTTACCCCTCGGGGGAGGCACCTGTGTCCGCACTTCACTGCCAGGAAACAGCCGGCGTGGGCTTCTGCCTATAGGTGTTTGGCATCTGTCGTCCTTTTTTCCACTTTGGTCTAACGAGGTACAGCTGGCATTACTGTTGCCCAGAAACACAGCATGCTGTGAAAGTGGCAGTCACGGAAGTGGGCACTAGCTAGCGGTACTAGAGCCCAGAAACACGACATGCTGTGAAATCAGCAGTCACGGAAATGGGCACTAGCTGGCGGTACTAGAGCCCATGGAAAACAGTATGAGGTGAAAGAGTCAGTCACAGAACCAGGAGCTAGATGTTGGTAGTAGAGGCTAGAGCACTGGCATAACAGATGACGCTGTGTGCAACATAGGCACATGACAGAGCATGCATACTGCTCCCAACCATGCATGTAACCTGTCTACTCTGGCCCAGGGCAGCAAAAGTCACCAGAAATCCAGGCCTGGTTCATTTTTAGGAATGTAAGCCAGTCCATATTTGCAGCGGATAGTCTGGTACGTTGGTCTGTTAGTACATTGCCAGCTGCACTAAAGACACGTTCAGAAATCACACTGGCAGCAGGACAAGCCAGGACCTCCAAGGCATACTGGCTAAGCTCGGGCCATGTATCCCACTTGGAGACCCAAAACTTGAAGGGGGCAGATCCATCCTGAAGCACACTGACAGGGGTGGAGAGGTATTGTGCCACCATGTCACGATAACGTTGCCCTGTCTGTGCTGATGGTGCCCGAACTGTTTGTGGGTTCAGAAACCGTTGGAACAGGTTGGGTATACTGAACCTGTCAGTAGCAGTTATACTGCTTCTGCTACCGGCTTCTGAGCGGATTCCGCTGGGCCCAGGACGCACTGAGGTGCCTGCTAGTGCACGCGCATGACTGCTATGCGGTGGAAAAGAGTATATGAGTGAATTAACGAGTGCATCTTGGTACTCCTGCATTTTATGCGCCCGGTTCAACGGTGTAATTAGGCTTTGAAGGCTGTCCCGGTAACGTGGATCTAAGAGGGTGGCCACCCAGTAGTCATTTGTGTGGAGAATACGAGCCATGCGTGGGTCGTTTCTCAGACACTGCAGCATGAAGTCACTCATGTGCTGAAGGCTGCCAACTGGCCATGCATTGCTGTTACCAGCTGGAGGAATCTGCTCTGGCAGCGCTGCATCACCCCATCCACGCTCTATCTGGTGACTACTAGTAGAGCGCTGTGTACTTTCCTCCTCTGGCTCATCCTCATAGTCCTCCTCATCCTCCTCGCTTGCTGTGTCCTGCCTGGACCTTTGTGAGGCACCCACAGAGCTTTGTACCAACCGGGCCGATGAAGATTGCCTGGTTGGTGCAAGTGTCTCATTATACTCCTCCTCCTCCAGAGAAACCTCATCCCTTAGTCCTTTAAGTGATGATTCTATAAGACATATAAGGGGAATAGTCAGGCTGAGTAGGGCAGCATCAACGCTCACCATCAGAGTGGAGTCCTCGAAGCAATTCAAAATGGTGCATATGTCCTTCATGGATGCCCACTCTGTGGTTGTAAAGTGGGAGGGCTGAGATGTGTGTTGCCTACTTTGTGCCTGCTGCAGCTGCAACTCCATAATTGCAGGTTGCTGCTCACACAACCTCCGCAGCATATGCAAAGTCGAATTCCACCTGGTGGGGAGGTCAACAATGATGTGGTGCTCGGGCAGGCCCAATCTGCGCTGCATGGCTGAAAGGCGCGATGCAGCCATGCTTGAACGCCGCAAATGAGAGCACTCGTATCTGACTTTGTGCAGCAGCTCCTCAAAGTCAGGATAGTTCCTAAGTAAACTCTGCACCACCAAGTTTAGGACATGGGCAAAGCATGGAATGTGAGTCAGACCACCTAGGCCCAGAGCCGCGACCAGGTTTCGGCCGTTGTCACACACCACCATACCTGGCTGGAGTTTGAGGGGCGCAAGCCACATGTTGCTCTGCTCCTTGAGCGTGTTCCACAGCTCGGTTGCGGTGTGGCTATCATCACCCAGATAAACCAATTTCAACACGGCCTGTTGATGTTTGGCCGATGCAGTGCAGAAATCGGTTGTTGTGGTACGTCTGGATGCAGGCGAGTCTGACGAGGAGTATGAGGATGAGTCAATTTGTAGGGAGGAGAGGCCTGCAATCCGTGGAGTTGGCAGGACCCGCGCACTTGCACTGTCTACTTCAGTTCCAGGCTCAACTACATTTACCCAATGGGTGGTGATGGAAATGTAGCGTCCCTGGCCATGCTGACTGGTCCACGCGTCAGTGGTCAGGTGGACCTTGCTATTAACTGCATTTTGTAGCGCATGCTTAATTTTACGCTCCACATGCTGTTGCAGGGCGGGGACGGCTTGCCTGCTGAAGTAGAAGCGGCTGGGAACGCTGTATTGTAGGATTGCAAAGCCCAACATAGCAATAAAGGCTGGCTTGCTCACCAGCCAAAATGGTAGCATTTCCACTGCAAGCAGTTTGGCAATGCGAGAATTCATGCCATGTGCTCGTGGATGGTTTGCCGAGTACGGGCGCCTTTTCTCCCACACCTGTGTGACAGATGGCTGCACACTGGATTGGGAGTGTGAGGATGCCAACAATTGGGATGCTGATGCTGACGAAGTACAGACAGTGTGCCGCCATACAACACTGCCTGCAGATGGACCCTGGCATTCTGGCGAGGAAGCGGGAGCAGCTGTTTGCGAGCTGGAGTAAGAGGTAGCCGCTGTGGCTGAAGAGGTGGAAGGTGGGGAACCAGCTGCAGGAAGCAAATCATCTTGGGTGTGATGCTGCCACTCCACAGGGTGCCTCTTCCTGACAAGCGTCAACATATTGGTGGTATTAAGGTTGCTGACGTGCTTCCCTCTCCACACAGTTTGTCGACAAAGCTTGCATCTGACTACTGTAACGTCATCTGCAACTTGGTTGAAAAAGGCCCATGCACCACAACTCTTGGGCACACACCTTGTGTTCTTTAAAAGAGCCCTGCTCCTAACGGGTGCTGAAGTTGAGGGAGCCGACAATTAATTTTTCCCTCTTCCTCTCCCACGTGGACGGCCACGCTGCGCCACACCTGCAAGCTCTTCCTCTGAGCTATCCCCACTTGCTTGCTGCCCCTCAGCATGCCATGATGGGTCAAGGACCTCGTCATCCAATACACTTTCATCAGCAGAAACTGGCAGCTGAGTTTCATCATCATCTGCTGACTGTGGTCTGGTCACTGTGGGCACTGGCCCACCCTCCACTTCTTCCTCAGACGGACACAGTGGTTGCGTATCTGTGCACACTACCTCTTCTTCAGCTGCAGGAATGCTGTCTGGCTGGCACACAGATTCCAAGCCAACAGATTCTGAGAAGAGGATTAAGGTTGGCTCCTGGCCCTCTGAATGTCTGGGCAATTTAGTGGGCGGTGAAGAAGCAGATGGGTGCTGCTCTTCAGTGGCCTGACCCAATGTGGTGGAGAGGTCCTGGGAGGATGCTGCACTCATTGAGGTGGATTCCTCAGCTGCCATCCAACCAACAACGCTTTCTACTTGATCCTCTCTTATCAGCCTATGGCACTGCTGCCAGGTGAAAGTAGGTGCTGAGTGACTTGGGCCTGCTGCTTGTTCTGGATGTGCACCATATCTAGCTGCTGATGCAGCTCTTCCACGGCCGCCGCGGGGACGTCCCTTACTCCCTGCCTTCTTCATCTCTATCAATGGATTCAGAACGGCAAGAAAGTAATTATTAGGAATTAGTGTGCTTATTCCTGTAGGACTACAAACAGGTATAAGAAACACTAATGGCACTGTATGATGATGGTGTGTCTGCTACACTTTATTTGAATCTAGTGTGACCTACACAAAGAGTAACGTGTGTTTGTGGTATTGGTGTACACGTTACGGTCAGATGTCACAGCGCAGTAAATGACACTGCTGTGATACCAAAAAATAAAAGGATTCTCTGGGACTGGGCCAGGTGCTGTGTGGCACCAGCCACAGAGGTTGTTTGGGTCCCTCACAGCACAATCCCTATATAGTGTTTAACTTTTAGGAAAAAATAAGGGAAGGGGATTTAAGGGATGAAAACAAAAAAGGCAGTGAGACACACACCACACAGTGCTGCAGCAAGAGGAGCTGCAGCAGCTGCAGTCAATGTGCTCTGCACTGTCTCACTAAACACCTCACTGAGAGCCTGCACAGCACAAAAAATGAAACTGAGCGGGGTCAGTGAGGAAAAAGACTGCTTCTGTAACACACAGGGGCTGCTACAGTCGCTGAAAAACAATTTCTATCGCTATTAGATCCGAGATCTCTCCCTATCTCCAACAGCAACCTATCCCTATCTGCTTTCACAGTAGAGTGAGGCTAAAATGGCAGGCGCAGCCTTTTATACTGCCTGATCACACCATCCAGCCAGCTAATTGCAGCGCAGCCCCTAGCTAGCAAGTTTGGACGCCTCCTACCAAGCTTAGGGGAGTTACAGAATGTTGTCAGCAATTCTTCAGCTCCTGATTGGCTCCACGGAGCGCTCAGAGGCTGAAGGATTATGGGATTTCAGATGTGAAAAAAATATCGGAATCGGAAATCGGAATTCCGATATCGCAAACATCGGGCCGATTTCCGATATTTCAATATCGGAAAGCTCATCCCTAGTAATTAATAGTAATTTAAAATGAATTCAACAAGAATGTATTTTGTCTGAGAATAAGATCTAACTTTAGTGTGAATTTATAATTATCTAAAAATAACAGAACCTAATATAGAACTACAGTTTATACAATCAAGGGGAAAGACCATGTTGATATTAGAATTTTTAAAACTGTTTAGAGCTACAAAATGACTTGTCCATAACATAGCTATAAACTTTGTCTCTCTATTGCAAGCTAATTATTACTTAACTCCATATTACCCCGTGATTCTACTGTTGTGTAGACTGTTATTTATGGTAGTAAATCAACCTCTGTGTATTGACATTTCTAGTGTAACAACTTAAAGTAAAGGGTTTTATATGATTCGCTGTGATGTAGGAAACAGAAATATTAGAAAAAGAATATTGGACAACACAGAAGGTTAGAATTAGGGTGCTGTTAACTGCGCAAAAACGAAATGATTTTATAGAGACTGAGAAAAGCTACACGTAATCATAGTGCACATCCACACCTAAAGAAAGTATGAAAAGGCTTTACTGAAACAACAAGTACCAAACAATTTAAAAACAATTAAAAAACACAAGACACAAATCCATTTATGACAGTGGACATTGCGGGGCAGAGTAACCCCAATATTCACCAATCAATCAATATATAATAATAAGGCTGCCCTCCTCATCAGGCATATGAATAGCAAATATGACAAGAAATTGAAAGCACACCTAAATCCCACAAAAGGAGGCTGATATGTAATTATAATCTGTAAGGTGCTAGCTGTTAACAGATATATGCGAATATCAACATATCACAATTGTATCAGAATAATAAATGGTTATATGCACATGTGTCACTGAGTTCTGCACAAGTATTGGCTGTTATGATAAATGCAGATACTTCGAAATCAGGGAATTTCTATGTTTAACCAGATCCATAAATTGTATATATATCTTTGTTCAACACAAGTAAAAATAATTTTTTGTAAGCCATATCTATTACATTTTAGTGCAATTACAGCTAAGTGGTGAACTCTTTGACATTCTTTAGCTTTAAATGGGTGACCAATATTTTTACTGAAAGAGTTATAGGAAATATGCACAATTTCGACACTACTCTGTGTTGTCTACAGATTCACATGGTGACTGTAATATACTATATAATCTCCTTTTTTATCTATGGGGGATGGGCTTGACTCACCAAACTCTTCTTGGGTTCACAGGGGATTTTTTTAACAAAATTTCCAGCAAAATTCTAAGTGAATCACACCCACAGATGTTTAATGGGAATTTTGGTTATGGAGACACTAATAACAACTGTAAGGGTCTGCCAAGAAATTCATTCATAGCAGAATAGTCACCAACTGTTTTAGCAACTGCTATCTATCAACAAATCCATTTATAGGTGTGTGTATGTATATACAGTGAGAGAAATAAGTATTTGATCCCTTGCTGAATTTGTAAGTTTGCCCAATGACAAGGACAAGAACAGTCTATAATTTTAAGAGTAGGTTAATTTTAACATTGAGAGACAGAATATCAAAAATAAAATCTAGAAAATCTCATTCATATTTTTAAAACCACCGAAAAGAGCAGTGTTTGATTTAGGAAATTGCCCTTATCTGATAAATCTCATGTTTTACATTATTGTGAATGGTTGTATGTGTGTGCTTGATTCCTGGGGAGAAATGGCCCCAAGATGAATAGTAAGAAGCAAAGGCAGCGTAATGCCGTGGGCGATATTCTGCTGTGAAACCTTTGACACTAATGTTTACAGTATTCTTACAAATATAATACCGCCAACCAAAAAATGTTGCAGACCAAGCAAACCCCTTCAAGGCATTAGTATTCCCTTATAGCAGAGCCATCAGTAGGATAAAATGACCTGTCACTTCAAGCAAAAAATTCACTATGCACACAATATGAAATATGCTCTTTACATTTATGTGATCAACTATGTTAGTGGCGCTATTTCACTGGTTATGTCTGTAACCTTTTACCATATATGCATCCAGGTGGGGTTCTATCTAGCGACCAGCAGCATTGGCCTTCTTTAGAGAAGGCGTTTTTTGTACATAGTGATTTTCCAAGGTTTTTTACTGGGCTATTGTGCTTACAGGGCAGTATATACTCTTGCATAAGTCACTCAGCAATACACTTTTGATCCTATTAGCTTTGTTTGACCAGGTCACTTACCATACAGCAACGTATGCAATTTGTGGTGTAGTCAATCCATCATTTTCTCTTTGTTCCTGTACTCTATGTTTTATTACAATGTATTTGTGTAAAATTTATTGTATTATAAATAAATTGATTTTTCATTTTTTTTTTGGTAAATGTGCTCTTGTGATTTGGTGCTTTAATGTAGTTACCAGATGGTGGAAAGCAAAAAATTCAGCAATATTTGAGAAAAATGGCAAAGTGTAGATGTCACCTCCAAATTTCCTCCATCTCAATCATATTGAGCATTTATGGGATGTACTGGAAAAAGAATATGACTGCTGTGGCTTGTAATTGCCTACAGAGAACACATGCATATGTACGGCAAGTTACTGCGGGTCAAGTGAAAGACTGGCAGGTCATTTTTTTTCCACATATTACAACATTTTCTGGCTTTAGTACATTTATTTAAGTGGCTGCTCTAGAGATATCCACTTTCTCAACCAATATTTCTCAGCTTTAGTCCTCCAGGACCTCCAGTAAGTCATGATTTTAAGATATCTAATTGAAAAAAAATATTTGTCAATTTCTGAGACACCAATAATAATTACATCATCAGTGCAATTCTAAGGAAATCCTGAAGACATGACCTGTCTTGTATTTTGTGAAGGTTGTAGCTCTTGATGTCAACATTATAAAGCAACAAATTGGCAACCTGCCTTGATCTATGACCTGGATGTCTTTTGATATGCTGCAAATCTGTTTGAAATCACATAACATTTATTATTAATGACTCCATCTATTAACGACTGAAGAAAAGTCGAACATCTTAGACTGCCCTTGTGATTTTTCTATAGGAAAATCTTTTGTGTAACATAAAACATGTGACTCAGATGGTTGAAATAGGTGACAAAAATCAGCAGTGCATGACTGGAACTTCCTGGGGGCATTTTGTTTCTGTCTGAAAGTGACTGATGAATTATTTCAATCTCTGTTCCCATCGGTAAGCTGTTTTGTGATATTGGTGGGCACAGTACTGAGTAAGGAGAGTGCCACTGACTGTGGTGCCTTTCCTCCCCTCCCCTTTCCCCTTCATGGGTTATGGCATTTTTGCCTGCCCACCCAAGTGTTGGTGGAGTGGGATTTCGTTTATGGGGCCAATGGGATAGCACAGCCCCTTCCTGAGTGCATAAATTCCGGGATCATAGGCAGCCCTCCCTCTTTCCCCTGGATATTGTGGGCCTGGAAGTGCTTGTTTTTTGCATGTGCGCTAAGCATTCATAGCTAGCGCACACGTAGTGTGCTTTGCCCAACTGCGGGCAAAGCCGAAAAGCCGGACTGCGCATGTGCCGGTTAACTAAGCCCCGGAAGCATTTTGCTGTGTTCCGGAACATTCAAGTCTTTGGAGATGGACTTGTAGCCTTGAGATTGCTCATGCCTCCTCACAATTTGGTTTCTCAAGTTGTCAGACAGTTCTTTGGTCTTTCTTTTCTCCATGCTCAATGTGGTACACACAAGGACACAGGACAGAGGTTGAGTCAACTTTAATCCATGTCAACTGGCTGCAAGTGTGATTTAGTTATTGCCAACACCTGTTAGGTGTCACAGGTAAGTTACAGGTGCTGTTAATTACACAAATTAGAGAAGCATCACATGATTTTTCGAAAAGTGCCAATACTTTTGTCCGCCCTCTTTTTTTATGTTTGGTGTGGAATTATATCCAATTTGGCTTTAGGACAATTCTTTTTGTGTTTTTTCATTTAAGACAAATTAAATGAAGATAATAATACCAAAGAATTTGTGTTTGCAATCATTTTCAGGAAGAAACTGAGTATTATCTGACAGAATTGCAGGGGTGTCAATACTTTTGGCCACAACTGTATGTGTTGGACTGTTTATGAGGTTTCTTTTCATAGTCTGCACATTGCGTCTTGTCTTGTGTGGTATATTCCTACTTCTATGGATCTGGTACTTAGTGCTTGCTCTTGTGTTGCTATGATTAATGCCTCTGTGCTGTCTCAGAGTCCAGCTTTCTCCAGCCATTGGTAGGATTTCTCCATGTCAGCCACGTCCATTATCTATTGATGGTACATCCCATGCAGCGGCTTGTCTTGCCATGGCACTTCATGTTCCTATTCTTCCTTCCATATCTGTTGTTGTTGCTGCCATAGGTTTTCTCTCAGCATCTCATCTTTTGGTGCCATTTTTATGATGTATTCCTGGATACTCCTTGTATCATCCGTGATAGTGGTTTGGATGCTTAGCAAGCCTTGACCATGCTCCTTTCTGTTGGTATACAATCTTTGGGTGTCAGACTTAGGGTGGAAACCTCCATGCATTGTGAGGAGCTTTCGTGTCTTCACATCTGTAGCTTCTATCTCTTATTTGGGTCAGCACACTATGCCAGCAGGGTATCTGATAACTGGCAGGGCATATGCATTGATGGTGTGGATTTTATTCTTCCCATTGAGCTGGCTCTTCAGAACCTGTCTTACCCTATGGTATTTGGATGTTGCTGCTTTCCTTGTCTCTTCATCATGGTTGCCATACCCCTATGGTATGCTGAGGTACTTGTAGCATGTCTATACATCTGCTATGTGTCCTGCTGGTAATTCCACTCCATCTGTCTTGACTACATTGCCACTCTTTATTACCAACCAGCCCCATTTCTCCAGTCTGAAGGACATCCCAATGTTTTCACTGTAGATACTTGTCAGGTGGATCAGTGAATTGATGTTTTTGGCATATATCTTGATGTCATCCATGTAGAGGAGGTGGCTGATGGTTCTTCCATTCTTGAACTTGTATCAGTACCATAGACTCTGTAATTATCTGACTGAGGAGGTTCAAGCCTATGCAGAACAGCAATGGGGACAGTGCATCACCTTGGTATATGCCGCATTTGATGGTCACTTGTGCTAGTTGTCTTGAGTTGACTTCCAATATTGTACTCCATAGCCTCATTGAGTTTCTGAGGAAGGTTCTAAATTTCCTTTGGACATTGTAGAGAACCAAGCATTCTCAGATCCATGTGTGTGACATTGAGTCACATGTTTTCCTGTAGTCAATCCAGGTTGTGCTGAGATTGGTCTATCTGGACCTTGAGTTTTGAGCAAGTGCTCTATCTACTAGGAGCTGGTGCTTACAGCCTCTGGTGTTGGTTCCAATGTCTTTCTGAGCTGGATTCATGTATTGGTTCATATGGTTCTGTAGCTTGGTGGCTATGATGCCTGACAAGAGTTTCCATGTTGAAAACAGATAAATCAGAACACACCGCATCACACTGATTGTGTGCCTAATAGCCACATTGAAAAGAGTCATAAGTAACAGAACAACTCCAAAACATACAATGCAATACTGAGAAAACTGAGACAATAAAGTATTTTTCAATTGTCAGTTATGTCAATATGATTTTTATTAACTTTCTCTATGAAATATTGTTATATGATGATTTCATAAAAATAAATTTTGTACAGTATTGAAACAGACTTTCTTGACTCCATTTTCTCAGTATTGCAGGGGTTTCCATGTTGCTGTATATGTATAGCACTGGCAAAAATTAAGAGACCACCACATCAAAACCCTGTCACGGGCAGCCCATTCTCCTGACCTGAACCTCATTGAAAACTTCTGGAATGTAATCAAGAGGATGATGGATAGTCACAAGCCATCAAGCAAAGAACTGCTTAATTTTTTGCGCCAGAAGCAGTATGAAAGACTGGTGAAAAGCATGACAAGATACATGAAAGCTGTTTTTAAAAATCATGGTTATTGCGCAAAATATTGATTTAAGAACTCTTCCTGAGTTAAAACATTGGTATTGTTGTTTCCAAATGTTTATGAACTTGTTTTCTTTGCATTGAGGTCTGAAAGCATTGTTTTTTTTTTATTTTGACCATTTTTGCTTGGAAATTATTGCTTGGAAATTCTGAGACATGTTGTCAGAAGTTTATAGACTAAAAGAACAATTTACATTTTACTCAAAAATATACCTATAAAGAGAAAAATAATTAACACAGTCTAATGAAATGAAAATTGCAAACATCCAAAATGCAAGAATAATACACACACCTCTAAATATAATTGGAGAAAAAAGGATGACTGAAGCAAAAAATAATACAAAAATATTTTTATTGTAAAAATTTTTTTTTCATAAGAATCATATCAAGAAGTGAAAACCACAAATCAAAGGACACGGATCAAGGGACATGTAGTAAATGCCACCGTTATTTTCACACTAAAAAAATGGTAAAATATATACATATATATTATATTATTTATGACCTATAATAATAAATTGGTATACCCAAATTTCTGCAAAAATAAGAGGTCATAAATGTATATACCAGACTCCACAAGAAATATTCAAACAATACTATTATAAAATTATTATAAAGTGCTAAGTGCATAAATGGAGTTAATCTTGTTCCAAAAAGAAAAAAACAAGTAAAAAAAATCCCATATATATATGAATAATGATAAATTACACACAAAGTTGAAATCCCAGTGAGGTGATTCCAAAAGCGAGCCTAAAGTACAATAGTACACGTAATGCGCTCTATTAATCATATGTGTGCATGGTAATACAGTATATTAAAACGGCAGGGACAAAAAAAATGCAAAAAAAATGCAGCAAACTGCAATGGTGGTGAGTAGAGTTGAGCGACTTTGGTCGGATCGGGTTTCATGAAACAAAATTTGTTTCAGATGAAACTGGTCTGATTAGGGCAAAAAAAGTCGGAGTTTCGTCCGAAACCCGACCCCAATGCAAGTCAATGGGGAATAAAAGTCGGCATTGAGTGGATGAATGTCATCCGCTCAATGCCGACTTTTATTTCCCATTGACTTGCATTGGGGTCGGGTTTCGGACGAAACTCCGACTTTTTTTGCCCTAGTCAGACCAGTTTCATCTGAAACAAATTTTGTTTCATGAAACCCGATCCGACTAAAGTCGCTCAACTCTAGTGGTGAGACATCCCTGTGAGATGATTTCACAAACAAGCCTAAAGTGCAATAGTACATGTAATGCGCTCTGAACAAACACATGTGTGCATGATAATTTGCTGTGAAAATGCAGAGATAGACAAATGCAGCAACTGCAATAGCGATAAAGGTTGTATACCTGATATGTGGCGTAATGACCACCCCTAGGGATGAGCGAGTACTGTAGTATTCGGACTCACTGTACTCGTTACGAGTACCTCCTAATACTCGGGTACTCGTAACGAGTACCGAGTCCAATGTAAGTCTATGGGAAATGCGATTAATGGGCGGGGACTGTGCTAGGCTGGGCGGGGACTGTGCGAAGACTGTGCCAGGCTATGCGGGACTGTGCTGGCCTGACCAGGGACTATGCCGGGCTGTACAGGACTGTATTGGCCTGTGCAGGGACTGTGCCGGGCTGTGCTGGCCTGTGCTGGCCTGTGCGTGGACTGTGCTGGGCTATGCAGGACTGTGCTGGCCTGTGCGAAGACTGTGCCATGCTGTGCGGGACTGTGCAGGGCTTTGCAGATATTGTGCGGGACTGTGCTGGGCTGTGCTGGGCTGTGCGGGACTGTGCTGGGCT
This sequence comes from Dendrobates tinctorius, assembly GCF_039654945.1. NCBI lineage: Eukaryota > Metazoa > Chordata > Amphibia > Anura > Dendrobatidae > Dendrobates > Dendrobates tinctorius. The sequence goes on along the minus strand of NW_027361823.1, from coordinate 14,431,612 downwards.
GTGCGGGGACTGTGCGGGGACTGTGCTGGGCTGTGCTGGGCTGTGCGGGACTGTGCTGGGCTGTGCTGGCCTGTGCGGGGACTGTGCGGGCTGTTGCAAATATTGCGAGGCGAGTAGTGAAATACTTGCGAGGATTCGAGTACCGAATCCTCACGAGTATGCTCGCTCATCCCTAACTGTCCCACCACATATCAAATTATCATGCACACATGTGTTTGTTCAGAGCGCATTACATGTACTATTGCACTTTAGGCTTGTTTGTGAAATCACCGCAGAGGGATGTCTCACCACCATTGCCTGCATTTTTTTTTGTATTTTTTTTGCATTTTTTTGTCCCTGCTTTTTTAATATATTACCATGCACACATATGATTATTTAGAGTGCATTGCGTGTACTATTGTACTTTAGGGCTCATACCCATTTGCGATTAAAAAAACGGTTCGATTTCTGGACTGTAAAAAGGGAGGAGTGCTGTGCGAGTGTCATGCGATTTCTATGCGATTCAATCTTTCCATCCGTTTTACATCTGTTTTACATCCGTATGCAATCCGCTTTTTTTATAGGACCATTTACAGTGTTCTATGCCACAGAATGGTAATGTATCTGTTTAAAATAGATGGAAAACGGATGGTCTGTTTTTGGTCCGTTTTTTAATTGCACCCATTGACTTGCATTGGCGATTTTCAAGCAAAAATCGCAGCATGCTGTGATTTTTTTCTCAGTCCTATTTCATATGGGAAAAAAATTGCAAGTGAGATGTCACCTATTGACCAACATTGTTCAGAGTGCAATCCGATTTTTAATCGGCTTGCACTCATCCAATTTTCTCTCCAGTGAGTATGAGCCCTTAGGCTCGCTTTTGGAATCACCTCACAGGGATTTCAACTTTGTGTGCGATTTATCATTATTCTTATATATATGGGATTTTTTTTGCTTGTGTTTTTTCTTTTTTGCACAAGATTAACCCCATTTATGCACTTAGCACTTTATAATAATTTTATAATAGTATTGTTTGAATACCGTATGTCTTGTGGAGTTTGGTATATACATTTATGACCTCTTATTTTTGCAGAAATTTTGGCATACCAATTATTATTGTAGGTCATAATACAATATATGTATATATTTTACCATTTTTTTGTGTGAAAATAACCGTGGCATTTACTACTTGTCCCTTGATCCGTGTCCTATGATTTGTGGTTTTCACTTCTTGATATGATTTTTATGGAAATATAAAAAAAATTGTTACAATAAAAATATTTTTGTATTATTTGTTGCTTCAGTCATCCTTTTTTTCTCCATTTATTTTTGGAGTTGTGTATATTATTCAATAAAGAGAAAAATCAGACAAACTGAACATTTGAAAGTGGTCTCTTAATTTTTGCTAGAGCTGTATGTATACAGTATATATATATATATATATATATATATGTATATATACAGTATATACATGTAGAATATAGAAAGATACAGGATACAACTACAGCAAATGTTCTGTACGGGATGGATGATGGTTGACGTCATTGACCACGATATTGGTGACAAGAGTTACGCCTAATCAATTAAAAGATGGACACCATTAAATAAATCTGATGCTTTTGGAATTACCAGAAGTTGTTTTGATTTTCACATCTTCTGTCAGCAGTCACACATTTTTCTAATAATTTGCTCCTTTTTTCACCTTTTATGTTGATGAGTGCATTTAAAAATACCATTACAGCTTTAATGCACTCTCATTTCCCTTTTTTTTAATGAGAAGACAAATGTAGCCATGTTTTTATAGCATGTATTACAATACATATTGAAATGAATAGGCAGGATCTGATTCATTGTGTCATTATTAGAGAGTTTTCTTGGTGCACTCTGTGTTTTGTGCACAGGTTATATTGTGCAGGGAAAGGGAAGAGGTAAGCTGTGATCATCACTTATTTTGAATGAAAAATATTCAGAATTGAGAGTCCTCAGTGGTTGATACCTTTTAATGGCTAACTGAAAAGATGGTAACACATTGCAAGCTTTCCAGACTACTCAGGTCTCTTCATCAGGCTAGACTAATACAAAATCTGAAGAATCACATATTTATGCACAATACAGCACAGAAAAAATGCAATAGAAGAGACAAGTGACGTGAAGCAGAATTATGATTATGGGAGAGGGAGAAACATGGCCAAGCTTGAAAGCGTCTTTTTGCCCTCATGCCCCATCAGGCCCCTGGCCTACTACCACTTCATTGATGATATTTTAATCATCTGGACGGAGTCTGAGCAACAGCTAAAGACGTTCCACGAACAGTTTAATCAATTTCATCCCACCATCAATTTAACACTCAACTACTCCAGTACTGAGATTAATTTTTTGGACACCATCATTAAGCTAAAAAACAATGAAATAGAGACATCCCTGTATCAGAAGCCAATCGACCGTCCAACATACCTTAAATGGGACAGTTTCCATTCAAAACATATAAAGAACTCTATTATCTATAGCCAAGCCATCAGATACAATCGTATATGTTCCAACCCAATGGATAGAGACAAACACCTTGGTCGCCTCAAAAAGACCTTTTTGAATCAGGGCTACCATCCAAGAACAATTGAAAACCAAATTACAAGAGCCATCAGAATGTCAAGGAATCACCTGCTACATTACAAAGCTAAAGAAGAAAATAACCGAGTGCCTCTAGTAGTCACCTACAACCCAAATCTGGAGGTGCTAAGGGGAGCTGCATGGAAATTACAACCTTTACTACAAAAAAGATGCCCGATTACAATCCATTTTTCCAGACCCCCCACTACTGTGCTTTAGGCAGTCCCCAAATCTAAGAAGCATCATTGTCAGAAGCTCCCTGTCCTCTCCAACAGCTGCAGGAACCTTTCCTTGCAACCAGAAAAAATGTAAAACCTGTCCATCTATAATGACCACGGACAAGATAAAGATCCCCAACTCACATCAGGACTACAAGATCCCAGGTACTTTCAGCTGCATTACATCTAATGTGGTGTACATAATTATGTGTACAAAATGTACAACTTGGGGTCTGTATGTGGGGGAGACAGGGCAAAAGCTTAGAACAAGGAATGAATGCTCATCATCACACAATAAGAGAAAAAAGAATGGATCTACCTGTGGCAAAACATTTTTGTACGCCTGATCACAGCAACATGGATATGAAATTACTGGTATTGAATGGTAACTTCACATCTCAGAGAGAGAAGAGTCTGTGAGTATAAATTTATGACGACCTTTGACACTCTCAATGCTGGAATGAATGTGTCGCATGGATTTATGTCTTTTCACATCAATTAAGGTATTTGCTCCTAAGACCATGTGGGGGCATCACAACACATTATTAGACCCCAATCAGAGGACAATAAAACATCCGGACTCCTTATCTATGAACTGGAGCAATATTTATGTTTCTCCCTCTCCCATAATCATAATTCTGCTTCACGTCACTTGTCTCATCTATTGCATTTTTTCTGTGCTGTATTGTGCATAAATATGTGACTCTTCAGGTTTTGTATTAGTCAGTGCCTGATGAAGAGACCCGAGTAGTCTGGAAAGCTTGCAATGTGTTACCATCTTTTCAGTTAGCCATTAAAAGGTATCAACCACTGAGGAACCTCAATTCTGAATATTTTTCTATCTACTGGCTAATATGGTACAAAGATATACATCTTTCCTGTATCATTATTTTGAATGATGGATTTTGTGCAATTTTTCATTGCAATCCAGTTAGTGATGATAGTGAGATGGGATTGAAAAGAACTTTCAAACAAACAGAAGGTATCAGCTTATTGTTAATCGAAGTGGACAATATGAACATTGCAAAATTTGTGGTCTTTTTAAATAGATAGTGATGAAAAGTGAAAATATATATATATATACGGTATATTTAACATAAAAACTCAAAAAATTTAACAATATGCTATTTTTCGATTACACACTCCATTTCAATGCATTTGTCACACTCCTCTGAGCACATGTACATATTATACATAGGCATTAGCATTTGCATGTATGAACTTAGTTATTTTCTGTTGGTCGCATTAACTAGTACTACTAGTACGCATTAAGCAATACTACTGAGTATTACTGCTACGATGATGTTAATGTACATTTGCTTTTCTGTTTTTAATACCTCTCTTAGTTATCTTTTTTGCTTTGGAAACAGTTCAAACTCCTTTGGGTATGTGTACACGCTGCGGATTCTGCTGCGTTGTACAGTACCTTTATTTCCTATGGAAAAAAAACCGCTGTGCACATGCTGCGGATTTTTCCGCGCGGTTTTGCTGCGGGCTACAATCCGCAGCATGTCAATTCTTTGTGCGGTTTCCGCTGCGGTTTCACACTTTATCATTATGAGGTGTGAAACCGCAGGGCAAAACCGCAGGCTAATCCACAGATAAACCACAGGACTTTTCTCCTGCAGATTTATCTGCGGATTTTCCAACAAAATCCGCACACCCTAAAAACTACGTGTGCACTTACCCTTTCTGTCAAATTATAAAACAAATGTGGCGAATATAAAAAGTATAACAGAAATTTGCTCTCATACAATATTCTGGATTATTTTTAATATCTACTAGTTCCCTATTATGTGTTCTTATACTTTCTCTGTAATGATTCACAATGCCTTCGAATTAATAGGGGAAATATCTCATTTTTGCTAGTATCTCATCAAAGTAACCATGGGTTTGAGGATACACTGCAGTGATTGACACCCATACATAAAGTCTAGCCCACAACATTCAGTGAATTTTCCTAGGTTTTTCCGACGTGTTCACATAACAAGCAGCGTGTGATGTCATTTACGGTGCTGTAAAAGGATGGACGCACAGTGGCTGCATTCTTTAAGAGCTAATGTAAATATTCACTGTGGTCTGAATGGCTCCGCTTTAAGAGACGTGACTCTTTAAAATTATTGTTAAGGAAATATGTTAAACGCTGTGGAATGCCTGATGGTTTCTCAATGACAATATCACAGCTGTAGCAGCTTACTACTGATGACATCACTGGGCTGACACCTCAACCGTCATTACTGACCATCTTGTAACAAGCTTCAAGAAGACGCTTAAAAACAATTGGAAAGTGTAAGACATACTACCAGCATACTATTCATAAAACTTAAACTGATTACCTCCTAAAGAGTTATCAATAGATTTGTTACATTGATCTGTATATAAACAGATAGATATTTGAATTGATAAATAGACTGTCCCAGAAATCCCGATCTCCACTCCCGTTGCCTGCTGCCCTCTGTTGTGCGCCACGTGATGATTTTACAGGTTTCCCAGCATGGATCTATGACATTGTCTCCCTAGAACTATTTAATGCTCATTGACACATACCTGTGTCTTCAGATTGGGTTTCAAGACTCATGTTTAGTGCACTCCATCTCCTGTACACATTGTGCAAACCTGCTTCTTTCCTTGCTGATTTCCCTTAATATGTCCTGCTGCTCCCTTGTTTTTTGAGTGTACCATGTCCTTGCTCCCCATCTGCCATCCTGTCGGCTGTACCAACGGTCAGGGACCATATACCCCCCGGACCTGAAGCTTAGTGAGTCCAGTTCAAAAAAGTGAGACTGACACAGACATGACATAAAAAGTTACCTACCTTTAAGATATAGATAGGTAGATAAATAAATAGATATACTCAGTCCAAGGATTTTTTAAAATAAGTGCTGGATACTATCTGCCCTTTAAATGTATAAACATATTCTGGGAGAGGTATGTTTGATAAATATTAGGATAGATTCACTGCTGAGAAAGATCACCTTGTCATGGGATGGAAGGCACACACTAAGTGGCCAATTTATGTACTACCTCTTACATTTTATGAATATATTCTACAGTCATGGCCAAAAGTGTTGGCTCTCCTGAAATTCTTCCAGAAAATGAAGTATTGCATGTTATGCTTGTTCTAACTCACCTGTGGCAAGTAACAGGTATGGGCAATATCAAAATCACATCTGAAAATAAATATAAATGGTAGAAGTTGACTCAATCTTTGCATTGTGTGTGGCACACTAAGCATGGACTACAGAAAGAGGATGCAAGAACTGTCTGAAGAATTGAGAACCAAAATTGTTGAAAAATATAAACACATAATCTCAAGTTTACTAGTCAATCTCCAGAGATCATGATGTTCCTTTGTCCATGATGTACAACATAATCAAGAAGTCTACAACCCATAGCACTGTAGCTAATCTCCCTGGACGGGGATGGCAGAGCAAATTTAATAGAATCATTCTTCAGATATTTGTAGACATCTATTCCATCTCCTCTTAGTCTTCTTTTTTTGAAGCAAAACATTCCCAGATCTGTTAATCGTTCCTCATAGGACATACTTTGCAGTCCACTCACCACCCTGGTAGCTCTTCTCTGAACTTACTTCAGTTTTTCAATGCCTCTTTTAAAATGTGGTGCTAGAACTGAACACAGTGTTCCAGATTAGGTCTTACCAAGGATTAGTAGAGGGTGTTAATTCTTTCATATGAGTTAAACTCTATACTTCTCTTAATACATCCTAGAACTGTTTGCCATTTTTGCTGCTGCATCACACTGTTGACTAATGTTCAGCCTGTGACTTCTTAGCATACACAAGTCTTTTTCACACGTGCTGTTGCTTGGTTCTATTCTTCCCATTCTGTAGATGTAATTTTCATTTTTCTTTCCTATATGTAGAATCTTGTATTTCTTTTTTTAAATACCATTCTATTAGTTGCTGTCCATTGTTCAAACTTATTTAGATCCTTCTGAATGCTTTCTCTGTCTTCTCTAGTGTTAGCTACCATTCCTTGCTTTGAATCATCTGCAAATTCGATTAGTTTGTCTTCAGTTCCCTTATCTAGATCATTCAAAAAATATTGAAAAACACTGGAGCCAATACAGCGCATTGTGGTACCTCACTTGAATCATTCCACCAATTGGATATGCAACCATTTATTACCTCTCTATGATTACAATCATTTTTTTTAGTTATTTTTCTAGTTCTAAATGTTCAAATGTTTAGGATGAATACTACATAAAGCAACTAGTGTAGAAAGCCTTATATTTTGGCAGGTTTACTTTTCTACCTGACAAAAGAAATTTTTATGCAATTAACAAGTATTGCTTCTTTGTACTTGTCACATCCACTTTACATGCACTTCCTTGCCATTTTCTTCCCTAGACCTTCTCAAATTGTCAGCATCTTAAAAAAAAATCTGTGGATATTCCTTTCCTTTAAACTTCAATGCAGTCTGAGACTTAACATCTCACATTAGCCTTAACAGCGACTGTCGTAGACCAGCTGGCACCACCAACAAAAGGGAAGGTTCTGACACTCAGTGAAGATGCTTTTGTTTCACTGGGCAACAAAGAACTCAAGGAAAGACCTATTATTAACAGCGGTGAGACCAGATTTACCATTTGATTAATCACTGGAGTCAGAGTCAAAATTTAGTTAAAGCCGATTATAGCAAAGGAGACCTGTGTTAGTTCATTAGCTGAAGGAGGCTTGTAATTAACCTTCTTCCTTCATTAACTGTTTCTAGGGGGAAGAAAACACAAAAAAGTCATATATTCCGTCTCTGGCTGTCATTGTTTTTGTTGCCTGTCATAGTACACATTGTGTTTTCTGTATTTTTCTAATCTTTAGTGACACACTCATTTTTCAAATCCTTCAAAAGAGATAATGAGAGGTAACTTAGCTTTTGATCTTTTTTCATAATTATTGCGAGGAGAAATCAATATGTTACGGAGAGGTCACCAATTTCCATAAGCTTTCCTACCGCAAGTCTATGACTCCTGCCTCTAAGGAACTATACAGCTCTCAGACCAATTACAGTAGAGACTTGGATTTCAGTCTTCTTGAAGATCAGCAGTGGGTCAGTACACATCCTGTCCAGTGACAGAGAGCAGTGCAGTTAATAAGTACTTTGCTGGATGTAGAAGTCTCGGTATTTTTCTACTGAGACGCTGTATTAGGGAGTGACAGCAGGAACGTCTCCGCTCTGGCGTCAAACAGTCCCTTGACCATGCATGCAATTTCAATTATTACAAGGCAATGCTACAAGTATGAACGTTGGGATAAAATAAAGTAATTACATCTAATTAGGCAGCAGAAAAAAATGGTGGCCTGCCCGAGCTTTGCTGCCTTTGTTGACTTAACACAGGTAATGAATGAAACTTCAAAGTAGAAAGGGATGATTATTTCAGAGGGAGACACAGATCATTTTGTGAAGTAAAACAACATGTTTCTTCTTCAGGAATCCAGATAAATATGTTTTTGTCTCTTAGCAAAAAGACGTTAATGACAGAATAAGATATCAAGTTCCTATGGTAAGGATGTTTGACAGACCCTTCAGAACTATAAAAGAAACTTTCAGTTTTAATTGTATAGGAGGAAAATGGTGTCCAGATCCCAGTGGTAAAGAATTCCAGATAAGTAAGCTTTTTTATAGTGAACATTGTTTGGGAATAAAAATCTGAGCAGTGGGTTATAGAATATATTGTATGCACTACCTGTATTTCAGCCTTTCACTGTATTTAAAAAGGAAAAAATGGCCACCATGACTTGTAAGGCCACGTACACATGTTCTGTATTTGATCAGTATTTTCCTTCAATATTTGTAAGCCAAAACCTGGAGTGGTGCACATGTTTCTATTATAATTTTCTTCTGATTGTTCCACTCCTGGATGTGGCTTACAAATACTGATATAAAATACTGACCAAATACTGAATATGTGACCTTGGGGTTTGCCTAAATTAGTGATTCTCATTCCTAATTAGAGACGGGCGAACCCAAACAGTAAAGTTCAGGGTCCGTACAGAACACCTACTGTATGGACAACGAACATGGACTCTACAAGGAATTCCATGCTATTGTTTGGGTTTGGCACCCTGAACACTGGGGTGTTTCCCGCACTGTCATGAAGTTGAGAAATACCGGCGGCTCTGATCGGCGTTATGATCATTACCACCGGTCAAAGCGTTGCAATTCTCATGCTGTCAGACGACAGCATGAGCCAGCAACTGTGACTGGAGGTAAAAAGTTTACCTATCACAGGCGTCAGATAATGGGACTAGTAATCCCATCAGCCGATGCCAGATGTTGCTGATAACAGCAAGAGCAGGCGCCGCTGATGGGAGTATCCATCAGCAATCGCCTGCGCTATAAATAAATAAATGAAAAAAATGGCATGGGTTTCCCTTATAATTTGGATAACCAGCATAGCAAAACAAACAGCTGTGGGCTGCAACTGTCAGCTGTTAGCTTTAGCATGGTTGATTATCAAGAAGAGAGGGCTGGTTGTCAAAAATAGGGGGACCCCAAACATTTTTATATTATTTATTTAACCCCTTCATGACCTTGGGATTTTCCATTTTTGGGTTTCAATTTTTTGCTCTCTGCCTTCCCAGAGTCATAACTTTTTTATTTTTTGGTCAATATGGCCATGTGTGTCTCTTTTTTTTTGTTTTTTGTGAGACGAGTTGTACTTTTGAACGACACTATTGATTTTACCATATCATGTACTGGTAAATGGAAAAAAAAATTCAAAGTGTGGTGAAATTGCAAAAAAAGTACAATTCAATTGTTATTATGTTCACTAAATGCTAAAACAGCCATTATAATTCCCCAGGTCATTACAAGTTTGCAGATACCAAACATGTATAGGTTCTTTTTTATTTAAGTGGTGAAAAAAAATTCCTAGCATTGCAAAAAATAAAAATGTCGCCATTTTCTGAGACTCATCGTGTCTCTATTTTTTGGGATCAGAGACTAGGTGAATGCTTATTTTTTGTGCACCAAGCTAATGTTTATATTCATATGATATTGGGATAGATACAATCTGTTGATAGCCTGTTACTGCATAATATTGCTATGTTGAGGCGACAAAGAAAAAAAATTCTGGCATTTTGATTTTTTTTCTCGTTACACTGTTTACTTATCGAATTAATTACTTTGATATATTGATAGATTGGGTGTCTCTGAATGCGGCAATATGAAGTGTTATTAGTCAAAATTGTTTGGGCTAATATTTAAATGCCAGGCCCCATTTTATAATCAAAATAATTTGGTCTAATACTGTGGCAGTTAGGGCTCACAAGGTCACATTTACCAATCAAAATCTGTGAGCTAATATTGGGGTGTAGGCACTAGGCCCCATTTCCTATTCTAAATCATTTGGGCTAATACTATGTTGCAGTCAGGACCCAGGAAATCATATTTACAAACCAAAATCATTTGGGCTAATATTAGGGTGCAGGCAAAAGGCCTCATTTCATAATCCAAATTATTTGGGATAATACTCTGGTACAGGCACCAGGCCTCATTTCATAATCCAAATTGTTTGATCCAATACTCTAGTGCAGGCACCAGGCCTCATTTTATGATATAAATCCTTTGTGTTAATACTTTTTTGCAAACACCTGGCCTCATTTCATAATCCAAATTGTTTTAGATAATTCTCTGGTGCAGGCACCAGGCCTCACTTCATAACATAAAAAAATTGTCCTAATACTGTGTTGCAGGCAACAGGCCTCACTTCGTAATATGAATCATTTGTGCTAATAGTGTTGCAAGCACCAGGCCTCATTTCATAATCCAAATGATTTGGAATAATACTGTGGTGCAGGCACAATGCCTCACTTCATATTATAAATCCTTTGTGCTAATATTGTGGTGCAGGCACCAAGCCTCACTTCATAATATAAATCCTATGTGCTAATACTGTGTTGCAGGCACCAGGCCTCATTTCATGATATAAAATTATTTTTGATAACACTGTGTTGCAGGCATCAGGTCTCATTTCATGATCTAACTCATTTGTGCTAATACTGTGTTGCAGGCACCAGGCTTCATTTCATAACCCAAATAGTTCGGGATGATACTCTGGTGCAGGCACCAGGCCTCACTTCATAGTATAAATCATTTGTGCTAATACTGTGTTGCAGGCACCAAGCCTAATTTCATAACCCAGTTTGATTGGGGATTGGGATAATAATCAGGTAAGGAACCAGGCCTCATTTCATAATCCAAATTGTTTGCCTTCATACTCTAGTGCAGGCAGCAGGCCTTATTTTATTATATAAATCATTTGGGCTAATACTGTGTAGCAGTCACAAGGCCTCATTTCATAATCCAAATCATTTGGGAATTTAGATTGTGAGCCCCATCGGGTACAGGGCCAATAATGTCTAAAGTGCAGTGGAATTAGTGGTGCTATATAAATTAGTAAAATAAATAAATAATATTGGTGCGCAGGCACCTGGCCATATTTCCTATTCAAAATTGATTGGGCTAATATTGGGGTGCAGGCACTAGTCCACATTTCCTAATACAAATTGTTTGTGCTAATATTGTTGTGCAGTCACCAGGCCACATTTCCTAATCAAAATTAATTTGTGACAATACTCTGGTGCAGGCACCAGGCCACATTTCCTAATCCAAACCGCTTGCGCTAGTATTGATATGCAGTCAATAGGCCACATTGCGCTAATATTGATATGCAGTCAATAGGCCACATTTACTAATCAAAATTGTTTTTGGATAATACTCTGGTGCAGGCACCAGGCCATATTTCTTATTCAAAATAGTTTGGGCTAATATTTGAATGCAGGCAGGAGTCCTCATTTCCTAATCCAAATCATTTAGGATAATACTCTAGTGCAGGCACCAGGTTTCATTTCATAATTACAATTGCTTTAGATAATACTCTCGTGCATAACTGAATGAAACTTGGCATAAAATGGATGAATAATGAATGATTTTAATGTGGTCCAAGATTGTGTAAATTCAAGAATTAGTACAAATGATACAAACGTTTCAGTCGAACAATAACGACCTTCATCAGTGTACTATAAAGAAAAATAGGTACAATATAAGAGACTAAAATTAAAACAAATATGTACATACGTACACTAGAATAATCATAAATCAATAGTAATTTTGGGAGGAGACATTCAATTTCCATCTGTGGATCCTCTAGTGAATGAAAGTAGGAGGGTCCAAAGAGAAAGAGTCAATGTCTCTTATGTGCCTGGATTAGGGCAGAACCAAAAATGACATACCTCCAAATTACATGTACAGTTGAAAATTTTCATGTAGGATTACAGTCATGAACCATATGTTCGATCCTCTACTATGAGGGTTTGAGAGGGAAAAGAGGAACAACGAATAAGGTAAATGACCTACCCAACTGCAGACTGTAATGGTGTATTTAGGATGTACAAGGGTATTATGGCCCGATAGTGTCCTGACACTAAAAAGAAAATGGAGGATTACCAGTCACTTACCAGTTGAGAGGTGGCAGACATATGACAAAGGTGGTATTAAAAAATGTACTTAACCCACTTAGGGCTTGTAGGTGGTGGAGTAGGTGAATAATACATCCGATAACTGCCATGGAACTTTGCAGTAAATCTGCAATGTAACATAAAAATCTTGTGGCTTGAAATGCTCCTGTGGCATGTATACTAGTTCATAGCTCCTCTAGCAGAAAAACCGAAAAAACTTCAATGTAAATATGCTTACCGGTGTATCACGTATGCATAGGTGTCTCCTGGATTGTGGTATCCACCACTGGTCTGGAGAACCCATTAGCAAGACACCCAGTTTTAAAAAGATGAGAGGCGGGGTTGCTGATACTGTGCAATCCAATCAAGTGTAGGCCTTGTGCTCTGAGAGCCCTGCCAAATTCAGGCAACAAACATGAAGCAGACCCAACTTGGAGTCCAAACATTTAAAAAAATTAGAGACAGACATCGTTAAAATTTTATCAATTTTCCGAGAGTGGAAATAGTATAATGGGGCTCTGACACCTCTTCCACTACAGGAAAGCCACCAAATGGAAACCCAACTTTGTGTCTCCACATTCCAAAACTTGTTAGTAACATTATCAGCAGTAGGAACAGTAGGCACAGAAGCCATGACAAATGTGTCAAAGACTACAATAACCGAAGATCAATGCGTAACTCTAAAAACTACACCATCATCTATTCTGCCCAGTCTACTACTGGGGTGCAAAAGTCATTGGAGATCATGACTTGTTTATCTTGATGAAAGTTAGGTGGTCTACACTTACAGGGGACTGCCAGATGTGCTTACTCATCAGGATACCCCCAGCACAACTGAAGATACGTTCTTAGAGGACACTGGCTGCAAGGCATGCCAAAACCTGCAAGGCATGAAAGGCGGCTCAGGCAACTTTTCCATTTTTGAAGACCAAAATTCAAAAGTGCCCCTTACACTGCTTGCTAATGTTTTTTCATTGATGACTCTACGCTTCCTGGGTTGAAAGTCTATAATTGTGATGCACTGTGTGCCTCACTGCTGTATTGGGAAAAAACACTCTTAAGATTGTCTAAAAGCATGTTTCGATACTTCAGCATGTATGCGTCCCTTTCCAGGAGGGAAGTATCTGCTAAAATGTACAAATTTACTCTTGTACCATGGATCTAAGAGAGTGGCAAACCAGCACTCAGCACTATTTCTAATCCTAACAATACGGCCACCATGTTGCAGACAGTGCAGGAAGAATTCGCTCATGTGTCGGGCGCTTCCATAAAGTACAAGTCCATGGTGTGTTAGCTATTCAAGTCGATTGCCCACGAGGTGTGAACGGCAAAAGTGAGCTCACAGAGACTGTGATTTCTGCATCAGCACATCCAGGCTGGGATATTGGCATAGAAATTGCTGTACCACCTGGTTGAGGATGCAAGCCATGCAAGGCATGTTTGTGAGGCTGCCCCAGCATAGGCCCGCCATTTTGTTCGCATCGATATTGCACACGCCTTTCCATGCATCCAAGTTCTGTGGAGACAGCCATTGCTCAAACTCGACCTAAATAGCTGTCAACAGCTCTTTAGCTGTATGATGGCAATCTCCAATGCATGATAATTTAAACACTGCCTGATAGCCTGGAGCCCTTGCTGCACAGTACAGAGGAATGTGTGTCTCATTAAGAGGGAGGTTGAGAGTGCAGGTGTAAGTCCTAGAGGAGGCGGAGGAGGCATCAGCAGTGGAGGAAGTGTTAAATACAGAGGCTTGTCCAGCAATCCTTGGGGATTCCAAAACTTGGTGTCTAGTGACACTTTGGTGTGTAGTGGTTTAATTCACCATCCCTTGAAGTGCAGTGCTTTAGTTTTGCATCCCCTGGTGTGTAGTGGTTTAGTTCTCCATGCCCTGGTGTGTAGAGGATTAGTTATCCAATCCTAGGTGTTTAGTAGTTTAGTTCTCCAACTCCTGTTGTCTAGTAGTTTAGTTCTTCATCTTCTGGTGTGTAGTGATTTTGTTATCCAACCCAGGTGTTTAGTAGTTTAGTTCTCCAAACCCCTGTTGTTTAGCAGTTTAGTTCTTCATCCTCTGCTGTGTAGTGGCTTAGTTTTCCATCCACAAGAGACCTGAAAGACTTGGAGATTCCAAGACTTGTTTAGCAGCCTCATGCCCGCCTGCCCCCACAGCCACTAGTCACACAGTGCCCAGTCACCGAGCTGTAACGCCCCTGACCATGCTTGCTTGTCCAGGTGTCTGTGGTGAAAAGCACACTGGCAGACATACATTTTTTTAAGGATCGGGTGATGTTGTCTGCAACATGCTGGTGTAGTGCAGGTACAGCTTTCTTAGATAAGTAATGGCGACTGGGCAACTGGCACTGGGGTACTGTGAAAGTCATCAGCTTTTGGAAAGTGTCTGTATACAACAGGCAGAAAAGCAGCATTTTAGTCACCAACAGATTGGAGATAGTTTAAGTTCAGCCTCTTTGCCATTTGAGGGAGAAAACAATCTTCTACATGACCACAACTGTGGGACAAATTGCTATACTGTGAATGAGGTTCAGGAAGAAATGTTATGGTGGATTGAGAAAGATGCAATGAGCTTGGTGTCTGAGATCTGTCAAAAACAGCAGGCATGTCCACTTCCGTAACAGCTGATGGGCCCTCACTCACCCCAACTGTAGGGTAAAGAAGTGGAGGTTCTGGGGCTGGAGACTTGTGTGAGAACAATTACCACAGTGACTGAGGAGGAAGAAGCAGCAGATGCGGTTCATGGGCCGACTAATGGTTGGCGAAGCTTGCTTGCTAGTTCGCATTTTAGGGCAGTGAAATTCCCCGACTAACACATGTTGATTATGTATATGTCGGTTCATGCATGTAGTAGTCAAATTATTGCAATTTTTGCCTCTACTGAGTCTTTTTTTCTTTTCAAAATTGTCAGATAATGTGAGTTGGGTTATCCTTTCCAGTCTCAAAAAAAAGGCACAGGTTAGGCATACCTTACCACCCATGCAAACTGCAGACCCACGACCAATGCTGGCCACAGCCAGAGTTGGGGCTAAGGTTGCAGTGCTTGTCGTGGTTGCATCACACCATGTCTGTGCTGGAAGCTGCAACGTAAACAGCTGCGTGGCTCTGGGTTCACAACAAGTGGGATCTAAAACCTAATCATCATCCTCTCTGATCTCCAACTCCTCACCATGAGAGTCACCCTCCTCCTCCAGCTCTGACAGCACTGTACAGTCCCCGTGCACCTCAGGTATTTGACTCTCATCAAGATCACCTCCACCCCCGGGAATTAATGTTTGCTGACGAGGGTCTGGATTGTACTTTGTCTGGCCTTGGATCAAACTGAAAACAATTTGGGCATCAGTGCAGATGCTTTCCTCCTCTTGAGTCTGTGAATCTTTGGAACAGACCTCTGATGCCTATGGAATAGAATGTGTGAAAAGTTCTGCAGACTAGCACACCTGTGATTTCTCATCGCCAAATTGGTGGTTAGAGAGTTGTGATGTGGGGTGAAACAAGGGTAATTGGGGTGCCACCTGTGAGGACTGTACTGTGTGATGTTACGGTGGAGGAAGATGAGGAAAGGCCAATTGATGCAGCACATGCTATCCACTGCAGCACTTGCTCTTTATGGATTCACCTACAAATCATACAGTGGGTACAGAAAGTATTCAGACCCCTTTAAATTTTTTACTCTTTGTTTTATTGCAGCCATTTGGTAAATTCAAAAAAGTTCATTTTTTTCTCATTAATGTATACTCTGCACCCCATATTGACTGAAAAATAACAGAAATGTAGAAATTTTGTGCAAATGTATTAAAAATAAAAACTGAAATATCACATGGTCATAAGTATTCAGACTCTTTGCTCATTATTGAGTAGAAGCACTATTTTCACACCTGGATTTGGGGATCCTCTGCCATTCTTTCTTGCAGATCCTCTCCAGTTCTATCATGTTGGATTGTGAACGTTGGTGGACAGCCATTTTCAAGTCGCTCCAGAGATGCTCAATTGGGTTTAGGTCAGGGCTCTGGCTGGGCCAGTCAAGAATGGTCACAGAATTGTTCTGAAGCCATTCTTTTGTTATTTTAGCTGTGTGCTTAGGGTCATTGTCTTGTTCGAAGGTGAACCTTCGGCCAAAGCTGAGGTCCAGAGCACTCTGGAAGAGGTTTTCATCCAGGATATCTCTGTACTTGGCTGCATACATGCTTCCTTTAATTGCAACCAGTCGCCATGTCCCTGCAGCTGAAAAACACCCCCATAGCATGATGCTGCCACCACCATGTTTCACTTTTGGGATTGTATTGGGCAGGTGAGGAGCAGTGGTTTTCTCCACACATACAGCTTAGAATTATCATCAAAAAGTTCTATCTTCATCTCTTCAGAGCAGAGAATTTTATTTCTCATAGTCTGGGAGTCCTTCATGTGTTTTTTTTAGCAAACTCTATGTGGGCTTTCTTATGTCTGACACTGAGGAGAAGTTTCCACCAGGCCACTCTGTCATAAAGGCCCGACTGCTGGAGGGCTGCAGTGATAATTGACTTTGTGGAAGTTTCTCCTATCTCCATACTGCATCTGTAGAGCTCATCCACAATGATCTTGGAACTCTTCTTTACCTCTCTCATCAAGGCTCTTCTCCCACGATTGCTCAGTTTGGCTGGACGGCTAGGTCTGGGAAGACTTCTGGTGGTCCCAAACTTCTTCCATTTAAGGATTAAGGAGGCCACTGTGCTCTTAGGAACCTTGAGTACTGCAGAAATTCTTCTGTAACCTTGGCCAGATCTGTGCCTTGCCAGAATTCTGTCTCTGAGCTCCTTGGCCAGTTCGTTTGACCTCATGATTCTCATTTGGTCTGACTTGCACTGTGAGCTGTGAGGTCTTATATAGACAGGTGTGTACCTATCAGTCCTATCAGTTTAATTAAACACAGCTGGACTCCAATGAAGGAGTAGAACCATCTTAAGGAGGATCACAAAGAAATGGACAGCATGTGACTTAAATATGAGTGTCTTAGCAAAGGGTTTGAATACTTATGACTAGTGTTGAGCATTCCGATACTGCAAATATCGGGTATCGGCCGATATTCGCTGTATCGGAGTTCCGATACCGAGTTCCGATATTATTACAATATCGAATACCGGAATCGGAAGTTACCAGAATGCAATGAGCCAGTTGTGTTAGCCATGTTAACTAATGGTATGGCTGTGATTGGCTGCTGAAATGATGTCATCATGATGCGCGGTCTGTGTGGGCCTGCCGGGGGTCTGTACAGGCCTGTCGGGGGTCTGTACGGGCCTGCTGGGGGTCTGTGCAGGCTGCCGGGGGTCTGTGCGGGCTGCCGGGGGTCTGTACGGGCCTGCCGGGGGTCTGTGCGGGCCTGCCGGGGGTATGTGCTGGCCTGCCAGGGGTCTGTGCAGGCTGCCGGGGGCTGTATGGGCCTGCCGGGGGTCTGTGCGGGCCTGCCGGGAGTCTGTACGGGCCTGCCGGGGGTCTGTGCGGCCTGCCGGGGGTTGTGTGTGTGCAGGCAATGTCTGATGGGACTACAAGTCCCATCAGGCTATGCCTACTACAATGACAGTGATTGACACATTAGCCAATGATGGGACAGTAGTAGTCCCATCATCCGGCTAATGTGTTGAATGTAAAAAAAAAACATACATACTACATACATACTACATATATACAACATTCAAACAACATACATACATACTACATACTACATACATACTTCATATATACTACATTCAAACAACATACATACATACTACATATATACTACATTCATACAGCATGCATGCATACATACTACATAATACATACATGCTACATACATATATACAACATTCATACAACATACATACATACTACATACATACTTCATATATACTACATTCATACAACATACATACATACTACATACATACTACATATATACTACATTCATACAACTTACATACATACTACATACATACTACATATATACTACAATCATATAACATACATACATACTACATACTACATACATACTACATATATACTACATTCATACAACATACATACATAATACATACTTACTACATACTTACTACATACATACAACATACATGCTACATACATACAACATACATACAACATACATACTACATACACTCACTGGCCACTTTATTAGGTACACCTGTCCAACTGTGTGTTAAGACTTAATTTCTAATCAGCCAATCACATGGCGGCAACTCAGTGCATTTAGGCATGTAGACATGGTCAAGACAATCTCCTGCAGTTCAAACTGAGCATCAGTATGGGGAAGAAAGGTGATTTGAGTGCCTTTGAACGTGGCATGATTGTTGGTGCCAGAAGGGCTGGTCTGAGTATTTCAGAAACTGCTGATCTACTGGGATTTTCATGCACAACCATCTCTAGGGTTTACAGAGAATGGTCCGAAAAAGAAAAAAAATCCAGTGAGCGGCAGTTCTGTGGCCGGAAATGCCTTGTTGATGCCAGAGGTCAGAGGAGAATGGGCAGACTGGTTCGAGCTGATAGAAAGGCAACAGTGACTCAAATTGCCACCCGTTACAACCAAGGTAGGCAGAAGAGCATCTCTGAACGCACAGTGCGTCAAACTTTGAGGCAGATGGGCTACAGCAGCAGAAGACCACACTGGGTACCACTCCTCTCAGCTAAGAACAGGAAACTGAGGCTACAATTTGCACAAGCTCATCGAAATTGGACAGTAGAAGATTGGAAAAACGTTGCCTGGTCTGATGAGTCTCGATTTCTGCTGCGACATTCGGATGGTAGGGTCAGAATTTGGCGTAAACAACATGAAAGCATGGATCCATCCAGCCTTGTATCAACGGTTCAGGCTGGTGGTGGTGGTGTCATGGTGTGGGGAATTTTTTCTTGGCACTCTTTGGGCCCCTTGGTACCAATTGAGCATCGTTGCAACGCCACAGCCTACCTGAGTATTGTTGCTGACCATGTCCATCCCTTTATGACCACAATGTACCCAACATCTGATGGCTACTTTCAGCAGGATAATGCGCCATGTCATAAAGCTCGAATCATCTCAGATTGGTTTCTTGACCATGACAATGAGTTCACTGTACTCAAATGGCCTCCTCAGTCACCAGATCTCAATCCAATAGAGCATCTTTGGGATGTGGTGGAACGGGAGATTCGCATCAGGGATGTGCAGCCGACAAATCTGCGCCAACTGTGTGATGCCATCATGTCAATATGGTCCAAAATCTCTGAGGAATGCTTCCAGCACCTTGTTGAATCTCTGCCACGAAGAATTGAGGCAGTTCTGAAGGCAAAAGGGGGTCCAACCCGTTACTAGCATGGTGTACCTAATAAAGTGGCCAGTGAGTGTACATACTACATACAATACATTCATATATTCATACAATGCATACATATAGGCATACAGTACATATAACATAGAGTACATACTCACCATCACTTGTCACTTTGATCCCCGAAGCCAGTGTCATCTTACTGTAAAAAATATTAAAATAACAAACAACCAATATACTCCCTGATCCGAAGAAATCCACGAGTGTCCGCACAGACCCCCGGCAGGCCTGCACAGACCCCCGAGAGGCCCATACAGACCCCGCCCGAACACACACACGCAGTCTCCGCCCACGCACCGCCCACACTCTTCCCCCCTCCCGAACTGGATGTGCAAGGAAAGAAAGGGTTTATTTTCATTCCGATATTTGTGCCCCATTGACTTGCATGGGTTTCCGGTATCGGAATCGGCAATACCTGATATTTTTGGCGTATCGGTCCGATCCGATATTTCCCGATATCGGAAGGTATCGCTCAACACTACTTATGACCATTTGATATTTCAGTTTTTCTTTTTAAATTAATTTGCAAAAATTTCTACATTTCTGTATTTTTTCAATGAAGATGGGGTGCAGAGTGTACATTAATGAGAATAAAAATTTACTTTTTTGAATTTACCAAACGAATGCAATGAAACAAAGAGTGAAAAACTTAAAGGGGTCTGAATACTTTCCGTACCCACGGTAGATGAGGGCATCCTGCAAGCTTGCTGCTTAGGGGTAACCCAGGACTCTAATCTCTCTTTCAAAACACATATCCACGCCATTTCCACTTCCTGCCATTTACAACTCAAAAATATTTCCCATATCTGTACATTCCTTAATCAAGAATCTGAAAAAGACTATAAAATCATAGTCCATGCACTCATTATCTCCCTCCTCAACTATTGCAAGCCCCTGCTTCGAGGTTTCCCTTCTAACAGTCTCGCACCCCTCCAATCTATCCTATCTCCCCACTTTTCCCCAGCCTCTCCTTTCCATCAATACTTTCACTGGCTCGCCATTACCCAAAGACTACATTTCAAAACCCTAACTATTGCATACAAAGCCATCCACAACCTGTATCCTCCATACATCTGTGACCTAGTCTATCGGTAGTTACCTGTACGCAACCTTCGATCCTCACAAGATCTCCTTCTCTACTCCTCTCCGTTCTCCTCTTCCCACAATGGTATACTAGATTTCTCCCTTACATTCCCTCTACTATGAAACTCTTTACCCCAACATATCACATAGGGGAAGTGGGTGGCGACTTGGCTCACCTCGAGGGAGGGGAAAGAAGGACCTAGCAGGGATCGGCTCTCTGGCACTACCACTTGACTCAGAACAGTCAGGGAACTGCAGCGAGAGCAAATAGTTGCCAGAAAGGCTTTCCTTATAGGTACAAATTATTGAGGCACTCCCTGTGAGGGGGACAATATATCACAAGTTCAGGCTGGGGATATATATATATATATAAACCTCCTGGCCTTCACTGCCAGAGTTCCCCACTAAAATAGGACTGGATGCTGCCACCAGTTCCTCATTCAAAATAAGCCCCATCGGAGAGTAGGCTTGTATCAGGTCAGAAACCAATCTGGATAGCATATAATAACCAATGGAGAGTGCGGACATGGGATCTCGCGTATCGAGATGAAAGAGCAGCCCAAGATTAATTTTATATTTAATCGCCGAAAGGCAAACTAGAAGTGTACAGGCATATATTTACAGAACAATGTGCAGGTATACAGTCAGGAGTGTAGTACAAGGATAGGGTATGAATAGATTGCAATTACCGTGCTATGTAGCATGTGACCACAGGGAGACACTGATGGATCACAGGTCCAAATCTTAGTTACGGGCTTTCCTGGCTGCATCAGCTAACAGATCCTCCAGCCAGTAGAAAACTAAGCTCAAAATAAGGAGCTGCCGCTTATCTCCTAGGCTGCTTCCTCCCACACTTTGCACCCACCCGTGGGCTTGTGCAGCCTCTCTCCTCCCATATCTGAGAGTATGATTTTATGTCCAGAACCATGGAGGCTCATAACTTTCCACCTGTAGCTCTGAATGGAACGGCAGCAGTGCCACTGGATTCTGCTGGATTTTAACTGCGCAGTGAGAGCAAATAAGTCTACCATATGTATTTGATGGTAGCTATGCTTCATAACTCCATAATACAGGGGTTTACAGTTGACTGCCGGGCAAGGGCATGTGGGGGAAGAAATGCCGGTTCCGAGAATGGCTAGGCTCAGAGATATTGCATTCTGTTATTATAGGTCATTTTCTAGATTCAATACTTCAGAGCCTTGCTGTGACCTGTGGTGCTTGAGTTAGACAAAGGAACCCAGTTTGGCTGTAGCTGCACTAGCGCTCACACCCTTGTGCTAATTGCAAGTCACAGCGATTCAAAGGGCTTGTTCCTGGAGTTTAATTAAAGAAAAAAAGCCATCTCTGTCATCCCTCACAGGTCTCCTTCATGTGCACTGCTTGATGCAGTAGGGCTCTGAGACCAGCAGGCCTGCACTTACTTTCAGTCACATGCCAGTATTGTTATCCTTAAATGTTTCTAACAATAGTAATCGACAAAGCTGATATTTGTGCCACCCGAGTGTGGCTGAGCAGAAAAGCAGTTTGAGCTGTTCCTTGAGGTATCAGGTCTCCCACCAAAGCAGGCTTATACCTCATCTTAATTTAAACTTAAATTAAAAGCGCTAAATTCTGGGCCAGACCCTGATACCTCATGCATGGCCCATGGCTGACTGCTGTTGTGCGATTATCAAATTTCTACTCTGGGTCAATTACTGAGACTTTTCTGATGTCTGCTCCTAATTTGAAGTTGTGTGGGAATCTTTTTAACCCCCCCTTAAAGTCTTGTCTTTGCGTTTGGTTTTGCTTCCAATTGAATTCAACGGGGTTCGGGTATGTTCAATGAACACATTCGCCGAACATCAGGACATTCTCTGAACCGAACCAAGTCTTTAAAGGTTCATTTATCTCTGCTTAGAAGAGGAGTTAAATGGTGCTGGATACCAGAGAAGATGGTGATAGGTGAGTATATATATTAACACACTGAGACTACACTACACCAACATTTACACAGGTTTATGGAATAAGAAAAATTAAGGAATGCTTTTTTAAATAGAAGGTAAGGATACAAAATTGCAAGTCCTGTCTAATATGAAATTATGGGCATGATAAAACCTATAGCATACATAAAATATTTAAAATTATTATTTATTGGCCTTTGTCTCGATTTTGAGCTATGGTGAGTTGATGGAAGAACGATTTGTAGGAAGATCTATTTTGTCCAAGTGTAGATAGGTCCATCAGGGTCATCTCAGCTGTTACCTTGATAGTATCAAGCCATCAGGTTGCTCGTCTTCCTCTTTGCCTTGTTCCTTCTATTCTTATGACCATGATGTCCTTCTTCACTGATTGCTCTCTTCGTATGATGTGTCCAAAGTAAGTACTATATTTTTTTTGGATGATAAGACTCACGTTTTTCCCCAAATTTGGGGAGGAAATGGGGGTGCATCTTTTAATTCAAATATACCTTACTGACCGAGGTGGAACAGGGTCCCAGGGTTGCTGCTGGTGGAGGCAAGAGTGGCACATTGCTGCATGCCACAGGCTTCGCCGACATTTGGGGAAAGCCCGGGATCCCTGCACTTCCATGGTTTATATTGCAGTGGACTACGGGAAAATGGCTGCTGGGGGCAGCGCAAGCACAGATGGAGATCTTGGCACCAAGATCCCGGGAGATGAGATCTTAGTGCCATATTCTCCATCTGCACATGCGCCGCCCCCGGCGGTAATTTTCCCAGAGTCCACCGCAAAGTAAACCATGGAAGTACGGGCACTACTGGCTGTCACAAAATGTCAGTGGAACCCCCGCACCAGCGAACACCCGCAGCATCGCACATCCGAACACCCCTCTCTCCCTCTCCCAGTCTGAGGTCTGCAGCATCACCCCAATACTGGCTCCGCCAGCAGCGACCCTGGGAACCCGCTTCACTGCAGCCACCACCCTCTGTAAGCAATAAGATGCATGGATTGTAAGAAGCACCACCATTTCATTAAAGTTTTTTTTCCTATTTTTCTCCTCCTAATTTGGGGTGCATCTTATAATCCGCTGCGTTTTACAAACCGCAAAATGCAGTAAGTAGTAGCTTGGTAATCCTTGCTTTAAGTGACATGTCTGTCTTAATTTTTTGCAAAAATTATTTGTTTTCTCTTCTTGCCATCCATGGTAT
Source organism: Dendrobates tinctorius (assembly GCF_039654945.1). Taxonomy (NCBI): domain Eukaryota; kingdom Metazoa; phylum Chordata; class Amphibia; order Anura; family Dendrobatidae; genus Dendrobates; species Dendrobates tinctorius. The sequence goes on along the minus strand of NW_027361823.1, from coordinate 14,407,758 downwards.
TAATAACATCTTTCTCCAGCACCACATTTCAAAGACGTCAATTCGTCTTCTATCCTCTTTCTTTATTGACCAGGTTTTGCATCCGTTTGTTACAATAGAAAAGATCAAACTATATGTGAGTCATGTCTCAAGTGCAAAAAAATCAAACTGCAATAAAGAGGAAATTAACTAATAAATACAGAATGTAACCATAAAAGTGCAACATTAAGTCACCCCATAAAGTATGTAGAAAAAAGAACTAATAGATCAAAATATGTCTGAATTGACCTACATGTTACATTGATGCAGCTTCTTAAGTGGTAGAATGATAGAATAAAGAAATTTTACCTACCCTGAGACTTGCCAAGTTATAATTTTTCAAAGATGGTGGGTCCAGATAATTTTTAAAAATTCTACAAAAATTAAATTTGCATTGAACCGATTGGTTCATCTCTATTATCTCTAGCTCCAAGTTAAAGTATAACACATTGCAGGAACAGAAACAAAAGAAGCCCCCTGTGCAAGAACAATATATGGTTCTTTGCATTCGAATAACTCATCATAATGCACAATTCCACCTACTTTGGAAGCAAAAGTGAGCCGCTTTACCTCTTAGGCCAGCTTCACACTAGAGAGAAGTACGGACAAGTGAGAGGCGTTAAAAACATACATTGCACACGGACCAATGATTCTCTATGGGGCAGCTCCCATCAGCCATATATTTCTCGCGTATATTTTATGGTCCGTGCCAATCTCAGCATGCTGCAATTGTCAGTGTACTACGCCCGTAGTACGCCAATGCAAGTCTATGGGTGCGCAAAAAAAATGCATTAGACACGTACCAGATATGTGACTTGCGAGAAACACACACCCGGTGTCCTTTTGAGAAGCCGGCAATTCAGTGCGCGATACAGTAAAATCACACTGACAGGTTTAATAAAGAAACAAACGAATAGATATATACACATAGAATATATATATATATATATATATATATATATATATATATATATATATAGTGGTGCAGTGACCACTGTGTCCGCTAGGGGGCACTGTATCGGTGTCTCAGGAGAGAGAATGAGTGGCAGGATGCTGAATGATCGTTATGTATCCCAAGGTAGGTGGCCTTGGGATGGAAGCTTGAACATGTGTGTTGATCAGCAAAGGTACTGCTGAGCTTTTATTACATTGTGTCCGGGAGCACGTGTGAACGTTGCGTTTAATGGCTGCAAGTGCCTGAGAGTTCCCAGGGGAGGGAATGAACGTCTGCAGTATGGAGAAGCAGCCATGAGGTAACCCTTACGGGGTGAGATACCTGTGAGGCTCGGAAGCCTGCGTATTGTGTTATGAATGAGTCACCGTAGGAGGCAAAAGCAGAAATACAAGCTAAGTCCAGAAAACCAGAGAAGTTGGCAACTATCAGATTGCAGACCGGAGAATTAAATAGGCCTAAAGAAAGAAAGGGGAAATCTAAACTGCCCCAGAGCAGACCCCAAAGCAATAGGCAGCCCCCAACATAAAATGACAGTGAAGCAAGATGAAAACACTAACACAGACAGAAAGATAGACTGAGCAAAGACGGGGCCCAAAACTACCTAGATCGGAAAGGACAGTCTGCAATCTGCCAAAACCCTATCAAAGACATAAGCCAACAAGCTGATATGAAAAAGGCCCTGAAGCAGCTAGGCTTCAAAAACTAAATCAGCACTCAGGTATTTTCAGAAGACAGAGCTAAAGGAATTCAGCACACCCCAGCAGGGAATGGCAGAAATCCAGAAAAACAAAGCAAAACAAAGTCAAAGCACCAATACAAAAGGCCGAGCAGCAAACTTAGCTTTAGAGGAGCAGGAATTCAGACTGGTCTCCAAGGATCCCACAGAGAAATCACCCGCAGGGCAGAAGGGCGTCGACAGCCTTATATCCAGTCAGCAACTCCACTCAGCCAGTCATCATCATCAGCCTCAGGTGTTTGATAATCAGGCTCACTACCTTTCTTCACCAGAAGAGGGAGTTCCTCGGGCCTCAGTAATGAAGGGGAAAATGAACTCACAACAGTATTGCCTAACCTGTGTGACCACAGGATAAACAGAGTGAAGCACTGTAATGGACACTATGCTGTTTATATGAACTTTATGTTGCTGGTCATGGTTTATGATGCCTAAATAAACCGCATGGACTGTTATTTGTTTTATGGAAAACCCGTGCCGGATCTGATTTTTTGGCTGCCAAGCGAGTGTCCCCAACCTTGAATGACAGCGCTACCTTACAATTGGTGGAGAATGCTATGGGCAGTGTTGTAGCCTTGTTGCTACGGGCAATGGAAGAGGACTGCAAAATTCGGTTGCTAAGGGCAATGGTTCCAAGAGCACATGTTGCAGTCCTAGCAACGCTGAGCCAGGAGGGCTAACGGTCTTGAAAGCCATGTGACATGCTGACTGGGGTCAGAGAAAGAGACTGTGGATTGCTATAGTGTGCCTCTGTGGATAAGAGGTACCCGAGAACCTGTGTGGCCAACATAGGTAACGGACGGGTGTCCATGTTGTACTGACCGGGGTCAGTGAGAAAGACTGTGTACCTGGAGGGTTCAGTGAGCAAGGTCCTGGAGGGTCAGTGTTGGGAGGTTCTGGCAGAATAATCAGATCCCTGGAGCACATGGTATGACCTTGGACCTGGTGAGGTGTGAGTGTTGGACAGTCTCAGGAGGAGACGGGTGTCCTGAAGAGAACCCGCTGAGCCCCTGGACCTGGTGAGGCCGGTGTTTTAGGAAACCCTGGGAGGAAGGTCAGCTCCCTGAATAGCACCCGGTGCGCCCTGTGTGTTGGACGGTCTCAGGAGGAGATGGGCATCCTGAATAGCACACAGACAGGACACGTGAGTTTTGTGCTGCATGTGTTTTTTTTCTTTTCCCTTTCAAGTCAGCCTGCGGTGGCTTAGTGGGGTCAAGAAGGTGACAAGCGCCTTGCTGTAACTTGGCGGGGTTACGAAGGTGACAAGCGGCTTGCTGTAACTCGGCGGGGTTATGAAGGTGACAAGTGGCTTCCTGTACCTCGGCGGAGTTATGAAGGTGACACCAGCAGCTGTGTGTGAATGGCCGCCGGAGGTGTTGGTGATCGGTGACAGCAGGAGCTGTGGTGGTGCCAACAAGAACATGTGGTATCGTTAAAGACATAAACCGTTTTGGTGTGAACTATGGTCTAAGGAGACTTGTGGAACGGACATGAGGAAATCCCAAAAGGGGGAGGTGACCCAAATCGGGGTGGTAACCCAAAATGGGGTGGAGTCCCAGAGGGAGGCAGTGACCCAAATTGGCGTGGTAACCCAAAAAGGGGTGGAATCCCAGAGGGGGGCGGTGACTCAAATTGGGATGGTGGTCCAGAAAGGGGCCAAGTTTTCAAAAGGGGTAGCACTGGGTACCTTAGTGGACATGTCTGGGGAACTGAAGTGTGTGTATGACTTTTTCAGAGTGCGGCATGTATTTTCCAGATAACGACGGGCCACAGGTGTGTACCGTGGTGCTGCACCGGGGAGGAGTCTCTGGTAGGCTGGACTCAAAGAATCAGGTGACTCTGACAAGAACTCCTCTCGTTTTATCTCTGACCGAGAAAAAGTCAGGGTTCGCTGCGACCATGGGGTCATTGTGAACTATACGGTGGACAGAGTCATGATTGAGATGACAAAGGGGGTTGAGTGCCAAGGTGGTACTATGCCACCAAACTTAGTGCATCCCTTTGAGAGGGGCTTGGACTTTGTCATGTTTGATGATATATGGCAGGGGGATGGAGACGTTTCTACTATGGGGCTAGCAGACACTGAGATGGTGACACCTCTTAAAGTGGACAGGTCTGATGTAGAAGTGACCGGAAGAAGGGGTACATCTGCTCAACTTACGGACCTGACGTCTCATGACAGGACAGATGGTGACCTGACTGACGAGACAACTGGGGTAGAAACATGGTTAAACGGTAACGGGAGGGTTCACTCGTCTGATGGGACTGACCCAGTGGTACCCTTTGACAATATAATTAAAGAAGTAGTGGTGCGACACGTGCTGGCCAAAAGAGAACAAGATCATGAGAAACAGCTGATAAAAGAGACAGTGGAAGAACATCTCGAACGTGAAAGGGTCCTGAGACAAATGGCCGAGCACAGGGTGGAATGGCTCGAGAAAGAAGTCTTGGAGCTCAGAGATCACCTGTCCACCTGGCAATGTGTGAGCAAAACCCTTAGGGAAGAGATGGAAGAACTCAGAGGAGTATTAGAAGGTCTTCTGCGGGAGAAAAGCTTGGACGACGATTTACAGCGGCCGGGCCTGACTGATAACAGGACGGAACTGCCAGTACCCATCTTGGCAAATGGCCATGAGGAAATAAAATCTCATGAAGTTTGTGAGCTGAGAACTGAAGAAGACAGTCACCCGGTTGGGTCAACTGTAGTGAGGGAAGTGTCCGTGGTAAAGCCAGAGCCTTCTGTCCAGGAAGAGAGCAAGACCACGACCTTCAAATCTGTAATTGAGGTACACGAAGACATTCAAGAAGCCTGTGCAGAGGAAGGTGTGCATGAGGCTTTTAAAGAGGTGGTCAAGGCGTGTAAGGTGCATTGGGCGCCAGAGACTTGGCAGTTGGTGATAATATCAGCCAGAGAAGAAACAGCAAGCCGGGTAGCTGTCCTGAAAGAGATGCATTTGCAATGTCTCCACGTCAAACAGCTGGTCAGGCGGAGTAATATGTAAGCTGCTTGATGCCTAGAGTTAGCAAGGGAGGCTATGGATCGGCTGGGTTTGCGGAAAGATGTAATTCCGGTACACAAAGGTCTGATTGGGAGAATCATTGGAAGATTCGGGAAGGTAATGCAAGACCTTGTAAATATCTCCGGTGTGGTGAGGGTGAGGATCCCTCCTGATGAAGAAGACCAGGTATTCACTGAAGAAGGTAGGATCCCCATCATGGTGGTTGGCTCCGTGAAAAGCCTGAGAGACTTTCGGATGCTCTTGGAGTATCGAGTGGGGTACCTGCAAGAGATTGAGCAGTTGAGGCTGGACCATCGGCAGATCAATAAAGAGGTACGGAACACCAGGTGGCGGCCACCTTCAACACGAGATGTAAGGAACCGAAGGGTTCCTCCAAGTAGTGACATGGCAGGTGGCCGAAGAATGTCAGCAAGTGGCAGTTCGATGGGCCGTGCGAGGCTGAGAGACCTTAGTTCCTGTGAGACACTGAATGGGTCAGACTCAGGCCTGACAGTAGGCTCGACTAAGACTTATGACCACGTCAACCGGGAGAGCTGGTCGGGGAATGGAACAGATTCCCCAACCGGCTGGAATGGATGAATGAAACAGAGAAAGGATGGAGACTAAACAGTGTCTGATGACGCAGACAGACAGTGACTGGAAGGCCAAAGACCAAGGCCGATATTCTGACCGCTGGGGGCGGGGGAGGCCTAATGTAGGGATGACGCCGTATGACAGATGGAGACGGTTCTCTCGACCTGTTGGGCAAGGTGTAATGAGTGCCCGGTCTCGAGATCCCAGGGTAATGTTGTGTGTTCAACCCCTCAAGTTTGAACAGGGGGGGAAGGTATGTGGTGTAGTGACCACTGTGTCTGCTAGGGGGCGCTGTGTGGGTGTCTCAGGAGAGAGGATGAGTGGCAGGATGCTGAATGATCGTTATGTATCCCAAGGTAGGTGGCCTTGGGATGGAAGCTTGAACATGTGTGTTGATCAGCAGAAGTACTGCTGAGCTTTCATTACATTGTGTCCGGGAGAGCTTTCCAGGTAGCTGGTGAGACGGGTGGTACCAGCTACCTACAAATCCATCTAGGAGTGTGTCTAAAAACGCTTTTAGTAAAGACTGTGTGTGAATGTGTGAAGGACCTGTGGTGAAGTCATAGCCATGTGATCCGGTGGGCGTGGCTACGGACCATATAAGGTGGCCATGGTTGGTCACATGAGTGAATGCTTGGACCCGATTGGTCCGTATGGAAGGTCTCCTGCTGGGAGATGTGTCTGTCTTCCTAACAGCACGTGTGGACGCTGTGTTTAATGGCTGCAAGTGCCTGAGAGTTCCCAGGGGAGGGAATGAACATCTGCAGTATGGAGAAGCAGCCATGAGGTAACCCTGATGGGGTGAGATACCTGTGAGGCTCGAAAGCCTGCATATTGGACATTGCCTAACCTGTGTGACCACAGGATAAACAGAGTGAAGCTCTATCATGGACGCTATGCTGTTTATATGAACTTTATGTTGCTGGTCATGGTTTGTGATGCCTGAATTAACCGCATGGACTGTTATTGTTTTATGGAAAACCCGTGCCGGATCTGATTATTTGGCTGCCAAGCGAGTGTCCCCAACCTTGAATAACAGCGCTACCTTACAATATATATATATTTATATTTCATAGAGTTCTACATAGCAGAATAGCCGCAAAATCAATTACCGGCTTTTGTAAAATCATTCCCCAACCCGACATGAAATGAAACATGGTTTACATACAGTAAACCATTTCATTTCATGTTTTTTTTATATGTCTTTCACTAGTAATTAGATGAGGGTTTGTGTGTAAAATTTGGGACATCGAGGTGTTAAATTAAAGGGGTTAATTCATTGTAAAAAATTGCGTGGGCTCCCGCGGTAATATGTCAACCAGAGAGGTAAAAGTATAATCGCAAGGTAACATTAACCCTTTGTTATTAACCCATTCGTCACTGCTACAGGGCAATGGGAATAGAGAGGATAAGTGCAAGAAAAGGCACATCTTATAGATGCGCCTTTTCTGGGGTGTCTGGGGGCAGATTTTTGTAGCCGGGGGGGAGGGAGGGCAAAAACAATGGTCCCTCTCAAGGCTATTAAAATCTGCCCTCACTCACCTGCTTTACCTCACTGGTTGACAAATTACCGCGAGAGCCCACACAATTTTTAACAACGAATTAACCCCTTAAATTAACACCTACACCTCCCAAATTTACACACAAACCCTCATCTAATTACTAGTGAAAGACATATAAAAAAACCATGAAATGAAATGGTTTACTGTATGTAAACCATGTGTCATTCCATGTCGGGTTTTGGAAGGATTTTAATGAAGCCGGCAAATATTTCAGCGGCTATTTGGCTATGTAGAACTATATGAAATATAAATATATATGTGTGTCTCTATAACATATGTATATATATATATATATATATATTTATATATATGCATTCTATGTGTCTATATCTATTCCTTCGTTTGTGTTTGAAAACCTGTCATTGGCTCCATTATATGTCCATTTTGCAAGCCAGCGAGAAATTCTCGGTATACGGATGCCATACGGATTACATACGGATGCTTACATGTGCAAAATACATGGCCACACCCTGACAACGGATGACATACGGATCACTATTTAAGGACCATTTCTCCGTATTATGGCCGTAAAATACGGACTGTATTTTTATACGTTGTGTGTGACTCCAGCCTTAGGCCCCTGTGCATTTGCACAGGTTGCACCAATAGTATGTTGGCCCCTGACAAATTGGAAAACAGGAACAGGAAACTATATTATACGATCAGATGTGTCCTTTTAGCCCAAAAAGCAATCATTGTTAAAAGATTGTTAAAAAAAGGAAAATGAAAAAGGTTAACTCCTTTCATCTATAAAAGACATAAATAATATTGTAATTCCCACTGGCAAAGTTTAAAAAAATTGTCTTTTGTAAAATATTCAAGAATACTTTATTTTTATCTGACTACAGTAATTGTGTGATTATAATATGTTTCATAAACTGAGGCTATGGTATCTTGAGCTTACATCTTACTGAATATGTCACTTAATAATCTTCAAAAGCATTTTACCTTTCTATTATGTCCCATTTTAAAATACAATTGCAAAGAGCAGAACAAAAAGCAGAGTCGTCTGCAAAGGATTTAACAGTGTAATTGGCCTTTGAAAGGGAATGTCATCATTATAATATATTATATTGAGGATGGTTTGTTGTAACAAAGCTATAACTAGAAAAGTAGGCTAAAGAAGATGAACGAGGTTTAGTCTTTCTGTAAACAATGCTGAAATAACATAGAAAATGTTGTCTTCTGATACCCGAGTATACAGTGTAAGGCTAGGGTCACACCACCGTATTTTCTCTCATCAGAGAGAATCGGGATGATTATGCTAATCACATTCGTATCAATCCCTAATAAGAGTTTGATCAGAGTTTGATCACAGTGGGATCCAATTTTCTAGAAGGAGGAGAAGATGGGAAAAATAATCTTCTTTGTGCGATTTTTTTGGCAGACCCATTGACTTGCATGGCTTACTATGATCTGATTTACCAATGTAAATCTTTCTGAGGAAAAAGTGAGCCCCATAGAATATCATTAGTCCGAGTTTGTTTTGTCGGATCACTCTTGGACTGAAAATCCAGTCATCTGCACCAGCTCTAAGGCAAGTTTCAGAGGAGCATTCTATAGGCATCTTATGGATTCCACTCCTGCCACAACAATGGGTCTAAGGACCCGAACTGAAAGCTTCATACACATCTAAGGCTGTTATTCACTCATCTACTTCTCTAAAATTGGTATTAAAAACAACTTCTTTAGTGGTTTTCTCTGAGTGTTGTGAATAGTGTGCAGAAACTGGAAGACGATAAAATGTTAATATGTCAGGTAATTTATTTGTAGGTGATGAATAGAGTATGTTGTTTATATACACTTACCTATAAAGGGTACTTTATAAATAAGGTTTAATAAGGTCTATGTATCCTATTGATATGGGTAAATAGACAGTCCCCCAAGAGTACAATCATTTTTCCCAAAAGGGGTAGAGGACTATTCTTCAGAGTCAAGTACAGCATACTAGCAAAATAACTATTCAAAGAGATAGGGACACACATCTCAGAAAAAGCAGTGTCCCATGCATGACTGTGCACAGCACTACAGTGCAGCACTGGATCTGAAGTCAGGCAAGCAAGGAATTCTTTCAGCTTTGATGTTTCAGTGGTGCTGACTAGGGATGAGTGAACCTGTATCAGTAACGTCATTGCCGGTGACATGACCGCGAGTAACTTATGAAGTGTCGCTGTCAGAATGACGCTCCACAGATTGCAAGAGAGAATCACTGGACGTTGTGGGAGCCACAATGGATTAAGTCGGAGCAGTGGTGGGTTCTTTTTTTTATAATAAATGGGTGAACCCAGGAATGTGTCAGGGAGTCTTTATTCAAATAACCTTTTTTTCATGTGTGTTTGTCTTTTTATTTTTAAACACAGGGTTAGTAATTATCTCCTCAAGGTTCATCGTGTCCAACCCTATGCTCAATGCAGCGCAGGATTCCCTAAACCAACTCAGACAGATGTATGCCCAGTCCATGTTTCAAGACTTCTGATTAAAAACTCACAACCTCTCGTGGCAGCCGGTTACACTCATTGATCACCCTTACTGTCAAAAAGTTTTTTCTAACATTTAATTTGTATCTTCTCCCTTTCAGTTTCATTCCGCTGCTTGTCATGTTTCCATGTGCAAATGAGAATAAGGATGATCCTGCTACACTGTGAACTCCCTTCAGATATTTGTAGACAGCAATTAAGTCTCCTCTTCGTCTTCTTTTTTATAAGCTAAACATTCCCAGAGCCTTTAATCTTTCCTCGTAGGACATACTTTGCAGTCCGCTCACAATCCTGGTTGCTCTTCCCTGAACTTGCTCTAGTTTTTCAATGCATTTTTTTAAAATGTGGAGCCCAGAACTCGACACAGTATCCCAGATGAGGCCTGGCCATGGAGAAGTAGAGGGGGATAATTACTTCACGTGATCTTGACTCTATGCTTCTCTTAACAGATCCTTGAACAGTGTTGCGGGCTGGCGCAATGCACCAAATAATAAAGAAGCTATTTAGGTACGTTCGCAGCCCGGGGTCCACCGTGCAGAGATGGCAACTGCTGCTTGGTAAAGGCAGATGTTATATGGTGGTACAATAGAGGAACACACGAGCTTAACTCCACCTAGTGTGTACAGAGGTGGACTCTGTTACCTCACAGAGCTGCCCGACCTCTAAACTCAAATGCCGCAGCCTGTATGCTCACAGAGGTCGTCGGCAATGTGAGCACTGGTGTATAGACACAGGACTCTATCCCTGAGACACTCAGTTAGAGACCCTCTAGTCACACTAGTGCTCGGCACCGCAACTGTGGTGCCAGGAAGGAACAAATTAAAAACTAAAGCGCACTACGTGCGAACTGCACCGCTCTGGCGGAAGCCACTAACCACCCGGACAAGGGAGGAAAGTGCTAGACTTGCGTACGGCGTCACACTGGTGGATGCAGCCGCTTAATGCGGTACTGAAGGTGCCCAGAGCTGGACAGCAGCATATGGCACTGAGTGAGGTGCTGAGACGTGGAAGCACCGTGGTGCAGACCAAGCCACTAGTAAGCGCTGACTCTAACTCCATAGCCCTATAACATACGAATCCAAGGGACGGGTGTTATGACGAGTCAGTCACCAGGTCGTCCTGCAAGCATGCTCAGTAGCCTGAAAGAAGGACTTATTCCCAGGAGCTGCTTGCTGCTGACCAGTGCAGGTTGGTATAGCTGACACTGAGATGGCAGCAGCAACTGAACCGACAGCACTGGCCTGATCAAGATGCCGGGAACGACGTCTTTGCTGAGCAGCCTCTTCTGTGGCTGGGACTGAATGGGAGACCGCAGAAGGCAAGGCTCGGAATTCCTCCTGTGCATAGGCTGGAATCCGATGCCTAACACAACATCAACCCCAAAAACTATTACCCCGACTGCCACTGCCTCAGGGCAATTGGGAAGAGTCAAGGCAAAGAGCCAAAATTTGTGCATCTACTGGATGAGGGCTTGTCTTATTAGACTACAGTAGGAAGGGGCCAATTTCCATGGACCTTCCCAGTCTATTAAAATCAGTCACCAGCTGTCTACTTTGCCTTGGCTGGTCATTAAAAATAAAGGCAGCCATACGTTGCTCTTTTCATTCATTTATTTATTAACAAGTCCAGTACACTACACAGGAAAGGCACTGTTCCAGTCTTCCATGTGGACCTCCACCTCCTGATTGAAGAATATTATTTTTTATATTTTTTTATTTTAAGTTATTTTAAGCAATTTCCCTATCCACATTTCTTGCAAGGCAATTGCCCTCCTCTTACCTCTATTTTGCTTCCTTTTGTGGTCCTGGACCATTAGAAGCGTTGCATACCCCCAAGGGTGGTTTGCATGTTAATGAACGGCCAATTTTTACAATTCTGTCCACTGTCCCTTTATGAGGTAATAGCTCTGGAATGCTTCATCGGATCTTGGTGATTCAGACATTGTTTTTTCGTGACATATTGTACTTTACGTTAGTGGTAAAATTTCTTCAATATAACTTGCGTTTATTTGTGTAAAAAATGGAAATTTGGCATAAATTGTGAAAATTTTGCAATTTTAAAACTTTGAATTTTTATGCCCTTAAAACAGAAAAATATGTCACACAAAATAGTTAATAAATAACATTTCCCACATGTCTAATTTACATCTGCACAATTTTGGAAACAATTTTTTTTGTTAGGAAGTTATAAGGGTTAAAATTTGACCAGTGATTTCTCATTTTTACAATAAAATTTACAAAACCATTTATTTAGGGACCACTTCACATTTGCAGTCACTTTGAGGGGTCTATATGGCAGAAAATACCAAAAAATGACACCATTCTAAAAACTGCGCCCTTCAGGTGTTTCACAGGAGCAGAAGCACCGTGGAAGGAAAAAATGAACATTTAACTTTTTATTCACAAAAATTATTTTTAGCAACAATTTTTTTACTTTCCCGAGGGTAAAAGGAGAAAATTGACCCCAAAAGTTATTGTGCAATTTGTCCAGAGTACGCTGATACCCCATATGTGGGGGGACCACTGTTTGGGTGTACGGCAGGGCTCGGAAGGGAAGGAGCGCCATTTGACTTTTTTAAACTAAAATTGGCTGGAATTGAGAACAGATGCCATGTCGCGTTTGGCGAGTCCCTGATATGCCAAAACAGTGGAAACCCGACACAAATGACCCCATTTTGGAAACTATACCCCCTAAGGAACTTATCTAGAAGTGGGGTGATCACTTTGAACCCCAAGTGTTTTGCTAAAGTTTATAATGTCTGGGCGTGAAAAAAATATTTTTTTTCCACAAAAATTATCTTTTCACAAGGGTAACAGAAGAAATTGAACCCTAAAAGTTGTTGTACAATTTGCCCTGAGTACGCTGATACCCCACATATGGGGAAAACCACTGTTTGGGAATACGGTAGGGCTTGGAATGGAAGGAGCACCGTTTGACTTTTTCAGACTAAAATTGGCTGGAATTGAGATTGGACGCCATGTCGCATTTGGTGAGCCCCTGATGTGCCTAAACAGTGGAAACCCCCACAAGTGACCCCCATTTTGGAAACTAGACCCCCTAAGGAACTTATCTAGAAGTGTGGTGAGCACTTTGAATCCCCAAGTGTTTCGCTAAAGTTTATAATACACAGACGTGAAAAAAATATTTTTTTTCCACAAAAAATGATTTCTTAGTCCCCAAATTTTTATTTTCCCCAGGGTAACTGGAGCAATTGGACCCCAAAAGTTGTTGTACAATTTGTCCTCAGTAGACTGATACCCCATATGTGGGGGTAAACCACTGTTTGGGCGCATGGCAGAGCTTGGAAGGGAAGGAGCACTGTTTGACTTTTTCAACTCAGAATTGGCTGGAATTGAGATCAGACGCCATGTTGCGTTTGCATAGCACCTGATGTGCCTAAACAGTGGAATGCCCCAATTCTAACTCTGACCCAAACCCCAACACACCCCTAACCCTAATCTCAGTCCTAACCCTAACCCTAACCCTAGCCCTATCCCTAGCCCTAACCCTAGCCCTAACCCTAGCCCTAACTCTATCCCTAGCCCTAACCCTAACTCTAACCCTAATGGGAAAATAAAAATAAATACATTTTTTTAAATTTTATTATTTTTCCCTAACTAGGGGGGTGATAAAGCAGGGTTTGATTTACTATTATGGTAGGTTTTTATGTTTGGCCGCTGTCATACACTAAAAGATGCTTTTTATTGTAAAAATAGTTTCTGCATCACCACATTTTGAGAGCTATAATTTTTAAAAATTTTGACCCACCGAGTCATGTGAGGTCTTATTTTTTGAGGGACGAGTTGACGTTTTTATTGGTTCTATTTTCGGGCATGTTACTTTTTTTATCGCTTTTTATTCCGATTTTTGGGATGCAGAATGAACAAAAACCAGCATTTCATGAAATTCTTTTGGGGGGTGCGTTTACACTGTTCAGCATGTGGTAAAATTGATAAAGCAGTTTTATTCTTCAGGTCAGTATGATTACAGCGATACCTCATTTATGTCTTTTTTATGTTTTGGCGCTTTTATGCAATGAAAACAATTTTATATAAAAAAAATATTTTTGCATCGCTTTAGTCCCCAATTTTTTTATTTTCCCAAGGGTAAGAGGAGAAATTGGACCCCAAACGTTGTTGTCCAGTTTGTCCTGAGCACTCTGCTACCTCAAATGAGGGGGGGACCACTGTTTGGGCACACGTTGGGGCTCGAAAGGGAAGTAGTGACGTTTTGGAATGCAGACTTTGAAGAAATGGTCTGCAGGCATCATGTTCCCTTTGCAGAGCCCCTGATGTGCTGAAACAGTATAAACTCCCCACAAGTGACCCCATTTTGGAAATTACACCCCCCAAGAAACTTATTTAGATGCGTGGTGAGAACTTTGAACCCCCAAGTGTTTCACTAAAGATTATAATGCCCGGGCATGAAAATATAAAATCCTATTTTTTTCCCACAAAAATGATCTTTTAGTCCCTAATTTTTAATTTTCCCAAAGGTAACAGGTGAAATTGGACCCCAAATGTTGTTGTGCAATTTGTCCTGAGTACACTGGTGCCCCACATGTGGGAGAAAACTACTGTTAGGGCACACGTCGGGGCTCAAAAGGGAAGTAGTGACATTTTGGAATGCAGACTTTGATGGAAAGGTCTGCAGGCATCATGTTCCATTTGCAGAGCCCCTGATGTGCTGCCAAAACAGTAAAAAAAACCACAAGTGACATCATTTTGGATACTAGACCACCAAAGAACAAATCTAGATATGCCCCAACTAATCTACTGTTTCCTGTAAAGTAAATTTGTAGTGCATGGAGGTGTGATACAATTTGAAGCCATCCTTCATACATACGTTTTTTGGGGCAGGTGTCACCTTGATAAATGGTGTCCTTGCGTATTCCCCTTTTGTAACACAGTTGGCACCTTTTTTGCAACTTACATTTTCTTCCAGTTAGCAGGACCACCCCTGGAAAATGAAGGTCACATGGTACACCAGCTAGCTGTTGGTGATACTGGTCATTTACTAACCAACCTTTGTGAAGAGAGGAGTGATCTGGAGCAGTGCTGTTGCAGCTTATCCGAAGCCTTGGTGATTTCTGCTGGAAGCTGTGTCCGGGTGCCGTACTCTGCAGTCCGGTGCATGACTGCAGAGCAAGCTAAGTTTGTTTATTTTTCCATGTCTGTTATTTTCCCTGGTGTTCTTTATTACACTTGCCAGTTCCCTAGTAAGGGATAGGTGCAGGGCAAGGGAAGGACTGAGGTATCCTGGTCAGCGACAGGTTGAAAGAACCTGTATAGGGAACATGAGGATAGTCAGGGCTCTTCCTTCGGAGAGTGCAGGAGGCATCCACTTCTCCTTTCCCTATCATAGGGCCCACCGTTGTAATTGTTTCCCCGGTGTCCCCTTGTCTGTCTTGTTGCTTTGTGACCGACCGATCGTCGGGTAGAGTCACGCAAGGCCAGACATACTGTGACAATGAGGAGGAGGAAGAGGATGAGGATGAAGTATCCAAAAAATACAGAAATGTGGGATCCTCTCCCTCGCTATCAGTGTCGGAGGCAAGGAAAGAATATGTCTCCTCCACTGAATAGCACTATTGGGATGAATTTGACGAGCAGGACATTTTTTGTGTGAATATGGTGCTTTGTGTGTACGTTATTGATAAATGTATGTGTATGTGTGGGGGGGATAGTGATTGGTGTAAACTGTTCTGAAAAGAAAAAGCTAAAAGAAAAAAAGCAACTACGGAGAAAAAAATGCCTGTAAAAAAAGTCTAAAACAGCAGGCCCTAGCTCTGATAAGTGAACTTCATCACTTATCAAAATTCGGCGGCACCTGTATGTGCGCACGTAGATGGCGAAAATAAAGTGTCTAAAACAGCTGGCATGAGCTCTGATAAGTGAACTGTTTCACTTATCAAAGTTCGGCGGCAGCTGTGTGTGCGCACGGTGGTGGCGCAAGTGGCATTGAAAAAAACATGAAAACAGCAGGCATGAGCTCTAGCAAGTGAACTGCATCACTTATCCAAGTTTGGCAGCTGCAGGATATGTGTATGGAGTTGGTGCAAAGGGGCAGAGAAAAAAAGCGAGCACGTGTGTTGATCGGTGAACTGCGTCACCAATCAATGCTCGGCGGCTGCACAAAGGGGGGTGGAGGGGGTAAAAAGAGAGGGAAGGGGGTATGGGGGATTGGGGTGAATGAAGAGAGATCGGACAGGGATCAACAGTTAGGGTGGTAGTCAGGTGGCGCAAAGGGGTGGTGAAAAAAATGAAAAATGTGCGCAAAGAGGGGGTAAAAAGAGGGGGAAGGGGGGATGAGGGGATTGGGGTGGATGAAGAGAGATTGGGCAGGGATCAGGTAACACTTACAGTTGTAGTGTCTTTTTTTTTCTTCTTTCCTCTTTCTTTAGCAGGGAATGTGGTGCTACAGGCTGCAGTGGCACCACAATACCCAGCACAGGAGAAGCTCTTGCTGTGTGACCGCTCTACAGGAATCCTTGGGGTGAATGAAGAGAGATCGGACAGGGATCAACAGTTAGGGTGGTAGTCAGGTGGCGCAAAGGGGTGGTGAAAAAAATGAAAAATGTGCGCAAAGAGGGGGTAAAAAGAGGGGGAAGGGGGATGAGGGGATTGGGGTGGATGAAGAGAGATTGGGCAGGGATCAGGTAACACTTACAGTTGTAGTGTCTTTTTTTTTCTTCTTTCCTCTTTCTTTAGCAGGGAATGTGGTGCTACAGGCTGCAGTGGCACCACAATACCCAGCACAGGAGAAGCTCTTGCTGTGTGACCGCTCTACAGGAATCCTCAGCTAGAGTGAGAACCCCTGCAGATCAGTCAGATAGGTCACAGGCAGGTTACAGACAGGTCAAAGAGCAGTCACACCGCTGCTGTGATCTCTCATTGGTCGGATCGAATGATCACATCGATCCCACCAATCACTGCTGGCCCTGGTGACCGTGGCAACTGCCTAGGTCAGAGCTCACAGCTCCGATACCTAGGCAGGTCACAGTCAGGTCACCAGCAGGGCACTGAGCTGTCACAGCATGACCGCAGCTGTGCCTTGTGATTGGCACAATTGACGATGATATCGATCGCGCCAACCAGCTCTTGCAGGTCCTGCTGGGCCTGTCCTAGGATCGGTACCGGCAGAGCACAGCGTGGTAATACCGCTGCTGTGCCCTGCGATTGGTGCGATCGATGTGATAGCGCCAAACCGGGGTTTTTTTACCAGGCATCAGCCTAGGATCGAGTACATCGGTACTCGACCCTAGCCTGAGACCTCATTGTTTCAGCCAATCTGATTGGTTGAAACAATGAGAAAGGCTGCAATTGGCTGTTCAGAATTGAACAGCCAATCACAGCGCTCGGAGGCCAGGAGGGTGGGATCAGAGCCTGGGATGCTGACGCCATCTTCCATAAGGTAAGATGGTGTCAGAATTTTAATGTGATCACCGCTACTTAAGTCGTGGTATCGCATTAAAGGGAATGATGTACTATCCCGTCTATGGTCATACGGGCCCGGGTCACCTGGACGGGATAGTATGTCAGATGTCAGAAAGGGGTTAATGCAAAATGGCAGTAGTTATCTTTTCTGCTTTATAACTGCTTTCTTCTCCACAGCATAGACATTATTTTGCCTTAACAACTGAGCATCACCGTAATCCCTGGTTATGAAGACCATGCTCAGAGCACGGTGAGATTCACACAGTGCCTAGTTGTTTGGTGCAGTAAACCTCATTTTTTTAACAATGGAGGGGATCTTTGTCTTTTCAGCCAGCCGATTGTCAGTCCTACCCCCATTTGTAAGATATTAGTGGATGCCATCAATATAATGTAGTCCTGGAAATGCCATTTAGCACAGTTGATAACAAGCTGCTTTTATGCAATTCTTTGCACTACTGTACTAGTTTAGTTGGAAGAATGGAGCAAGCACTAAATATTATTAAGGTAAAATTTATAAAGTAAAATTGTAAAGGTAAAACAAGAATCAAAAGAAACAAAAACATACATAAACTTTAACTGTGGTGCCCTCACTTTGCTCTGCTATGCCTTTAAAAGAGAAAAACAACAACATCAATTCACTTTCCGCATTGAGCTCTGTAGCATGTCCAATTCACTATAATTACGTTTAAGCTTCCTTCATAATTAACAAGATCGTATAAATTGAAAAAAAAAAATAACAAAAAACATAAAAAAGAGACCTTGCTAAGTGAATAATAAATCAGGATACAATTAATGCTTCCACAGATACTTTATGAAATCACTAGTGACTCCGTCGCTTCCTTTACTACTGTCTGGGAGACCCTACAATGTTATTTAAGAGGTGAGATTATGGGCACTTCCGTATTCTGGAGGAAAAAAATATATAGTTCAGGAAGCCTTAAGCATTTTCAAAGACAGCTATTCTTTTACTGTTTGATGGAACTAATGAAATATGTAGACAAATGAGAGAGAACATAATAAAATGAATATACTGTATAATTAGAAACTTACAAACCAAAATCCTTAAGAAAATGTACAAAGCGAAGTTCTTACAATGTATCAGGTTACGCATTGCTAGATATAATGTAACAGTACTGCTATGCTATCTTGAACTTGCACCAAATGCGTTTATTGGTAAATAAGGGAATTTGTCGCCTGATTTTTGACATCTAATCAAAGATCAGCATAATGTAGGGACAGAGACCCTGATTCCAGAGATGTATTACTTATTGGGCTTTTTGTTGTACTTTTGATAAATTCACTATTTCGTCAGCAGGAGATTGTCACTAAAGGACCCCTAAAGCTGCTGTCATTTAGTCCTCCATATTCATGAGCTCTGTATAGCCCCGCCCCCACCATTGGTTAGCAGCTTTCTGCCTATTCACAGTGCACACTGAAAGATGCCAATCAATGATGTGAGCGTGATATATAGAGCTCAGAATTTTATAAAATTGCTAGATCTAGAGCAGAAAAAAAACAATGACTTTATCAATACTGCATAAAGCAGCCACATGAATGATATATCGCTGAAATCAGGGTCTTTGCTCCCCCCCCCAGAACATGCTGCTCTCAGATGGTGAAGTAAAAGTCTAGTGATAGATTCACTTTATGGAAAACATTCCCTTTTCCATGTTTTACTGGATTACACTGAAGCATATTATATAAATGTTGGCATAAAGATGATGGCATTACTTTATTGGGCTCTGGTCAGGGTCATTATTTCCACTCCTCCAAAAAATGGCAATGAACTGTGTCCACTGCTGAACTATGCCTCCATCTTTGAGAAACATGACCAACCTCCTTCACACTCTGGGGAGAAACTATGACTATCACTGGCATAGGGGCACCTGTGGTTGAGTGAAACCTCTGTAATGCAGTACTGTGTGGTGGCACCTGACCACCAATATTTAGCATCTGTAGCTGGCAAATATTCATAAAATGTTCTTCAAATCCTTTGTTGTAGGGAATCTGTCACCAGGTTTTTGCTAACCCATCTGAGAGAAGCATGATGTAGATGTAAAGGCACTAATTCCAGTATTGTGTCACTTACTGAGCTACTTGCTGTAATTCTGGTAACATAACTTTTCTAAATGCTACAGATCTAGTAGTTCTCTGAATGCTGCGCTCTGTATAACCCCGCCCACACCACTGATTGGCTGCTTTTTGCCATGTACAGTGCACACAGAAAGCTGCCAATCAGTGATGTGGGAGAGGTTTTCCAGAGCTCATGAATATGAAGGACAAATGGCAGCAGGCTT
Source organism: Dendrobates tinctorius (assembly GCF_039654945.1). NCBI lineage: Eukaryota > Metazoa > Chordata > Amphibia > Anura > Dendrobatidae > Dendrobates > Dendrobates tinctorius. Next base: position 14,388,687 of record NW_027361823.1, on the reverse strand, counting down.
ACTAGTAGTCTGCTGATAATGTCCCGTTGTTAAAACAGTGATTTTATCAAAACGACACTTAACAGCACAGTAAGGGACACATCACTGGAATAAGGATTTCTGGACCTGAATTATGTTGCTCTCAGATTAAGTAGCAAAAACTTTTTGACAGGTTTACTTTAAACTAGTCTAAATTTTATTTTTGCCGTTTCGTGATGAAATATAAAAGCATAAGACATCACATAGGTATCCAGCTACAGTGACGATTTTAAAGGAGTTTAAATAGAATATTCAGAAATATAAATTCTTTATGGCTATCAAGCAGAGATGAATGATCACTTCTCGTGAATATTCTCTATTTCTTATGACGAGATCTTAGAAATCTCATTTATCTATTGCATTTTTTCTGTGTTGTATTGTGCATAAATATGTGACTTCAGATTTTGTATTAGTCAGTGCCTGATGAAGAGACCTGAGTAGTCTGGAAAGCTTGCAATGTATTACCATCTTTTCAGTTCGCCATTAAAAGGTATCAACTACTGAGGACTCGCAATTCTGAATATTTTTCATTCTTCAAATTGGGATTCATTTTAGGATACACGTATACATGACCATTTACTGTAGATCTGTCGAGCAGATGATAGCGATCTTCTGTATCACTCGATGCTTTTATGATCATTGGAGCAATAACCCATCACTGTAGCAAACAGACTTTCTCCTTTGAGGTCTCCTCACAGATCATCTCCTAAATGAAGGAATATAAGTGAAGCTTAGATGTACAGCGGGATTCCGGGGAATGCAGAAACAATAGTAAATCTCTCTGACATTACCAGCATTACAAAATGAAGTGTCTACTAACACTTATAAAGTAAACCGTCTAAGACAGGGATTTTCAAGTAGGCCTACAAGGACTAAGGGTACTTAGAGTCTTAACGTGACTCTCAAATAGCCATGTCATAATAATATATGTGTTCTGTAGACTCCAGAAGTGTTGTGGAATATGCAGTAAATTCTGTTATTATCTCTCATGCATGGGTTTAGTTCCATCGCATCAATACACATATTTTACAGAATAACACATTTGTTGAGAAATAAATGGCTTTCAGATTCCATCATGTTTGTATAAAATACCTCTGTTATAAATTTGGGAAAGGGACCATTTCAGTAAATATACTGTCATTACATGTTACACCTGTAGATAGATAGATACATACATACATAGATAGATGAGAAAGCCTGCAAACTATCTATCTATCTATCTATCTATCTATCTATCTACCCATTCATCCATCCATCTACCTCTAATATATTTGATATTTTTTTCTATATTCAGTATTTTATCCATTTCTTTATGTAATGTCTATCTTTTAAGGTTTAACCAGTTTAGCTGCACAGGGACCCGTGGAGGCATGGAGACCCAGTAAAGCTACATGTATCTCAGACCCTGCTGCAATCCTTGTGGGAGCAGCCTCCCTGCATTGTTTTGTGCTTACTAGATGCTTTCATATATAGTTCATTAAGTATTTATATTTACTTTTTAAATAAATGCTCCATCATTCTATTTATTGCAGCGCTATGGTATAAGTACCCTGGCCCCGGTCTTAGGCTAAGTGCACACGTACCGGAACTCTCGCGGAAATTACCACGAGAATTCCGGAATTCCATTCTGCGGGATAAATCGCATTTTAAATTCCCGCGATTTTCCCGTGGAAAAACTAGCATTTTACAAGCGTATTTAGCTTGCAAAATGCTAGCGTTCTCCAAGCGATCTGTAGCCAAGCGATCTGTAGCATCGCTTGGAGAACTGATTGACAGGTTGGTCACACTCGTCAAACATAGTGTTTGACGAGTGTGACCAACTTTTTACTATTGAGGCTGCCTATGCAGCATCAATAGTAAAAGATAGAATGTAAAAAAAATAAAAAATGGTGTTATTCTTACCTTCCGACGTCCCGCGCATCCGTTCCCAGTAATCCTTTGCGAAAATGCCCGCGATGACGTCCGTTCTCGCGGGATCGCGATGTCTCGCTGTAATTCGCGATGACGTCGCGCGAATGACAGCGAGACTTCGCGATCCCGCGAGAACGGACGCCATTGCGGGCATTTTCGCAAAGGCTTACTGGGAACGAGAGCGTGAAGAGAGTCGGAAAGGCTGCGCGGGAAGTCGGAGGGTGAGAATAACAATATTTTTTATTTTTAAATTCTATTTTTTACAGGGATATGGTACCCAAAGCCCGGAAGACAGTCTCCTCTCCTCCGGACCGTGGGTACCATCCGCAAATGTTCTGCTTACTTTCCGCATGGTGTGCACAGCCACATGCAGGAAGTAAGTGGAACAATGCAATCCTATGGGTGGGGGATCGCCGCGATTCTGCAAATTAATGAGCATGCTGCGGTTTTTACCGCGAAGCAATTCCGACGCTGTAAAAACCGCAGCATTAGTACAGCATTGCGGAATCCCATAGGAATGCATGGGATGCTTATTTTTCGCGTTTTTGCGGCAAAATCGCGCGGTTAAAACCGCCGCGGAAACGCGAAAAAAACGCCACGTGTGAACTCAGCCTCAAACTGACCAGCCACCGTCTTCAGCTGCTCCTGATGCCACTCCTGTCAGCCTTCAGCAGTTTGTGACTTGCCAGACCCCTCCAGTGTTTGCTGGAGCAATCCCGAAATCATAATTCAATGTAAGCCTATGAATGACAGAGCGAGGCTCTCACAGACTTACACTGAGCGTTTGTGACCGGTACATGTACATTTGACTTATGGTCAGTGAGACGTTGCGGTCGCAAGATGATGTGTGGGACCGGAGCGGTTCCTGGAAAAGCTGAAGATGGCGGCTGATAAGTATAAGACTAGGCTCAGGGAACTTAGTTTAGCAGCAGCACTCTGGGGTTGTGCTTTAAGTGTTGACTCTTGCAAGATTCAAACTTAGGACCTCTAAAGCCCCCGTTACACACTGCAATATCGCTAGCAATATCGCTGTAAAGTCACCGATTTCTGTGACGTTGCAGCGATATTGCTATCGATATCGCTGCATGTGATACTTACCTCCGACCCGCTCCCCCGCTGCTCATCGTTGGTCACGCGAGAATGTCCTGGATCATTTCTCTTCGGGCGCTTCCTGCTGCGCTTCCTGTGGCGCAGATGAGCGACACGTGGAGCCGGGCGGGAGGATGCCAGGATCGCCGCGTCTGACAGGTAAGTAGCAACCACCGACCACTGCTATGTCGCTGGTGAGATCTGCCTGTGTGGCAGCTCACTAGCGACCACTTAGCGATGCACCAACGATCCATATCGTTGTCGGGATCGCTGGTGCATCGCTAAGTGTAACGGTACCCTAAGTCTAGGAGGATTTTATCTGCATAAGTGCTCTGTACACGACCGTAAAAATCGTATCCATGTTATTCTATTGGGCTGTGCACATGCTGAAATTTTTCCTTGAACCAAGTCAGTCCGAGGAAAAAAAATCACGGCATGCAGGAGTTTAATCTGATTATAATCGGATTCTGCCATTCATGTCTATGGATCTGTGGAAAACGTCGGACCACACTCAGATGACTCCCAAGTGTGGTCCGATTTGCATGGACAGACTGAATGGGGAAGTTGGAGAATTCTTTTAACCTCATCTGAGAAAATTGGATCACACTATGGTCTTAGCGTGAAAAGTATTAACGAATAGATTTTCTCGGATGACTCTAGTCTAAAAGTCTAAGTGGCATTTTTCTTTACAGGCAAGTTGCCCTGGTACTTAGAGATACGTCTGTAAAACAGTTGTATACCAATACATTGCTTTATATAATTACAGATCTATATATTTTTATATTAGAGGTAAAAAAAATTACTAAAATATTAAGAAAAACAATTGCAAAAATAACATTCTTAAAACACTTGTTAAAAATAAATGTAATAAACCAGTAATGAATATATGTACTGATAGCATATTTGGCATATCTGTAATCATAATAATACATTGAATATAGTGAACAGATTTTTTTTATAGTGATCAGTAAATGGTGTAACACATGGTGTGTTGATTTGTCTCCACAAAATAATTAAAAATCATAAACACAAATGTAATGTTTACACACAAGTCTGGCAAAATGGCACTTACAAATATTACAGCTCATCTCACAAAAAGAAAGACCATATAAAGTGAAGCTCACATAAAAATAAAAAGGCTATGATTTTCTGTGAGAAATATTTTTGCAATATTAGAATTATTTTACTACTAGATTGATCACTCAGAATCCCACCGCTGCCACCACTTGTGAAGGGTGGCACCAGAGAGATCATGCAGAATCACTATTACATCTGACAGATCATGTAATGTGATCTCACCACTATCAACAACATGATATTCCGCACCCCTGGGGACACAATTTCATACATACAGCTTGGTACAGTTTCATACATACACCCCCTGTCCACACAGTCCCAGGGAGGCACGGGTAGTGAGAGAATGTGGCCCACTCAGCTACTGACGTGGCACCACACTCTCACAACCCTGACAGGCTTAGGGCCCCTTTCACTAGCATCAGTGAAACAGAGTCCTGCCAGCCTGATAAGACTGCCAACACTTTCTCGTTAGATATAAGTCCGTTCCGTTTCGTTAATGGGATTATATCTGGTCAGAAACCATCCAGGTAGCATGGAAAGTTAAACCGAGAAATGGACTGTGGATTCATGGATCAAGGTAAAAGAGCAACCCAAGCTTAAATTATATATTTAATTGCCCTAAAGACATACTAGGCAGTACACTATATACATGATGGTTATACATATACAATGGTCAGATATACCAATATAGATAGTAATAGGACAAAAGATATAAGCAGAATATATCGGTCAGTAACTAGTAAATGAAAGGCCTGGCTATCGGGGGAGGGGCTGTCACATCACAAACTAAAATGTTTCTATATGAATGCACAAAGCATGGGCAACAAACAAGGAGAATTGAAACTACTAACACAGAAAAAGAAATATGATGTCATTGGAATCACTGGAACTTGGTGGGACAATTCACATGATTCGAATACAAGACTAGAAGGATACACTTTATTTGCAAGAAACAGACTTGATAAACGAGGAGGAGGTGTCACATTGTATGCTAGAAAAGCGTATATCTGCACAGAGATTGAAGCTTCAGAGACTGGGAAGTTCTGTGGAATATGTTTGGGTAAGAATACAAGGACAGAACAATGGAAAGGACACCATTATAGGCATTTACTACAGGCCGCCTGTGCAAGCTAAAGATATGGATGAACTCTTCATGCATCAAATGGCCAAGTTCTCCAAAAAATATGACATAGTGGTCATGGGAGATTTCAACTATCCTGACATTTGGTGGGAATCTCTCTCAGGCAAAACTAACAGGTCAAGGAAATTCTTATCATCTCTTGCTGACAACTTTATCTTCCAAAAGGTAGAGGAGAAAACAAGGGGATCTGCTACCTTGGATCTAATCCTTATAAACAGAGAGGAAATGGTTGAGGAGGTAAGAGTGGATGGCACCCTAGGAGGTAGCGATCATGCTGTTTTAGAATTTTGGATAACTAGAGGAGGAAGACCTGTGAAGACTAAGAGGTCAATGTTAGATTTCTGAAAGGCAGATTTTAAGAGACTAAGAAATAGAATTGGAGGGATAAAATGGATGGATATGGATATCCTTAAGGACAAAAATGTCCAGGAAGGATGGGAAATCTTGAAAAATGAGATTCTCAAAGCAAAATCATTAACAATTCTGAAAAGAGGGAAGAATAGGGAGCATTTCAGGAAACCAGGATGGATGAACACAGAACTTAAACACATGCTAAAAAGGAAGAAAGAAATGTTTATCAAATGGAAAGAGGGAGGCATATCTAAAGAAGACTATAATGCTGTCTGCATAACCTGAATCAGATTACTAGAGCTGACAATGAATAAGGCTTGCAAGAGACATCAAAAGCAATAAAAATGGATTTTGGAGATATGTCAAAAGTAAAAGAAAAGACAAAGATGCTGTAGGATTTTTACAGGATGAAAATGATGAAATGGTAAGACAGGATATTGAGAAGGCAGAACTTTTAAATTCCCATTTTGCATCTATTTTCTCTCAGAAAGGAAATGTAACATTAACTGATCTTTACTGTCCTATTAAGGGAATAGTAGAATCCAGGATATCTATAAACAGAAAGATAGTGAGGAAACACTTAGCTAACCTAAATGAATTCAAGTCTCCAGGTCCAGATGAATTACACCCCAGAGTACTGAAGGAGATAGCAGAAGAAATTTTTGAACCACTCTCCATAATCTTTGAAAATTCTTGGAGAACAGGAGAAGTACCAGAAGACTGAAGATGAGCAAATGCTGTTCCTATCTTCAAAAAGGGGAAGAAGGTGGACCCAGAGAACTATAGGCTGGTGAGTCTGACTTCTATACAAGGAAAGATCTTTGATCAAATTATTAAACAACATGTATGTAAGTACCTTGATAAGAATGAAGTGATTAACCAGAGTCAGCATGGGTTTGTAACTAATAAGTCATGTCAGACTAACTTAATTTCCTTCTATGACAGAATCACTGACTGGCTGGATCAGGGACATGCTGTAGATATAATATATCTTGACTTCAGCAAAGCATTTGACAAAGTATCTCACACAATCCTTATTGAAAAAATGACTAAATATGGAATGGACAAGGCAACTGTTAGGTGGATTCATAACTGGCTTAGTGATCGGACCCAAAGAGCGGTTGTAAATTGCTGCACATTCAGTTGGAAAAATGTCTCAAGTGGGGTACCACAGGGCTCTGTCCTGGGCACTGTATTGTTCAACATCTTTATCAATGATTTAGATGAAGGAATTGAGGGTAAACTGATTAAATTTGCTGATGATTTCAAAGCTAGGAGGAATAGTTAATACTAGAGAAGACAGAGAAGATTCAAAAAGATATAAGTAAACTAGAGCAGTGGGCAGCAACTAACAGAATTTTAACAGGAAATATGGAAAGTACTACATCTGGGCAAGAAAAAGGAAAAAAGCATATACAAAATGGGAGTAATAGGGCTAAGCAACAGCACATGTGAAAAAGACTTGGGTATGCTAATAGATCACAGACTGAGCATGAGTAGACAGTGTGATGCAGCAGCAACAAAGGCAAATACAATTCTAGGATGTATTAATAGAAGCATACAGTCTAGATCCCTTGAAGTCATTATTGCCCTCTACTGCTCTTTGGTCAGACCTCATCTGGAATACTGTGTCCAGTTTTGGGCACCACATTTTAAAAAAGACATCAACAAACTGGAGCAAATTCATAGAAGAGTGACCAGAATGGTCTGCAAACCATGTCCTATGTGGAACAGTTGCAGGATTTGGGAATGTTTGGCTTGCAAAAGAGAAGACTGAGAGGAGACTTAATAGCTGTCTACAAATATCTCAAGGGCTGTCACATTGTAGAAGGACCATCTTTATTCTCATTTGCACAAGGAAAGACCATAAGCAATGGGATGAAACTGAATGGGAGGAGACAGATTAGATATTAGAAAAAACTTTTTGACAAGGTGATCATTGAGTGGAACAGGCTGCCATGAGAGGTGAGGAGTTCTCCTTCAATAGAAGTCTTCAAACAGAGGTTGGACAGACATCTGTCTAGGATGATTCAGTGAATCCTGCTTTGAGCAGGGGGTTGGACCAGATGACCCAGGAGGTCCTTTCCAACTCTACAATTCTATGATTCTGTGATTCCTCTATTTCTGGACTTCTCCTTGACTACTCCAAACACGATATGTCATTGTGACCTCTGCAGAGAAAAATCGATAGGCCATGGTTTACCTTATCATTTACCCCTTTGGGTCACTCCCCTCCTGCCCTCTTGGCTTAACCTAAATACCTTTCCCTTGCCTCTGGAGCTAAAAACTCCCAAACCTGAAATGAGTCATAATTCTTTAATGGACAGTCCTGGGGAGGCAGTTTTGGTGCCATTATATTTGGTCGGGCCCTTGCTATGTATTAATACCAAACATAGGTTTGCGATCTGATTTCTTTTGGCTGTTCTACATAACTGCATACCCCTGGGTGCTAGTATGGATCAAGACCCAGATGGGCATTTGCCATGTTCTGGGATCTTGATAACATGTACGATGTAAGGCTAGGATGTATAGTATATTCATAACTCCTTATGGAATTATAGCTGATTCAACAAAGCAGTTTAGACTGCATAGTATCTACTTGTCAAGCAGGCCTTTTGTCGTAAGCTAAGCTGTCAATAAATCCCTGCTTCCTCCATAAATAACCTAACTTTATGATAAGTTATCAATATTAGACCAGTGGGTACAACATCCGGCACTCAAAATTGAACACTACAGCTCCTTCACAATGTTTAATGGCAACTCCCTGGTACTGCAGATCAACTCCTTTTTAAGTAATAGAAACTGATTTACAGTGCCACTGTTATGGAAATATATATGTATATGTATTTCATCTAGATCTCACTTGCCTGCTATAGGCTATACACTGCTATATACTCCATATACTCATGGATTCTTATATAGCCATATGCACACAGATACATATTTACAGTTTGAACTCTATAACTAGTTGGTGGAAATAACCTGCTACCCCCCATGAGAGAGTCTGGGGAGCTGATGTGATCTCATGATAGCATTGTCTTGTGACATGTCTCCAGACACACAGAAGAGGAAGTTAGGCCAGATGGTCCAGCCGATATTGTAGACTTGCTGACATTGGAATACAAGGGGCAGTATATCATCTGATTCTTAAGTCACCTTAGGTCGGACGCCCATATATGTTCATGTATTTAAACTGACCAATTAGATAAGAAGTAAAGCCTTTATGTTAATGAATAACCACTCCTTTCTGTACGAACTGATAAAAGACCATGAATGTGAATAAAGCTTCCAGAGTTCTGCTGGAATGAGTTGTTGCTAACCAAGTGTAGCTTCCTCTTTTCCTTTGAGCGCTCAATAAGACTCTGTCTAATTAGGACAGGCCACAGTACGCACAGGGGTAAATTCACCCAACCAAAAAATCCACAACAATTGGCGCCCAACGTGTTATATTTTGTACTCTGCTGTTTGCATAATTTCGTCTTGCATTTTTGGTGAAGATTTTTAATCTTGTTACTGCAGTGTGAGAATTTTCGGGAAAGTTGTTTTTTCTTGAGCATATCACTGCAGTCTACGTTAGGTTTAATTTTTCTCTCTCTTCCATTGTTCTCAGAAGATTTCACTGAGAGACACAGGCAGAGGAAAAAAAAGGGGAAGTGTGTGTATCCTGCATCATTTCTGCATTAACCCTTTTATTGTTGGAAGTTGTACTGATTTTTAGATTCTTATAAATATTTTGGAGTGTTTTTTGCAAGGTCTACCAACTTCATGAGTATTCTTTTTGTTTTCTTTCCTTTTTCCTCCATTTTTTTCCTGAAGCTTCTGATTTTCTTTTTATTTCTCTGAGTGGTGTTTTTGTAAATTTTGTTATTAGTTTTTTCTTCCATTTTTGTTAAAAAGAGAATTTTGAATTTTTACCTGCTTTGGTAATTCCTGTGTTATCTTGCCAAGTTTTGATTTTCCCTATTGTCTAGTTTGTTTCCTCTGCCTTTAAAGTTTTTTACTAAATATTTTGGTTTTGTTCTTTTTCCTTTTTAAGCAAGTTGCAAACCAGGGGTTGCAAAGTTTTTAAGTTTTAATCACTCACCTTTTTGAAGTTTTTGGAACAGACACAGTAGGTGTTATTCAGAAAGTTAAGCATGTCATTTTCTACGGGCAGCTCCGTATGCTGCAGCATGGTATGACGTATTGAAAGGAAAAAGAAAAGTAGCTAGTAATTGCCGTCTGCATTTTCTTAAAGTGACAGAGGATTTTACAGCACAGAAGGTGCTAGCAGATAGTGTGAACAGGAAACAATTGTTTTTTTGTTTTTTTTACGTGTAGGAAAAGTGTTTTCAACGGCATACTAATCTGTGCCGTCTGAGAAGGACCACAGGTCTAAGAATGCCCTATGTGACGGCAGAGGGGGGAAGCAGTCCGCTCCCCCCATCTTCTCTCTCCTCCTTCTATCTCCGCTATTCTCACAATCTCCTCCCCTCTCTCATCTATCTCTCCTCCTATCCCTTCTCCTCCTCCTCTTTTTCTCTCTCCTATCTCTCCTCCCTCTCCATCTTCATCACCAATGCCCACCTCTCATCCCTCTCCTCTTTCCTCCTCCTCCTTGTCTTCACCATGTCCTCCTCTTTTGTCGCCTCCTCACTCTCCTCCACTATCTCTCACTTCTCCTCCTATTCCAAATCTTTCCTTCACCCTCCCCTCTCATTCTTTTCCTCACCCACCTCTCAGTTCATCGTCACCCGCTGGCCCAGTGCCAGATCTAGACAATGAGGTGTCCCTTTATCCACAGGACACCCTCTCTAGAGAGACAGCTATAACACTGGGAGAAGGAAGTGAATCACTCCCCACACATGACAACACAGGTGCCCTCCCGATACAACAGCTAGCAGAAGGGAGGTGTGGGCCATCAGACACTGCACCTGCTAAGACTGAAGATCCTATGTGCCACACGGAGCTGCAGTCTCAGGGGGGAAGTACCCACACACAGAAAGACAATCACACAATGACACAGTTCCTCCTCTGATGAAAATGAAGGAGGGACAGACATGCTGCATAGTACTAGGAGATACTCACAGACACCAAGTAGGCAGGGGCAGATAGAGCCAGAACTCTTACACTATGTGCCCTTCACCCCTAGTCAGGTGTTCAGTATTCTAAAAATCCTGCCAGACCCAGATATAGACCCCATGCCATTTTACCGAAGAATGCAGCAGAGCCAGCAGACATATGCTGCAACCTAGAGTGATCTCTGGTCCATAATGGAGGTAAAAGCAGGTGAAATACTCTGGCCAATCATGAAGGAACACTTCAAGCTTCCATCAGAATTACATGTGCATTCCTGGGAATCAGGATCAAAGCTAATTGAACAGATCAGAGAGTGTGCAAAAGCCAGACAAGCACTCTGCCTGCATAACATGAGCCAAGCCGAGACAGAGTCTGTAGACGAGTTTCATGGCAGAGTGAGGCAAGTATTCCAAATATTTTAGGCTTCACTATTCATGATCAGGTACACGGACAAATGTTGGCACAGGCTTTTGTGCATGGACTAAGAGAACCAATCAAGAAACTACTGATAGTGGCCAGGCCTGAGTACAGGACAATAGCAGTAGATGTCCTGCTCGCAGTAGCCAGAATAATTGAGTCCCTCCCAGGAGTGCGGAGGACAGGCCCTCCTGTGGTGGCCACTGACGTGGAGGAGCAACCACCCTGCAGAGACAGAAGACCTGTCAGGTGTTTCAACTGTGGCAAACATGGCCATTTCCGGAACCAGTGTACAGCACCCTGGCAACCCAGGTCATCCCGCAGAGGAATAGGCCAAGAAAGAAACACAGAAGACAATGAAGAACCCTGTCCATAGGACAGAGACAAACCAGGTCCGTCATACGTCACACCCCTGACATGTGAACCCCATTAGCGGACGCAATACCTCAAATCACTAGGGGCTGTCATATCTTTGCTTGTGGACACTGGTGCAGTCAGAAGTGAAAATCCCCGATCCCACCAGTCTATCAAAACACCGTGTGTCTTAAATGGGGACTGCAGGTCAAGACAGACGTTCCCCAGCTCGCAAGCCCCCGAGCATGTGGACACAACCAGGATAATCCATCCTGTTCCAGTTTACGGTGGAGACCTGCCCACCCCAGCTGATGAGCGCAGACCTACTGCAGGAACTGAAGGTGACCAAAGTTTCCCATGAAGATGTGACCTTGACCTCCTCTCCACCCCAGGCCCAGGAAGAATAAATCATGCTGGTGGCCCTCCAAGAGCCTCACTCGAACAACCGTGCAAGCCTACCCAAGGAGGTGCTCGACATAGCACCCTGAAGCCTATGGCCCAAGGGAGACTTCAAGTTGCGCCAGTGCAGGTGTCACTCAAGTCTGGAACCATGGACTCTCAGAAGGCCCAGCATCCGCTGTTCATCACCCAGAGCTAAACTGCCTCTGACCAACTGGAGATCTAAGTGGAACTGCTGTTCAAGAAACGGCCTAAGAACTTTGGCATGGGCCAGGAAAACTCTCAACCCAGAGGGACCACACCCACTTCATGAAATGGCTGCACTGCTTCCGGTTCCAGCACCAGAGGATCATCTTGGACAAGATTCTGAAGGTGCACCTTGAAGTTAATCCAGGCCCTGGACCAGAAGACACCCACTCAGCCCCTCAGACTGGTTTACAAATGCAGACCTGAGATCAAGCTGGGTGAAAGGAACTGCTGCTGGCTGGTAAAGAAGATCCCCAGCAAAAGACCCCCTGTGAGAGCAAGAAAGCTCAGCCGGACGTCATCTCCAATGACGAGGACCCCAGAAAATGGCTTGTTTCCTGCCGGCCAGAAGATGCCAGAAGATGGGAGTCACTCACAGCACTGTGAAGAACAAGGCCAGATTGAGCCACCTCACCCACGGGAATCATCGTGTAGTCCCAGCTTTTCTCGATCAAGAGGAAGAGTGTGAAAGGAAAACCAGACTCGGTTGAATGGTGCATAACCTGAGGACTGTGAGCAAAGCAACCGTGTTTGAAACCTCAGTTGTGCCAGATCTGCACACTCTGCTGACAAACGTGCCAGCCACAGCAACGGTGCTCACGGCAACGGATCTGCTCGAAGCTCCCCTCAATCTTCCCCCTCACCTGGACGACCAGTTCCTGAAAACGCACAAGGGGAGTGCAGAACAAATGGACAGTGATGCCCAAGAGGGCCCAGAACAGCCTTTCACAGCTCGCCAGATCATTGTCCTCCATCCCCATCAACTGGATTGCGCATGCAGAAGTCATTGACATCGCTACCTGCACAGCGCTTTCCATGTCTCCTCTACTCTGCCTGAAGGAGCAGCAATGTAAGTTCTGCAAAACAGAGTCCAGTGGTGTCAAAAGCAAGTTCCTGAAGACACCGAATCGCCCACCAGACAAAACACTTGACAGATGACCGGAGGACTGCGGAGGAGAAGATAGCTCCATCAACAACTCCGAAGATGCAGGCCTTCCTTAGTCTAGTCTCGCACTGCAGAACTTGGATCCCTGGTGCTCCAGGCTTAATGCAGCCTCTGTACAATTGCATCAACGCATTGAAGCCTTCATCTCGTACAGGAAACTGAAAGACTTCATAGTCTCTGCACCAACTCTAGGCCTCCCTGACTACGAGAAGCCATCCCGTCCTGACCGAACGGAAAAAGGACAAAAATGGAGAAGGTCATGCTACTGGCCAGGCTTAAAACAGACCCACGGAGGAAAACCAGAGGCCTCTAGACTACCTCTCAGCCGGCCTGGATCCAGTTGCAAGGGGGGGCCCTCCTTCATGAAAACAATACCCACAGCACACACCCTCCTGACAAGGCTGCTCTCCACCACTCTTCAGTGCTCTCAGCCGTTACCTGTCTCTACTCCCACTCCCAAGGGGGGATGCGGATACGGACCTTCAGATGAAAAATCTGCAAGATACCGTAGATGGCTCCAGTTTTGCAGTGCAGCGACCAGCAATCAAGACATTCTATGGTCCAGAAGGTTGTCAGCCCAAGAACCCAAGAAGCGGAGCTGATAGAGCTGACGAAAGGCCTGCCAGAGTGCAAAGAACAAAACTTCCAGGTACTCGCATGACATGGCACCCAACTTCGGACCCATCTGGGCTGCAAGAAACTTCATCACAGCAAGTGGATCGACCGTGAAGCACCATGGAGCCATCAGAGACCTGCTGGACGCTCTTCAACTACTAAAAGTAGTGGCAGTGCTGAAGGTCAAGGCACACGGAAAACTGAACACAGTAGAGACACGGGGCATCAACAGCAGACGTGGCAGCCAAAGAAGCAGCCAGAGGAAGACAATATGGAAAATGGGAGAGGTCGTAGAGCCGGACGGCTACTACAAGACGACTGAAGACCAGAAAACGTGACAAAATGACTTCCCGAAACCTGTACAAGAAGTAGCAGGACCAGATTCGGAAGGAGGAGAATGGAAGCTGGATGCTGAAGGGCAAAAGCACTGGGCTCCAAGAAACCTGTCTACCTCAAAACGTCTACCTCAAAGTGTGTACCCTACGGTGGTTCAATGGGCACATGGCCCCCACACAGAATTGAAGACACAGATGAATGACCTGATTAGACTCAACTCACACCTTAACAGCAAAGATTCCCAGCAGCTGTTTGATCTCCGACAAATTTAACATCGGACAAGCGGTAAAGTTCCCCCATATCATCTGGCCTGAATACTTCCCAGTAAGGAACCGATTGGTGAAGACTGCTGCAAAGAAGCTACTCTCAAAAATAGTGTACAGATATAGGGGTTCCAGAAGCAATGGCAAGTGATCAGGGACCCACATACACAGCAAACCTGACACAAGAGACCTGATCAACAATAGGGTCAGACTTAGGTATACACACTACCCACCATCCCACACCATAGACTAGGTGGGACACTTAAGCGCAGCATGCTAAAAATTTTGCCCAAGAGACAGACAAACCCTGACATGAGACACTACCGTAGGCTCAGAAAAAGTTGTCACCGATATGAAACTTTATTTGGGTCTAAAACCCAGTTTAGGGGTATTCTTTACTTAGCAGTTGACTATGCAATATGATACTTTGTCTGCATGTGTAATTGAATTTATGAAGAATCTTGCTAATGTCCATTCTCGAGTTTCACTCCTTCATTGCCAGGTCCAGATTCGGTGCCTGGTATGCACGCCCTGAAGTCAGGAGACTGCTGAGTGTTGGTGAAAAAAGTCCGTAAAGAGAAGCACTCAATCCCAGATCCGATGGCCCTTCTCCAAGTGCTGACGCCACCAACCTGGAGGGAAAACCCCCACCTGGATCCACGCCTTCATACCAGAGGACACACCTGAGCAGGAATGATGCTGTGGATGACCTACCTGACAGAATAAATTACCTACCTGTCAGAGAATACACATGCACTGACTGCATAGACTGCTAACTAAGAGACTTTGATTACATTGCACCACACCCCCTTTAGGGACAGATCTCCTGACCGCCCATTTGCGAAAGTCTGTACAGAGGAGGATGTATGCACTAGGCATATGTCAGTCCACTGGCAGCATAAAAGAGTTGCTGCGCTTTGGGCCAGGAGCAGGATTTTAGGGCAAGTGATATCTAAGGGGGGATTGTTATGGAAATATATATGTATATGTATTTCATCTAGATCTCACTTGCCTGCTATAGGCTATACACTGCTATATACTCCATATACTCATGTATTCTTATATAGCCATATGCACACAGATGCATATTTACAGTTTGAACTCTATAACTAGTTGGTGGAAATAACCTGCTACCCCCCCATGAGAGAGTCTGGTGAGCTGATGTGATCTCATGATAGCATTGTCTTGTGACATGTCTCCAGACACACAGAAGAGGAAGTTAGGCCAGATGGTCCAGCCGATATTGTAGACTTGCTGACATTGGAATACAAGGGGCAGTATATCATCTGATTCTTAAGTCACCTTAGGTCAGACGCCCATATATGTTCATGTATTTAAACTGACCAATTAGATAAGAAGTAAAGCCTTTATGTTAATAAATAACCACTCCTTTTGTACGAACTGATAAAAGACCATGAATGTGATTAAAGCTTCCAGAGTTCTGCTGGAATGAGTTGTTGCTAACCAAGTGTAGCTTCCTCTTTTCCTTTGAGCGCTCAATAAGACTCTGTCTAATTAGGACAGGCCACAGTACGCACAGGGGTATATTCACCCAACCAAAAAATCCACAACACCACCATTGACTAGTTATCTGTGTGATGGAGCTGTAGTGTTAACTCTGTATACTGTTTTATATTGTATTATATCTGGACAATGCTGGAGCTGGTAACCATCTGAGGAGTGCAAGAGTCGGGTGTCGCACCACACCAATCTGGTATTGATCACCTATAGGATAGGTTATGAAAAAAAAAAAGAAAAAGTTGTGAGAAACCTCCTTAAGAGGTTAATTTGGTTTTATTTTGTAATTATATCAGATTTATATATCTAATGAATTGTTTCTGGTAAGACAAGAGGTAATGTTTTCAGATATAATACTATGTGACAGATAACTTTGCCTATAAGCTAGTTTTATTAACTATAATCCTTTTTCCAATAGGGAGAAAATAATTCTGACAAAAATGATCACCCTTTAAACTAATCTGTTCCTAATGCAATTAATAGAACATTTACTGCAGTCTGCAATGCGGAAGAGCTTAGCTAGACTGTGGTCAAGACACGCATTTTATGGATTTTCCCTAAAGCTTCCTTTTTTAGGGAAGCCTTGATAAAAAACACATGATCTCAATTATCATTAACAATGCATGTTTTGTAAGTATGATACGCTCAGCGCTGAGAAGATGAACAGGACTTCTATAATAATGTCATGTATGTGATAAGTCCCATCTCACTCATTTATCATTCCATTACAAAGCTATTTTAACCTCTGCCCAATGCCTCTACAGGCTGGCTTTTTTCAATAAGGTGTAAATGTAACTAAACTGTATTCCATTTTCTTTGCCATAGAGAATACGCACAGGTTTCTTTGTTATACAGTATTATATATATAGTTTTAAAACGTTAGCAGCACCTACAGGACCCAAATGCAACAATACCAATGTTGTATTAATAAGTAAGAAATCACTAGAGGCATGAACAATGTTGTATACTTATTACTATTGCTACAAGTATAAGACTTTGTAATTTAAAGAATTGCTATAGACTGTTGCATAGAAATTTACAGCAAATAAGAGTAAGCGCTCAGTCACGTCTTGTTTTTGCAAAAAATGGACCTATTTTTCTATTCAGACTTTGATCAGTGTTTGATCAGAGTATGGTCAGATTGTCATCCATTTTTCTCAAATGTGAAAAAATAATAGTAAGAAAAGGTTTCTCCACCTCCACTATTTGGACAGATCTTAAAAATTCGACCACACTTGTAATGACCAGGCCGAACAGATGTCATCCGAGTGCAGTCTGATTTTTTCATGGGTCCAATGACTTTCATTGCCAGGTAAAAATCAGACATGTCTCCGTAATTTTTCACAGACTTATTGGTTCATGAAAGCTTATGGACATTGGATGGCATCATAGACTATCAGAGGTAAGAGTGCTATCTGTGAAAAACCCCGTTAGCACTCGTATGTGAAAACTGGACGTCTGAACTGGACTTCTTCACATTTGTGAGAATCAATGAAGATGCAAATTTTGCTGGGCGCCAAGATGATGATTTAACCTCTAGCAGTGGTTTATATTAGTTCACACTTCAATTAAGGGCTCATTCACATGTTCAGTTTTTCTTGTACAAATGCTGAGTTTTTCACATATGGCACTTGTAGCTATAATAATGTATGAAGTACTTTGTAGTTCCGATATTCACTTTGGACAGAGTGGTCCTCAATTAAACACAGAGACCTGCCTGATATTGATCCAAGTGTTAAATCAATTTTGACAATGCAAGTCTATGGGCCTGTGAAACAATAGGAAAAGCTTGGGAAATCTCAAGCACATTGTTTTCATCCCCCCAAAAAAATGATTAAATTCTTACCAAAGTTTGACGCTGACCGAACTCTATTGACACTGATTATAAATACTGATGAAGCTCGGACTGTTTTTTACGTATGGAGAAAAATCACTGACGTGAAGAAGCTCAATGCGGTCAGTTTGACAAGTCTGAATGACTCCTAACTCAATCATTCAGATAAACTACAGACAAGCTTCAAAAGCCATTGGGCCTTAAAATAAAATAGTCCTTCCAGGGAGGTTATAAACTATTACCACCACTGTTTTTTTCTAACAAATCTCCATTTACTGATTCTTAGTAATGATTTTGTGATGAAACTCAGTTGGATTGCTGGTAGACAATCCAAGCTAAAATTCTCCAACTGATCCACTTTGTCCATGCATGGACTTAAAGGGTTAGAGAGCAACATAGCGATAGTTTTTAAGTGCTCACCTCATCTTTTCTTCAGTGATTCAGGGCTTTACTGACCATTACAGCTAATGGAAGGCTGCAGAGGCCATGTGACGTATTTGGGATTGTAGTATTAGGATAAAGAACTTACCTTCAAGATGGTAGTGATTGACCCCACTCTTCACGTTGCTGCAGAAGGATAAATAATAACGTCTTATACTGACAATACAGTTTTCTCCTGCTTGTATTGTGTCATGCAACACAGATAGGAATAAGGGTACCATTACACTTAGCGATGCACCAGCGATCCCGACAACGATATGGATCGCTGGTGCATCGCTAAGTGGTCGCTAGTGAGCTGCCACACAGGCAGATCTCACCAGCGACATAGCAGGGGTCGAGGGTCGCTACTTACCTGTCAGACGCAGCGATCCTGATGTCCTCCCTCCCGCGTCCACTCATCGCTCGTCGACGCCACAGGAAGCCCAGCAGGAAGCGCCTGACGAGAAACAGCCCAGGACATTCTCGCGCGATCAGCGATGGACAGCGGGGGGAGCCAGTCGGAGGTAAGTATCAGACATAGCGATATCGCTAGCAATATCGCTATAACGTCACAAAACCATTGACGTTATAGCGATATTGCTAGCGATATCGCTATGTGTAACGGGCCCTTAAGAGTCCAGAAGTACGGGAGATCTGATTCAATAAAACTCACATTTACTTGCAGTGCAATATATCTTGATAGCTACATCTGCTGGCAATTTGCAGAAGCATAAGCTTAAAGGGAACCTGTCCCACAAAAAACGTTACTAAGCTAACGATATGGAGTTATTCTGTAGCTTAAAGGCGTTCTGAACTTGCCTGGTGCCAGCTCTTAGAGCCCTGCTGCTGGGAGAAAATGAACATTATTTCCCCCTGGCAGCATTTGGCCTCCAGCCATAGGGGTGGTGGCAGCGCATTCAGTCATTAATGAACTGTGTGTATAGAGAGCAGTGACTCTAACCGCTCCCCAGCACTGACTGACAGCCGGCTTTAATGCTGATCCTGCTGTCAATAAAGGTTTTTTATTCTTCAAGCTTTATGTACACAGTATTAGTTATGATAGTGTTGAGCATTCCGATACCGCAAGTATCGGGTATCGGCCGATATTCGCTGTATCGGAATTCTGATACTTAGTTCAGATACTTTTTTCATATCGAATACCAGAATCGGAAGTTCCCATAATGCTAGGAGCCCGCTCGATTTGATTCAGCCAATGGGGATCCTCAGAAGTGTGGGCACATCCTGTTAGGCATGTAGGCATGTTAACTACTGGCATGGCTGTGATTGGCTGCTGAAATGATGTCATGATGCACTATAAAAACCACTGCAGCCGCCATTTCTGGTCACTCTGCTGTGAATTCAGTTAGGGACAGGCTGCTGTTGAAGACTGTGAGGGACAGTTAGAAATAGCGATCATTAAACATATCTATTGCTCTACCCAGGCTACATAATCCACCACTGTAGCATTTTTGTAGCCCAGCAGCGCTGTTTTAATAGCTGTCTGCAAGGGCTGTGTGAGTGCAGACCCACGCTGTGTAGTGTGTCCTGCAGGCACGTCTGCTTGTAGGCCGGCCAGCGTGTGTCTCTGCCTCATACACATTTTTCTTTTATTGCTGCTTTTTTTTTTCTCCTGTATAGTATGCTTCCATACGTATCCATATACGTTGGTTGCAAACACACAGGAAGGTGGTGGGAGCAGCTCTGAGGAAGAGATTCCCCGAACGGCAAAAAGAGGAGGGAGAGGGCGGGGGCAGACTTGGTTGCCTGTAGCCTCCACTTTGGCACCCGTGAGGAGCAATCCTCTTCCAAAACACAAAACGGGCGCTCCCAGGACTTGCAGTGCGTGGTCTTTTTTTGACACAGTTGCAGATGACATTTGCTTTGTCAAATGCAAGCTGTGTCATCAGAAAGTTAAACGAGGGAAAAATGTGAGCGACCTCAATACCACAAATATGTGGAAACATGTTCGTACCAAGCACGAGGTGGAGTTACACACACACTGAAGATGTAATAATAATAATAATAATAATCTTTATTTATATAGCGCCAACATATTCCGCAGCGCTTTACAGTTTAACAGTTTCAAAACACAAGTCATAAGTAACAATGCTAACAATACAATAATTAAAGCAAAATAAGACGAAATAAGACGACCCTGCTCGTGAGAGCGTACAATCTACAATGAGGTGAGGGAGATACAGAGTACAGGTGTGTATTTACAATGGTGTATTTACAATGAAGGTCCAGCCATCTTGCGGGAGTGAAGGATGGATGGAGATAGTGAATGGGCTACACACGCACACTTACACAGAGAATGACTTTGATTAGTGATTGTGATAAGCCGCTCTGAACAGGTGTGTTTTGAGGGAGCGCCTAAAACTATGCAAATTGTGGATAGTCCTGATTTCTTGGGGTAGAGCATTCCAGAGGATAGGAGCAGCACGGGAGAAGTCTTGGAGTCGGGAGTGGGAGGTACGGATTAGTGCAGAGGTTAGTCGAAAGTCGTTTGCAGAGCGCAGCGATCGGCTAGGCCGATAGACAGAAATGAGAGAAGAGATGTAAGGGGGTGCCGCACTGTGGAGAGCTTTGTGGGTGAGAACAAGTACTTTGAATTGGATCCTATAATGAATGGGCAGCCAATGTAAGGACTGGCGAAGAGCGGACGCGTCCGAGTACCGATTACCCAGATGGACGATCCTGGCTGCTGCATTGAGTATGGACTGGAGAGGGGATAGTCGAGTGACGGGGAGGCCAATTAATAGAGCGTTGCAGTAATCCAGGCGAGAGTGGATCAATGCAACAGTGAGGGTTTTTGTTGTTTCCATAGTGAGAAAAGGGCGGATTCTAGAGATGTTCTTTAGGTGTAAGCGGCAAGAGCGGGCAAGGGATTGTATATGGGATGTAAAGGAGAGATTGGTGTCAAACATAACACCCAGACAGCGCACCTGTTGCCGGGGTGTTATTGTGGTACCATCCACGGAGAGGGAAATGTCAGATCCTTCAGCAGCACCTACCACCTCTTCTGCTCGTGTTGGTGCCTCTTCCTCCAGCTCACACACAGCTGGTTCGGCTTCCTCACTGGAACGCCATGGAAGAACCTCTGCCACTGTTGTCCAGAGACCCAGTGAAATTCCACCCACTGAACCACGTTCTCAGTCATCAGCACACTCCCAGGACCCAGTAACACAGGAACAAGTGTGGGTTGTGCAGACGGCATTTCAGAGCAGCAACTGGCCTGGTTGGAAGCCGAAACAGAGTGAAGACAGAGGCCTAATTGGAGTACGTTGACAGTTAGTAGTAGTCTAGAAACAATCGAAAACTGCCACCAAGTAGGCCTCGACCTACTACCTGATTTTCCCTGGGCTCCGACACCGCCAGTTGGTGCTCAGAAGTGCTGTCCGCACAGACAAAACACTCGCTCATGTGTAAGTGGGGTTCAGTAACGTCAGCTGATCCCCTGCTGTGTGTATGGCAAAGTGTCCTGCTCCCTCCACAGTCAAACAACCTCAGATTTACACCTGGTTCCAAGTAGGCCTCGGCCTACTACCTGATTTTCCCTGGGCTCCAACACCGCCAGTTGGTGCTGAGAAGTGCTGTCCGCACAGACAAAACACTCGCTCATGTGTAAGTGGGGTTCGGTAACGTCAGCTGATCCCCTGCTGTGTGTACGGCAAACTCTCCTGCTGCCTACAACTTCTGACTACCTCTGATTTAATATGTTCTCTGATTTGCCCTCTGTCTCCTCTCTGTTTTGAGTATTTCCTCCGGCCTACAACACCGCCTGTTACTAGAGTTGAGCGATACCGTCCGATACTTCAAAGTATCGGATCGGAATGGATCGTCCGATCTTAAAAAAAAGTATCGGTATCGCCGATTCCGATACCGGAAGTCCCATTCAAGTCTATGGGACTTCCGGTATCAGAATAAGAAAAACCCTGTTTTTGCCTTGTACAGCCTCTCTGGGGTCTGTACGGGCCTTTCGGGGGGCTGTGCCGGCCTGCCAGGGGGTCTGTGCAGGCTCCGGTGGTCTGTGCCGGCCTGCCGGGGGGCTGTGCCGGCCTGCCAGGGGGGCTGTGCAGGCTCCGGGGGGCTGTGCCGGCCTGCCGGGGGGCTGTGCCGGCCTGCCGGTGGTCTGTGCAGGCTCCGGTGGGCTGTGCCGGCCTGCCGGTGGTCTGTGCAGGCTCCGGTGGGCTGTGCCGGCCTCCCGGGGGGCTGTGCAGGCTCCGGTGGGCTGTGCCGGCCTGCCGGGGGGCTGTGCCGGCCTGCCGGGGGTCTGTGCAGGCTTCGGGGTTCTGTGTAGGCATCGTCCGATGGGACTACAAGTCCCATCGGGCGATGCCTGCTACCATGACAGTGATTGACACATTAGCCAATGATGGGACAGTAGTAGTCCCATCATCCGGCTAATGTGTTGAATGTAAAAAAAAAAAAATTACATGCTACATACATGCTACATTCATACTACATATATACTACATGCAACATACATACTACATATATACTACATGAATGCAACATGCATACTACATATATACTACATGCTACATACATACTACATATATGTTACATATATACTACATGCATGCTACATACATACTGCATGCTACATACATACTGCATGCTACATACATACTACATGCTACATACATACTACATATATGCTACATACATACTACATATATACTACATGCATGCTACATACATACTGCATGCTACATGCATACTACATGCTACATACATACCACATATATACTACATGCTACATACATACGACATATATACTACATGCATGCTACATACATACTACATACATACTACATGCATACTACATACATACTACATGCTACATACATACCACATACATACTACATATATACTACATGCATGCTACATACATACTGCATGCTACATGCATGCTACATACATACTACATACATACTACATGCTACATACATACCACATATATACTACATACATACTACATACAATACATTCATACAATACATACATAGACATACAGTACATATAACATAGAGTAACATACTTACCAATACTTGTCACATTGTTCCCCGAAGCCATTGTCTTTTACGGAATAAATATTAACATAACAAACCACAAAAATACTCACCCACGATCCGAAGCAGTCCACGAGTGTGTCCCACGACGATCTTGGGTAGAGAACTGCAGCATCAGCTGATGCTGCCGTTCTCTACGGGCTGCAGAAATCCAATGACGGAAGGTAGGTATCCTTCCGCACTGTATTCCTCCGCCACTTAAAAAAAAAAAGTCCCTAGTCTCACTTTATGCCATTGCTGTGTGGGAATTTCCCACGCAGCAATGGCATAAAGTGAGACTAGGGACTTTTTTTTTTTTAAGTGGCGGAGGAATACAGTGCGGAAGGATACCTACCTTCCGTCATTGGATTCCTGCAGCCCGTAGAGAACCGCAGCATCAGCTGATGCTGCCGTTCTCTACCCAAGATCGTCGTGGGACACACTCGTGGACTGCTTCGGATCGTGGGTGAGTATTTTTGTGGTTTGTTATGTTAATATTTATTCCGTAAAAGACAATGGCTTCGGGGAACAATGTGACAAGTATTGGTAAGTATGTTACTCTATGTTATATGTACTGTATGTCTATGTATGTTTTGTATGAATGTATTGTATGTAGTATGTATGTAGTATATATGTGGTATGTATGTAGCATGTAGTATGTATGTAGTATGTATGTAGCATGCATGTAGTATGTATGTAGTATGTATGTAGTATGTATGTGGTATGTATGTAGTATGTATGTAGCATGCATGTAGTATATATGTGTTATGTATGTAGCATGCATGTAGTATGTATGTAGTATGTATGTAGTATGTATGTAGCATGCATGTAGTATGTATGTAGTATATATGTAGTATGTATGTAGCATGTAGTATGTATGTAGCATGCATGTAGTATATATGTAGTATGTATGTAGCATGTAGTATGTATGTAGCATGCATGTAGTATGTATGTAGTATGTATGTAGCATGTAGTATGTATGTAGCATGCATGTAGTATATATGTAGTATGTATGTAGCATGTAGTATGTATGTAGCATGCATGTAGTATATATGTAGTATGTATGTAGCATGTAGTATGTATGTAGCATGCATGTAGTATGTATGTAGTATGTATGTAGTATTTTTTTTTTTTTTTTTTTAACATTTAACACATTAGCCGGATGATGGGACTACTACTGTCCCATCATTGGCTAATGTGTCAATCACTGTCATGGTAGCAGGCATCGCCAGATGGGACTTATAGTCCCATCGGACGATGCTTGCACAGACCCCCGGACATCAGCACAGCCCCCCGGCAGGCCGGCACAGCCCCCCGGCAGGCCGGTACAGACCCCCACAGGGTGCACAGACCACCGGCAGGCCGGCACAGCCCCCCGGCAGGCCGGTACAGACCCCCACAGGGTGCACAGCCCCCCGGCAGGCCGGCACAGCCCCCCCGGCAGGCCGGTACAGACCCCGGGCAGTCCACACAGCCCCCCAGCAGGCCGGTACAGACCCCGGGCAGTCCACACAGCCCCCCGGCAGGCCGGCAGAGACCCCCGGAAGGCCCGAAATGACGGCGCATCATGATGCGCACATACCGCGCATCATGATGACGTCAGGCTGTCAATCAACTTTGAACTTCCGATTCCGATGCCGACTTCCGATATTGAAAAAATATCGGAAGTCGGTATCGGAATTCCGATACAGCAAGTATCGGCCGATACCCGATACTTGCGGTATCGGAATGCTCAACACTACCTGTTACTGCTCTCAAGTGCCGTCTGCACAATCCACACTTGTTCCTGTGTTACCTGGGTCCTTTAACATCTGCTTATCTCCAGAGGTGAGTCCGGCAATGTCTCCTGCTTTGTCTATATTCTCACTACTTGTAGTGGAAATGTGGACAGAGCAGGAGACATTGCCTGACTCACCTCTAGGGAGAAGCTGCTGTTACAGAACCCCAGTAACACAGGAAGAAGTGTGGGTTGTGCAGACGGCATTTCAGAGCAGCAACTGGCCTGGTTGGAAGCCAGAGGAAATACTTGAAACAGAGTGAGGACAGAGGCCTAATTGGAGTACGTTGACAGTTAGTAGTAGTCTAGAAACAATCGAAAACTGCCACCAAGTAGGCCTCGGCCTACTACCTGATTTTCCCTGGGCTCCGACACCGCCAGTTGGTGCTCAGAAGTGCTGTCAACACAGACAAAACACTCGCTCATGTGTAAGTGGGGTTCGGTAACGTTAGCTGATCCCCTGCTGTGTGTATGGCAAAGTGTCCTGCTCCTTCCACAGTCAAACAACCTCAGATTTACACCTGGCTCCAAGTAGGCCTCGGCCTACTACCTGATTTTCCCTGGGCTCCAACAACGCCAGTTGGTGCTCGGAAGTGCTGTCCACACAGAAAAAAACACTCGTTCATGTGAAAGTGGGGTTCGGTAACGTCAGCTGATCCCCTGCTGTGTGGAGGGCAAACTGCTGCCTCCAAATTGTAACTACTTCAGATTTAAACATTCTCTGATTTGGACTCTGTCGCCACTCTGTCTCTAGTATTTCCCCTGACCTCCAACACCACCAGTTCCTGCTCACAGTTGCCGTCCACGCATTCCACACTTGTTCCTGTGCACCTGGTGTTCTGTTTCGTGAGCCGATCCCCCAATGTGTGTCCGGCACTGTCTCCTGCGCTGTCCACCTTCCCACTACAAGTGGTGGGAATGTGGACAGAGCAGGAGACATTGGCAGACACACATCAGGGGATCTGCTGACATTACAGAACCCCAGTAACACAGGAACACGTGTGGATTGAGCAGACGGCTACTGTACGCATAAACTGGCGGTGTTGGTGGTCACGTGAAATCCTGGAAACAGAGTGGAGACAGATGCCTAATTGGAGCACGTTGACAGTCTGTTGTAGCCTACAAACAATCTAAAACTGCCACCAAGTAGGCCTTGGCCTACACCATGATTGTCCCTGGGCTCCAACAATGCCAGTTGGTGCTCGGAAGTGCTGTCCACACAGAAAAAAACACTTGTTCATGTGAAAGTGGGGTTCGGTAACGTCAGCTGATCCCCTGCTGTGTGTATGGCAAAGTGTCCTGCTCCCTCCAAACTCAAAGTACCTCAGATTTACACCTGGCTCCCAGTAGACCTCGGCCTACTACCTGATTTTCCCTGGGCTCCAACAATGCCAGTTGGTGCTTGGCAGTGTCTTTGGCACCTCCCTGTTGCCCAGCCTGGTTCCAGCACGCCAGCTGTTTCCGGGTAGTGTCAAGGTCACTATGCCACCAATCCGTTGTCCTGTCATCTTGCGGCCAGGTTAGCCGACTCTACGGTGCCTGCAGTTTAGGTGACTCGTATGTGGGCTGCGGGAACTGTCACTGAAGGCTGGATCCGTAGTGCCAATGGACATGGACCCCCTGTAGGACTGTTTGTTTTGGTAATTGCGGCCGGCTTGCGGCCTGGCTACTTTGCTTTGGATGGGTACCTTCTGCTACCCACCCGGGTTCCAGCACTGTCAGCTGGTTCTCGCCAGAGCCTTTGGCCTAGGTGCCCCCATCTCGGTATCCGAAGGTCCAGCACCGTCAGCTGGTCCTTGGTAGTGCTGTCTAGCACAGGTACCTCCTGCCTAGTAACCGTGGTCCAGCACCATCAGCTGTTCCTTGGTAGTGCCATTGGCTCTTGTAGCTTTTGCTACCCATCTGGGTTCCAGCACCGTCAGCTGGTTCTTGGCAGTGTCTTTGGCACGGGTACTCCCTGTTGCCCAGCCTGTTTTCAGCACGCCTGCTGTTTCCGGGTAGTGTCAAGGTCACTATGCCACCAATCCTTTGTCCTGTCGTCTTGCGGCCGGGTTAGCCGACTCTACGGTGCCTGCAGTTTAGGTGACTCCTATGTGGGCTGCGGGAACTGTCACTGAAGGCTGGATCCGTAGTGCCAATCAGACATGGACCCCCTGTAGGACTGTGGGTTTCGGTAACTGCGGCCAGCTTGCGGCCTGGATACTTTGCTTTGGATGGGTACCTTCTGCTACCCACCCGGGTTCCAGCACTGTCAGCTGGTACGCGCCAGAGCCTTTGGCCTAGGTTCCTCCATCTCGGTATCCGAAGTCCAGCACCGTCAGCTGGCCCTTGGTAGAGCTTTTTAGCACAGGTACCTTCTGCTTAGTAACCGTGGTCCAGCACCCAGTTGGTCCTCAGTAGTGCCATTGGCTCTTGTTCCTTCTGCTACCCATCCGGGTGCCAACACTGTCTGCTGGTTCTCGCCAGAGCCTTTGGCCTAGGTGCAACCATCTCGGTATCCAAGGTCCAGCACCGTCAGCTGGTCCTTGGTAGTGCTTTTTAGCACAGGTACCTTCTGCTTAGTAACCGTGGTCCAGCACCGTCAGTTGGTCCTCGGTAGTGCCTTTGGCTCTTGTTCCTTCTGCTACCCATCCGGGTGCCAGCACTGTCAACTGGTTCTCGCCAGAGCCTTTGGCCTAGGTGCCTCCATCTCGGTATCCGAGGTCCAGCACCGTCAGCTGGTCCTTGGTAGTGTTTTTTAGCACAGGTACCTTCTGCTTAGTAACCGTGGTCCAGCACCGTCAGTTGGTCCTCGGTAGTGCCATTGGCTCTTGTTCCTTCTGCTACCCATCCGGGTGCCAGCACTGTCAGCTGGTTCTCGCCAGAGCCTTTGGCCTAGGTGCCTCCATCTCGGTATCCGAGGTCCAGCACCGTCAGCTGGTCCTTGGTAGTGCTTTTTAGCACAGGTACCTTCTGCTTAGTAACCGTGGTCCAGCACCGTCAGTTTGTCCTCGGTAGTGCCATTGGCTCTTGTTCTTTTTGCTACCCATCCGGGTGCCAGCACTGTCAGCTGGTTCTCGCCAGAGCCTTTGGCCTAGGTGCCTCCATCTCGGTATCTGAAGTCCAGCACCGTCAGCTGGTCCTTGGTAGTGGTTTCTAGCACAGGTACCTCCTGCATAGTAACCGGGGTCCAGCACCGTCAGCTGGTCCTCAGTAGTGCCATTGGCTATTGTTCCTTCCGCTGCCACTACGGGTTCCAGTACTGTCAGCTGGTTCTCGCCAGTTTCTCAGCCTTCTTGTACCTTCTGCTACATTTCCAAGATCAAGCTTTTTGAAATTGTCTTTGGTAATCCTTATTGATCTCCATGACGACGACCCTGATGACGACGACCCTGAAGACCACACTAAAGAAGACCAGAAATATGACCCTAAATAATAAGACCAAGAGGACAAAGAACATGAAGACAACCACCAAGATACAGAACAAAAGACAGAAGAACAAGAAGCAGAAGAAGCAAAAGCAGAAGAACAGAAAGCAGAAGAACATTAAGCATAAGACTAAAAATCAGCATAGAAGAAATCAAAATTATAAGCAGAAGAAGACTAAGCAGTAAATGGGGGTGAGTCCGTTCCTCCTCGTGGTGCCCCTGGAAAATGCCTGCTGCTGCAGGCCAAACTGAACGCGGACAAATCCTGTTGTAAATCTTTTGTGACAGGCAGAACGTAAGGTGTAATCTTATAACTTTTATAGATAAGTACTACAGGAATGCCTGTCACCATAAGAAAATGAAGAAAAAGAAGAATAGGAAGAAGATGAAGAAATAGCATATGAAAATTAATAATAACTGAATATGAAGAATATGAATAATGGAAGAAAAAAAAAATGGGAAGAAGGTGAAGAAGAAGAAGATGAATAAGGTGAAGAAAAAGTTGATGAAAAAAATGCTACTGCTGCGGATCATGAAGAAGAAAGTGTGGGAGAAGTACAAAAGAAGGAGAAGAGCATGGAAGTTGTGAAACATACATATCTGACAAAATATAAAAAAGTTAACATAGTCAATATCTTTTTAACTCCGAACGTCTTGAAAAAAAAAATTGGAATTAATGCTATGCCATGTGATTTGAATAAACCACTATGCCTGTAATGTCTCCTCCACCTCCCACAATACATTCTACATGATTCTTATTTGATTTCAATTACGTAGCATTAGCCAACAAGGAAATAAAGGGCTTTTTTTAAATTCCGATACCGGAAGTCCCATTGACTTGAATGGGACTTCCGGTATCGGAATCGGCGATACCCGATATTTTTTTCGTATCGGGAGATACCATCCGATGCAATATTTTTGGGTATCGAACCGTATCGCTCAACACTAGTTATGACTGAACAGTTTGCCATTTCTTTAATTGGTTTATATTACTTTCTGAATAGTCTATTATACAGTTGTGCTCAAAAGTTTATATACCCTGTCAGAAATTTTGTTTTCTTGGCCTTTCTTCAGAGCATATGAATGATAACACCAAAACTTTTTCTCCACTCATTAGTTAGTTAGTGGTTGGGTGAAGCCATTTATTCTCAAACTACTTTGTTTTCCCTTTTTAATTCATAATGACAACCCAAAACATCTAAATTACCTTGATCAAAAGTTCACATACTCCATTTCTTAATACCTTGTATTGCCCCCTCTAACATCAATGACAGCTTGAAGTTTCTTGTGGCAGTTGTGGATGAGGTTCTTTATTTTCTCAAATGGTAAGGCTGGCCACTCTTCTTCTCAAAAAGACTCCAGTTCCTGTAAATTCCTGAGCTATCTACCATGCAATGCGCGCTTGAGATCTCACCAGAGTGGCTCAATGATATTGAGGTCAGGAGCCTGAGATGGCCACTCCAGAACCTTTGCTTTGTTGTGCTGTAGCCAAAGACAAGTCAATTTGGCCTTGTGTTTTGATTGTTTGTAATGTTGGAACATCCAAGAACGTCCCATGCACAGCTTCTGGACTGATGAGTGCAAACTTGCCTCCAGTATTTGCTGATAACTTGCTGCATTCATCTTTCTTTCAACTTTGACCAAGTTTCCTGTGTCTTTGTAGCACGCACATCCCCAAAACATCAGCAATCCACCTCCATGCTTTACAGTAGGAATAGTGTTCCTTTTATCATAAGCCTTGTTGACCTCTCTCCAAATGTAACGTTTATGGTTGTGACCAAAAAGATCCATTTTGGTCTCATCACTCCAAATTACCTTGTTCCAGAAGTTTTGAGGCTTGTCTCTGTGCTGTTTTACTCATTGTAGGCGAGATACTTTGTGGCCTTGGTGCAATAATGGCTTTCTTGTGGCGACTTGACCATGCAGCCCATTTTTCTTCAAGTGCCTCCTGTCATGCTCACCGGTAAAGTTGTCAGGAGTGGCGTGACAGGCAGGCGTCAGCGGTCCTAGTACAGATGAATAGACACAGGAGGCAGGTTCCTCTCGGTGGCCGGCCAGGAGCTTCAGAGGAGAGGGCGGAGCTTACCTCCGGGACGCAGCGGCGACAGGCAGGGGACACAGCTACACAGGGATTTGAACAGAGGCAGTAGTCAGCCAAAACAGGGGGTCATACACAGATCGAGCCAAGCAGTACCGAATCAGAATATCAGAGAATAGTCAGGTGAAGCAGGGGGTCACACACAGGTTGGGCAATGCAGTACAGTATCAGAACGTCAGAGAGTAGTCAGGAGAAGCGGAGGGTCAAACACGGGTCGAGCAGTACAGTACCAAATCAGAAACCAGGAGACGTAAACCAAGTCCAGAACAGATCATACACCATCAAACGTACGAGAACAGGCAAGAGGCACTAGCGATGCAGGGTCGGGCACACTCAAGTTAGGAGTATAAACGACAGGGAGGGGTGCTCACATGAAGCTATAAAAACCCTCCCTGGCCCCAAAGAGAGGCTCTCCCTATTAACCCCTGCACCACCTGTCCAGTATCCTGAATAAACCATGACAGCTCCTTATTATGTATCTTGAAACAGCCACATCTCTAGTTTTTTAAGCGAGTCCTGTATTTCAGCTGATGTTATTTGTGGGTTTTTCTTTGCATCCCGAACAATTTTCCTGGCAGTTGTGGATGACGTTTTTGTTGGTCTACCAGACCATGGTTTTGTTTTTACAGAGCCCCTGTTAATCACATTTGTTAATCACAGTTTGAACGCTGCTGACTGGCATTATCAATTCCTTGGATATCGTTTTGCATCCCTTTCCTGTTATATACAGTTAAACTATCTTTTCCCACAGATTCACTGACAAGTCTTTTGCTTTCTCCGTGATTCACAATCCAGAAATGTCAGTGGTTGGCTGAAAGATACAAGAGTCTGTCTGAATCCCAGAAACACACTCAGCTTTTATGCACACACACTGATTACAAGTAAACAGGTCACAGGGAAGGATGTTACCTTTAGTAGCCATTCAAACCAATTTGTCTCAACTTTTGTACATGTTATTAGGCGAAAATCACCAGGGTATGTGAACTTTTGATCAGGGTCATTTGGATGTGTTGGGTTGTCATTATGATTTAAAAAGAGAAAGCACAATAGTTTGACAATAAATTGCTTCACCCAACCACTAACGAAGAGTGGAGAAAAAGTTTTGGTGTTATCATTCATATTCTCTGAAAAAAGACCAAGAAAGCAAAAATTCTGCCCGGGTATGTAAACTTTTGAGCACAACTGTATATACCCAGCATATATATGCATATACAGTGGGGAAAAAAAAGTATTTAGTCAGTCAGCAATAGTGCAAGTTCCACCACTTAAAAAGATGAGAGGCGTCTGTAATTTACATCATAGGTAGACCTCAACTATGGGAGACAAACTGAGAAAAAAAAATCCAGAAAATCACATTGTCTGGTTTTTTTTTCATTTTATTTGCATATTATGGTGGAAAATAAGTATTTGGTCAGAAACAAGCAATCAAGATTTCTGGCTCTCACAGACCTGTAACTTCTTCTTTAAGAGTCTCCTCTTTCCTCCACTCATTACCTGTAGTAATGGCACCTGTTTAAACTTGTTATCAGTATAAAAAGACACCTGTGCACACCCTCAAACAGTCTGACTCCAAACTCCACTATGGTGAAGACCAAAGAGCTGGCAAAGGACACCAGAAACAAAATTGTAGCCCTGCACCAGGCTGGGAAGACTGAATCTGCAATAGCCAACCAGCTTGGAGTGAAGAAATCAACTGTGGGAGCAATAATTAGAAAATGGAAGACATACAAGACCACTGATAATCTCCCTCGATCTGGTGCTCCACGCAAAATCCCACCCCGTGGGGTCAGAATGATCACAAGAACGGTGAGCAAAAATCCCAGAACCACGCGGGGGGACCTAGTGAATGAACTGCAGAGAGCTGGGACCAATGTAACTAGGCCTACCATAAGTAACACACTACGCCACCATGGACTCAGATCCTGCAGTGCCAGACGTGTCCCACTGCTTAAGCCTGTACATGACCAGGCCCGTCTGAAGTTTTCTAGAGAGCATTTGGATGATCCAGAGGAGTTTTGGGAGAATGTCCTATGGTCTGATGAAACCAAACTGGAACTGTTTGGTAGAAACACAACTTGTCGTGTTTGGAGGAAAAAGAATACTGAGTTGCATCCATCAAACACCATACCTACTGTAAAGCATGGTGGTGGAAACATCATGCTTTGGGGCTGTTTCCCTGCAAAGGGGCCAGGACGACTGATCCGGGTACATGAAAGAATGAATGGGGCCATGTATCGTGAGATTTTGAGTGCAAACCTCCTTCCATCAGCAAGGGCATTGAAGATGAAATGTGGCTGGGTCTTTCAACATGACAATGATCCAAAGCACACCGCCAGGGCAACGAAGGAGTGGCTTCGTAAGAAGCATTTCAAGGTCCTGGAGTGGCCTAGCCAGTCTCCAGATCTCAACCCTATAGAAAACCTTTGGAGGGAGTTGAAAGTCCGTGTTGCCAAGCGAAAAGCCAAAAACATCACTGCTCTAGAGGAGATCTGCATGGAGGAATGGGCCAACATACCAACAACAGTGTGTGGCAACCTTGTGAAGACTTACAGAAAACGTTTGACCTCTGTCATTGCCAACAAAGGATATATCACAAAGTATTGAGATGAAATTTTGTTTCCGACCACATACTTATTTTCCACCATAATATGCAAATAAAATGAAAAAAAACCAGACAATGTGATTTTCTGGATTTTTTTTTCTCAGTTTGTCTCCCATAGTTGAGGTCTACCTATGATGTAAATTACAGACGCCTCTCATCTTTTTAAGTGGTGGAACTTGCACTATTGCTGACTGACTAAATTCTTTTTTTCCCCACTGTATATAACTAATCTTGTTTATACATTTGCTAATATTACCTGCACTCCTGCACTATACTTGTTTTCTTCTAATATCATTGCAGAGCTGTGTGTAATTATACCTGACACATCTGCAGATTCCTCTCAGCTTCAGCTTCCATCTCACAGGCAATATTATATTGATGCAATACAGCAGAGCTCACAGAACTAAAAAATGTGTTTGAAAGAAGACAAATTTTAGCTTTCCTCTTCTGTGTTAGATACTTGTCTCACACTGGTAACTAGAGATGAGCGAACGTGTTCGGAAAAAGATCGCCAATATCAAATTCATCACGAACGTAGCACATTCGGATTCGTTTTCGCTTTCACAAGCATTTTCACTCAGAGTCGGCAAAATTTGGTCACAGTTTGGTAAATCATCACGTTTCCACTAATGCTTTTGTTATTACTTTGGCTATGATAGTGGTATCTCTGGAGGGGTGGGTGTGTGTCTAGGTCAGAGGAGCATGTGGAGAGGTTACAGCAGTGGCGCACACTTTTTTTTCCTTTCCTTAACTTTATGTGTGTTGATTCGGCAGCCAATTAGGGCACAGAAACCATCCATAACATCATGATATAAGGTCTTCTGTGATTGGTTATTGAAGTCACATGTCCCTGGCCATATAAAAAGTGGACATTTCTTTTGCTGGCAACATTTGCTCGGTGTCACAGTGTAGAGAGGTCGCTCCTGCGCTAGTGCTGGTGCTGAAAGTGAACTTATCCTGTGTGAAATCAATCTTCCAGAATCGAAGTGCAAAAACTGTGTTGCAGTCTGCAACCAAGCCCAAACACATCTGATCTCCCATGAGGGGTGTTCACACTGGGATGCATTGAGGGTGTGCTTGCCAACCCGCCTAATTGAAAAGTAGGGGTGTGAATAATAGGCTGTGAATCAGACACTGTGTAGTACCTTTGTGTGAACAACACCCTATATGGGCCTTTATTGTGCATTTGTATACTAGGCAGTCACCCCCTCCAGGAATGGGTAGGTGGAGAGTGGCTGTTTATCTAGTATTTTCCACCTGTATTGCTAGCATCTTGCTTTATGGGCTGGCATCACCCTGTAGTGCATTTGTTCCAAGATCTGGGCAGCTAAGTGTTGCTGCCTTTTTGTCTGCAGTCTGCAAAAGCCCCATTAACTGCTCCAAATTGCTTGTGCTAACACTTTGTTTCAGTGGCAAATCAGAATGCCAGATTTCCACTTAAAAATGATTAGGCCTACTATAGTGGTGCAGTCACAAGGCCCAATTAGCTACTCCAAATCATTTGTGCTAAAACTGTGTTTCAGTGACAAATCAGAAGGCCAGATTTCCTCCTAAAAATTGTTAGGCCTAATATAGTGGTGCAGCCGTTAGGCACAATTAGCTACTCCAACTCGTTTGTGCTAAAACTGCTTCAGTGGCAAATAAGAAGGCCAGATTTCCACTTAAAAATCTTTAGGCCTTATATAGTGTTGCAGCCTGTAGGGCCAATTACCTACTTCTAATCGTTTGTGCTAAAACTCTGTTTCAGTAGCAAATCAGAATGCCAGATTTCCACTTAAAAATCATTAGGCCTAATATAGTGGTACAGCCACTAGGCACAATTAGCTACTCCAAATCTTTAGTGCTAAAACTGGGTTTCAGTGGCAAATCAGAAGGCCAAATTTCCAAGTAAAAATCATTAGGCCTACTTGTCACGCACAGTGTGGGAAGATTAAGTGCAACACGAGGGGAAAGAAGCCCAAAAGCTAGAGAAAGGGGGAGTGGAGACCCTTAGGCAGATCTAATAGCACCCTGTCTCTCCTACTGTCCCTATTTTAGTTCCACACCAATTGCCAAGCAGGAACCTAAGTCCTGTATATCCCTAGAGCTAGGCCCTGAATAGGGAAGGGGGATGAGCATTTGTCAGTCCCCACTGTACACTAAAGAGAAGAAGAGAGACACACAAGGAGGAAGCTGCTTAGTTTGAGCAGACTCAGACAGGTAACACCAAATGTCCTCCAACAGCACCAGAAAGGAAGTTAGCCAACTGCTGTCACTCCACGCTTTCACAAGGGAAAAAGCGAATATCATCGGGGACTCCCTGAAGCAGACTGGGAGTCTATAATCACCCAGGTCCAGGTGTCTCAATTAGAGCTGGAGAGAGGTTGCCATTGGGTCCAAAAGTAAGAAGGATTAACAAAGCATCTGCAATGCCAAATGCAGCGACCTTCTGCAGCCAGTTGCAGAGAGACTGTCTAGAGCATCTGACACACCAGTAACACTACTATAGTGGTGCAGCCACGAGGCCCAATTAGCTACCCACCACATTCGAGGTGAGTGAGAGCCGATCAGCTGTTATGGAAGTAGACATGACTGCTGCTTTTGTGTCACCTAGCACAACTCATTTTTCTTTATCCACCATAACATCTACACCTGCACCTCACTCACAGTCCTGTAGTTTTTCCTGTTCTCAGTACTCTGCCCTCTCTCAGCACAGTAGCCAGCTCTCGGCTCTGCAGTTGTGGTCAAGTAAAAGAATGTTTTCTCCTACAAATGGCAAATCTAAGAGCTTGAACTCCACCATCTCCAATCTGTTGTCCATGGAAATGCTGCCATTCCACCTGGTGGATACAGATGGTTTCTGAAAGCTGATGGCCGTCGCAGTCCAACAGTACCAGCTGCCCAGTCACCATTACTTCTCAAAGAAAGCTGTACCAGCGCTAAACCAGCATGTTGCCAACAACATCACCAGTTAACTAAAAAAAAATCTATGTCTGTCACAGTGCATTTCACCACTGACACCTGGATGAGCAAACATGGGCAGGGACATTTCATCTCACAGACTGGGCACTGGATAACTCTGGTGGCTGTGGGGGCAGGCGGTCAAGGGGCTGTTCCAAAAGGCTTAAAATTCCTGAGGTTTGCTGTATTTAACATTTCCTCCACTGCTTCTGCTTCCTCCACCTCATCTAGGGCCTCCACCTGTGTCCTCAACCTCTCCCTTAATCAGACAAGCGTTTCAACATTGAAGATAGAATCTCCCCCACCTCTGTACTGCACAGCCTTGGCTCACCGCAATCAGGTAGTGCTTAATTTAGTATGAAAAAAGATGATCCAACTTCCAAGCTTGCAAAAATTTATTGGATTAAAAAATATTACTAGATTCCATCAAGAGTGTAGACACAGCTACGCATTTCGAACATCCATTGCATCCTTTAACAAAGCTATACATCTGCTGAATACAGAGTAATTTATACAACCATAGACCAAAAGGAACTCAGATGGTCAGTCACATGATAAAATGTCATAATTAAATAATTAACCACCACAGAGGCTATTTACAGAGTACACCAACAGAGGGTGTTTTGCAGAGCACCCCCAAGAAGTATGTTTTGCAGAGATCCCCCTAAAAGGCTATTTTCAGAATACCTCCACAGAGGCTGTTTTCAGAGTACCCCCACAGAGGCTGTTTAGCAGAGAACCTACAAAAAGGCTGTTTTGGAGAGTACCCTCACAGAAGCTGTTTTCAGAGTACCACAGCAGAGTCTAAGTTGCAGAGTACCACCCTCCAAAAAAATAAGATGAAAAAAATACACATAAACAGTTTTGGCTACTTCCTCCTCCGCCTCTTCCACGTACACTGCCTCGTCCCATAGCCCTTATTATGACAATTTTACAGCATCAAAGTTTGGTTCTCCATTGTCTTTCATTGGGTTCAGATTCAAGGTCAAGTTTGGATACCCAAACCGAACTTTGGACTACAGTACAACCAAACCTGATGAACCCGAACATCTTTTCGTCCACTCATCCCCAGCAGAGAAGCAAGAGAGGTGTAAGTTCAGTGCCCACTCACTGCATTTACAACTCATTAGCTTACAATTTGAACTATGGATTTGTCTAAATTAGCAAAACGGATTTCTACAAGAAATTTGATTAATTTAGTCAGCAATAAAGCATGCTTATATGCATGTCCTTAGTTTGGGATATATAATCCTAAAGATAAGTTCTCTTTAATTATTCAGTAAATGTGATTTAGAAGAAAGATTTAGCATGAATGTGTTAAATGATAGAATTCTGTTCTTTGTATTTAATGATATTTAAGCACAATAGGGACCTATAGGAAATCTGTTTGAACAGTTGAAGAAAAATAATTCAATCATTAGTTGTGAAAAAGGTCATTTGTAGTATAAATAGTGAAATTATGATCTTCTAAAATGTATTTTCTGAAATTGTAGATTTTGCTGAAGAGGGAGTTGCAATCTCCCTAGTGAAGCTGGAAATAGTAAACCAATAAATATGTGTAAGCTCTATGAGAATGAGCATTACGTTATGAGAAATGGGTTTTCTTGGTGTAAAGTCACACAGGGATTTTCCAACATAAGACAATATTAATTTAAATGGAAGCAAGATAGAAAGTGTAGCAATGTTACTCACTTGGGAGCGATATGATAATGATATTTAAAACTCCAGCTAGTTTATTTCAGTACTCATAAACCACATTACGCGAAAACTTAAATACAGCCCTTGTCTGGCACAAAGTGAAGCTTAAATCAAAAGTCTGTACAATATTGCTGGTTTGTCCTCTTGGCTTAGAGTTCAGCTGCTTAGTTATTTTGCAAAGCCACATAATACAGGAGGTCTACATAACCCACTTACACAGAAACATCTGTCAGATAAACAGGTCCTATTTTACAATGTGAGCCATACCCAGGGGTTGAGATATGGTGAGCAGCTGTCTCACCCTAACTCTTCAGCTGATCATAATTATATCTGGGCCTAACATGGCCGATAAACCCCTCTTAGTACTATGTGAACTAAAGCATTACTACAGATTTATATCACAGAGGACATACACCTCTGTGAAACATATCTCCCATCCTTTATGTGTCTGGCAACCACCTTACATACCTCCTCCTATGCCTAAAGCCATGGGTCTTGGAACCTTATACCACTAGACACAGAATTCTTGAGAGAGCATCGACATTACCATGTAACTTCTCTGCTCTATGTTCCACATGGGGATGGAAATCCTACAGGGCTAAAAACCAGCTTTTAAGACAAGCATTTTCCCCTTTTTCTCCCTCATCCACCTGAGTGGGGAATGTTCTGACACTAATTTAAATTTTTGACCTTATAGTATTGCTATGTGTCCACTGCTCACTTTATGGCCAAGAAATCCTTTTATACTTTGGAAACATTTTTCTCACTTGCCAAGTTTCCTACTCAGTTAGAGAATAGTATGCTCCTATCCATGTATCTCTTGAGAAAGGACCGCTCCTAAATTGACTTCTGAGCATACCTTTGGAGTATAAATTTCATCTTAAAGTCATGGGCTACCAGGACATGCTGCTCACACAGAGCTACTTTTAGTTCTCGAAAGGCTGACTCCATCTCTGATGTCCATTTGGTCATAACTGATTTTGTGCAGTTAAGGAGGTCAGTCAGGGGTGCAGCCACCATGGTAAAGTTTTGAATGAACCTCCTGTAGTACCCCACAGTTCCCAGAAAGATTTTTAACTTGATTTTTGAGAGACGTCTCAGACAGTTCTGTTTTGCATCTACTTGATATGGGTTTGATTTTACCCCTAAATACTACATATCCAAGATATTTGGCCTCTTCTTTTCCCATTGCAAATTTTTTGGATTTATAGAGAACTCCACCTTCTTGAGAGCATCAAACACCGTCTATACCTTTCCAAGATGACTTTGCCAATCCAGGCTGAAGATTATGATATTGTCTATTTATGCCATAGCTTACTTCTTATGGGGTGCGAGGATCCAATCCATGGCACTCTAGAAGGTGGCTGGAGCTCCTTGCA
The DNA here is from genome assembly GCF_039654945.1 of Dendrobates tinctorius. Lineage (NCBI taxonomy): Eukaryota > Metazoa > Chordata > Amphibia > Anura > Dendrobatidae > Dendrobates > Dendrobates tinctorius. Next base: position 14,349,739 of record NW_027361823.1, on the reverse strand, counting down.
GTCCAAAGGGCAAACGGACATATTGAAAACACTCATCGGTCTTGGAGAAAGCTGTCTTCTCCTTGGCTTCTTGTGACATGGGGGTTTGCCAATATCCCTTTGTTGAATCCAAGGCAGGTATATACCTTGCATACCCAAGTCTCTCGATCAGCTCTTCAACATGTGGCAATGGATATGCGTCGAACTCGGAAACTTCGTTCAGCTTCTGATAATCATTCTAAAATCTCCATTCACCAATCAGGTTTTGGAACAAGGAGAATTGGACCATCCGCTCTTAGATTACTCAATGACTCCAAAATTGAGCATATGCTTCACTTCTTTGGAGATCAGTTCTCGTCATGCCCCGGGAATTTGATAGGGCTTCAATTTCACCCATAAATTGGGTTCCGTCAGAACCTTCGTGTTCTATGACATCTGTACACCCTGTCAAATCTGAGAACAGGTCCCGATTCTGCTGCAGCAATTCCCAACACTGCTGCTTTTGGACCTTCGACAGCATCTCAGCTATGGTGACATCTTCAATGTTCCGCTTTATTAGCAAACATGAAGTTTCAACGGGGCCTCTGTGTTGCCATGCCGTGATAAGATTGACATGGTAGATCTGGTTTGGCTTTTGTCTTCCTAGTTGATAAACCTTGCAGTTTACTTCACCCAGCTTCTCTACCAACTCATAAGGGCCTTGCCATTTGGCAAAAAAGCATGAGTGGATGCAAAATGAACTTTATTACAGAACAAGGTGATCAATCCCTGGGATAGTGCCTCCTCTAGTATCGCCAATAGTTCCCCAGAGAATGTGTGTATTGGCACTATCCCAGGGATTGATCCCCAAAAATGTCTTTGATGGTCTTATGATAGAGAACCCAGTGACTCCCACATTCTACCTATTGCCAAAAGAGCATAAGAACCCATTGACTCCCCCGGGGCGTCCGACTGTCTCTGGCATTGGAGGGCTTTGTTATTCAATATGCAAATTTATCGATTACTGTCTGCAGCCTCTGGTTGAGGCGCTGCCCTCCTTTGTCAGAGACACCACGGACATCCTGAGGAAAATTGATGGTCTAACTGTGGACCCTGATATGCACTTGGCCACGGTGGACGTGGAGTCACTTTACACCAGCATTGGGCATGATGACGGCTTAGAGGCAGTTGGGTTCTTCTTGAGCACAAGCAACTATGAAACAGCCCTGTGTTCGCTTATTCTGGAGCTTTTAAATTTTGTTCTTACGCACAACTTTTTTCTTTTTAAAAAACGGTATTATTTACAGTTACGCGGCACTGCGATGGGCGCGGCCTGCGCGCCATCATACGCAAACCTGTTCCTGGGGTACTGGGAGAGGAGCATCTTCGGCGGCGGCATGATGGCCGCATCCTATGTGCAGTGCTGGTATAGATACATCGATGATGTATTTATTATTTTGCAGGGCCCCGAGGCTGGTTTTCTGGACTTCATTCGTGAGCTTAACAACAACCAAATAAACATTAAACTGACATATAAAGTGAGCACTAGAGAAATTGAATTTTTGGACATCAGGGTTGAGATGGATGGATCTGGCAGATTGCAGACCGATATTTACCGCAAAGAGACCGTGGTGAATGCACTGTTGCATGCCTCCTCTGCCCACATGCCTTCTACCATACAGGCAGTGCCCATGGGTCAGTTTCTCAGAATGAAACGGATGTGCTCTATGGATGGGGCCTTTGAGAGCCAGTCCCAAGACCTCTGCTCCAGATTTCGCGAATGCGGGTATAGTAATCGGTCCATCCAAAGGGGTTATTACCATTCTAGAGAGACTCCCCAGGGACAACTCCTCTGTGTATCTGGCTGCATCACCCAGAGGAATCCCCCATTGAGATTTATTGCCACATATAACGCACAGTGGCAAAGTATGCGCCAGATACTACAAAGACATTGGTCAGTTTTAAAGACGGATCCATCTCTTAGCCAGGTTATTCCAGAGTTTCCACTCATGACAGCCCGGAGAGGTAAGAATATAAGGGATATATTGGTGAGAAGTCACTATGTACCAACTCCCTCAAAAAACTTTCTTGGCATCACAAAACAGAGATGGGGTTGCTACCCCTGTGGGTCGTGCCGTGCATGTGCCAACATAACACGGGCCACCTCATTTCTGTTGGCGGACGGGGACAAAGAATTTAAAATTCTGACGTATATCTCATGTAGTACAAGATACGTTATATATTATGCCCAATGTCCTTGTAATTTGATATACGTGGGCCTCACGTCCCGCGAATTACGTATTCGAACGAGGGAACATGTGAGGGATATCACGGCAGCCAAAGATTGTGCTGACATTTCAAGCTTAAAGATCATACCAAGGCACTTCAAGTTGTGCCATGATTCTAATCAAGTTGGATTTTCAATTCGTGGTATTGACCTTATTCATGGTGGTGCAAGAGGTGGCGACCTCAAGAAAGCCTTGGCACGGCTTGAATGTCGCTGGATTGTTACACTTGGTACCATGTCGCCCTCTGGTCTAAGCGAAAAACTGTCTTTTGTTCCATTCCTTTGAAAATTCCCGGTCTCTCCTTTTTGTGTTTTTAATTTGTACTATGTGCAGTTTTTAATTATTTTTGTCTTTATATTTTTTTATTCGGCTATTGAGAATATATGAGTGACGATTTCTGACTATTGGTGCTTCCATCCAATCGTGACTAACTATGTACCTGGAAATTGCATTAAAAAGAGCCTGAGGAAAGACAAATTATCTTCCTTACCATTCCGAAGCTGATGGGACCATGAACATTTATGTATGCATGAACTCGTGCCCCTTTGCAGTATATCTGTTTCATAATCTTTTAAGTACTGTCCTTGTTATACATTACATCTGTTCTTATTTTGAGGGCATTATTTTTATATACTGATGTCTATATTGTGTTTATGGTTTGGTGCATGCAAAGATTCCCTCATAGTGCACATACATGACGTCTGTGCTCCCGTGATACCGTGGATGGCATCCCAGCAGCGCGGACACACACTTCCACATTTTTGTGTGTGCCGCTCTCCGGATTGCCGGACATGATACTGTGGGGAACCACGACACTCGCTGTGCATGCGCCATATACATGTGGGCGCCTGCGCATTCTCCTCTCTGTCCGGGGTTTTAAACATATTTTGGTGACCATGTATTACGCATGTGCCGCTTATAACGTGCGCGCTAGCGCACTTTTCTTTACATCCTGGACAGCGTGACATCACTATGATCCATTGTACCCATTGTGCATGCCCCATCCTAACAACGGGCGCCTGTACACATTAAGTTCCTTTCTCCCACAGTTACACTATAAGTGCAGTATAGTACATAACAATACAGAACCTCAGGGCAATGATGTACAATCATAGTTAAGTGGAAACTCATATTGAGAAAGGAGAAACAAGGATGTAGCCTTGTATAGAGGGAAAAAAAGGAGAGAGAATTCTATAAAGAGATCATAAGGTAATCAGTTCAATTTCAACAGGGGTGATGGGAGAAAGAGCTGTGTGGAGAAGAACAAAAAGAAAAAAGGTGTATATAGAATATGTCAGAATGATGTACTAGACTACTTGTAGAGCAAATGACTTATGGAAAATATTCCCAGACTGGCTGTAATGTGTATCAATGAAAAATATATATTTTAACACTGTTAGGGGTTTGCAAAACGCTGCAATAAAAGGATGAACCGTAATATGTGTTCATATATGGCAGGGCGAATAAACCTACTGGTATATTAAAGATTTTGTGAGTAGGTATTTCTTATGCCAAAAGGTATATATGACAGATCTAAATTAAGTTCAAAATAAATATATAAATATATATGCTGCTGACCAGGATGGTAGTTTAAGTATATGTTACCTTAGTCCTTTCAGGGAGGCTATATAGCACATGGTCGTGGCATCCACCACTCGTCTCCGAGTGCAGGTGCTAAATTATATTTGATAAAGGGAGAAGGTGGGACTTGGACATAAGATGTTGCCAATCAGTGAAGCGAAAGGATATCACATGACCGAAACAGCATGGCCGAGCGTTCCGGAAGTTGTCTGACTTGCGTTTCACACATGTACTATGTGTGACAACGTGAGCATGGGGGAACCGGAGGTGGCGAATTTACATGACCGGAATAATATGGCCATGCGTTCTGGAGGTAGCATGGCTTCCGTTTCACCCATACATTAAATGTGTCAGAGTGGGTGTAGAGAAATAGGAGTCAGGGAATCCATGTGACACTGGACCAATGTATGAAATTGATGTATATCAGATAACCAATACTATGAGATAGTGCCTAGCTACTGTATAATGTGTAACAGAAAATAGCATGCATTGTTCTATAAGTTGTGAAATTATTTTAGGAAGATCCAGTGAGAATTCATGAGGTCAGGTGAATTCAGTATAAATGGCTCTAAAGAGAACGGAAAAAAAGAGCATTAATATCAACGGCACTATTTAAGCACATCTACGAATGCATGAAAATGAATGACACGATTATAGCAGAGCAACAAAGTGTCATAAATAACAATTGTGCAACACAACATGTGTCAAATACAATTTAAATAAGGCTACTTTCACACATCAGGTTTTTTCCGACAGGCAGGATCCGGCGTCGCGCCGGAGCGACTGATCCGGCGTAAATTGAGGAAAACTGATGAAATGGATCCATTTTTCCCCTGGATCCATCTAGCCTCACTGGCATTGTTTATATTTGTTTTCTGGGGGCTGGCCAATTGGATCTGAGCATGCTCAGACTTAAAAAAACGGATCCGGTGGCCGGATCGGTCTTTTTCCGGATCCGTCACATTTCAGCACCCATAGACTTGCATTGTAGCAAAAAGCCGAAAGCGCTGTCCAGTTTTTCGCGGCAGACAAAAAATGTTACTTGAGATGTTTTTTCCAGACGCTGGAATCAAAATTTTAGCCAGATCCGGCAAAAATTGGAAGAAACAGAAGGCCATGCGGCATGATCCGGAGCTAATACAATTCAATGAGAGAAAAATGGTTCCGGTAGCAGATTTCGCCGGATCCATTTTTTCTAAAAATAGCCGAACCCTGCCTGTCGGAAAAAACCTGATGTGTGAAAGTAGACTTAAAGACAATGAATCAAACTCTCTAATCAAGCCCTTTGGTGCAAGGGTATCAAGAGTGTGTAACCAGTAAGCTTAAATAGTTTCAATTTACTAATTCTATCCCTACCTCGCCTTAGTGGTGGAACATGTTTGATCACTTGGAATTTAAGTTGTGTACTTCTGTGACCGTGTGTGACAAAATGGTGTAGGATGGGTAGGAGAAGGTTCTTACAATGGATCATAGATTTATGCTTAGATATTCTGTCTTTCACTGGCTGAATCGTTTCTCCCACATAGAGGAGTCAACACGGACATTTGATGGCATATACAACGAATGAAGTGTCACATGTGAAAAAGTCACAGATTGTAAAACTTTTGCCAGTTTGTGGATGATAGATCTTATTGTCATTATGGACATTATCGCATTGTCTGCAATGGAGACACGGGAACGTGCCCATTTTCGTTTTTTGTAGGAAACATTGGCGCTGTGTCGGGTTTCTGGATTCAATATCACCTTTATCAGAGAGTCTCTCAGATTTGTTTCCCGTCTAAAGCATGGTAGGAAGGGCTGGCTAAATCCTGGGATCTCTGGGTGTGCCGTGGTTAGTAGGTGCCAATGTTTAGGAATAGCTCTGTGTATCATGTATGAAAAAGGATGAAAAGCGTGGACGAAGGGAATATGGTTAACTGATCTCTCATGTGCAATGGTCGGTGGTGTCACAGACTTATTCAGTAGAGAAGTAGGATAACCCCTTTCACTAAATTTCCTGGACATTTCATCCAGACATTGGGTAGGGAGTTCTGGAGACAATGCGTGTAATTCTTTGAAATTGGGATTTCGAGATGGAGTCTTTTGTGGAGGTAGGATGGAAGCTCTGATAATGTAAAAGACTGTTGTCATCTTTTTTTTGGTGTAGAGATCGATGGATAGAGTCCTCTCATGATCTTTAATGACTATGGTGTCAAGAAAGTTGATACTATCAGGATCGAGGGACATGGTGAAATTAAGACCAGGCCAGGAAGTATTAAGTAGATGGAAAAAGTCCCCAAGAGATTTCAACGTGCCACCCCAGATGCAAAATAACTCGTCAATATATCTTTTCCAAAGAAGAATATTGTTCTGATATAAGTGACTAGTGTATTTAATGCTCTCTTCATAATCTGCCATATAGTAATTAGCATACGGGGGTGCCATGTTGGAGCCTATTGTGGTCCCTCGTATCTGTAAATAGAAATTGTCCTGAAACATAAAGTAGTTGGTAGTAAGCACAAGTGTAAGAAATTCAGTGCACAAATTAATTTGGTCCGAGTACATGCCCGATGTTGTAAGCAGATGATGTACTGAGCTGATCTCTTCAGTATGTGAGATAGAGGTGTATAAGTCTTTTACGTCAAAGGAAACCAACAGAGCATCTTTCGGGATACTACCAAGGTCATTGGTAGTAACCTCAGTGTCCTTGATACTAACCTCTGACAATACAATTGTGACATCAACCCCCCATCTATCAACCCACTTGCCACCACTGCAGGGCAAATGGGACTAGTGAGGCTAAGTGCCAGAATTGGCACATCTTAGAGATGCGCTTTTTCTGGGGCAGCTGAGAGCTGATGCTTTTAGCCTGGGGGTGTCAGTATCCATTGCCCCTTCTTTGGCTGTTAATATCAGCCCGCAGCTGTCTGCATAGCCTTTGCTGGTTGTTATTTATAGGGGGACCCTACACCATTTTTTTTAGGGTCCCCCATTTTAATAGCCAGTAAAATGTAAGTATACAGCTGTGAGCTGATATTATCAGCCTGGGAAGCTCCATGGGTATTACCCCCTTCCCAGGCTATAAACATGGACCTCCAGCCGTCAGCTTTCCCTCTGCTGGTTATGAAATGGGCTATGCAGGAGCCCATGACTTTTATTAAGCACAAGTACAGTAAGCTGCACACACACTGTATTATTTGTATTTGTCCCTGACATCTATATACAGTATCTACCTATTCTGTTTGCATTTACTGTATGTAATCCAACTCTTCTATCCTGTAGGCTCCTGCTGTGAATTTACACTGCCGCAGCTGTTGAATTGCTAGCTTTTCTTCTATCTATGTAGAATATATATATATATATATATACACACTGTGTGCAGAATTATTAGGCAAATGAGTATTTTGATCACATCATCCTTTTTATACATGTTGTCCTACTGCAAGCTGTATAGGCTTGAAAGCCAACTGCCAGTTATGTAACTCAGGTGACTTGCATCTCTACAATGAGGAGGGGTGTCGTCTAGTGACATCAGCACCCTATATATGATGTGCTTAATTATTAGGCAGCTTCCTTTCCTTTGGCAAAATGGGTCAGAAGAAAGATTTGATGGACTCTGAAAAGTCAAAGTGAGATGTCTTGCAGAGGGATGCAGCAGTCTTGAAACTGCCAAACTTTTGAAGCGTGATCACCGAACAATCAAGCGTTTCATGGCAAATAGCCAACAGGGTCGCAAGAAGCATGTTGATAAAAAAAGGCGCAAAATAACTGCCCATGAATTGAGGAAAATCAAGCGTCAAGCTGCCAAGATGCCATTTGCCACCAGTTTTGCCATATTTTAGAGCGGCAACGTTACTGGAGTATCAAAAAGCACAAGGTGTGCCATACTCAGGGACATGGCCAAGGTAAGGAAGGCTAAAAAATGACCACCTTTGAACAAGAAACATAAGATAAAACGTCAAGACTGGGCCAAGAAATATCATACTGATTTTTGTAAGGTTTTATGGACTGATGAAATGAGAGTGACTCTTGATGGGCCAGATAGATGGGCCTGAGGCTGGATCAGTAAAGGGCAGAGAGCTCCGCTCCGACTCAGACGCCAGCAAGGTGAAGGTGGGGTACTGGTATGGGCTGGTATCATCAAAGATGAACTTGTGGGACCTTTTCGAGTTGAGGATGGAGTGAGGCTCACTCCCAGACCTACTGCCAGTTTCTGGAAGACGCCTTCTTCAAGCAGTGGTACAGGAAGAAGTCGGTATCGTTCAAGAAAAACATGATTTTCATGCAGGACAATGCTCCATCACATGCATCCAAATACTCCACAGCGTGGCTGGCCAGTAAAGGTCTAAAAGAAGAAAAAATAATGACATGGCCCCCTTGTTCACCTGATCTGAACCCCATAGAGAACCTGTGGTCCCTCATAAAATGTGAGATCTACAAGGAGGGAAAACAGTACACCTCTCCGAACAGTGTCTAGAAGGCTGTGGTGGCTGCGGCACACAATGTTGATCGCAAACAGATCAAGCAACTGACAGAATCTATGGATGGAAGGCTTTTGAGTGTCATCATTGAGAAAGGTGGCTATATTGGTCACTAATTTTTTTTTGTTTTTGAATGTCAGAAATGTTTATTTCTAAATTTTGTATTATATTGGTTTACCTGGTGAAAATAAACAAGTGAGATGGGTATATATTTGGTTTTAATTAAGTTGCCTAATAATTCTGCACAGTAATAGTTACCTGAAAAAACAGATATCATCCTAATATAGCCAAATCTAAAAAAAAAAACACTCCAACTTCCAAAAATATTAAGCTTTGATATTTATAAGTCTTTTGGGTTGATTGAGAACATAGTTATTGTTCAATAATAAATACAATTCTCGCAAATACAACTTGCCTAATAATTCTGCACGCAGTGTATATTTAAATATACATATATATATGTCTGTGTGTGTCACTGACTTCTATATATCTATGCATTCTAGGCGTATACAGTATATCTATTCTATCTATTATATTCTAACATGTCGGGCTGCGATTTTACGTACATGTATTGCCGGCTTTTGGGGTGACTCTCTCTAAAATATAGGGGAACTCACGCAGGTTTTTTTAAAAATTATTTATTTACAGCGCAGGAACGGCTGATTAACACTCCCATCCGCTGCTGCTGCTCTCACTGTTATTAGCGGCAGCAAGTGTCAGCTGATGGGAGCTCTAGTCCCATCAGCTGACACCAGTGACCGGAGGTAAACTTTATACCTCCGATCACAGCTGAGTGTTCACGCTGTCTTCTGATAGTATGGGAACCACGGCTCTCTCACCGACGGGGATGATTTCACTGCCGTTCAGAAGCACGACACCGGTGTTTCCCACACTATCACACAGCTTGGAAAACATTGGCTTTTGCGCTGTGTATGTTCGGCTATATTCAGCGATTTAATTGACAATAAATCGGCGAATATTGCAAATTCGGTGATCGTGAGCCGAACTGAATATTGAAATATTTGCTCATCTCTAATGATGAGGGCATGGACTAAGGTTTTTGCAGATTCCTCATTGAGGAACATACGAATCCAGGAAACTTTTTTGAGTTGAAGTTGGTAGGAAGTGAAAAGGGCTTGGATATGTGATTTGAAGGAGAGATCAGTGTCAAGGATTACCCAGAGGCGGCGAGCTTGTGGAACTGGGGAGGGTGAGCAGTTGACTGGTCTCTTCCTACAGTATGTGTGTGCATTATGAGAGACATCTCTTTCAAAGGGATCAAGGTGCAGGGAAGACTAGTCATATGAGATACATAGCTTCAGCTCTGTTGCATTTCCGAGTAAAACAGTATTCAATCAGGTGACCCTGGTCTGATTCATGTTGCCTGGGTTTGAGCAGCAAAAATATAATGACCAGTTCCCTTTAATAAATCAAAACATTCTTAATGGTGGGATGTGACATCCAAACCTAAAAGGTACCTTGAATAAGCCCCAATGGTTGTTAAATTCATTGATGATGGCAGCTATGTTTTTATTATATTGTAACTTAAAACCTTAGTCAAGGCAAATTGGCTTGTTGGTGTTCCCTGGAAGGAGCACCCAGGGCGTGAATTGTCTAGACCCTCAAAAAAAATCTTACTGCTATTGCCAAATCTCCGGTATATCCTTCCCTACTTTTAATTACTTCATTAATCTCCATTAACTCTGCGTGGAACTTGAACGATAATTTACTACATATCTCTATGTGCTGGACTTTCATCCTGTCTACTTATGAAATAGATATTGCTGGGGAAGACAAAACCATTAGAAAAGCTCTGAGTATGGAAAACAGAGCTCTTACTTCAAAGGAACGATGAATAAATAAAATGATCTTTCCATTTATTCCTATATGTTTTGCTTGGGATGGGAATGTGTAATTAATATAATTAACCTAACCACTTATTTAACTGTAAAAAAAAATCCCAGGAAAGGACAACACATGCCATAATCCTCATATTGTCAGCCATACACAGAAGTGTTCCTGACTCAGGACAGGCTTTCTCATCACCAATTACAGTCACCAAACGACAACATCACTTTCCTAGACATATTTAGGAAGTGTTATACATAATGGCGGCACTGTTTTATTTTATACCATGCTTTTGAGAAGTGAAAGCTGAACTGTGATTGGTTGCTACGAATAACAATAACTATTTTTTTTCTCTTAGTCTGTTTTCATTGACATGTTTCTGTGTGTTTTCCTAACTCATATTGGGCTTAAGGACTACATACAGTGGGGAAAATAAGTATATGATACACTGCCGATTTTGCAAGTTTTCCCACGTACAAAGAATTGAGAGGTCTGTAATTTTTTTCATAGATACACTTCAACTGTGTGAGACAGAATCTAAAAATAATAAAACAGAAAATCCATAATTAAATTGCATTTTACTGTGTGAAATAATTATTTGATCACCTACCTAACAGCAAGAATTCTGTCGCTCGCAGACCTGTTGGTTTTTCTTTAAGAAGCCCTCCTACTCTGCACTAACATTACCTGTATTAATTGTACCAATTTGAACTTGCTACCTGAATAAAAGACACCTGTACACACACTCAATCAATCACACTCCAACCTCTCCACCATGTTTAAGACCAAATAGCTGTATAAGGACACCAGGTATTAAATTGTAGACCTTTACAAAGCTGGGATGGGCTACAGAACAATAGGTAATCAGCTTGGTGAGAAGGCAACAACTGTTGTCACAATTAATAGAAAATTGAAGAAACACAAGATAACTGTCAATTTTCCTGAGTCATAGGCTCCACGCAAGATCTCCTCTCGTGGGGTAAGGATGATTTTGAGAATAGTCCAGAATCAGCCCAGAACTACATGGGAGGACCTGGTCAATGACCTGAAGAGAGCTGGGACCACAGCCTCAAACATTACAGTTAGTAACACACTACACTGACATGGATTAAAATCCTGCAGGGTATGTAAGGTCAACCTGCTTGCACTAGCACATTTCCAGACCCATTTAATGTTCACCAATTACCATCTGGATGAACCACAGGAGGCATGCGAAAAGGTCATGTTGTCAGAAGAGACCAACATAGAACTTTTTGGTATCAACTTCACACACCATGTTTGGAGGAAGAAGAAGAATGAGTACAACCATAATCATGAGGCATGTTGGAGTAAACATCATACTTTGGGGGTGATTTTCTGCAAAGGGGACAGGACAACTGCGCCGTATTCAAGGGAGGATGGATAAGGTCAAGTATCACAAGATTTTGGCCAAAAACTGACTTCCTTCACTAAAAGCATTGAAGATGGGTCATGACTAGGTCTTTCAGCATGACAATGACCCGAAACACACAGCTGAGGTGTGACTCCGTAAGAAGTATTTCAATGTCCCGGAGTGGCCTAGACAGTCTCCAGACCTGACCCCAATAGAATATCTTTGAAAGGAGCTGAAACTCAAAGTTGATCAGCGACAGCTGCAAAACCTGAAAGATCTGGAGAAGATCTGTATGGAGGAGTGGGCCAAAATCCCTGCTGCAGTATGCGCAAACTTGGTCAAGAACTACAGAAACGTCTGACCTCTGTAATTGCAAACAAAATTTTCTGTACCAAATATTAAGTTCTGCTTTACTATTGTATCAAATACTTATTTCATGCAATAACATGCAAATTAAGTATTTAAAAATCATACAATGTGATTTTCTGTATTTTTTTAAGAGTCTGTCTTTCTTAGTTGAAGAGTATGTGCAATAAAAATTACAGACATGTCCATTCTTTATAGGTGAGAAAACTTGCTAAAATCGTCCCAGTATCAAATGCTTACAGTATGTTCCCCATTGTATATAATACTATTCAGGGCTTGCTCACATGACTGAAGATTCTCTCGTCCGAGAGAATCAGATTCTGTAAATTACACTCGGATCAAACTCAGTTTTCTCAGAGTACAGCATAGTGTTATTTGATTCTATCAGATGACAGAACTGTAGCACAGGTGAGAAGATGTAGGAAACATTTTTCTATCTTCTCCATTCTGTGAGTCTGTGGAAATCACATTCTGTCAGTGCAAAAAATAGGGAATCAACACTTTCCAACTGAATAACATTGGTCTGAGTGCTATCCAACAAACATTGGATTGGGTTGATCCAATGTATACCCTCATTTAAGTGAACCCTTATAGTCAAACACTCAAGGTGGGGACCTCAGACCTGTCAAGTCACTTAATTTTACAAGTCTCAAACCTGAACGTCTCTTATCCAGTCACATGGTAATATACTGTATTTAGTGATGAGCGAATATATTCGGCACTATTTGTTATTCGCACAAATTGTACGGTATTCAGGATATTCATCGAGTAATTTGCTATTTGCTTTGGTATATTTGAGTGACCCTCTCAGCATGTTTGACACTTCATTTGCAGTCAATGAACATGCTGGGCTTGTTTGCCAATCACCATCACACCGGGTGTTTGTCACGCTGTCATGAGCATTCTGATCATCACCACTGGTCAGAAAGCTGCGGTTCCCATGCTGTCAAAAGATAGCATGAGCACGCAGCTTTGATCGGAGGAATAAAGTTCATCTCCTGTCACTGGTGTCAGCTTATGGGACTACAGCTCCCTTCAGCCGATGCCTGCTGCCACTAATAACAGTGAGAGCAGGAGCTGCTGATGGGAGTATTCATCAGCCAGCTCCTGCTCTGTAAATAAATAAATAAAAATAAACAGCATGGGTTCCCCCATATTTTTGATAACCTGCCAGGCACAACTCACCGCTGGGGGCAACAACCCTCAGCTTCCGTGAGTCTGGTTATCAAGAATAGAAGGGTCCCCACACCATATTTTTTAGTAATTTAAATAAATAATTAAAAAATCGGGTTTCACCCATTTTTGACAACCAGCCTTGTTAGAGCAGACAGTTGTGGGCTGGTATTCACAGGTTTGTAAGGGTCCATAGATATTGCCCTCTCAGCCTAAAAATAGCAGCCGCCCAGAAAAGGCGCATCTATTAGATGCACCAATTCTAGCACTTTGCCCAGCTCTTCCCACTTGCCCTGTAACGGTGGCAAGTTGGGTTCATATTTGTGGGGTTGATGTTACCTTTGTATTGACAGGTGACATCAAGCCTACGGCTTAGTAATGGAAAAGCATCTATAAGACACCTATCCATTACTAATCCTATAGTTACATGGTAAATAAAGATACAGCCAGAATGAAGTCTTTTATTAGAAATAAAACAAAACACAGTTTTACTTTTTTATTTAAAAATAGCAAACACAGTTATACTCACCTAACGCCTATTCCTCTGAAGCCCTCATTCTCCTGTTCTCCTGTAATAAAACTAAAATAAAAAAAAACAATATACCATACCTGCCTGTCCTTCTGTTCAACGCCGTAATCCATGCCTGGGGATAATTAGATTTCAACCTGGATGGTGCCAAGATGTGACCATCCAGGCTGAGAACCACTGTTGAATGAGCTGCTAGGAACACAGTGTCAGTGACCACGGGTGATGTCATAGAGGATACCTCCGGTCGCTGGGCTCCATTCCCAGCCAGGCTGAGCTGCGGTGCTCATGTCTCACGGTGCTAGCGGGGATCTCACCGAAGTTACCGCATCTCAGCACAGCTGGGAATCGAGCCTCAGTGACTGGATGTACAGTAACCTCTATAATGTCACCCACGGTTACTGAATCTGCATTCCCAGAAGCTCATTCACCACTGGTTCTCAACCTAGACGGTCGCATTTTGGCACCATCCAGGTTGAAAATTAGGATAGAACGACAAACAGGTATGGTATATTGTTGATTTTTATTTTAGTTTTATTACAGGAGGACGGGGGCTTCAGAGGAATTAGGCGAGGTTGTAAGTATGGCTTAATTAAGATTATTAAAGGAGTCTGTCATTTTTTCAATTAAAGGACTTTATTCTTGGTGTGTGTGTTTTTATACAATGTGACTATGGGGTTGGTAATGGGGGAATTTTATTGATGCCTCTCCATTACTAACCTTGGGGATTGATGTCACCTGACAATACAAAGGTGACATCAACCCCACAAATATGAACCCCATTTGCCACCACTACAGGGCAACTGGGAAGAGCCGGGCAAAGAGCCAGAAGTGGCGCATCTAATAGATGTGCCTTTTCTTATCAGCTGCAGGCTGCTATTTTTAGGCTGTTGGGGTTAATATCCATAGCCCCTTACCAGCCTGAGAATACCATCCTCCAGCTGTGAGCTTTAGAAAGGCTGGTTGTCAAAAATGGGGGGACCCACACCGTTTTTTTAAATTATTTACATAAAAATCTTTAAAAAAACAGTATGGGAACCCCTCTATTCTTGATAACAACCTTTCTGAAGCTGACAGCTGAGGATTGCAGCCCCCAGCTTTGAGTTTTGCCAGGCTGGTTATATAAAATACAGGGGAACACATGAGTTTTTCTTCTTTTATTTATTTATAGCCCAGGTGGTGACTGATGAATACTCCCATTTGCCGCTCCTGCTGTCACTGTTATTAGCAGCAGCAGGGGTAGGCTGATTGGAGTATTAGTCCCACTCGCCACCACCAGCTGTCTCTTTTATTACTTTAATATAACTCTCATCATTCTCCCCTGCTCGGTCTGATCGCCAGTAGACCAGGGGAAAATGATGTGAGCAATGTTCAGCAACTGGCGCCGGGGAACAATGCTTACTGTAATGCTTCTTCCCTGGCGCCCGTCCGTGTGGTACTGATGCGGCATACACATGCCACACATATTACAGACACAGACATTGACATCTCCGGTATCGGAAATATGACGTGTGAAAGAGGCCTTATAGCGGGTTTTTTGCTTGGCTGCTGTCACACACTAAAAGACACTTTTTATTGCCAAAAATATTTTTTTCATCACTACATTTTGAGAGCTATCATTTTTTCATATTTTGGCCCACAGAGTCACTTGAGGTCTTGTTTTTATTGCTACCATTTTTGGGCACATGACAATTTTTAATCGCTATCTACTCCTCTGAAGCCGGGTGTATGCGTGCTGGCTTCAGAGAGGCGCATTGCTCATGATCGGAAGTCTCTGTGCCTCTCTGTAGCTGACACACATACAAACGGCTTCAGAGGATCAATGATGAGAGGGAAAGAAGCTGCAATGTAAGTATAGTGCAAGTGATGACGCCAACTACATGGGCCGTGACATGCTAAGTGGGTCGACTGGTCTGGCTGGGGATACTAACGCCCTTGTCTACTAGCCATATCCATTATTTACATATCATATACATTATTTTATATCATCAATGGACTTTAGAAATACTTTTTCTAAAGATCTGTTTATGAATGTATTGTAATACAGGGACTCTTAGGCAGGGAATTTAGTCAGGAAGACACAACTGCTGGTGGTTCTGGGGGTACAGGGGACCTGACAGGTTCCCTTTAACCCCTTCCCGACCAAAGACGCCACATGTGGCATCATGAATTAATTGCCCTCCTTCGGGTCGGGTGACGGGGGTCACTGAAAGGTCACCTGACCCGCACACACAGGGGGCTTTGTTCTTCACCCCAGGGGGTGTGGCTTTGCCCCCACGTGGCTAAGATCTCTCTAATTGGCTGGTAAAAGTGAAACAGCCAATCAGAGCGATCGTAATATTTCATCAATGAAATTTGATGAAATATTACAATCCAGCCATGGCCGATGCTACAGTAGCCACCGGTGATCTGCCCCCCGCCACTGAATGACAGCAGCGATCTGCCGGATCATGGGCTCCGCCATCTTGGAAAATTGCGGGTGCAGTGCACCGGCTCAAATCTGCAGGCTGCAGATTCCATTCATTCATTTTGATCACTGTGATAAACTCTCACAGTGATCAAAATAAAATAAAAAGTAAATAATGCCCCCCTTTAACACCCCCATAGGTAGGCACAAATAATAAAATAATGAAAATATTTTTGTTTTTATTTTTCCATTAGGGTTAGGGTTAGGGTTAGAATTAGGGTTAGGGTTGTAAATAGGGTTAGGGTTGGAATTAGGGTTAGGGTGGAATTAGGGTTAGGGTTGGAATTAGGGTTAGGGTCGAATTAGGGTTAGGGTTGGAATTAGTGTTAGGGTTGGAATTAGGGTAAAGATTAGAGTTAGGGGTTTGTTGGGGATAGGGATGGGATTAGGGTTAGGCTTGTGGTTAGGGTTATGTTCAGGGTTGGGATTAGGGTTAGGGGTATGTTGGCGTTAGGGTTATGGTTAGGGCTGGGATTAGGGATAGGGATGTGTTGGGGTTAGGGTTGGAGTTAGAATTGAGGGGTTTCCACTGTTTAGGCACATCAGGGTGTCTCCAAACGCGACATGGTGCCACCATTGATTCCAGCCAATTTTGGGTTCAAAAAGTCAAACGGTGCTCCCTCCCTTCCAAGCCCCGATGTGTGCCCAAACAGTGGTTTACCCCAACATATGGGGTATCAGTGCACTCAGGAAAAATTTCACAACAACATTGAGGGTCTAATTTCTCCTGTTACCCTCGGTCAAATAAAAAATTGGGGGCTAAAAAATTATTTTTGTGAAAAAAAATGATTTTTTTATTTTCACGTCTCTGCGTTATAAACTTCTGTGAAGCACTTGGGGGCTCAAAGTGCTCACCAGACATCTAGATAAGTTCCCTGGAAGGTCTATTTTCCAAAATGGGGTCACTTGTGGGGGGTTTCTACTGTTTAGGAACATCAGGACGACCGCAGACCATTCCATCAAAGTCTGCATTTCAAAACGTCACTACTTCCATTCCGAGTCCTGACGTGTGCCCAAACAATGGTTCTCCCCCACATATGGGGTGCCAGCATATTCAGGACAAACTGGACAACAAATTTTGGGGTCCAATTTCTCCTGTCACCCTTGAGAAAATAAAAAATTGCGAGCTAAAAAATCATTTTTTGAGGAAAAAAATAGATTTTTTATTTTTACAGATTTGCGCTATAATCTTCTGTGAAGCACTTGGGAATTCAAAGTGCTCATGACACATCTATATTAGTTCCTTGGGGGTCTAGTTTCCAAAATGGGGTCACTTGTGGGGAGTTTCCACAGTTTATTCACATCAAGGGCTCTGCAAACGTAACATGACGCCCACAGACCATTCCATCAAGTCGGCATTTCAAAACGTCACTACTTCCCTTCCAAGCCCCGACATGTGCCCAAACAGGGTTCCCCCCACATATGGGGTACCAGCTTGCTCAGGACAAACTGGACAACAACTTTTGGGGTCCAATTTCTCCTGTTACCCTTGTGAAAAATAAAATTTGCGGGCTAAAAATAATTTTTTTGAGGAAAAAATTATTTTTTTATTTTCACGGCTCTGCGTTATAAACTTCTGTGAAGCACTTGGGGGTTCAAGGTGCTCAGCACACATCTAGATAAGTTCCTTGGGGGGTCTAGTTTCCAAAATGGGGTCATTGGTGGGGGGTTCCACAGTTTAGGTACATCAGGGGCTCTAAAAATGTAACATGATGCCTGCAGACCAGTCGATCAAGTTGGATTTCAAAACGTCACTACTTCCCTTCCAAGCCCCGACGTGTGCCCAAACAGTGGTCCAGCATACTCAGGACAAACTGGACAACAATTTTTGGGGTCCAATTTATCCTGTTACCCTTGTGAAAATAAAAATTTTTTTCTAAAATATAATTTTTTGAGGAAAAAAATATTTTTTATTTTCACGGCTCTGCGTTATAAATTTCTGTGATGCACCTGGGGGGTTCAAAGTGCTCACTATGCATCTAGATAAGTTCCTTAGGGGGTCTAGTTTCCAAAATGGGGTCATTTGTGGGGAGCTCCAAAGTTTAGGACACAGGGGCTCTCCAAGCACAACATGGTGTCCGCTAACAATTGGAGCTAATTTTCATTTCAAAAAGTCAAATGACGCTCCTTCCCTTCTGAGCCCTGTCGTGCGCCCAATCAGTGGTTCCCCCCCACATATGGGGTACCAGTGTACTCAAGAACCTGGACAACAAGTTTTGTGGTCCAATTTCTACTGTTAGCCATGTGAAAATAAAAAATAACGTGCTAAAAAATCCTTTTTGAGGAAAGAAATGATTTTTCATTTTCACTGCCCTTCATTAAAAACTTTTGTGAAGCAATTGGGGGTTAAAAGTGCTCACTATACAATTAGATTAGTTCCTTAAGGGGTCTAGTTTCCAAAATGGTGTCACTTGTGGGGGGTTTTCTCTTTTTAGGCACACAGGGGCTCTCCAAACGCGACATGGTGTCCGATAACGATTGGAGCTAATTTTCCATTCTAAAAGTCAAATGATGCTCCTTCCCTTCCGGACTCAGCCGTGCACCCAAACAGCGGTTTATGACCACATATCAGGTATTGGTGTACTCAAGAGAAATTGCCCAACAAATTTTAGGATCCATTGTATCCAGTTGCCCATGTGAAAATGAAATAATTGATGCTAAAAGAAAATTTTTGTTGGAAAAATTATAAAATGTCCATTTTTTTCCTTCCACGTTGCTTTAGTTCCTGTGAAGCACCAGAAGGGGTAATAATCTTCTTGAATGTAGTTTTGAGCACCTTTAGGGGTGCAGTTTTTAGAATTGTGTCACTTTTGGGTATTTTCTGCCCTATAGACCCCTCAAAGTGACTTCAAATGTGAGGTGGTCCCTAAAAAAATGGTTTTGTAAATTTTGTTGTAAAAATGAGAAATCACTGGTCAACTTTTAACCCTTATAACTTCCTAACTTCCTAACAAAAACAAATTTTGGTTCCAAAATTGTGCTGATGTAAAGTAGACATGTGGGTAATGTTATTTAGTAACTATTTTGTGTCACATAGCTCTCTGGTTTAACAGAATAAAAATTCAAAATGTGAAAATTGCAAAATTTTCAAAATTTTTGAAAAATTTCTGATTTTTTCACAAATAAACACAAAAATTATTGACCTAAATTTACCACTATCATGAAGCCCAATATGTCACAAAAAAACATTCTCAGAATCACTAGGATCCGTTGAAGCGTTCCAGAATTATTACCTCATAAAAGGACACTGGTCAGAATTGCAAAAAATGGCCTGGTCATTAAGGTCAAATGGCTATTTTATTTATTTATTTTCTTTATTTTTAGCTAGAGAAAAAAGAGGTGATTTGAATATATTTATTGTTTACTTCTATTTATATTTCACATTTTTATTAGAACCCTTAGATTACTTGACCTTGTAATCTTTATACTAAATGCTGTAATACTTTAGTATAGTTAATATCGGAAAAATCATGGAGCCTCTTCAGATTTGCGGACCCCTGCCCATAACATTTTGCATGTCCTAATGCAGGAAGGGGTAAATTAGATAAAATGTAATTAGTAGTAGAACAACTAATAAGTGAATGGTTATCTGGTATTGTTTTGTTTCTGCAAAGCAGCTATAAACATTTTAGTTCTTTTTTTTGTTCTTGCAGTTGCTCAAACCTACACATGTAAGCATATCTGTTCTTTAATGCAACCCATACAATTCTCTTATCTTCTTTTCTCTTTTTTTTCTGCTACTCTCCCCTCCGTTCCATATTAAAAATGGAAAAAATAATTTTTCAATTTTAGCTCCAATTATCATGCTTTAGTGGAAATTAGCATTGTAACATAATAACAGTTTTCCATTACACTGCTTGTCAAATTAGACAATTTATCAAGTGTAGCTTAGTAGAAAAAGGAAGTTATTATTTAATTATTTCATTAGAGCATGGAACATACTGTATATTGTTCTCTTTACAGAACCTAGACTAATTCTTTTAACACGCATGCAATATAATAAAAACTGGCTGCCCTAATACATAGTAAAGTAATTTATGTTGGAAACCAATTAATTGGTATAAATAAATTCCAAACTGCGTACAACTTTAATAACCTTTAATACTAACGCATATGTGTCATGACAGCACGCGACAGTGAGTGCCTATAAAAAGGCAGCAAGTAGACAAGGGCTAAGTCAAGATGTCTAGAAGCCTTTACTCAGCCCTTCCTTTTACTCAAGCAGGATATGATTAACCCCTTAACTCCCGGAGCTTGTTTCACTTTTGCGTTTTCGTTTTTCAATATGGCCATGTGAGGGCTTATTTTTTGTGGGACAAGTTGTACTTTTGAATGACATCATTGATTTTTGCATGTCATGTACTCAAAAACGGGAAAAAATTCCAAGTGCGGTGAAATTGAAAAAAAAAGTGCAATCCCAGACTTAGTTTTTGTTTGGCTTTTTTGCTAGGTTCACTAAATGCTAAAACTGATCTGCCATTATGATTCTCCAGGTCATGAAGAGTTCATAGACACCAAACACGATCTAGGTTCTTTTTTATCTGAGTGGTGAAAAAAAATTCCAAAGTTTGCTAATAAAAAAAAAAAAATTGCGCCATTTTCCGATACCCGCAACGTCTCCATTTTTCGTGATCCGGGGTTGGGTGAGAGCTTATTTTTTGCGCACCAAGCTGACATTTTTAAGAATACCATTTATGTACAGGTACGATCTTTTGATCGCCTGTTATTGCATTTTAATGCAATGTCGCGGCGACCAAAACAACGTAATTCTGGCGTTTTGATTTTTTTGCCACTACGCCTTTTTTGCGATCTAATTAATCCTTTTTTAATGATAGATCTGGCAATTCTGAATGCGACAATACCTAATATGTGTATGTGTGATTTTTTTTATTGTTTTATTTTGAATGGGGCGAAAGGGGGGCGATTTAAACTTTTATTTTATTTATTTTTTCATATTTTTAAAACTTTTTTTAAAATTTTGGCATGCTTCAATAACCTCCATTGGAGACTAGAAGCATCCACAACTCGATCGGCTCTGCTACATATAGGCGATGAGCAGATCGCCTAGATGTAGCAGAATTGCAGCATTGCTTTGTGCGCCAACCACTGGGTGTTGCTCCTAGCAATGACTCATCAACAACCATAGAAGTCTCTATGAGACCTCAGGTTGTTATGGCAATGCATCGCTGACCCCTGATCACGTGATTGGGGTTGGCGATGTGCATATTTCCGGCTGGCGGCCAGAAGCATCCGATTAAATGCCTTTGTCAGCGCTTGACAGAGGGATTTAACTAGTTAATATGCATGGGTGGATCGCGATTTCAGCCACGCCTATTGCGGGCACATGTCAGCTGTTGAAAACAGCTGACATGTCCTGGCTTTGATGCGGGCTCATTGCCGGAGCCCTCATCAAAGCGGGGGTACCGCCATTGGATGTATTATTGCGTCCAATGGCAGAAAGAGGTTAAAGATGGTGAAATGTTGATTTAGCATATAAGCTCAAATTCGGCATGAAAATTTAATGTGCATAATCATTTTTTTATTAGAATTGAATGTGCCATTTTATATGCTGAGGTCTTTCCAGACCCTGGAGCATAATAAAAGTAGATAAAAAAAAATTAAATGTTACTCAACTCTTAGGCTGGTTTCACATTCGCGCTTTTTAAGCGCACGCACGGCCGGGGGTAGCTCCGCCCCCGAGCCGGCTCTCTGCCCGGCGTGCCCGCCCCTTCCTTGTAGCGCCGCCTCCTAGCACACAGCGGCGCCTGCGATCGGCGCACCCTATCTTTAGCATCTATCTATCTATCTCTGCGCACCCTATGCTAAAGATAGGGTGCGCCGATCGCAGGCGCCGCTGTGCGCTAGGAGGCGGCGCTACAAGGAAGGGGCGGGCACGCCGGGCAGAGAGCCGGCTCGGGGGCGGAGCTACCCCCGGCCGTGCGTGCGCTTAAAAAGCGCGAATGTGAAACCAGCCTTACATTGCTGTGCCACCCTACTCCATCTCCAGTTTGATCTTCCTACTGAATCTGTCTTAATAATAATAATAATAATAATAATAATAATAAATTTTATTTCTATAACGCCGACATATTCCGCAGCACTTTACATTTCAGAGGGGATTTGTACAGACAATAGACATTACAGCATAACAATAATCACATAGATTATAACAAATACCAAGAGGAATGAGGGCCCTGCTCGCAAGCTTGCAGTCTGTGAGGAAAGAGGTAGACACGAAAGGTGGGTGGTAACAGTTGCCCTGATTGTATGGACCAGCCATAATGTTAAGTGTGTAACAGTACAGACACAGAGGGCTAATGGATGCATAAAGCATGTGGGAACATGATGCAGGGAACCTGGTTATGGTAAAACTTTTGGCTGTGCCACACAGGGATAGATTAGGTTAATGTGTTGAGGCGATAGGCATTCTGAATAAATGCGTTTTCAGGGCACGCTTAAAATTGTGGGGATTGGGGAATAATCGTATTGACCTGGGAAGTGCATTCCAAAGAATTGCCGCAGCACGTGTAACGTCTTGGAGATGGGAGTGGGAGGTTCTGATTATTGCTAACCTCAGGTCATCAGCAGAACAGAGGGCATGGGTAGGGTGGTATACTGAAGCAAGGGAGGAGATGAAGGGTGGTGCTGAGCCATGGAGGGCTTTGTGGGTGAGGGTAATAAGTTTATACTGAATTCTGGAGTGGATGGGTATCCAGTGTAATGACTGGCACAAGGTAGAGGCATCAGTGTAACGATTGGTGAGGAATATGATCCTGGCTGCAACATTCAAGACAGATTGGAGAGGGGAGAGGTTGGTAAGAGGAGACCGATTAGAAGAGAGTTACAATAGTCGAGACGAGAATGAATAAGAAAAACAGTAAGAGTTTTTGCAGAGTCAAAAGTAAGAAAAGGTCGTATTCTAGAAATGTTTTTGAGGTGCAGATGACAAAAGCGAGCCAGTGATCGACTGTGGGGGGCAAAGGAAAGCTCGGAATCAAGTATGACCCCAAGACAGCGGACATGTTGCTGGGGAGTAATAGTGGAACCACACACAGAAATGGCAAAGTCGGGTATAGGTACATTAGTAGAGGGAGGAAACACAAGGAGTTCAGTCTTTGACAGGTTCAGTTTCAGATATAGTGAGGACATGATGTTAGACACAGCATTTAGACAATCGCAGATGTTTTCTAGAATGGCTGGCGTGATGTCAGGAGAAGAAGCGTATAATTGGGTGTCATCAGCATAGAGATGGTACTGGAAACCAAATCTACTGATTGTTTGACCAATAGGGGCAGTGTACAAGGGGAAGAGGAGGGGGCCTAGCACCGATCATTGAGGAACCCCAACAGTAAGGGGAAGGTGAGAGGAGGAGGAACCAGCAAAAGATACAGTAAAGGAGCGGTCAGAGAGCTAGGAGGAGAACCAGGAGAGAACGGTGTCCTTGAGGCCAATGGAACGGAGCATAGTGCGGAGGAGCTGATGATCCACAGTGTCGAATGCTGCAGAGAGATCCAAGAGAATTAGCATGGAGTAATGACCATTTGATTTAGCTGTTAGTAGATCATTAGAGACTGTCTTCTGAGCTCTTAAATGCTGGCTAGACCTTACAATGTTGTCATTGGTCTACACATGTTATGTTGTCAGTGTCACATGAGGCCTCTGACACAATATAGACCTCAGGATGCTATGACGTCGTGAGGAGCAACATGTCATGAAGTTGCAAGGAAGAGGCAAAGAAAGAATCTGACAGAAGTAGGGATGAGCAGTAAAATGAGGGATGGCCCAATCAATATATAAAAAGAATTAATCTGATCGCCAAAGGGAGTAAAGTTAAAAAATATCAAAACTCCAGAAATATGTTTTTTTGGTTGCCACAGCATTGCATTAAAATGCAATAAAGGGCAATCAAACCATCATATCTACCCACAAATGGTGTCAATAAAAATGACAGCTTGTCACACAAAAAATAAGCCTCCCATCTTTTTAAGTGGGAGAACTTGCACAATTGGTGGCTGACTACATACTTTTTTCCCCACTGTGTAATTCAGAAATTTATACTCAATGGGACTGTAGCTAACCTCCCTGGACATGGTCGCAGGAGGAAAATTGATGACTAGGGATGAGCGATATTGCCCGATATCGTATCGGAATTCCGATTTCCGATATTGAAAAATATTGGATATCGGAATTTCCGATTTCCGATATCAATGCAAGTCAATGGGAGAAAAAAATCAGAATTACAAAATGACCACTACAGTGCTATATAATGGATAAAATGGAGGGGAAACACCTCAGAATAATGGGGAAGGAGTTTGCAGAGGCAGAGGAGCAAAAAAATCGCTAGAAAAATGCACATAGCGAAAGCTGTAGCAGGAAAACTGGTCACCATCTTCTTATCAGCTGTGTTTTTTCTTTGGGTTAGGATTAGTTGGGGTAGGGTTAGGGTTTATGGTTAGTAGGGTAATGGTTAGGGTAATGGTTAGGGGTTAGGGTTAGTAGGGTTAGGGTTTAGGGTTAGTTAGGGTTATGGCTAGGGTTAGTAGGGTTAGGGTTAGGGTAAGGGTTAGGGTTAGTTAGGGTTAGGGCTATGCTTATGGTTAGTAGGGTTAGGGATAGGGGTTAGGGTTATTAGGGTTAGGGTTAGGGGTTAGGATTAGTAGGGCTATGGTTAGGGGCTAGGGTTTAGGGTTAGGGTTAGTAGGGTTAGGGTAAGGATTAGGGGTTAGGGTTAGTTGAGTCAGGGTTTACAGTTAGGGTTATGCTTATAGTTAGTAGGGTTAGGGGTTAGGGTCAGTAGGGGTAGGGTTTAGGGTTATGCTTATGGTTAGTAGGGTTAGGGTTAGGGGTTAGGGTTAGTAGGGATAGGGTTAGAGTTATGCTTATGGTTAGCAGGGTTAGGGTTAGGGTTTAGGGTTAGTAGGGTTAGGGTAAGGGATAGGGGTTAGGGTTAGTGGTTAGGGTTAGTTAGGGTTAGGGTTAGTGGTAAGGGTTAAGGGTTAAGGATAGTTAGGGTTAGTGATTTTACATTATTAAATTAAAACTGCCAGTGGTGGTGTCAATATGC
The DNA here is from genome assembly GCF_039654945.1 of Dendrobates tinctorius. Classification (NCBI taxonomy): domain Eukaryota; kingdom Metazoa; phylum Chordata; class Amphibia; order Anura; family Dendrobatidae; genus Dendrobates; species Dendrobates tinctorius. The sequence continues at coordinate 14,324,636 of NW_027361823.1, read as the reverse complement.
CCTTTGACTGACATGTGTCCGCGTTCAGCTCACCTTGCTTTGCAGGGAGTTTCCAGGAGCACCACGTGGAGGAATGGATACACTCCCTTTAAACCATGCTTAGTCTTCTTCTGCTGATTATATTACTGTTATTCAGTAATTCTGCATATTGATATTCTGTATTTGGTTCATGTACATCTGCTCCTACTGCTTCCTAAACCTCCGTCTATGGTTGTTCTGCTATTGGCTGGTTGCAGAATGTCCCAAACCCAGAGGAAATATGCAGAAGTAACAGAAGGCACAGGAACTTGAGAGAACCAGCTGGTGAGTCTGGAACCCGTATAGGCAGCAGAAATCAGCATAAGAGCCAATGGAACTAACGGGTACCAGCTGATGTTAACGGAGCCCGTTAACTAAGCAGGAGGTACCTGTGCCAGAATGCACTACCAAGGACCAGCAGACATTACAGGAACTCAGATACCACAAAGGAGGGACAAAAGCCATTGCCTCTACTGAGAATCAGCTGACGTTACTGGAACCCAGATAAGCAGCAGAAGGTAATAGTGCCAGTGGCTGTAATGGGCAACAGCTGACATTACTGTAGCCCGGATACCACAATGTAGTAGTGACATAAGCCAAAAGCACTGCCGAGAAGCCCAAAAAAACCCCACAAAGACGCAAGTTCAAGAGCAAAAAGACAGGAGTCTAGGGACATCTCTATCTGTCTTCTTGTCTTGGGTCTTCTGCATCTGTCTTCCTGTCTTGGGTCTTCTACCTGAGTAATGTCTTCTCGGCAGAAGGTGCAAGAGCTACATTTGCCCCCGCAACCTGGACACAGTCTTCTTTACTCCGCAGTCGCAGCAGGGGAGGAGCAGGGCCTACTGGCACTGTCGAGACCAGCCTTGAGCGCCAGGTCGCGAAGTCCACGTAGGGGGCTGCTATACTGCCGACACCACGGATAACAGCAAACTGAGCTGGAATGATGTACGGCGGGGACGTGGAACAGTGCGGCGGACACAACCGGATAACGGCAAGCGCTGTCGAAACACGGTTTGGAGCAGGAGGTACCCGTGCCCTTGGGCACTCCCGAAAACCACCTGGCAATGCTGGAACTCGGTTTACCCCTCGGGGGAGGCACCTGTGTCCGCACTTCACTGCCAGGAAACAGTCGACGTGGCTGGATCCCGCCTCTTGTGCTTCTGCCTATAGGTGTTTGGCATCTGTCGTCCTTTTTTTCCACTTTGGTCTAACGAGGTACAGCTGGCAGTACTGTTACCCAGAAACACAGCATGCTGTGAAAGTGGCAGTCACGGAAATGAGCACTAGCTGGCGGTACTAGAGCCCAGAAGCACGGCATGCTGTGAAATCAGCAGTCACGGAAATGGGCACTTGCTGGCGGTACTAGAGCCCAGAAACATGGCATGCTGTGAAAGTGGCAGTCACAGAAATGGGCACTAGCTGGCGGTACTAGAGCCCAGAAACACGGCATGCTGTGAAATCAGCAGTCACGGAAATGAGCACTAGCTGGCAGTACTAGAGCCCATGGAAAACAGTATGAGGTGAAAGAGTCAGTCACAGAACCAGGTGCTAGATGTTGGTAGTAGAGGCCAGAGCACGGGCATAACAGATGACGCTGTGTGCAACATAGGCACATGACAGAGCATGCATACTGCTACCAACCACAGTAACATAGTAATATAGTTTTGAAGGCTGAAGGAAGACCTTATGTCCATCTAGTTCAGCCTATTTTTAGTGCAGCTGTTCTGCATTGTTGATCCTGGGGAAGGCAAAAAACCCACAGAGTAGAAGCCAATTTTCTCCATAGGGAAAAAATTCCTTCCCGACCCCTAAGCTGGGTCAACCATCTACCTGTAATATTATGTTATTCGTAACCTTCTATACTGTTACTCACAAGAAAAGCATCCATTCCTTTCTTAAATTCATTCAGTGAGTTGGCCATCACCACTTCCTCAGGAAAAGAATTCCAGAGCCTCACTGCTCTTACCTTGAAGAACCCTCTTCTATACTGGTGCAGAAATTGTCTTTCCTCCAAACGAAGAGAATGCCCCCCTTGTTCTTGTCACAGTCCTTGGTACAAACAGTTCATAGGAGAGATCTCTGTATTGCCCTCTGATATACTTGTACATATATATTAGGTCTCCCCTAAGTCTTTTCTCGAGTAAATAGACCTAATTTTGATAACCTTTCTGGGTATTGTAGTGAACCAACTCCATTTATCATTTTAGTAGCCCGCCTTTGAACCCTTTCAAGTACATTAATGTCTTTCTTGAGCACCGGCGTCCAAAATTGCACACAATACTCCAAGTGTGGTCTGACGAGTGATTTGTACAGAGGGAGAATTATGTTTTCATCTCGTGTCCCCAGACCTCTTCTAATGCATCCCATGACCCTATTTGCTTTGGTGGCAGCTGCCTGACACTGGGCACTCCAATTTAGCTTCTTATTGACTAAGATGCCTAAGTCTTTTTCCATGTCTGATTTCCCCAGCAGTTTTCCATTTAGTAAGTAGTGTTGAGCATTCCGATACTGCAAATATCGGGTATAGGCCGATATTCGCAGTATCGGGATTCCGATACTGAGTTCCGATACTTTTAGCATATCGAATACCAGAATCGGAAGTTCCCATAATGCTATGAGCCAGTTTGATTTGATTCAGCCAATGATGAATCCTAAGAAGTGTGGGCACATCCTGTTAGGCATGTAGGCATGTTAACTAATTGTATGGCTGTGACTGGCTGCTGAAATGATGTCATGATGCACTATAAAAGCCGCCGCCGCCATTTTGGGTTCACTCTGCTGTGAATTCAGTTAGGGACAGGACGCTGCTCTTCTGACTCTGAGGGACAGTTAGAGATAGCGATTTGCTATATTGTGCTTTACCCAGGCTACTTTAGCAGCCCCTGTGTGAAGCTTTCTTTTGCCTTGCAGCGCTATTCACAGCTGTTTGCAAGGTCTGTGTGTGTGAGTGCAGCTCATGCTATAGTGTGTCCTGCAGCCACCTCTGGTTGCAGGCTGCTCAGCGTGCGTCACTGCCTCATGCATATTTTTTTTTATTGCTGCTCATTTTTACTGATGGTGTGCATCCATCCGTATCCATCTATATTGGTTGCAAACACTATATAGGAGTAGATAGTGGAGCCTTTCTGCAGCCTTTCAGTGCTAGTGCACAGTTCTCTGCACTGTTCACGGCTATCTGTGAGGTCTCTGTTTGTGAGTGCAGCTCACACTGTAGTGCGTTCTGCGGCCACCTCTGGTTGTAGTCCTCTCAGCGTGCGTCACTGCCTCATACATTGTCCTTTTTTGCTGTAGTGCTGCTTATTTTTCCTGAATTTCTCCTATTAGTGTGCTTCCATCCGTATCCAGCTAGATTGGTTGCAAACACTATATAGGAGTAGATAGAGGAGCCTTTATGCTGGCTTGTGCCCTGCAGCCCCAGCCAGATTAGTATTAGCCTATTTTTTGGAGCCTCATCTATTGCATTGTAGGTTACCTTCCTGCATTGTAATAGCTCCAAAAAGTTTGTGATACTATCGCTTTTACATCTTTGGTCACATCCTTTTTGTTTTTTTGAAAAAAAACAAGTAAATAAAGTTCACCAAACACTCCACTTTACAGTTGTGTAGGCCATATTAGCTCATATTAAAGTGTAGTCCACACACTTTATAAAATTAGTGTTTCTTATACCTGTTAGCAGCTGTTCAGGAATAAGCACACTAAACCATTAGTACTTTTCCGACTATCTTTATCAGTCTACCAAGATGAAGAAGGCAGGGAGTAAGGCACGTGGTCGTGGGCGTGGTGTTTCAGCAGGGAGAGGACGTGGGGATTCTGTGCCTGCTGCGTGCACCAGTGACTCAGCATCCCCCAGTTTTAACAGGGAACAGTCCTTTATGCGCAGCTTTGTAGGAGCTCGCCGTACCCCACTGCTGCGGGAGGAACAAATTGAAGCCGTTGTCGGATGGATGGCAGCTAACGCATCGACTTCAATTACTTCCACATCCTCTCAGGTCCAGAGCACTGAAGAGCAACCATCTGTCTCTTCACCACCTGCCAAATTGCCCAGGCAGTCAGAGAGCCCTGGACAGGAGCCATCTCATTCTCTACTTCTGTTCTCTGAATTTCTTGGCTTGGAAAGAGGGGGCCCGCCAAGCAGCATTCTAGAATGTGAAGCAGAGGGAGTATGCAGTGATGCGCAACAGCTTTGTCTATGGTCAGCACACCTCAGTATGCATCTGATGATGAGACTCAGGTGCCACTTTCTGGTGCATACTGTGCTGGCGAGACTACCCAGGAGAAGCAGGTGTTTGAAGAGGGTAGTGTACATGATGAGGTCCTTGACCCATCATGGCGTGAGGAACAGGAAGGTGGTGGGAGCAGCTCTGAGGAAGAGATTCCCCGAACTGCCAAGACAGGAGGGAGAGGGAGGGGGCAGACTTGGTTGCCTGTAGCCTCCACTTCAGCACCCATTAGGAGCATTCCTCCTCCAAAACCCAAAACGGGGGCTCCCAGAACTTGCAATGCGTGGTCCTTTTTTGACACAGTTGCAGATGACATTTGCTTTGTCAAATGCAAGCTGTGCAAACAGAAAGTCAAAAGAGGGAAAAGTGTCAGCAACCTCAAAACCACAAATATGTGGAAACATGTGCGGACCAAGCACGTGGTTGAGTTACAAAGACACACTGAAGATGTAGGCCAACCTACAGCACCACCTACCACCTCTTCAGCTTTTGTTGTAGCCTCTTCCTCCAGCTCACACAAACAGCTGGTTCGGCTTCCTCACAGGATCGCCATGGAAGAACCTCTGGCTCTGTTGTACAGAGACCCAGTGTAATTACACTCACAGCACCATGTTCCCCGTCATCCTCACACTCCAAGGCCACTCTACAGCCATCGGTAGCACAGGCATGGGATAAAAGGCGGCCATACTCGGCCAACCATCCCCGAGCACAGGCTCTGAATGCTTGCTGTTATGATGAGTCACCGAAGGAGAAAAAAAACAAAATACTAGCTAAGTCCAGAAAAAAACAGAGAGGTTGGCAGCTATTGGATTGCAGACCCCTGAACCTATCCACAACAACTAGCAGTAGCCGTGGGGGGTTCCTACGGTGCCCTTGACCCCTCGATCACAGCCAGAGAACTACATAGCCTAAAGACAGAAAGGGGAAAATCTAAACTGCCCCAGAGCAGACCCCAAAGCAATAGGCAGCCCCCAACATATAATGACGGTGAAGCAAGATGAAAACACTAACACAGATAGAAAGATAGGTTGAGCAAATGATGTGGCCAAAGCTAACTAAATAGGACAGGATAGGAAAGCTGCTGTCTGCCATCCGCAAAAACCCTATCCAAAATGTGCCAACCGACTGATAGGAAAAACAGGCCCTGAAGTCGCTAGGCTTCAAAAAACTATATCAACACTCAGGTATATTCTGAAGACAGAGCAAAAGATCAACAGATCAGAGACAAAAATGGAATTCAGCTCACCCCCGGCCGGGGATGGCAGAACGCCCAAAAATCAAGGCAAAACAAAAACAAAACTGAAGTGTACAAAGCAGAGAAGAAAAACTTAGCTTTGAGACGCAGGAATCAGACTGGTCTCCAAGAATCCAGCAGGATCACCAGCAAGGCAGAAGGGCGTCGGCTGCCTTATATCCAGTCCTCAATTCCAGCCACCAAGTCATCATCTAGCTGCCCAGGTGTTTGGTAATCAGCCTCACTACCTTCCTTCTCCAGAGGAGGGAGTTCATCAGGCCTCAATGGTGAAGGGAAAAATGAACTCACAACAATACCTCCCCCTTGAGGAGGGGTCACCGAACCCTCATCCATGCCACCAGGGCAATCCGGGTGAGCCCGATGAAAGGCACGCACCAATCTTTCGGCATGAATATCAGAGGCAGAGACCCCGGAATTATCCTCCTGACCATAACCCTTCGACTTAACCAAATACTGGAGTCTCCGTCTAGCCAGACGGGAATCCAGTATCTTCTCTACCTCATATTCCATGTTACCTTCAACCAATACAGGGTCAGGAGGTGCCACCACAGGAACTACTGGTTCAACAAACCTCTTCAACAAGGACTTATGAAACACATTATGAATTTTCAATGTGACAGGAAGAGCCAACCGAAAAGAGACCGGATTAATAATCTCCAAAATCTTGTAAGGTCCAATAAATCTAGGCTTAAACTTAGGAGAAGCCACCTTCATAGCAATATTTTTTGATGACAACCAAACCATATCACCCACCTTAAACTGGGGACCAACGGTCCTACGCCGGTTGGAAAACCGCTGGGCCTTTTCCTGGGAGAGAGACAACTTATCCACTACTTGGTCCCAGATCTGGTGCATTCTCTCCACCACAGTGTCAACACCTGGGCAGGCAGAAGGCTCCACCTGCCCTGAAGAAAATCGAGGGTGAAACCCAAAGTTACAAAAAAAGGTGACATCAAAGTGGCAGAACTAGCACTATTATTTAAAGCAAATTCGGCCAAGGGCAAAAATGAAACCCAATCATCCTGATCAGCAGAAATAAAACATCTCAAATACGACTCCAAAGTCTGGTTTGTTCTCTCCATCTGCCCATTGGTCTGAGGGTGAAATGCAGAGGAGAAGGACAACTGAATTCCCAGCTTGGAACAGAAAGTCCTCCAAAATCTAGACACAAACTGAACTCCTCTGTCAGATACAATGTTCTCAGGAATCCTGTGCAAGCGAATCACCTGTTGCAAAAACAAGGGCACCAAGTCAATGGAGCAGGAAGACATCTCTCCAGAGGAGGAAGGTTTGCAATGCTCTAGTAGTCAGTATGTAGAGCGAGGGTGGGGTGATGCAGAGCAAGCAGAGATGACGCCTCAAGCAGGGGACAGCGTTTCTTGGCCAGTTTGGAGTCTGCAGCACATTGTTGATTTCATGCTGCAGTGCCTGAGAAACGACTGCCACATCGCCCACATTCTCAACACGGCTGATTATTGAGTGTACACCCTCCTAGATCCTCGCTACCAGGACAACTTACAAAGCCTCATAACACCGTTGAATCAGGAGCGTAAAATGCGGGAGTACCAGGACACACTGGTGCATTCCATCATGTTCTCCATTCCACCCGAGAGCAGTGCTGCTAGTGCTTTACAAAGCAGCTGTGTGCATCGAGGCAGTGGAGGAAGCTCTGCACAAAGAGGGAGCAGATTCAGCGCCTCAGCACAAGGCAAGACAAGTATGGCCCAAATGTGGCAACGTTTTCTGTGCCCGCCACAAATGTCTACACCATCACAGATGGCTCCAGTCAGCAGGAGGCAACGTTTCCGTCAAATGGTGACAGACTACATGTCTTGCTCTCTCAGTGTATTCCCAGATGGCTCTTCCCCCTTCAAGTTTTGGGTCTCTAAGCTGGATACATGGCCAGAGCTTAGCTAGTATGCATTTGAGGTGCTGGCTTGCCCTGCTGCTAGTGTATTATCAGAACGAGTCTTTAGTGCCGCAGGTGGTGTACTAACAGACCGTCGCATGTGACTATCCTCCGATAATGTTGACCGGTCTACTTTTTACTGAAAATGAACAAGGCCTGGATCTTGCCGGAATTTGCAAGTCCTCTTCCAGATTAAATAATTGGTTGCCAACAGTATCCAGGTCTCCTGTTCTGTTCATGTTTCTACCACCTGAACTGTAATCCCTGGGCTCCAACACCGCCAGTTGCTGCTCAGAAGTGCCGTCTGCACAGAGAAAAACACTAGCTCCTGTGTTAGTGGGGTTCAGTAGTGCCAGCTGCTCCCCTGCTGTGTGCCGGCAATATCTCCTGCTCCCTCCACATTCATCCCAACATCAGATATTAAACTTGCTTCTATTAGGCCTCAGCCTACTTCATGATTGACCCTGTGCTCCAACACCACCAGTTGTTGCTCAGAAGTGTCGTCTGCCCAGAGAAAAACACTAGCTCCTGTGTTAGTGGGGTTCAGTAACATCAGCTGCTCCCCTGCTGTGTGTCCGGCAATATCTCCTGCTCCCTCCACATTCACACTACAACTGATTTTAAACTTGCTCCAATTATGCCTCAGCCTACTCCATGATTGACCCTGTGCTCCAACACCGCCAGTTGTTGCTCAGAAGTGCCGCCTGCACAGAGAAAAACACTAGCTCCTGTGATAGTGGGGTTCAGTAATGCCTGCTGCTCCCCTGCTGTGTGTCCGGCAATATCTCCTGCTCCCTCCACATTCACACTACAACTGATTTTAAACTTGCACCAATTAGGCCTCAGCCTACTCCATGATTGACCCTGTGCTCCAACACCGTAAGTTGTTGCTCAGAAGTGCCGCCTGCACAGAGAAAAACACTAGCTCCTGTGTTAGTGGGGTTCAGTAACGTCAGCTGCTCCCCTGCTGTGTGTCCGGCAATATCTCCTGCTCCCTCCACATTCATCCCAACATCAGATATTAAACTTGCTCCAATTAGGCCTCAGCCTACTCCATGATTGACCCTTGGCTCCAACACCGCCAGTTGCTGCTTAGAAGTGCCATCTGCACAGAGAAAAACACTAGCTCCTGTGTTAGTGGGGTTCAGTAACATCAGCTGCTCCCCTGCTGTGTGTCCGGCAATGTCTCCTGCTCCCTCCACATTCACACTACATCAGATATTAAACTTGCTCAAATTAGGCCTCAGCCTACACCCTGATTGACCCTCGGCTCCAACACTGTCAGTTGCTGCTCAGAAGTGCCGTCTGCACAGAGAAAAACACTAGGTCCTGTGTTACTGGGGTTCAGTAACGTCAGCTGCTCCCCTGCTGTGTGTCCGGCAATGTCTCCTGCTCCCTCCACATTCATCCCAACATCAGATATTAAACTTGCTTCTATTAGGCCTCAGCCTACTTCATGATTGACCCTGTGCTCCAACACCACCAGTTGTTGCTCAGAAGTGTCGTCTGCCCAGAGAAAAACACTAGCTCCTGTGTTAGTGGGGTTCAGTAACGTCAGCTGCTCCCCAGCTGTGTGTCTGGCAATTTCTCCTGCTCTGTCCACACTCAAACAACTACAGATTTTAAACTTGCTCCAATTAGGCCTCTGCCTCCACTCTGTTTGTACTATTGACCCTGGGCTCCGCCAGCTCATTCCCAGCACGGCTACTCCCTCCTGCCAAGCCTAGTTCCAGCACGCCATCTGTTTCCAGGTAGTGTCAACGTCACTTTGCCTCCAAAACTTTGTACTGTCGTGTTGCGGTCGGGTTAGCTGTCTCTATGGTGCCTGCAGTTTAGGTGCTTCCTATGTGGGCTGCGGGATCTGTCAATAAAGGCTGGTTCTGTAGTGCCAATAGATCAAGCACCCCCTGTAGGAATGTGGGTTTCAGTAACTGCGGCCAGCTCGTGGTCTTGCAATGTTGTTTTTCAGGTGTACCTTCTGCTACCCATCCAGGTTCCAGTACCGTCAGCTGGTTCTCGGCAGTGCCTTTGGCTTAGGTGCCTCCTTCTCAGTATGCGAGTTCCAGCAACGTCTGCTGGTCCTTGGTAGTGCTTTCTAGCACAGGTACCTCCTGCTTAGTGACCGGGTTCCAGTACCGTCAGCTGGTCCTCAGTAGAGCTATCGGCTCTTGTTCCTTCTGCTGCCCCTCCGGGTTCCAGCACCGTCAGCTGGTTCTCGGCAGTGCCTTTGACTTAGGTGCCTCCATCTAGGTATCCGAGTTCTAGCAACGTCTGCTGGTCCTTGGTAGTGCTTTCTAGCACAGGTACCTCCTGCTTAGTAACCGGGTTCCAGTACCGTCAGCTGGTCCTCGGTAGTGCCATCGGCTCTTGTTCCTTCTGCTGCCCCTCCGGGTTCCAGCATAGTCAGCTGGTCCTCGGTAGTTCCATTGGCTCTTGTTCCTTCTGCTGCCCCTCCGGGTTCCAGCACCGTCAGCTGGTTCTCGGCAGTGCCTTTGGCTTAGGTGCCTGCATTTCGGTATCCGAGTTCCAGAAACGTCTGCTTGTCCTTGGTAGTGATTTCTGGCACAGGTACCTCCTACTTAGTAACCGGGTTCCAGTACCATCAGCTGGTCCTCGGTAGTTCCATTGGATCTTGTTCCTTCTGCTACCCATCCGGGTTCCTGTACCGTCAGCTGATTCTCGACAGTTCCTCAGCCTTCTTGTACCTTCTGCTACATTTCCAAGTTCAAGCTTTTTGAAATGGTTTTTGGTAATCACTCTTGATCTCCCTGACGACGACCCTGAAGACCACCCCAAAGAGGACCGAAAAGATGATCCTGAAGAAGATGACCAAGAGGACAAAGAACATGAAGACAACCACCAAGATACAGAACAACAAGAGACAGAAGACCAAGAAGCAGAAGAATAAAAAGCAGAAGAACATTAAGCATAACACTAAAAATCAGAGCAAAGGATATTATCTAAATTATAAGCAGAAGAAGACTAAGCAGTGTATGGGAGTGAGTCCATTCCTCCTCGTGGTGCCCCTGGAAAATGCCTGCTGCTGCAGGCCAAACTGAACGCGGACAAATTCTGTTGTAAATCTTTTGTGACAGGCAGAACAGATGGTGTAATCTTCAAACTTTTATAGATAACAACTACAGGAATGCGTGTCACAAATAAGAATATGATGAAGAAGAAGAATAGGAAGAAGATGAAGTAGAATATGAAGAAGAATAATAGTTGAATAAGAAGAATATGAAGAATGTAAAAAAAGAATAATAGGAAGAAGGTTAAGAAGAAGAAGATGAATAAGGTGAAGAAGAAGTTGATGAAAAAGATGCTGCTGCTGAGGATCATGAAGGAGAAAGTGTGGGAGAGTAAAAAAGAAGGTGAAGAGCATGTAAGTAGTGAAACACACATATCTGACAAAATATATCAAAGGTTAACATAGTCAATAACTTTGTAACTCCGAACGTCTTAAAAAAACAAAATATTCCTGCTATTCCATTTGATTGGGCTAAACCTCTATGCCTTTAATGTCTCCTCCACCTCCCCCAATACACTCTACATTATTCTAAGGCTGGTTTCACACTTGCGTTTTTTGCGCTGTTTTTTAGCGCAAAAAAAATGCATGCTTTTTTTATCCCCATATTTTACTTGGGTGCGCATAGGTGCGCATACACATGCGTTTGTACGCGTTTGTATGCGCATGCGTTTTTTGTAGTGTGCGCTCGGTCGCACATGATGCATCCTATTGCATTTTTTGTGTGTCCAACTTGCCCCCAAAAAAACACTTGCGGTTTTTTACCACCAACACCCATTTTAGTCTATGGGTGCGCATACGTGCGCATGTATGCACAAAAAAACATGCGTTTTTAAAAAAAACGCTCCCAAACCCGCAAAAAACGCACACAAACGCATGATGCATTTTTTATGTGCGTTTGCAAAAAAAACGCAAGTGTGAAAGTAGCCTTAGTTGTTTTTCTTCATGTAGAATTAACCTACAAGGAAAGAAAGGGTTTATTTTAATTCCGATATTTCTGTCACATTGACTGGCATTGGTTTCCTTTATCGGAATCGGTAATATCCAATACTTTTTGGGTATCGGTCCGATCCAGTCCGATCCGATATTTCACGATATCGGAAGGTATCGCTCAACACTATTAGTAAGTAATTGTAGCATCTGTTTCTCATTCCCATGTGCATAACCTTACACTTATCTGTGTTAAACCTCATTTGCCATTTTTCAGCCCAATTCTCCAATTTACTCAAATCTGTCTGTAGTTGCAAACTGTCCTCCTTTGTGTTAACTACGTTACATAGTTTTGTATCATCTGCAAATACTCATATTTTACTGTGTAAGCCATTCGCTAGATCATTAATAAATATATTAAATATTACGTGGCCCAATACAGAACCCTGTGGTACCCCACTAGTAACCCTGGCCAAATCTGAGTATGCACCATTAATAACCACTCTTTGTTTTCTATCACTAAGCCAGCTACCTACCCATCTACACACATTTTCCCCTAGCCCAAGTTTTCTCATCTTACTTACCAATCTTTTATGTGGGACAGTGTCAAATGCTTTAGAGAAGTCGAGATAAATGACTACATGCATGTAACCTGTCTACTCTGGCCCAGGGCAGCAAAAGTCACCAGAAATCCAGGCCTGGTTCATTTTTAGGAATGTAAGCCGGTCCACATTTGCATCGGATAGTCTGGTACGTTGGTCTGTTAGTACATTGCCTGCTGCACTAAAGACGCGTTCAGAAATCACACTGGCACCAGGACAAACAAGGCGCTCCAATACATACTGGCTAAGCTCGGGCCATGTATCCAACTTGGAGACGCAAAACTTGAAGGGGGCAGATCCATCCTGAAGCACACTGACAGGGGTGGAGAGGTATTGTGCCACCATGTCACGGTAACGTTGCCTCCTAGTGCATTGCACTGTCTGTGCTGATGGTGCCTGAACTGTTTGAGGGTTCAGAAACCGTTGGAACAGGTTGGGTATACTGAACCTGTCAGTAGCAGATGTACTGCTTCTGCTACCAGCCTCTGAACGGATTCCACTGGGCCCAGGACACACTGAGGTGCCTGCCAGTGCACGCACATCACTGCTATGCGGTGGAAAAGAGTACATGAGTGAACTAACCAGTGTGTCTTGGTACTCCTGCATTTTACGTGCCCGGTTCAATGGTGTCATTAGACTTTGAAGGCTGTCCCGGTAACGTGGATCTAAGAGAGTGGCCACCCAGTAGTCATTTGTGTGGAGAATATGAGCCATGTGTGGGTCGTTTCTCAGACACTGCAGCATGAAGTCACTCATGTGCTGAAGGCTGCCAACTGGCCATGCATCGCTGTCACCAGCTGGAGGAATCTGCTCTGGCTGCTCTGCATCACCCCATCCACGCTCTATCTGGTGACTACTAGTAGAGTGCTGTGTACTTTCCTCCTCTGGCTCATCCTCATAGTCCTCCTCATCCTCCTCGCTTTCGCTTGCTGTGTCCTGACTGGACCTTTGTGAGGCACCCACAGAGCTTTGTACCAACCGGGCCAATGAAGATTGCCTGGTTGGTGTAAGAGTCTCATCCTCCTCCTCCTCCTCCTCCTCCTCCAGAGAAACCTCATCCCTTAGTCCTTTAAGTGATGATTCTATAAGGCATTTGAGGGGAATAGTCAGGCTGAGTAGGGCAGCATCCGTGCTCACCATCAGAGTGGAGTCCTCGAAGCACTTCAAAATGGTGCATATGTCCTTCATGGATGCCCACTCTGTGGTTGTAAAGTGGGAGGGCTGAGATGTGTGTCGCCTACTCTGCGCCTGCTGCAGCTGCAACTCCATAATTGCAGGTGGCTGCTCACACAACCTCCGCAGCATATGCTAAGTCGAATTCCACCTGGTGGGGAGGTCAACAATGATGCGGTGCTCGGGCAGGCCCAATCTGCGCTGCATGGCTGAAAGGCGAGATGCAGCCATGCTTGAACGCCACAAATGAGAGCACTCATATCTGACTTTGTGCAGCAGCTCCTCAAGGTCAAGATAGTTCCTAAGGAAACTCTGCACCACCAAGTTTAGGACATGGGCAAGGCATGGAATGTGAGTCAGACCACCTAGGCCCAGAGCCGCGACCAGGTTTCAGCCATTGTCACACACCAACATACCTGGCTGGAGGTTGAGCGGTGCAAGCCACATGTTGCTCTGCTCCTTGAGCGTGTTCCACAGTTCGGTTGCGGTGTGGCTAACATCACCCAGATAAACTAATTTCAACACGGCCTGTTGATGTTTGGCCGATGCAGTGCTGAAATCGGTTGTTGTGGTACATCTGGGTGCAGGCGAGTCTGACGAGGAGTATGAGGAGGAGTCAATTTGTACGGAGGAGAGGCCTGCAATCCATGGAGTTGGCAGGACCCGCGCACTTGCACTGTCTACTTCAGTTACAGGCTCAACTACATTTACCCAATGAGCGGTGATGGAAATGTAGCGTCCCTGGCCATGCTGACTGGTCCACGTGTCGGTGGTCAGGTGGACCTTGCTACTAACTGCATTTTGTAGTGCATGCTTAATTTTACGCTCCACATGCTGTTGCAGGGCGGGGACGGCTTGCCTGCTGAAGTAGAAGTGGCTGGGAATGCTGTATTATGGGATTGCAAACCCCAACATATCGATAAAGGCTGGCTTGCTCACCGGCCAGAATGGTAGCATTTCCACTGCAAGCAGTTTGGCAATGCGAGAATTCATGCCCTGTGCTTGTGGGTGGTTTGCCGAGTACGGGCGCCTTTTCTCCCACACCTGTGTGACAGATGGCTGCACACTGGATTGGGAGTGTGAGGATGCCAGCGATTGGGATGCTGATGCTGCCGAAGTACAGACAGTGTGCCGCACCCTGGCATTCTGGCAAGGAAGCGGGAGCAACTGTTTGCGAGCTGGAGGAAGAGGTGGCCGCTGTGGCTGAAGAGGTGGAAGGTGGAGGACGAGCTGCAGGTGGCAAACCATCTTGGGTGTGATGCTGCCACAGCACAGGGTGCCTCTTCCTGACATGCGTCAACATATTGGTGGTATTAAGGTTGCTGACGTTCTTCCCTCTACGCACAGTTTGTCGACAAAGCTTGCATCTGACTACTGTAACATCATCTGCAACTTGGTCGAAAAATGCCCATGCACCACAACTCTTGGGCGCATCCCTTGTGCTCTTTAAAAGAGCCCTGCTCCTAATGGGTGCTGAAGTTGAGGGAGCAGACAACCAATTTTTCCCTCTTCCTCTCCCACGTGGACGTCCACGCTGCGCCACACCTGCAAGCTCTTCCTCTGAGCTATCCCTACTTGCTTGCTGCCTCTCAGCATGCCATGATGGGTCAAGGACCTCATCATCTAATACACTTTCGTCAGCAGAAACTGGCAGCTGAGTTTCATCATCATCTGCTGACTGGGGTCTGGTCACTGTGGGCACTGGCCCACCCTCCACTTCTTCCTCAGACGCACACATTGGTTGAGGATCTGTGCACACTACCTCTTCTTCAGATGCAGGAATGCTGTTTTGCTGGCACACAGATTCCAAGCCAACAGATTCTGAGAAGAGGATTAAGGTTGGCGCCTGGCCCTCTGAATGTCTGGGCAATTTAGTGGGCGGTGAAGAAGCAGATCGGTGCTGCTCTTCAATGGCCTGACCCAATGTGGTGGAGAGGTCCTGGGAGGATGCTGTGCTCATTGAGGTGGATGCATCAGCTGCCATCCAACCAACAATGGTTTATACTTGATCCTCTCTTATCAGCCTATGGCCCTGTGCTCCTAACAAGCTGCGCTTAAATGACTGCTGCCAGGTGAAAGTAGGTGCTGAGTGACTTGTGCCTGCTGCTTGCACTGAATGTGCACCATGTCTAGCTGCCGATGCACCTCTTCCGCGGCCGCCGCGGGGACATCCCTTACTCCCTGCCTTCTTCATCTATCGATGGATTCAGAACGGCAAGAAAGTAATTATTAGGGATTAGTGTGCTTATTCCTGTAGGACTACAAACAGGTATAAGAAACACAAATGGCACTGTACACTGTATGATGGTGTGTCTGCTACACTTTATTTGAATCTAGTGTGGCCTACACAAAGAGTAACGTGTGTTTGTGGTGTCGGTGTACACGTTACGGTCGGATGTCAGAGCGTAGTAAATGACACTGCTGTGATACCAAAAAAAAGGATTCTCCGGGACTGGGCGAGGTGCTGTGTGGCACCAGTCACAGAAGGTGTTTGGGCCCTCACAGTACAATCCCTATATAGTGTTTAACTTTAACCTCAATAGATGCTGTGAGGTAAAGTAAGTAACACTTATAGGGGCACTGAGAGTGAATTTACTGGTGAAAAATTTGGGGGTGCGCGATAGAACATGCCGCACTTGGGGTCCTGCAGTCTGATGTGACTACAAAGACTGACCTAGTGGGTGCAGCACTCCACAAAAAATAGCACACAGGTGGCTTACACAGCGGAGGTTACTAACTGTGCAAAGCGCACCAGGGAACAGGGGGGTGGTTTGGGTCCCTCACAGCACAATCCCTATATAGTGTTTAACTTTAACCTCAATAGATGCTGTGAGGTAAAGTAACACTTATAGGGGCACTGAGAGTGAATTTACTGGTGAAAAATTTGGGGTTGCGCGATAGAACAGGCCGCACTAGGGGTCCTGCAGTCTGATGTGACTACAAAGACTGACCTAGTGGATGCTGCACTCCCCAAAAAAAGCACACAGGTGGTCTGTGCAGCGGTGGTGACTAAACTGTGCAAAGCGCACCCGAGCACCAGGAAAATTGAGGGATAAATGGGGGTAAGAGATTAGGGGGGGTTCGGGGGGGAACCCCTCACTGAAAAATCCCTATATAGTGTTCACCAAAATGTACTGGATGGTGAAGCTACACTTTTAGGAAAAAATAGGGGAAGGGGATTAAAGGGATGAAAAGAAAAGGCTGTGAAAAGGCAGTGAGACACACACCACACAGTGCTGCAGCAAGAGGAGCTGCAGCAGCTGCAGTGAATGTGCGCTGCACTGTCTCACTAAGCACCTCACTGAGAGCCTGCACAGCACAAAAAATGAAACTGAGTGGGGTCAGTGAGGAAAAAGACTGCTTCTGTAACACACAGGGGCTGCTACAGTTGCTGAAAAACAATTTCTATCGCTATTAGATCCGAGATCTCTCCCTATTTCCAACAGCAACCAATCCCTATCTGCTTTCACAGTAGAGTGAGGCTAAAATGGCAGGCGCAGCCTTTTATACTGCCTGATCACACCATACAGCCAGCCAATCACAGCGCAGCCCCTAGCTAGCAAGTTTGGACGCCTCCTACCAAGCTTAGGGGAGTTACACAATGTTGTCAGCAATTCTTCCGCTCCTGATTGGCTCCACGGAGCGCTCAGAGGCTGAAGAATTATGGGATTTCCGATTTCCAATGTGACAAAAATATCGGAATCGGAAATCAGAATTCCGATATCGCAAATATCAGGCCGATTTCAGATATTTCAATATCGGAAAGCTCATCCCTATTGATGACAAATCAAAGATATGGATAATATGAATGGTAACAAAAAATCTCAGAAAAACTTCTAAACAGATTATAGGTGAACTTCAAGCTCAAGGAACATCAGTGTCAGATTACACCATCCGTTGTTGTATGATCCAAATTGAACTTCATGGGAGATGACTAAGGAGGACACCATCGTTGAAAAAAATCATAAAAAAGCCAGACAAGAATTTGCCAAACTACATGTTGACAAGCTACAAAGCTTCTGGGAGAATGTCCTATGGACAGATCACACAAAAATGAAACTTTTTGGCTAGGCACATCAGCTCTATGTTCACAGATGGAAAAATAAAGCACATCAAGAAAAGAACACTATCCCTACTGTGAGACATGGAGGAGGCTCTGTTATATTCTGGGGCTCCTTTGCTGCATATGGCACAGGATGTCTAGAATCTGTGCAGGGTACACTGAAATCTCAAGACTATCAAGTGATTCTAGACAGAAATGTGCTGCCCAGTGTAAGGAAAAGTGTTGTGAGTTCATTTTCCCCTTCGCTATTGAGGTCTGATGAACTCCCTCTTCTGGTGAAGGAAGGTAGTGAGGCTGATTACAAAGCACCTGAGCAGAATGATGATGACTGGGATTGCTGACTGGATATAAGGCAGCCGACGCCCTTCTGCCTTGCGGGTGATTACTCTGAGGGATTCTTGGAGACCAGTCTGATCTCTGCTCCTCAAAAGCTAAGTTTTCTGCTCTACTTTTTGCATTTGTGTTTTGGTTTTGTTTTGCCTTGTTTTTCTGGATTTCTGCCTTTCCCTGCTGGGTGAGCTGAATTCCTTTTTGCTCTGTCTTCAGATAATACCTGAGTACTGATATAGTCTTTTTGAAGCCTAGCGTCTTCTGGGCTTTTTTCCCTATCAGTCTGTTGGCTCTTGTTTTTGAGAGGGTTTTGGCAGATTGCAGACAGCAGCTTTTCTATTCTGTCCTATTTAGTTAGCTTGGGCCCCATCATTTGCTCAGCCTATCTTTCTATCTATGTGAGTGTTTTTTCATCTTGCTTCACCGTCATTATATGTTGGGGGCTACCTATTGCTTTGGGGTCTGCTCTGGGGCTGTTTAGATTTCCCTTTCTGTCTTTAGGCTATGTAGTTCTCCGGCTGTGATCGAGGGGTCTAGGGCACCGTAGGAACCCCCCACGGCTACTGCTAGTTGCTGTTGTTAGGTTCAGGGGTCTGCAATCCGATAGCTGCCAACGTCTCTGGTTTTCTGGACTTAGCTAGTATTTCTGTTTTTGCCTCCTATGGTGACTCATTCATAACAGAAAAGGCAACCTTCAAACACGAGACAACTGGAGCAGTTTGCTCTTGAGGAGTGGGCCAAAATATCTGTCAAGAGATGCTGTAGTCTCATGACAGTTACATGAATCATTTGATTGCAGTGATTGCCTCAAAAGGTTGTAAAACAAAATATTAAGTTACGGGTACCATAATTTCTGTCCAGATCTATTTCATGAGTTTTATTTTTAAAAAATTCTGTGGAAACATGGTTGAAAAGCAATATCTGACTTTCATTTGTTCATTTTCATAGATTTTTTTTATTATTACTTTTGTTAGATTCAAGTTATTTCTGTCACCATTGTGGTTTTTTCTGTCATTAAATGAGGGGTACCAACAATTTTGACCTTGTGTGTATATGCTGACAAAGGACAGCTGACTGTTGTGTCTGTGCAACTGCAGTTTGTGGACAGAAAACATTAGTGCCACCTTCCTACACAGCAGATTGGGAAGGGCATAACATGGGGAAGGGCCAATGGTTTCTCCATCAGACAAAGATTGTGTACCCAACCTTTCCTCCCACCTACTGGGGTAAGGCGTATATGAGCAGGGTGAGACTTATATGAGCATATTAATGCATTCATGTTCCAAAATATCCAAGTGCAGACCCAAAAATCAGCATCAGGCTACCAGATACACACTTAAAGAGTTTGTGAGAAGGGCAACACAATAAAAACATAATAATAGATAATATAGAGACAGAGAGTACAAATTTTACCTGTGCACAATGTGCAAAAGTTTCCAAAAATTACCCTAAGGGGTCTGTATCATACACGTTGAAAAAGTCCGTGATGGGGATTTTACAATACATTTAGCAGTCACAAGAAGAGGTAGAGATAGGGAGTAGAAGCTTCACCACTGCACAATGTACAAAGGCTTCCAAAAAGTAAAAAAAATTCCCCACGTGGTGTATATATAGATGAACACTAAGTGCTTGTTGCAGAAGCAGGAGGAGAAGGTGATTTCCTGAACGTTAAGACAACTTCCAAAAAAACTTTTGGGCTGCATTTACATTACGCTGCTGTCATCCGTAGGGCTTACAAAGTCGGCATGTGCACCTATCCATTATAATTGCATCGGCCTAATTAAAAAGCCACTCAATGTGAAGCTTATTCCCCAATGTGAAGCTTACTGTTTGCCACATGGGTTTTTTTTGCCTTCCTCTGGATCAAGATGTTAGGGCAAGTTAGGATAGGATATGGGTTGAACTAGATGGACTTAAAGTCTCCCTTCAACCTTAATTACTATGTTACTATGTTACAGAGAAGACACTTTCGTCAGGGCATAGCAGAACCTCCAAGGCGTACAAAGATTGGTCGGACCAAGTGTGCAGCTTGTATAACCAATAGTTAAAGGGCACTAAAGAATTAGAAAAGACGCTGGTATGGTCACTTAAGTAGTCCTTCACCATCTTGGTCAACTTCTCCCTCCTCATTATAGTTACACCCACAGATGTGATGGTCTCATGAAAATGGCCCAGTTGGTGGACACCCCCCCTGAGTTGCACCTGGTGTGCGTGGTCTTCCGCTGTAATCCTTGTGGGTGAAAAGCACAGGTACCTCTGCCAGCAGCTTTGAGGGTAATCTTTTTAGCAAGCCTTCCACAACGGCCCTCTGGCATGCATACACGTCTGCCTCCAACATGAAAGAAGCAAGTTTCTCCTTGTTCCTTGGGTCAAGAAAGGTGCACAGCCAGTATTTCATGTTGGACAAAACGTCTTTCACGCTAGGGTCTTGGGAAAGGCATCTGGACATGAACTCTGCAATGTATGGCAGACTACAAAGAGTCAAAGTCAAACGTTCCGTGTCCTCACCAGGAAGAACACTAACCATCCTCTCCTCCTGTTCCTTGTCATCACCCATTGTGGTCTGAGAATATTGTGTGAGACTGGGCTGTGTGGTATTAGCCAATGTAAAATCTTGCTCTATAGCCACCTGCTTGGCATTCAAAACTTCCTCTTTGAGATTCTGCAGCAAACGTTTGAATAGACAGAGCAGCAGGATGGATATGCTGATAATAGCATCATAAGCGCTCACCATCTTGGTGCAATACTCAAAGTTTTGAAGAATCTCACATTTGTCAGCGATCCACACCTACTCGGCAGTTGTTATGTGTGGGGCTGAGTGTTACTCTAATGGGCATCGAGAAGCTGGAATTCAGACAATGCTCTCTTCTGCTCACTAAGCCTTGCTATGGAATGGAATGATATGGAAGGTCGAATTCCAGCATGTGGGCAGGTCAAAAATAAGATGTTGATGAGGCAAATTAAAGCGCTGCTGCAGCGAGGCTAGACCGGCAAATGCCTGAGATGACTTTCGGAAATATGCGCTGACACGGCGTACCTTGGCACGAAGGTCCAGCAAGTCAGGGTATGTTTTTAAAATGTATTATTTTTTATTATTATTATTTATTTATCTAGCTCCATTAATTCCGTGGTTCTGTACATGAGAAGGAGGTTACATACAAAGTTATAGATATCGTTAACAGTAAACAAATTTGCAATGACAGACTGCTACAGAGGGGAGTGGACCCTGTCCTTGCAGACTTACATTCTATGGGATAGTGAGGAAGAGACAGAAGGTCGGGGGTGCAGCAGCTCTGGTGGTTTTGAGGCGGCAGCTCGGGTGGTGGTGAGGCGGCAGAATGGTTATTGCAGACTGTAAACTTTCCTGAAAAGATGGGTTTTCAGGTTCCGTTTGAAGGATCCTAGGGTGGTGGATAATCAGACATGTTGATGCATGGAATTCCAGAGGATAGGGGATATTCGGGAGAAATCTTGGAGGCGGTTGTGTGTAGAATGAATAAGTGTGGAGGAGAGAAGGAGGTCTTGGGAAGATCGAAGATTGCGTGAGGGAAGATATTGGGAGATTAGTTCAGAGATATAGGGAGGGGATAGGTTGTGGATGGCTTTGAAGGTCAGTGTTAGTAGTTTGAACTGGATTCGTTGGTGAATTGGGAGCCAGTGGAGGGATTTGCAGAGGAGAGAGACAGGGGAGTAGCGAGGAGAGAGGTGGATTAGTCAGGCAGCAGAGTGGAGGACAGACTGGAGTGGTGCAAGAAAGTAAGCAGGGATGCCACAGAGGAGAGTGTTGCAGTAGTCAAGGTGGAAGATGATGAGGGCATGTACAAGAGTTTTAGTAGATTGAGGGCTGAGGAGGGGATGGATTCTGGAAATATTTTTGAGTTGGAGGCGACAGGAGGTGGCAAGAGTTTGGACGTGTGGTTTGAAGGACAGGGCAGAGTCGAGAGTTACTCCGTGGCAGCGGATTTCAGGTGCCGGAGAGAGCGTGATGCCGTTTACCATAATAGATAGATCGGGTAGGGAAGATACGTGAGATGGAGGAAAGATAATGAGTTCAGTTTTGTCTACATTGACTTTTAGGAAGCCAGAGGTAAAAAAGGAGGATAAGGCTGATAGACACTCCAGGTTTCTGGACAGCAGAGAGGTAACATCTGGGCCAGAGAGGTAGATCTGAGTGTCTTCTGCATAGAGGTGGTACTGGAAGCCATGGGACTTTATGA
The DNA here is from genome assembly GCF_039654945.1 of Dendrobates tinctorius. NCBI lineage: Eukaryota > Metazoa > Chordata > Amphibia > Anura > Dendrobatidae > Dendrobates > Dendrobates tinctorius. The sequence goes on along the minus strand of NW_027361823.1, from coordinate 14,302,894 downwards.
GTTGTCCTAGGCCAAGAGTATAGATGGAAAAAATTAAGGGCCCCAGGACAGAGCTTTGGGGACTCCAACACAAAGAGGGCGGGATGAGGAGGTAGTTTGGGAGTGGGAAACAGTGAATGTGCAGTCAGAAAGGTATGAGGCAATCCAGGACAGGGCAAGGTCTTTGATGCCAAGGGAAGAAAGAATCTTTAGCAGTAGTCAGTGGTCGACTGTGTTGAAGGCAGAGAACAGGTTGAGAAGGAGGAGGATGGAGAACTGTATGTTAGCTTTGGCTGTAAGTAGAGTTGAGCGATACCGTCCGATACTTCAAAGTATCGGATCGGAATGGATCGGCCGATCTTTAAAAAAAGTATCGGTATCGCCGATTCCGATACCGGAAGTCCCATTCAAGTCTATGGGACTTCCGGTATCGGAATAAGAAAAACCCTGTTTTTGCCTTGTACAGCCTCTCTGGGGTCTGTACGGGCCTTTTGGGGGGCTGTGCCGGCCTGCCAGGGGGTCTGTGCAGGCTCCGGTGGTCTGTGCCGGCCTGCCGGGGGGCTGTGCCGGCCTGCCGGTGGTCTGTGCAGGCTCCGGTGGGCTGTGCCGGCCTGCCGGGGGGCTGTGCCGGCCTGCCGGGGGGCTGTGCGGGCTCCGGGGGGCTGTGCCGGCCTGCCGGGGGGCTGTGCCGGCCTGCCGGTGGTCTGTGCAGGCTCCGGGGGGCTGTGCCGGCCTGCCGGGGGTCTGTGCAGGCTTCGGGGGTCTGTGCAGGCATCGTCCGATGGGACTACAAGTCCCATCGGGCGATGCCTGCTACCATGACAGTGATTGACACATTAGCCAATGATGGGACAGTAGTAGTCCCATCATCCGGCTAATGTGTTGAATGTAAAAAAAAAAAAAAAAAAAATTACATGCTACATACATGCTACATACATACAACATGCATACTGCATACATGCTACATTCATACTACATACTACATACATGCTACATTCATACTACATAAATACTACATGCAACATACATACTACATATATACTACATACATACTACATGCATGCTACATACATACTGCATGCTACATACATACTACATGCTACATACATACCACATATATACTACATACATACTACATGCATGCTACATACATACCACATACATACTACATACATACTACATACATACTACATGCATGCTACATGCTACATACATAACACATATATACTACATGCATGCTACATACATACTACATGCTACATACATACCACATACATACTACATGCATGCTACATACATACTACATGCATGCTACATACATACTACATGCTACATACTACATATATACTACATGCATGCTACATACATACTACATGCTACATACATACTACATATATACTACATGCATGCTACATACATACTACATGCTACATACATACTACATATATACTACATGCATGCTACATACATACTACATGCTACATACATACTACATATATACTACATGCATGCTACATACATACTACATGCTACATACATACTACATATATACTACATGCATGCTACATACATACTACATGCTACATACATACTACATATATACTACATGCATGCTACATACATACTACATGCTACATACATACTACATATATACTACATGCATGCTACATACTACATGCTACATACATACTACATATATACTACATGCATGCTACATACATACTACATACATACTACATGCATGCTACATACATACTACATGCTACATACATACCACATACATACTACATATATACTACATGCATGCTACATACATACTGCATGCTACATGCATGCTACATACATACTACATACATACTACATGCTACATACATACCACATATATACTACATACATACTACATACATGATACATACATACTACATACATACTACATACAATACATTCATACAATACATACATAGACATACAGTACATATAACATAGAGTAACATACTTACCAATACTTGTCACATTGTTCCCCGAAGCCATTGTCTTTTCCGGAATAAATATTAACATAACAAACCACAAAAATACTCACCCACGATCCGAAGCAGTCCACGAGTGTGTCCCACGACGATCTTGGGTAGAGAACTGCAGCATCAGCTGATGCTGCCGTTCTCTACGGGCTGTAGGAATCCAATGACGGAAGGTAGGTATCCTTCCGCACTGTATTCCTCCGCCACTTAAAAAAAAAAAAAGTCCCTAGTCTCACTTTATGCCATTGCTGTGTGGGAATTTCCCACGCAGCAATGGCATAAAGTGAGACTAGGGACTTTTTTTTTTTTAAGTGGCGGAGGAATACAGTGCGGAAGGATACCTACCTTCCGTCATTGGATTCCTGCAGCCCGTAGAGAACGGCAGCATCATCTGATGCTGCAGTTCTCTACCCAAGATCGTTGTGGGACACACTCGTGGACTGCTTCGGATCGTGGGTGAGTATTTTTGTGGTTTGTTATGTTAATATTTATTCCGGAAAAGACAATGGCTTCGGGGAACAATGTGACAAGTATTGGTAAGTATGTTACTCTATGTTATATGTACTGTATGTCTATGTATGTATTGTATGAATGTATTGTATGTATGTAGTATATATGTGGTATGTATGTAGCATGTAGTATGTATGTAGCATGCATGTAGCATGCAGTATGTATGTAGCATGCATGTAGTATATATGTAGTATGTATGTAGCATGCATGTAGTATATATGTAGTATGTATGTAGCATGTAGCATGTATGTAGTATGTATGTAGTATGTATGTAGCATGTAGCATGTATGTAGTATATATGTGGTATGTATGTAGCATGTAGTATGTATGTAGTATGCATGTAGCATGCAGTATGTATGTAGCATGCATGTAGTATATATGTAGTATGTATGTAGCATGCATGTAGTATATATGTAGTATGTATGTAGCATGTATGTAGTATATATGTAGTATGTATGTAGCATGTAGTATGTATGTAGCATGTATGTAGTATGTATGTAGCATGCATGTAGCATGCATGTAGTATGTTTGTAGTATGTATGTAGCATGCAGTATGTAGCATGTATGTAGAATGTATGTAGTATGTATGTAGTATATATGTAGTATGTATGTAGCATGTAGTATGTATGTAGCATGTAGTATGTATGTAGCATGCATGTAGTATATATGTAGTATGTATGTAGCATGTAGTATGTATGTAGCATGCATGTAGTATATATGTAGTTTGTATGTAGCATGTAGTATGTATGTAGCATGCATGTAGTATGTATGTAGTATGTATGTAGTATTTTTTTTTTTTTTAACATTTAACACATTAGCCGGATGATGGGACTACTACTGTCCCATCATTGGCTAATGTGTCAATCACTGTCATGGTAGCAGGCATCGCCAGATGGGACTTGTAGTCCCATTGGACGATGCTTGCACAGACCCCCGGACATCAGCACAGCCCCCCGGCAGGCCGGCACAGCCCCCCGGCAGGCCGGTACAGACCCCCACAGGGTGCACAGACCACCGGCAGGCCGGCACAGCCCCCCGGCAGGCCGGTACAGACCCCCACAGGGTGCACAGACCACCGGCAGGCCGGCACAGCCCCCCGGCAGGCCGGTACAGACCCCCACAGGGTGCACAGACCACCGGCAGGCCGGCACAGCCCCCCGGCAGGCCGGTACAGACCCCGGGCAGTCCACACAGCCCCCGGCAGGCCGGCAGAGACCCCCGGAAGGCCCGAAATGACGGCGCATCATGATGCACACACACCGCGCATCATGATGACGTCAGGCTGTCAATCAACTTTGAACTTCCGATTCCGATGCCGAATTCCGATATTGAAAAAATATCGGAAGTCGGTATGGGAATTCCGATACAGCAAGTATCGGCCGATACCCGATACTTGCGGTATCGGAATGCTCAACACTAGCTGTAAGTCATTAGTAATTTTGGTCAGAGCAGTTTCAGTGGAGTGGTGGGGCGGAAGCCAGATTGGAGGATGTCAAGGAGGGAGTTAGATGAGAGGTGGGAGGAAAGTTGATCATGGACATGCTGTTCAAGGAGTTTGGAAGCAAACGGGAGCAATGATATGGTGCGATAGCTGGACATAGCAGTTGGGTCAAAGTTTGATTTTTTGAGGATGGGTGTGATGGTGGCATGTTTGCAGTCAGAGGGGAAGGTACCAGAAGATAGGGCTAGGTTGAAGAGATGGGTTAGGGCTGGAATGATCATGTTAGTGAGGTTGGGGAGCAGGTGGGAAGGATTGGGGTCAAGTGCACAGGGGGTGAGGTGTGATTTGGAAAGGAGATGAGTAAGCTCTCCTTCAGTGATGTTAGAGAGGGAGGTTATTAGGGATGGGCAGGGGTCTGGTATGTAGAGTGGTTGGGGTGGTGGGACAGTAAAGGTTTGCCTTGTTTGGTCAATCTTGTTTTTGAATTAGGTGGCAAAGTCGTCAGCAGAGATGAGGGGAGTTGGAGGTGGCAGTGGTAGGCGGAGGAGAGAGTTAAATGTGCTGAACAGTTGTTTTGGGTTGTGGGATAATGAAGATACAAGGTTTGTGAAATAGGTCTGTTTAGCAGAGGTGAGTGCGGATTTGAAGGCAAGTGTAGCTTGTTTGAAAGCAGTGAAATCGTCTGGCAGGCTTGTCTTCTTCCAACGCTGCTCCGTGACCCTGGATGCTTGTAGAAGTTTTTTGGTGAGGTTGTTGTGCCAGGGTTACCTATTGATTCGTCGCACTTTGCCATGCATGAGGGGGGCGACTGAGTCTATGGCTGATGTGAGGGTGGCGTTGTAGAAAGCGGTGACACTGTCCGTGTTGTGGAGTGAAGATATGGAGGACAGAGGTAGAAGAGAGTCTGAGAGTCTGTGAGTGTCTAGGTGAGTGAGGTTTCAGCAAGGATGTCATAGCGGCTGGACATGGGGGGCAGGTGAAAAGGACAGGGATGAGAAGATGAGTAGATGGTGGTCAGATAGGGGGAAAGCAGAGGTTGAGAGATTAGGTAAGGAACAGAGGTGGGTGAAAATGTGGTCTAATGTATGTCCATCTTTGTGGGTGGCTGTGGAGAACCACTGAGTAAGTCCAAAGGATGAGGTAAGTGACAGGAGTTTGGAGGCTCCTGGCTGGTGGGTGTCAATAGGGATGTTGAAGTCCCCCATGATGATGGTGGGGATGTCAGCAGAGAGAAAGTGGAGGAACCAGGTGGAGAATTGGTTGATGAAGGCAGTGGCTGAGCCCGGTGGTCAGTATATGACAGCCATTTGGGATTAGAGGGAGAGTAGGGAAGATAAGGGAGGGTGGGGGTTGGATAGGGTTAAAGGAGCAGTTTTTAGAAAGAGGGAAACCCACTCCTCTATCATGTCTGCTGCCAGGGCAAGGAGTGTGGGTAAAGTGGAGGCCACCATAACTCAGTGTGGGCGGGGAGGCCGTGTCAGGGGATGTCAGCCAAGTCTCAGTGAGGGCCAGGAAGGAAAGGTTGCAGGAGGTAAAGAGGTTGTGGATCACGTGGAGCTTGTTGCAGATGGAGCTAGCATTCCAAAGTACTCCAGAGAGAGGATGCGGGAGGGTGGGGGTCATTGGCACAGGTTTTAAGTGTGAGGGATTGCAGTAGTTTCTCTTAGTGTGAGAAAAATAGGGGTGAGGATTAGTGGTATGTATGAGGTGGGGGGGCCAGGATTGGGGGATATGTCACCAGCAGTGAGAATAAGCAGAGAATGGGAAAGCAGGTGGGTGAGGGAGAGTGATTGTCTTGTATTGTATTTTAGTAGAAGAGGTCTGAGGTTGAGGAGCATGTCTACAGATGAAGCGAGGTAGGGGGGAAAGAGAGAGGGGGAGATAGTTATTTGGTTTAAGGGTGCAGGGGTTTGGGTATAGCGAAGGAGAGTGAAGATTAGTGGAGAAAAAATGGTGAGGGCAAATGTAAGCATGGTTAAAGAGTAGGGTAAGAAAAGAAAGGCAATTAAAATTAGAACGCAGTGGTCATTCTTACCTTCTGACCAATTTCTGGTAAATTTCTGATGTAACACTTTAAAGATGTCACGCTTCAAATGATGTCACATCTGACTAAAGTCATATCGGACCTGCTCTGTTCAACTTATACCATTCAAATATCCATGAAAAAAATCCGCTGTACAACCAAGTTCAGCACGTGGGCTATGCATGTAACATGTACCAGCTTGCCGAGCTTTAAAGCCGCCACCAAGTTACTCCCATTATCACACACAACCAGACTTGGTTGGAGGTTCAGCGGGGAGAGACACTGATTGGTCTGGTATTTTATCCCTTTCAACAGCTTGGCAGCGATGTGAGCGTTATCGCCTAAACAGATGAGCATAAGCAGGGCATGCTGCCACTTCACCAAGGCACTGCTGCAGACTTTCCAGCTGGGGAGTGATGGGGAGGCTACTTCCACTGAGGATGAGGAGCAGGAGAGACATAAACTTGAACACAAGAAGACTAAAACCCTGGTGGAATTTGGGCCTGCTCTTCTTGGTGTGGATAAAATGTGTGATGTTCCAGCCTCTGACTCTGTCCAGATTTCACCAGGTTAACCCAGTGTACCATCAGGGAAATGTATCATCCCTGTCCACAAGAACTTGTCCACATGTCTGTGGTTAGGTGTACATTCCATGTGACTGCGTTGGCCACAGCACGGCTGATATTGCGTAACACGTGCATGTAACATGGGGATGGCACATCGGGAAAAATAGTGGCGGCTGGGAATTGAGTACCATGGGGCTGCCTCCGCCAAGAGGTTGGGGAAAGTCTTCGTTCACACAAGTCAAAATGGTGATATTCCAAGGGCACATCTGGCAATGTGGGTGTTTAGAATTTGGACCTGGGGGTTGATTGCTGGATATCTCTGCTTTCTCGTAAACGTCTGGGGCAGGGACAACCGAACAATACACTGGGACAATGAGCTGGATGTGGTTGCTGACTGTTGTGTGTGCAACTGCTGGTTATGGGTAGGAGGCATTAGCTTCATGGTCAGCAGATTGAGAGGACATAACTAGGGATGAGCGAGTAGTGAAATACTTGGTTTCGCTGTACTCGTTACGAGTAGCTCCTAATACTCGGGTACTCATAACGAGTCCAATATAAGTCTATAGGAAATGCGAGTAATGGGCTGTGTGTGTATGTGTGCGGGGCTGTGCTGGCCTGTGTGGGACTGTGTTGGGCTGTGCGGGACTGTGCTGGGCTGTGCGGGTACTGTGCTTGGCTGTGCAGGGACTGTGCGGGGATTGTGGCTGTGCAGAACTGTGCTGGGCTGTGAGGGGAGTGGCAGGGCTGTGCAGGGCTGTGCTGGGCTGTGTGAGACTGTGCTGGGCTGTGCGGGGACTGGTCGGGCTGTGCGGGGACTGTGACAGGCTGTGTGGGACTGTGCCAGGCTGTGTGGGGACTGGCCAGGCTGTGCGGGAGCTGTGCAGGGACTGTGCAGGACTGTGCTGGGCTGTGGGGGGACTGGCCGAGCTGTGCGGGGACTATGCTGGGCTGTGCAAGACTGTGCTGGGCTGTGCGGAGACTGGCCAGGCTGTGCGGGGACTGTGCCGGGCTGTGCAGGACTGTGCTGGGCTGTGCGGGGACTGTGCGGGCTGTGCCAAATATTGAGAGGCGAGTAGTGAAATTCACTTGCCAAGATTCGAGTACCGCGAGTACCATTACTTGCCGAGTACCGTATCCTAACGAGTATACTCGCTCATCCCTAGTCATAACAAAGGGGAAGGGGCAGTGGTTTCACCCTCAGACACAGATTTTGTACCCAGGTATTCCGCCCATCTACGGGGTTGCTTGGCTTCCATGTTTGCATGCTGATGATGCTCAGGTTGGCAGTGTTCTTGCCTCTTAGCTTGATTTGGCAGATGCCGCTAATTACTGTTTTTTTTGGAAGGAATTTCTGAAAAAAATTGCCATGCAGAGGAACAACACACCGTTAGCCTGTTATCTTGCCGAACGGAGAGGGGGACTCTGTGAAACAGTTCACCGAGTTCTCCCTCTGGTCAAACCACTACCTCTTCTTGCCTGTTTTTGTGCTATGGATCCATCTTTCTCTGCACTGCTGTGCTTGCTAAACGGGCCACCGTGCCAGGTTGAATCAGTGGCCTCATCATCGACCACGTCATCTTCCAATTCCTCAATCTGATCCTCCTTCTGAGTTGCAATTTGAGTCTGACCTGATGGCAACTGTGCCTCATGATTATCCTCCACCTCGTCAGACATGAATTGACATTCCCCAACGTGGCTTTCTTCTGGCCATGGGTGCTCAAATGTTTAGGCATCACTGCACTCCACCTCCTCATGACCCTTTCTAATGGGGCACATTGAGAGGCCTGACAAATTACAAGGGAACAATAACAGTTCCTCGGAGTGGCCAGAGTTGGGGTCATATGTCTCCTGGGACTCTAAATGGAGGGAAAAAGGAGGATCAGGATGAGGATCCAGAGGCCCAGCCTCTTGGCTATTGAGACTGGAACATGTGGAAGACTTCATGGTGCTGATTGTCATTACACTGAAGCCTTTGTCTGCCATCAAACCCACAACCTGCTTGCATTTGTGTGGGTTTGTTAGTGGTGTAGCATGCTAAACAATTTTGATAGAAAGCTAGAACGAGATAAAGTCATCTTCAAATCTGTCACACGGCCTTGATGGGCACCACCACATCTACTTCCCTTAAAATAACCCTTTCTCATATTGAATGTGTTATGCTTATGAGACAAGAAAATACTGGCTTTATTTTTCACAAGAACCTTCACAAAGGTCTTATGTACAAATTTGCTGTATCTAGCAATGTGTGGCTATTTTGTTCAGATCTCAGCTTTATTATACCCGGCAAAAGAAGACTGATGCAAATTATAGGTAAATAGTCACGTTGGCTTATCTCTGCAGGCTTTGCGCCATTTGCACAACTGCTAGATAAAGATACGCTATTTATTAAACCAATAGAAAATTATGATTTTGTTTTAGATTACGTTGCTGACACACTCCAACAACGGAGTTATGAAAATTATTGCCACCACTAAATTGTCACGTTTGATTATCTAAACCCGGATTGCTCCAGTCGCACAACTGCTGGTTAAAGATATGCTATTTTTAACAAATTGAAATTTTGGGGGATTTCTTTACATCTCCTTTATAAGATACTCCAACAGCAGACTCAGGGAAATGAATGGTAAATAGTGACGTTTCTGTTGCTCAATAGGTTTTGTGTCAGTTACACAACTGCTAGAGAAATATTACGTATTTAAGCAATACACTAGGAATATTATTTAGCAATTAGCTTTAAAATGGATGCTACTATATGCTGGCACTGAGGAATATTATTTTGCAGAAACAAAAATGTTATACACAGTAAGATTGCAAAAGGGAAAACCGTCAATGAATACATCCAACTCCTTTTCTTTCACTTCATCTGTGGATGATGACTCATTGTTGGGAGCTAGTGGAGGTACGAAATGGAGTGAGAGATTTGCATTTACAAAATCTGCGAATATATCCAAGGGGAAAACTGGTAACAAGAGGAAAATGACTCCTCCTCACTCTTTGGAGAAGAAAAGCAAAAACACTTTAGAGGTAATTAACTTATCTTCCCATATTCTGTCAGAAAGCCAATGTGAGGTCCTTAAATTGGGTTTAACATTTGTCCCTAACAACAATTTTGATTTCTTCATCAGAGTGAAAGATTTCTTTCTCTTTTCCAGAAAGTTGATTCTAAAAAAACTTCAATATAAGAATGACCATGACATGGATCTTAACAGTAGGGCTGAGCAAGAGGCCTTATGGATTCTTGAGGAGTTGGCAAATGAAAATTTTGAAAATCAAACAGGTAACTTTCCAGCATTCACTCTCCCTAAGTCTACCACGTTCCCGCCCCTGTCTTTGTGTCCTCAGGTAGAGATTTTTTGTAAATTGGTCATGCAGGACCTTAAAACAATTCCTACTGGTAGAATAAATGACAACTTAACGGGGTCACAGAAAAGGACCCTGATAGAACTGAGGTCACTAACTGATGTTGTTTTTAAACTTGCCGGCAAGGGGGGAACGTGGTGGTATGGCCCATTAAAATGTATGAGTGAGGCATTTTCCCAGCAAAAAAATAAGGAGGCATATGAGATGCTGTCCTTTAATCCAGTTTCTTCGTTCCAAAGAGAACTGTTTCTGATTTTGGATAAGGCACTCTCATGGTGGGTGATCACCAAGAAAGTATTTGACAGTTTATTTACCCAATCTCCGGTGGTACCAACCCTATATCTACTTCCTAAAGTGCATAAGGATCCGTTGGTACCTCCTGGGCATCCTATTGTCTCTGGCGTGGGAGGGCTTTGCGACCCCATTTGCAAATGTGTTGAATACTACTTACATCCTTTGGTGGAGACACTTCCCTCCTACGTCAGAGACACTACTGGCGTCCTCCGGAGAGTGGATGGTCTGGTCTTGGAGAATGACATGTGGCTGGTCACGGCTGACGTTGAATCTCTGTACACATGTATCTCACACCGGGATGGCCTGAGGTCGACTGATTTTTATCTTAGCACAAGTAACCTGGATGCTACACTTCAGTCTTTAATTCTTTAATTCTTGAGTTATTCAGATTCATTTTAACGCATAACTTTTTCACCTTTAAGGACCGCTTTTTCCTTCAAAAGCGGGGTACCGCCATGGGTGCGGCATGTGCGCTATCGTACGCTAACCTCTTTCTTGGCCTTTGGGAGAGGGAGGTTTTCGGTGACGGCACGTATGCCGCAACCCCGGTACAATCACGGTACCGATACATTGACGATCTTTTGATCATCTGTCAGGGGTCCAGTGATGATCTCTGTAATTTTATGAGTTACTTGAATACTAATGATTATAACATTATAACATTATTATAACATATATTATAACATTATTATAACATCAAATTGACCTTTAAATTTCATAAACAAAAGATGGATTTTTTAGATATCCAGGTTCTTGTGGGTAATGATGAGAGGGTACAAACTGACGTCTTCCGTAAGGAGACGTCGGTGAATGCCCTCCAACATGCTTCATCCGCCCACACGCCATCCACGGTAAGAGCTATCCCAACGGGACAGTTCCTGTGGATCAGACGTCTCTGCTCCACAGAGGAATGTTTTGAGAAGCAGGCACTGGACCTGCGGGATTGATTCTATACATGTGGATACAGTAAGCGCTGTGTGAAAAAAGGATACCTTCATGCTAAAACGTCAAGCCGTGGCCAGCTCTAGTCTGGCTCACATAGATCTAGAGGTGACCCTAATCAAATTCGTTTCATCTCTACATATAACAACAGGTGGAATGAGATTAGGGGCATCCTCAAAAAACATTGGCCTATACTTAAAACGGAACTGGATTTTGGTGAATCACTTTCAGCTAGACCATTAATGACCGCTGGAAGAAGCAGCAATCTAAGGGACATGTTAGTTAAGAGCCACTATGTGGCTAGGCCTTCCTTCCCTTTCAACACTGGTAAAAACCAGTCAGGGATGTTTCCCCTGTGGGTCCCACTTACTTGCCTGCCATAACTTGGTACAGGCTAAGGATTTTAGTACATCCGATGGTACTAAAACCTTTCAAATTAGAGAATATATTTCATGCAGCAACGATTTTGTTGTTTATTATGCAACATGTCCCTGCAAGCTGATTTATGTAGGACTAACATCTAGGGAACTGCAGGTCCGTGTTAGGGAACATGTTAGGGACATCAAGGCGGCCCAAACTGTGGTAGATGTTGCGTCCTTAAAGACAATTCCCCACCATTTCAAGCTGCTCCATGCCTGTGATCCGGATCTCCTTAAGATAAGGGGTATTGACTGAAGTGTAGGATAGTGGGACATTGCCACACCATATGAATAAAATCAGCATCTGGAGCGTGACATCGCATACATTCTGATGATTGAAGCCGACCCATTATAAAAAGTCGCAACGGAGTCAAATATGATTGATTTATTATATACAACTGTATCATTCTGTTATTAATAGATTTTGATACTCCATATCGGAGACTCCAGAATCTCCTCCCATTCCTCTCTCTGTGTATCAGGGATGAGTCGTTCCCACTTCACCTTAATAGAGCTTATGGCCGATTCTGCCCCTACTGACAGCATATATGTGTACAAAGAAGATATGAGACCCTGGGGGCCCTGCGAATTAAGAATTCCTATCAGAAGTAACGACGAAATAGTACGGTCCACACCCCTGTCCCTCATATGTGATTGAAGAGCCGATCTCAGCTGCAGATAGCGAAAAAATTGAGATCTTGGAATATCATGTGCGGTCTGCAATTGTTCAAAAGACTTTAATGTCCCCTGGTCATACAAATCTCCCACTGAAGAAACGACACACTGGGTCCAAAAAACATCGGATGGGTGATTCAGTAGCTCCAGAAAATAATTATTACTCCACAGAGGCATTTCAGCTGTAACATCTTTAAACCCTATCATGTTCTTGATTTGTCTCCATATTAATCGAGCCAGCGGGAGCAGGGGTAACATACGTGGAACATTAGTTTTTCCAACTTAAGGAAACCTAATGGGCAATCCGCTTGTGCAGCATGAAGCAGGTGGCTTTCAGAATTAGGCAGGCAATTACCCTGCATCCAATTATTTAAAGCTTTAGCCTGCCCAGCCAAGTAGTATAGGAATATGCAAATAAAGTCTGTGGAGCCTCATTTAAGAGTCTCAAACATGGGACTTGCCAGATCTTCCTCCAGGGAAGGACCCAGCCAAGGAGTGGCTCCATTCGGAAACCACCATTACCACCATATTAAGTGGCACTTTAAGTCAATATCCAGCTCTTTAAGAGTTTACAGATATGACAAGGGAAATACCAAGGCCAGGTATCCATCCACAGACAGCTGTTTCGGGGTGTTGCCCCTCATCAGTGTGGAGTAGGATTCTAGCTAGGTGGGAGCAATGCCTAGTAGACCACCTTCACGAAACAATCACTGACCTCAGGGAGACCAGTCAAAGAAAACACTGCGGCAGCCGGCAAAGGCGCTCAATCAGTGAAATCCTAGGTGCATTTGTCATGATCTGAAGTGATCTGACAGTTTTAAAAGCACAGAGTGAACTTTTTTTCCTTTTGGCAAGTTGCCAAGGTGACTTGACTGTCCCCGGTGGTGGTTAGTGGTATCACACTTTAGGTTTTCAGTTTAAAGTTCTCTGTAATTATGATTCAGGTGTGGGGCTCTATAAATGAGTCTCAGGGTGGGCAATCACTGCTGGTGATATTCTTTCATTCATTGATTCTGAGTTGGTGAGAGCCTGGTGGAAGGATGGAGCTGAGGAGGAGTCCTGCGCAGCTTAGCCAGGGGGACGTGTGTCAGCTATGGTGTCTGGACGAAGGGCTGGCATGGCGTGGTGGGGTCGCATTGATGGTGTCGGCGGGAAGTGTCTGCATGGACTGGTGGAGTGGCGACTATGGAGAGTGGCACTCACCATGTGGGACTTGGCTGCTGAGCTGGACTCAAGCATGCTTGCCTTCGTGGCAGAAGCTGAACTCATCTCTGGGACTCTTTTACTAAGCAGCAGCAACTGGTGGTGGACTCTGCTCCAAGGCTGCACTATGGTGAAGGATCCTGTTATGGTGATGGATCCGGGTGGAGGAGAAGACGCACGCAGGTGGAGGGCTCTGTTGCAGGAGCATAAGCACAGAGCATAAAGCTATGTGGTGTCCCCCTGTATTGTCTCTTTCCCTCATGTGTGTTATTAGTGCAGTGGTGGGATTAGTTTCCGCACCGACCAATTCCCTAGTGAGGGTTTAGGGTCAGGGCAAGCAAGGGCTTTGAGGTACGCGTGCGGCGCCCGGTGCGGAACCGGCATAGGGAACGTTAGGAGTGCAGGGACACTGGCTCAGGGGAGCTCAGGAGGTCTCCAATTCCCTTTTCCCTATCGCAGGGCCCACCATTGTTAATGTTTCCCAGGTTCCCCCTTATTGTTTAAATTCGCCGTACTGGAGGCGGGGTTTCCAGAATTTATATTAACGTGTAATACCTAAATTCGCCAGGTGGAGGCGGTGTATCCATCTGCACATTTTATTATTTAAATTCGCCCCACTGGAAGCGCTGTATCCAGGGTCACGTGTGTTATGGGTTCGCCTTGCGGAAACATCTGCGTCCAGACACACGTGACCGTGACAGCATTGCTCAATGGGAAATACGAATATGAAAATAAAGTCAGTGGAGCCTCATTTAAGAGTCTCAAACACGGGAAACAATTCAACTGACCAATCGTTCTGTCAGGAGACCCCATCAAGTTTTAACCAGAAAGGATTCAACTTCCAGGCTATCCCATTGTTCACATACCAAAATTTGAGTTTAAGGATAACTGGACTATGGTCTGAGATCCCCCTACTTCCATGCTCTATATCAGCCACCCACATTGCCAAACCGCCAGAACCAAATATATAGTCTATGCGTGACAGAGAGCGTTTAGTGGATGAGTGGCAAGTGTATTCCCTTTACTCAGGGTGACGCATCCTCCACAAATCCAACCACCCGCCACCCCCCATAAATGATGCCAACGGGGTTGTAGTCGTTGGAGAGGGCCACCCAGTCGCTCCATCATCCAACCTCAATTTATCAAGGTGGTTGTTCATGACCATATTAAAGTCGCCCATACAAATAACATCTGCGTCTGGGTAATTAAGGGCAAAGCTCATTGCCTTCTGCAGAACGGATATACGAGCCGGGGGGGTTATAAATACATAAGACCACATATTTCCTGGCATTTATCACTGCATGGACAAAAATAAAACGACCCTCGGGATCCCTCCGAGTCTCCCTCGCTTCCCATCTGACGCCCCTAGGTACCAACAGATAGACCCCTCTCGAGTAGCTGGTATGAAATGTATGGGCAGACCATTGTACTAGGGCTTCTGCATGCACCGCACTGTATCCCTAGTCAGATGCGTCTCCACCAGGGCCACAATGTGAGGGCAATAATGTCTGACCTGTGACAAGACCTTGATCTTTTTCCGAGGAGTTTTTATTCCCCTCACATTCCATGTCATAATACATATTAACTCTGACCCCATATTTTACTCCGCTGAACATGGTACATAGTATTACTCGAGCAAAATGTAGAGACATCACCTAGAGACTGAAATTGTTGTCGACTGCGATCATAACCTAAAAGATACCAAGAACCGATGCGGAAAAAAAACAAATTGAATAAACAACAAAAAACGTAGGAGCAGAGTCCTGTACTCCCATCATAAAACGAACATGGGGATACCATCACTGAGCCCAGTGTCCGGTATTGTTGGTAACCTGGACATCTTAGAGTAATGCTCCAATCAGCCGATAAATAGAAAAATACCAACTAGCACTAGATGCATTAGGATTAGAGTTGAGCGATACCGTCCGATACTTCAAAGTATCGGATCGGAATGGATCGGCGGATCTTAAAAAAAAGTATCGGTATCGCCGATTCCGATACCGGAAGTTCCATTCAAGTCTATGGGACTTCCGGTATCGGAATAAGAAAAACCCTGTTTTTGCCTTGTACAGCCTCTCTGGGGTCTGTAGGGGCCTTTCGGGGGGCTGTGCCGGCCTGCCAGGGGGTCTGTGCAGGCTCCGGTGGTCTGTGCCGGCCTGCCGGGGGGCTGTGCCGGCCTGCCGGGGGGCTGTGCAGGCTCCGGGGGGCTGTGCCGGCCTGCCGGGGGGCTGTGCCGGCCTGCCAGTGGTCTGTGCAGGCTCCGGTGGGCTGTGCCGGCCTGCCGGGGGGCTGTGCCGGCCTGCCGGGGGTCTGTGCAGGCTTAGGGGGTCTGTGCAGGCATCGTCCGATGGGACTACAAGTCCCATTGGGCGATGCCTGCTACCATGACAGTGATTGACACATTAGCCAATGATGGGACAGTAGTAGTCCCATCATCCGGCTAATGTGTTGAATGTAAAAAAAAAAAAAAAAATTACATGCTACATACATGCTACATTCATACTACATACATGCTACATTCATACTACATATATACTACATGCAACATACATACTACATATATACTACATGCATGCAACATGCATACTACATATATACTACATGCAACATACATACTACATATATACTACATACATACCACATACATACCACATACATACTACATACATACTACATGCATGCTACATACATACTACATGCTACATACATACTACATATATACTACATGCATGCTACATACATACTACATGCTACATACATACTACATATATACTACATGAATGCTACATACATACTACATACATACTACATGCATGCTACATACATACTACATGCTACATACATACCACATACATACTACATATATACTACATGCATGCTACATACATACTGCATGCTACATGCATGCTACATACATACTACATACATACTACATGCTACATACATACCACATATATACTACATACATACTACATACAATACATTCATACAATACATACATAGACATACAGTACATATAACATAGAGTAACATACTTACCAATACTTGTCACATTGTTCCCCGAAGCCATTGTCTTTTACGGAATAAATATTAACATAACAAACCACAAAAATACTCACCCACGATCCGAAGCAGTCCACGAGTGTGTCCCACGACGATCTTGGGTAGAGAACGGCAGCATCAGCTGATGCTGCCGTTCTCTACGGGCTGCAGGAATCCAATGACGGAAGGTAGGTATCCTTCCGCACTGTATTCCTCCGCCACTTAAAAAAAAATAAGTCCCTAGTCTCACTTTATGCCATTGCTGTGTGGGAATTTCCACACAGTATATATGTAGTATGTATGTAGTATATATGTAGTATGTATGTAGCATGTAGTATGTATGTAGCATGCATGTAGTATATATGTAGTATGTATGTAGCATGTAGTATGTATGTAGCATGCATGTAGTATGTATGTAGTATGTATGTAGTATGTATGTGGTATGTATGTAGCATGTAGTATGTATGTAGCATGCATGTAGTATATATGTAGTATGTATGTAGCATGCATGTAGTATGTATGTAGTATATATGTAGTATGTATGTAGCATGCATTTGGTATGTATGTAGTATATATGTGGTATGTATGTAGTATGTATGTAGCATGCAGTATGTATGTAGCATGCATGTAGTATATATGTAGTATGTATGTAGCATGTAGTATGTATGTAGCATGCATGTAGTATATATGTAGTATGTATGTAGCATGTAGTATGTATGTAGCATGCATGTAGTATGTATGTAGTATGTATGTGGTATGTATGTAGCATGTAGTATGTATGTAGCATGCATGTAGTATATATGTGTTATGTATGTAGCATGCATGTAGTATGTATGTAGTATATATGTGGTATGTATGTAGTATGTATGTAGCATGCAGTATGTATGTAGCATGCATGTAGTATATATGTAGTATGTATGTAGCATGTAGTATGTATGTAGCATGCATGTAGTATATATGTAGTATGTATGTAGCATGTAGTATGTATGTAGCATGCATGTAGTATGTATGTAGTATGTATGTAGTATTTTTTTTTTTTTTTTTTAACATTTAACACATTAGCCGGATGATGGGACTACTACTGTCCCATCATTGGCTAATGTGTCAATCACTGTCATGGTAGCAGGCATCGCCAGATGGGACTTATAGTCCCATCGGACGATGCTTGCACAGCCCCCCGGACATCAGCACAGCCCCCCGGCAGGCCGGCACAGCCCCCCGGCTGGCCGGTACAGACCCCCAAAGGGTGCACAGACCACCGGCAGGCCGGCACAGCCCCCCGGCAGGCCGGTACAGACCCCGGGCAGTCCACACAGCCCCCCGGCAGGCCGGCACAGCCCCCCAGCAGGCCGGTACAGACCCCGGGCAGTCCACACAGCCCCCCGGCAGGCCGGCAGAGACCCCCGGAAGGCCCGAAATGACGGCGCATCATGATGCGCACACACCGCGCATCATGATGACGTCAGGCTGTCAATCAACTTTGAACTTCCGATTCCGATGCCGACTTCCGATATTGAAAAAATATCGGAAGTCGGTATCGGAATTCCGATACAGCAAGTATCGGCCGATACCCGATACTTGCGGTATCGGAATGCTCAACACTAATTAGGATTCTTTTTCAGCAGACCCTCCATGGGATCATAACCACTCCGCCGGGTCTGTAAAAAATAAAGTAGAACCCCCCATGGACCACCCGCAGCTGGGCCGGGTAAATCATAGAGTACACAGCATTCTTCTTCCGTAGATGTCTCTTGACCTCCGTAAACTGCGCTCGTTGTTTCTGAAGTTCCGCAGAGAAATCTGGGAAAATCGAGATCGTGGCATTGTTAAACTTGATAGGACTCTTGCCACGCCAGACAAAGAGCCAAGTCTCTATCCCTGCAGTTGAGGATGCACGCCAGAAAGGGTCTAGGCGGGGCTCCAGGAGGAAGAGGCCTAGTAGGGACTCTATGAGCCCTTTCCTCCGCAAACATTGAGGAGAATTTGTCGCCTAAAGTGGTTTTAAACCAGTCTTCTAGGAAATGCTCCAGGTGTTGTCCCTCCGATAACTCTGGCAGGTCAATAATTCGGATGTTATTCCGACGCATTCTATTTTCCAGGTCATCTGCTTTTTGCCTCCACGCATTCATGGAGCCTGCCACTTTCGTTAGTTTAGCTTCCATGGGTGTGATGGTGTCTTCCACCTGAAATACCTGCATCTCCACCTCCGTAATATGGCCCTTCATGGCTTGCATATCCTGTCTGAGGAGTCCCACCTCGGTGTATACATCCTCTATCTTCCCAGACAGAGACGTCCTGGTTAAGGAGATGGCCTGGCTAAGTTGTTCAGACGCCTGCTTAAGGGTTATTTCCTCCTGCTCGCTCTCCTCCCCACCCTCAGAGGGGCGGCTCTTACGCTGAGCTTGTGAGGGATTATTTTTATTAGATCTTGAGCCCTCAGTATGGTCTAATCTGGCGTATTCCTTTTGCCTGTCAGCCGCTGTTCCAGACCCCTTAGAAAGACTCATTGTAGCACAATAGGGCACAGCCAGGTAGCGGAGACAAGGCACTCCAAATTCCCCAGAATTAGAGCTACAGACGGGGTATAATGGTCAGATGGTGGCTGCAGGGTCTCAAAATCAGCACTGACCCGCAACATCACACAGCATCACACAGGAAGGTAGCGTCCAGCTCTAGGGGGCAGACAAGGGGCCCCCACAGCCCAGGGAGAGATCCCAGGACCCCACAGGGATAACAGCCAATGAGGTATCCAAGTCCCTATAATGATGGCGCTGACAGGGCAGGCGATATAGTGGAGAGGGGAACGCGGGGCCCAATCTTCCAGGGCACACACTGCTTGCTCCCCTCAAACTGTCAGACTGTCTGCTCACCTCCCTGTTGCTCCTTCAGCGCTGCAGCAAGAGAGCTCGGCGCCACGTCTCACACAGGCAGAGCGCGCGCCTCCAAGATGGCCACCGCCCCGTGCAGGCCTCACCGGCCGCCCGAATCTCTGCAGCCACAGGGAGGTCAAAAATCCAGCCCTGCTCTCCTGCGGGGATCCAGGAGCGCCCCACAGTCCAGAGGAGCCAGAGGACGGGCAAATCTCAGCAGAGGTAAAGGTCCACTGGCCGAGTGTTTTTCAGGATGGCAGGAGCTCTTAGAAGCACGTCTGTTATGATTGAGTCACCGTAGGAGGCAAAAACAGAAATGCTAGCTAAGTCCAGAAAACCAGAGAGGTTGGCAGCTATCGGATTGCAGACCCCTGATCCTATCCACAACAACTAACAGTAGCCGTGGGGGGTTCCTACGATGCCCTAGACCCCTCGATCACAGCCGGAGAATTAAATAGGTCTAAAGAAAGAAAAGGGAAATCTAAACTGCCCTAGAGCAGACCCCAAAGCAATAGGCAGCCCCCAACATATAATGACGGTGAAGCAAGATGAAAACACTAACACAGACAGAAAGATAGACTGAGCAAAGACGGGGCCCAAGCTAACTAGATAGGAAAGGACAGGAAGGCTGCTGTTTGCAATCCGTGAAAAACCCTATGAAATTAAGAGCCAACAGACTGACAGTGAAAAAGGCCCTGAAGACGCTAGGCTTCAAAAAAGCTATGTCAGTACTCAGGAATATTCTGAAGACAGAGCAACCGGCAAAAGGAGATTCAGCTCACCCCAGCAGGGAATGGCAGAATCCAGAAAAGCAAGGAAAAACAAAAACAAAACACAAAAGCTAACAGGCAAAGCAGAAAACTTAGCTTTAGAGGAGCAGGAATCAGACTGGTGTCCTAGAAGTCAACAGACAAATCACCCGCAGGGCAGAAGGGCGTCAGCAGCCTTATATCCAGTCCGTGACTCCACTCAGCCAGTCATCCTCATTAGGGTCAGGTGCCTGATAATCAGGCTCATTACCTTCCTTTACCAGAACAGGGAGTTCACCAGACATCAGTGACGAAGGGGAAAATGAACTCACAAC
This sequence comes from Dendrobates tinctorius, assembly GCF_039654945.1. Lineage (NCBI taxonomy): Eukaryota > Metazoa > Chordata > Amphibia > Anura > Dendrobatidae > Dendrobates > Dendrobates tinctorius. The sequence goes on along the minus strand of NW_027361823.1, from coordinate 14,282,468 downwards.
AGTACCTCCCCCTTGAGGAGGGGTCACTGAACCCTCAACCACGCCACCAGGGCGATCAGGGTGAGCCCGATGAAAGGCACGCACCAATCTTTTGGCATGAATATCAGAGGCAGAGACCCAGGAATTATCCTCCTGACCATAACCCTTCCACTTAACCAAATACTGGAGTCTCCGTCTAGCCAGACGGGAATCCAGTATTTTCTCTACCTCATATTCCATGTTACCTTCAACCAATACAGGGTCTGGAGGTGCCACCCCAGGAACAACTGGTTCAACAAACCTCTTCAACAAGGACTTATGGAACACATTATGGATTTTAAATGTGACAGGAAGAGCCAAACAAAAAGAGACCGGATTAATAATCTCCAAAATCTTGTAAGGTCCAATAAATCTAGGCTTAAACTTAGGAGAAGCCACCTTCATAGCAATATTTTTTGATGATAACCACACCATATCACCAATCTTAAACTGGGGACCAATGGTCCCTTGTCGATTGGAAAACCGCTGGGCCTTTTCCTGGGAGAGAGATAATTTATCCACCACTTGGTCCCAGATCTGGTGCATTCTCTCCACCACAGTGTCAACACCTGGGCAGGCAGAAGGCTCCACCTGCCCTGAAGAAAATCGAGGATGAAACCCAAAGTTACAAAAAAAAGGTGACATCAAAGTGGCAGAACTAGCTCAATTATTTAAAGCAAATTCGGCCAAGGGCAAAAATGAAACACAATCATCCTGATAAGCGGAAATAAAACATCTCAAATACGACTCCAAGGTCTGGTTTGTTCTCTCTGTCTGCCCATTGGTCTGAGGGTGAAAAGCAGAGGAGAAGGACAGCTGAATTCCCAGCTTGGAACAGAAGGTCCTCCAAAATCTAGACACAAACTGAACTCCTCTGTCAGATACAATGTTCTCAGGAATCCCGTGTAAGCGAACACCCTGTTGCAAAAACAGGGGCACCAACTCATAGGAAGATGGCAACTTAGGGAGTGGTACAAGATGAACCATCTTAGAGAACCTATCACAAATCACCCAAATAACAGTCATTCTTTGAGAGACCGGCATATCAGAGATGAAATCCATTGAAATATGGGTCCATGGCCTCCTGGGGACCGGCAAAGTCATCAACAACCCACTAGAGTGAGAACAAGATTTAGACCGGGAGCAAGTCCCACAGGACTGCACAAAATTCCTGACATCATGAGACAAGGTGGGCCACCAAAAAGAGCGACTCACCAGATCTCTAGTACCAAAAATACCTGGATGACCAGCCAATGCAGAGCAATGAACTTCAGACATCACTCTCTTCTTCCACTGGTCAGGAACATGCAACTATCCACTGGGACAATGCTCAGGTTTGTCCTCCTGGAACTCTTGCAGAGCAAGTCTCAAATCGGGTGAGATGGCAGAAAGAACTACCCCTTCGCCTAAGATGGTAGCAGGCTTGGTCACCACAGGAGAATCAGCAAAGAAACTCCTAGAGAGGGCGTCTGCCTTGACATTCTTAGTTCCAGGAAGAAAAGAGACCACAAAATCAAAACGTGTAAAAAACAAGGCCCACCTAGCCTGTCTAGGGTTCAAGCGTTTAGCCGACTCTAGGTAAATCAAATTCTTGTGGTCAGTGAGGACCACAACTTGATGTTTAACTCCCTCCAACCAATGTCTCCACTCCTCAAATGCCCATTTCATGGCCAACAGTTCCCGATTCCCCACATCATAGTTACGTTCAGATGGAGAGAACTTTCGGGAAAAGAAAGCACAGGGATTCATTTTAGATGTTACAGGATCCTTTTGGGACAAAACAGCTCCTGCACCAATCTCAGAAGCATCCACCTCTACCTGGAACGGGAGTGAGACATCAGGTTGCCGCAAAACCGGCGCGGAGGTAAATCTTCGCTTCAGCTCCTGAAAGGAAGCAACAGCCTCCGGAGACCAATTCAACACATCAGCACCCTTCTTAGTCAGATCAGTCAATGGCTTGGCAATACTAGAAAATTTTGCTATAAATTTCCGATAAAAATTATCAAAACCCAAAAACTTCTGGAGGGCCTTCAAAGAAGTGGGCTGAACCCAATCATAAATGGCCTGTACCTTGGCCGGGTCCATTTCAATAGTTGACGGAGACAAAATAAATCCCAAAAATGAAATCCTCTGTACTCGAAAAAGGCATTTAGATCCTTTGACATACAGGGAATTCTCCCTCAAGATCCGGAACACAGTCCGAATATGTTCCACATGAGAATCCCAATCCTTGGAGAAGATCAAAATATCATCCAGATAGATAATCAAAAATTTATCGACAAAGTCTCGGAAAATATCGTTCATGAAGCACTGGAATACAGAAGGGGCATTAGTGAGCCCAAAAGGCATCACCAGGTACTCAAAATGTCCCTCCGGAGTATTAAACGCCGTCTTCCATTCATCCCCCTGCTTAATGCGGATAAGATTATACGCCCCCCTGAGGTCAAGCTTGGTAAACCAGCAAGCACCTCTAACTCTAGAGAATAGATCCGAAATCAGGGGTAACGGATACTGATATTTAATAGTAATTTTATTGAGGGCACGATAATCAATACAAGGCCTTAAAGAGCCATCCTTTTTGGCCACAAAAAAAAAACGGCACCTAAGGGTGAAGAGGATGGTCTAATATGACCCTTCTCCAACGCCTCCTTAATATAGGACCGCATAGCCTCGTGCTCGGGTACAGATAAATTGAAGAGCCGACCCTTGGGAAATTTACACCCCGTGCTTAGTTCAATTGCACAGTCATAACTCCTATGAGGAGGCAAGGACGCAGACTCATTCTCACTAAATACATCATAAAAGTCCACCAAATAGTCAGGAACATCATGCGACTGAGGAGAGGTGGAAAAAAATGGAGCCTCACTAAAGGCACACCGACAACCCCAACTCACCACAGACACAGATTTCCAATCCAAAACTGGATTATGAATTTGCAACCAGGGAACCCCAGAACAACGGCATCATGCAGACCATGCAACACCAAAAATCTGCAATTTTCTTGATGGTCTGGGGTGACCCGCATGACCACCTGGGTCCAAAACTGAGGTTTATTTTTAGCCAAAGGAGTAGCATCAATCCCCCTCAAAGGGATAGGCGTCTGCAGAGGTGTCATCGGAAATCCACAACGTTTAGCAAAATCCAAGTCCATTAGGTTTAGCGCTGCTCCCGAATCCACAAAAGCCTTGGCGGAAAATGTGGACAGGGAGCAGATCAGAGTAATTGCCAGAAGAAACTTAGGTTGAACACCACCAACAGAAAACATGTGTGCAAAGCGTTTCTCTCGTTTAGGACAAACAGAAATAATATGCGAGGCATCTCCACAGAAAAAACACAGCTTATTACGCCTTCTGAACTCCTGACATTGCGCCTTAGACAAAACTCTATCACATTGCATAGGTTCAGACGTCTGTTCAACCGGTGGCAACACCTCTCGTGCAATCCTGCGTTCACGTAAACGCCAATCAACCTTAATGGCTAATGACATAGAATCGTCCAGACCAGAGGGAACAGGAAATCCCACCATAGTATCTTTTACGGCTTCTGACAAACCCTTCCGAAAGAGAGCAGCCAAGGCATTATCATTCCAGGTAGTAAGGACCGCCCACTTTCGGAACTTTTGACAGTACAACTCTGCAGAATCTCGACCCTGGTTCAAAGCCAACAGGGTCTTTTCAGCCTGATCAATAGCATTAGGTTCGTCATACAACAACCCCAAAGCTTGAAAGAATGCATTCACATTAGTCAGAATAGGATCATCTGGTTTCAAAGAAAATGCCCAATCCTGGGGATCGCCACGCAGCAAAGAGATGACAATTTTAACCTGCTGCGCGGAGCTCCCTGACGAGTTAGGCTTCAAGGCAAAAAATAATTTTCAATTATTTTTGAAACTCAAAAATTTAGATCGATCCCCAAAAAATACATCAGGTGTAGGGATCTTTGGTTCAACAGCATGCGAACGAGCAAGGTAGGCGGAAATTCCCAGCACTTCCGCAGCGAGCTGCTCCACACGATCAGACAATTGCTTTATCTCCATTGAGAGAAAAAAAAATTCCCCCTACGGCCTCAGAGATATAGAGGAAAGAATATACACACACTCTTTTTTTTTTTTTTTTAAACACAATTCTTTCCTGCTATTGAGTGCCCTAGGATCTGCGGTATGGCGGGTGATTCTGTTATGATTGAGTCACCGTAGGAGGCAAAAACAGAAATGCTAGCTAAGTCCAGAAAACCAGAGAAGTTGGCAGCTATCGGATTGCAGACCCCTGATCCTATCCACAACAACTAACAGTAGCCGTGGGGGGTTCCTACGATGCCCTAGACCCCTCGATCACAGCCGGAGAATTAAATAGGCCTAAAGAAAGAAAGGGGAAATCTAAACTGCCCCAGAGCAGACCCCAAAGCAATAGGCAGCCCCCAACATATAATGACGGTGAAGCAAGATGAAAACGCTAACACAGACAGAAAGATAGACTGAGCAAAGACGGGGCCCAAGCTAACTAGATAGGAAAGGACTGGAAGGCTGCTGTCTGCAATCCGTGAAAAACCCTATGAAAATAAGAGCCAACAGACTGACAGTGAAAAAGGCCCTGAAGACGCTAGGCTTCACAAATGCTATGTCAGTACTCAGGAATATTCTGAAGACAGAGCAACCGGCAAAAGGAGATTCAGCTCACCCCAGCAGGGAATGGCAGAATCCAGAAAAGCAAGGAAAAAAAACAAAACACAAAAGCTAACAGGCAAAGCAGAATACTTAGCTTTAGAGGAGCAGGAATCAGACTGGTGTCCTAGAAGTCCACAGACAAATCACCCGCAGGGCAGAAGGGCGTCGGCAGCCTTATATCCAGTCCGTGACTCCACTCAGCCAGTCATCCTCATTAGGGTCAGGTGCCTGATAATCAGGCTCATTACCTTCCTTTACCAGAACAGGGAGTTCACCAGACCTCAGTGACGAAGGGGAAAATGAACTCACAACACATGTCCTCACCGCAGCAATACATAGCCATGCCCCCCGTACAGTGCACATTTACATTCACTTTTCTCCATCAGACAGGTTCACATATCAGTCCACCCTCCTACAACCTGAATAACAGCTACAGTTGTGGCCAAAAGTATTGACACCCCTGCAATTTTGTCAGATAATACTCAGTTTCTTCCTGAACATGATTGCAAACACAAATTCTTTGGTATTATTATCTTCATTTAATTTGTCTTAAATGAAAAAACACAAAAGAGAATGAAACAAAAAGCAAAACATTGATCATTTCACACAAAACTCCAAAAATGGGCCAGACAAAAGTATTGGCACCCTCAGCCTAATACTTGGTTGAACAACATTTAGCCAAAATAACTGCGACCAACTGCTTCCGGTAACCATCAATGAGTTTTTTACAATGCTCTGCTGGAATTTTAGACCATTCTTCTTTGGCAAACTGCTCCAGGTCTCTGATATTTGAAGGGTGCCTTCTCCAAACTGCCATTTTTAGATCTCTCCACAGGTGTTCTATGGGATTCAGGTCTGGACTCATTGCTGGTCACCTTAGAAGTCTCCAGTGCTTTCTCTCAAACCATTTTCTAGTGCTTTTTGAAGTGTATTTTGGGTCATTGTCCTGCTGGAAGACCCATGACCTCAAAGGGAGACCCAGCCTTCTCACACTGGGCCCTACATTATGCTGCAAAATTTGTTGGTAGTCTTCAGACTTCATAATGCCATGCACACGGTCAAGCAGTCCAGTGCCAGAGGCAGCAAAGCAACCCCAAAACATCAGGGAACCTCTGCCATGTTTGACTGTAGGGACTGAGTTTTTTTCTTTGAATGCCTCTTTTTTTCTCCTGTAAACTCTATGTTGATGCCTTTGCCCAAAAAGCTCTACTTTTGTTTCATCTGATCAGAGAACATTCTTCCAAAATGTTTTAGACTTTTTCAGGTAAGTTTTGGCAAACTCCAGCCTGGCTTTTTTATGTCTCGGGGTAAGAAGTGTGGTCTTCCTGGGTCTCCTACCATACAGTCCCTTTTCATTCAGACGCCGACAAATAATACGGGTTGACACTGTTGTACCCTCGGACTGCAGGGCAGCTTGAACTTGTTTGGATGTTAGTCGAGGTTCTTTATCCAACATCCGCACAATCTTGCGTTGAAATCTCTTGTCAATTTTTCTTTTCCGTCCACATCTAGGGAGGTTAGCCACAGTGCCATGGGCTTTAAACTTCTTGATGACACTGCGCACGGTAGACACAGGAACATTCAGGTCTTTGGAGATGGACTTGTAGCCTTGAGATTGCCCATGCTTCCTCACAATTTGGTTTCTCAAGTCCTCAGACAGTTCTTTGGTCTTCTTTCGTTTCTCCATGCTCAATGTGGTACACACAAGGACACAGGACAGAGGTTGAGTCAACTTTAATCCATGTCAACTGGCTGCAAGTGTGATTTAGTTATTGCCAACACCTGTTAGGTGCCACAGGTAAGTTACAGGTGCTGATAATTACACAAATTAGAGAAGCATCACATGATTTTTCGAACAGTGCCAATACTTTTGTCCACCCTATTTTTTATGTTTGGTGTGGAATTATATCCAATTTGGCTTTAGGACAATTCTTTTTGTGTATTTTCATTTAAGACAAATTAAATAAAGATAATAATACCAAAGAATTTGTGTTTGCAATCATTTTCAGGAAGAAACTGAGTATTATCTGACAAAATTGCAGGGGGGTCAATACCTTTGGCCACAACTGTATATCCATGTACAGTCCTTCCCCTACAGAAAAATGTACTCATCTCTTCTGCATACATGCATCTCCAGAATCAGCTTCCTCTGGACACTTCCCAGACGATAACGGACCCTCTCCCAGGTGACCTCCAGCAATGGGGACACAGTCCGAGTCAACTTTAACACTTTCTTTACAGAGAATTTCAAATGTTACATCCACAGTTGGTACATTGTGACATTTGCTTGTTTCCTCATCTTTCTCTTTCTGACTGACACTTTTGTGCAGTACACTCCTGGACCGAACTGTCCTAAACTGCTCCCCAGTTCCTTCCTGGCCTAACCTTGCCATGATGACAATTCCTTCTGCCCGTTTCACCCCAAACTTGAAATCATTAGTCACCAGGTTTGGTTGCCTCTGGAAAAGCATCGGGCCCATCTGTACTGAACTCATCGAAGCCCCAGCTTTCTTCTCTTTAGCTGTCCAGCCGACTCCTGCCCTAAAAGCAAGTCACCACATCTTTTCGTTTCTGTACTGGCCCACTGCTATGACACACAGTGGCCGTGGGTATAGTGGGCTGCAGCGCTTGAACGTTGGGTGGCTGCCAAGCTGTCCGGGCCTATAACTCATGTGGACTCTAGGGCACCCTGGCCCTGTCTGACCTAACTTCCAACGAGGTCCCCGCTTACTACCCAGCAGGCCCTCCTACACTTAACTCTCTATGAATGTCTTATCAGTTATACCTATAGAGCCCACTAGTATGCCCCCATCTAGTGGCCTGCAACAGAACTACACTTACCCATGACTATATAAACTATAAACTAAAGTGCCCTCCTCTAATGTTCCCAAAAGGATGCACTAACTTACCCTAACTGTACATGCACAACAGGTACATTATATTATGCAATATTATAATACACAAGACAATATGTTACAACTTTCTACACAATAGTAACACATACATGTGGCAAAACCATCAAAGACGACTGATAATACATATTTCTATGTAGCAGTACCACAGACGTTAATCATAAACATTATAACTTAGCAATATATACACAATAGCAATGAAGTGACAATCTGAGGACGGGAAGCAAGAAAGACATCATATCTCACTCTCTTACACTGTTTCCAACTGAAATGTGCGCAAGATCATGACAGCACCCTTTAAATAAACCCTGCAAGGTCAGCCAATCACAGTAATGCCACACCAAAGATGGCGACGGAAATATTGTGATTGCCAAGCCAGCCCAGCATGTTCATTGGCTGCAAATAAAGCTCCAAACATGCTGGGAGGGTCACTCGAATATACCAAGATGAATACAAAATAACATATTGCCTGAATGCCGGACTAGTCGCGCGAGTAACAAATAGTGCTGAATGCATTCGCTCAACACTGTTAAGCACCAATGTTAGTTAGAAATAATCAGGACATATTTTACCCTGTTAAAGTTGATTATGAAAATATGCAAAATTTTATTTTCAGTAAGCCAGAAAAGCTCTGATTCTACATGTAAGTTTTCAGACATTCTTTTACAGTCTGTTAGTAAATCATCAGCATTCTGCCGTTAGAAATTTCCTATATAGCAGACAATTCTTTTAAGTTTTTTTTTATTTTGTTCGCTTAACTGACCAGTTGATTTTTCAAGTACTTGCATACGTCTCTAGACTAGAAAGGATGGCACAGCTTATATCTTTCTATTTTCAGGTCCCAGCAGATATATTTATGTTGGAACACCACATTATGTTAAACCAGGATGTGGTTAGAAGTTGTAGTGACAGGTTATATTCAAAATGGACATCTTAACCAATGCATCATTCCCAAATCTGATAATACAATGTTTATACTTTGTACAGGACATCGTGCAACCGCTGTAATAAATAGGTTATAGTAAATTTAGATTGGACAATGGTACTGAGAAAAGTAAGGTAAAAATGCCCTAAACTAAAATATAATAACACTAAAGGGCCTGCATATTATAGGTGCAAGTATAGTACTTGTGATAAATACAGAAAGATATATTTAAAGTAAATGCAGGGATAATAATTTAAACACTGCCTGATTGCGTTTTTTTCCCTGGCTGCGAAGTATGGAGGTGGGGGGATTCTCTCTGCACTGTTGGAAAATGTATCTAATTAAGGGAGAAATTTGGGGTGAAGGAGGAGGTCGTAGAGGAGGTGAAGGAGGCAGAAGCAGTGGAGGAAGTGTTAGGTTCAGAGTTTTGTCCCGCAAGCATTGAGGATTCCAAGAGTTGGTGCCTAGCAACACCCTGGTGTCTAGTGGTTTAGCTCACCATCTGTTGGAGAGTAGTGGTGAGTATTCCAAGAATTGTGCAGCAGACCCTTCCCCCTGCCCCATACAGCCACCACAGTCACCCAGTGCCCAGTCTCCAAGATGTAACACCTCTGACCATACTCGCTCCTCCAGTCAGTGGTGAAATGCATCCTGGCAGACAAAAATGTTTTCAAGGAACAGGTGATGTTATCTGCAACATGCTTTTGCAATGCAGGTACATCTTTCTAACAGAAGAAATGGCGACTAGGCAACTGGGTACTGGGGGACTGTGACGGCCATCAGCTTTCGTATTCATCAGATAGAAAGTCAGTATTTCGATGGCCGACAGATTGGAGATGGTGATTGGCAAGTGTAGGAGGAAATAATCTATGTGGCCACAACCATGAGGACCAAGGGCTGGCTGCTGTGCTGAGATAGGATTGAGTAGGGTTAAAATGACAAACTTATTGACAGTGAGTAAGGAGCATGTGCCGATGTTATGGTGGATTGAGAAAGATGTGATGGGTTCGGTGTCTGAGGTCGGTCAAAACCAGCAAGCATGTCTACTTCCTTAACATCTGACTGGCTCTCACTCACCTCGACTGCAGCAGATAAACAAGTGGAGGTTCTGTAGTCTGAGACCTGTGTGAGAACACTTGCCACGGAGATGCAGAAGGAAGAAGCGGCAGATGTGGTTGATGAGGCGGCAGGTGGGTGGCAAAGCCCGCTAGGTCGCATTTCATAGCTGTGAGATTCACATATTAACGAATGCTGATAGCTCATGTGCTGGTTCATGTATGTAGTAGTCAAATTATTGGAATTTTTATCTCTGCTGAGTCTTTGTTTTACAAAGTTGTCAGATAACATGATTTGGGTTATCCTTTTCAGTTTTAAAAGTGGTCAGTCTAAGTAACCTTTGCTACCCATACTAACTGCAGACCCGCAACTACTGCTGGCCACAGCCAGATTTGTGGTTGAGGATGCAGTGCTTGTCACTGTTGTGTCACTCTGTGTCTGTGCAGGAAGCTTCAACGTAACCTACTCATCTTCGTCCTCCTCCACCTCCTCTGCTGAGCTACTCAGCTGCGTGACTCTGGGTTCACAGCAAGTGTGATTTACAACCTCATCATCATCCTCTGTTCACTCCTCGCCATGACAATCATTCTCCTCCTCTTCCTGCACTGACAGCAAAGTACAGCTCGTGTGCGCACCTCAGATATCTGAGTCTCATAAAAATCACCTTTACCCCCGGGAGTTAAAGTCTCATCATGAGGGTCTTGATCCTTCTCGGACCCTACTTCTTCCAATCCCAAATCCAACTGAAAGAAATTTTAGGCATTAGTGCAGATGTTTTCCTCCTCTTGAGTCTGTGAATCTTTGGAGCAGACCTCTGATGCCTATAGAATAGACTCGCCCATCTGTGTTTCTCCACAGTCACTTGGGCGGTTGGAGAGTTCTGAAGTGGGGAAAACAAGGGTAATTGGGTGCCACTTCTGAGGAATGACACATTATGTGTGTGATGTTAAGGTGAAGGAAGAGTAGGAGAGGCCACTTGATGCAGCACTTGCCATGCACTGGACCACTTGCTGTTTCTGGTCCTCATCTACAAGGCATAGATGAGGGTGTCCCACAAGCTCACTGCCTCGAGGTAACCCTGTACTCTGATCTCTCCTCAAAACACATATCCATGCCCTTTCCACTTCCTGCCGACTACAACTCAAAAATATTTACCTGATCCGTACATTCCTTAATCAAGAATCAAAAACCCCAGTCCATGCACTCATCATCTTCCACCACAACTACTGCAACTTCCTGCTTTGTGGCCTCCCTTCTAAATGTCTTGCTTCCCTTCAATCTATCCTTAACTCTCATAGTAGAAAAAGACAGCAGGATGGCACTCACCGTTCTCTTGAAATGATTCACTTTATTTCATGTTAATAAAGCATAGGCGTTGGCACGGGAGAAATGCAAAAAGACGGACGACAGCCGTTTCATGCACAATGCACTTGAAGTGCATTGTGCACGAAACGGCTGTCGTCCGTCTTTTTGCATTTCTCCCGTACCAACGCCTATGCTTTATTAACATGAAATAAAGTGAATCATTTCAAGAGAACGGTGAGTGCCATCCTGCTGTCTTTTTCTACTACGATAATTCATGTTTTTTCTTCACATGGATAGAGCACCCGTTCAGCAAGTGTTACAGGTGTCACACTGATAGCGGTTATAAGTGACTTTGCGGGTATTTCTTTCTCAGGGACAGTGCCGGATGTTTCTTTTTTCTTTGACTGACTATCCTTAACTCTGCTGCATGGCTAATCCACCTATCTGACCGCTATTTCCTGGTCTCTCCTCTTTGTCAATCCGTGCACTGCTTCCCCATTTCCCAGAGGCTCCAGTACAAAACCCTAACCATGGCATTCAAAGCCATCCACAACCTGTCTCATCCACACATCTGTGACCTAGTATCCCGGTACTTACCTGCATGTAACCACAGATCCTCACAAGATATCCTTCACTATTCCCCTCTTATCTTCTCTTCCCACAATCGCATACAAGATTTCTCCCCTGCATCCTCTCTACTCTGGAACTCTCCAACCCAACATATCTGTACCAGAAGGCAGTTTATTCACCATAGAGCTGAAGAGTGTTTCAATAATGAGTGCATGCTGGTAACAGTGAAGCAAGGTGGTGTCTTCAATAGAAATGAGAAAAAAATATTAATTTCCATTCAATTTTATAAAAATCCACATTCACCAAAATGCGGGTTTTTATGATTTGCTTCTATGTGCATTCAGCAAAATGGAGGCCACTGGCCACAATTTTTTTGAACTGTAAAGAGCCATCAAAAGGTTAAAAAATACAAAAATATTCTTATACTTATCTCACTGTTTACCCATCTGTTCCTTACCATCATCTGTCCAACCCTAGTTGCATCTTCCTCTCTACGAGCACTGAAATCCCCAGGCTTCCACACAGAGTTGGTACTTCCAGCTCTGATAAGGCCTGTCACGGTTCTGTGCAATGAACATTCTGTGTAATGTGAGAGAAGTAAAATTGAGTAAAGTAAGATAAGTTAAGGCCTGTTGAGATCCCAAAATGTATTAAGACTACATGAGGAGGCAGAATAATTTGTGCATTCTTACAATCAAGCAAAAACAGCAACCAAAGGTAACAATGATGTACAAGTCCAGAGTAATAAACATTGCTTTATTATTAAAAGCATTACATCTTTGATACAGATAAGAAATGGGGGAATTTATAAAATTTGCATTGCAGAATATATATGTCAGCTGTAAAACTAAGGGGCACACACATCCCTAATTGATCAAATTTTAACTAATGCGCAATTACAGAAAGTTGCTGGTGATATCAATACATTATATAGCACTAATCTTATTGTCGCATCAACTGATAATATTAACACTGCACAGGGAAATAAATATTCATCTTTATCATTATATATTTTATCTAACTACCACAAGGAATGCCATAATCAGTCACTGTAGTACCAGAGATCACCATTAGCAAGGATCCAGAGTGGTGCGTGTGCCCGCCCCAACGCACGTTGTAAGTACATTGTTGTCTCTTTTGGTTGTTGTTTTTGCATTAGCTTTGATGTGTCCAACATAGTCAATTATTAATACACATGAGGATTAAATATATTATTATATGAGGATTATATATATATATATACACTCACTGGCCACTTTATTAGGTACACCTGTCCAACTGTGTGTTAAGACTTAATTTCTAATCAGCCAATCACATGGCGGCAACTCAGTGCATTTAGGCATGTAGACATGGTCAAGACAATCTCCTGCAGTTCAAACCGAGCATCAGTATGGGGAAGAAAGGTGATTTGAGTGCCTTTGAACGTGGCATGAGTGTTGGTGCCAGAAGGGCTGGTCTGAGTATTTCAGAAACTGCTGATCTACTGGGATTTTCACGCACAACCATCTCTAGGGTTTACAGAGAATGGTCCGAAAAAGAAAAAAAATCCAGTGAGCGGCAGTTCTGTGGCCGGAAATGCCTTGTTGATGCCAGAGGTCAGAGGAGAATGGGCATACTGGTTCGAGCTGATAGAAAGGCAACAGTGACTCAAATTGCCACCCGTTACAACCAAGGTAGGCAGAAGAGCATCTCTGAACGCACAGTGCGTCAAACTTTGAGGCAGATGGGCTACAGCAGCAGAAGACCACACTGGGTACCACTCCTCTCAGCTAAGAACAGGAAACTGAGGCTACAATTTGCACAAGCTCATCGAAATTGGACAGTAGAAGATTGGAAAAACGTTGCCTGGTCTGATGAGTCTCGATTTCTGCTGCGACATTCGGATGGTAGGGTCAGAATTTGGCGTAAACAACATGAAAGCATGGATCCATCCAGCCTTGTATCAACGGTTCAGGCTGGTGGTGGTGGTGTCATGGTGTGGGGAATTTTTTATTGGCACTCTTTGGGCCCCTTGGTACCAATTGAGCATCGTTGCAACGCCACAGCCTACCTGAGTATTGTTGCTGACCTTGTCCATCCCTTTATGACCACAATGTACCCAACATCTGATGGCTACTTTCAGCAGGATAATGCGCCATGTCATAAAGCTCGAATCATCTCAGATTGGTTTCTTGAACATGACAATGAGTTCACTGTACTCAAATGGCCTCCTCAGTCACCAGATCTCAATCCAATAGAGCATCTTTGGGATGTGGTGGAACGGGAGATTCGCATCAGGGATGTGCAGCCGACAAATCTGCGCCAACTGTGTGATGCCATCATGTCAATATGGTCCAAAATCTCTGAGGAATGCTTCCAGCACCTTGTTGAATCTCTGCCACGAAGAATTGAGGCAGTTCTGAAGGCAAAAGGGGGTCCAACCCATTACTAGCATGGTGTACCTAATAAAGTGGCCAGTGAGTGTATATATATATATATATATATATATACACTGCTCAAAAAAATATAGGGGAACACTACGAAAATACCACATCCTAGATATCTCTGAATGAAATATTCCAGTTGCAAATTTTTATTCATTGCATAGTGGAATGTGTTCTGAACAATCAATGTAAATCAAAATGAATATCTGAATATCCCATGGAGGTCTGGATTTGGAATGATACTCAAAATCAAAGTGGAAAATCAAATTACAGGCTGATCCAACTTCAGTGGAAATGCCTCATGACAAGGAAAAGATGCTCAGTAGTGTGTGTGGCCTCCATGTGTGCCTGCATGACCTCCCTACAATGCCTGGGCAAGCTACTGATGAGGCGGCGGATGATCTCCTCCCAGAACTGGACTAAAGCATCTGCCAACTCCTGGACAGTCTGTGTGTCAGGACTCTGAACATTTTTACCTTTTTGCATTACTGCCCTTTTCCAAGATGGTGTCCTTGGTCTCATGTGCATTGTGTCCTCCTGCTATAAAACTCCACCCCAGCCTTCAGTCTGTGCTTGAGTATTCTGCCTTGCATCCAGCTCCTGACCTCTGATTGCTCCCTGGCTATATACCGTCTCCTGTGAAACTGTGTGGTGATCCTGCTACTCTGCTCTGAGTTCCTGCTGCATACTCCAGTTTCCAGTAACTCTTCTTCCTCTGCTGCTCGTGTTTCACTTCCATCTGCATTTGCTGGACATGTAAGCTGTTGCTGCTCTGCAAGAGCCTGAGACTATTTTCCAGGCCTCCCTGGTCAAGCTAAGATAAGATTTGAACTGCCTTTTCAGCTTACCTATCTGTGTCTGGACTAAGACAAGGATTTATTCATGCCAAGTATCCTCAAGAATAACTGTGCTTCATAGACTTTTTGCTTGATTGCATTTTCCTCTGAAGTTTCTATAGACTGCTAAGCTGCTTCTTATATTTTCTCCAAGTGTTGTGGACTTGAGTTTCTTTCTGCATCTGTTGTATCACCGTGTGTTAATATAGACTTTACCACTCATAAAGCTGTGTCCTGTAGCCATCTTGTTCCACGCACAGAGTCTCCTGAGTTATCCCCTATAATTATTACACTGTGGTGCAACGTGACGTTGGTGGATGGAGCGAGACATGATGTACCAGATGTGCTCAGTCGGATTCAGGTCTGGGGAACTGGCAGGCCAGTCCATAGCTTCAATGCTTTCATCATGCAGGAACTGCTGAAACACTCCAGCCGCATGAGGTCTGGCATTGTCCTGCATTAGGAGGAACCCAGGGCCAACCGCACGAACATATGGCCTCACAAGGGGTCTGAGGATCTCATCTCGGTACTTAATGGCAGTCAGGTTATCTCTGGTGAGCACATAGACCCTCCAAAGAAATACCACCCCACCCCATTACTGACCCACTGCCAAACCAGTCATGCTGAAGGATGTTGCAGGCAGCAGATCGCTCTCCACGGCATCTCCAAACTCTGTCATGTCTGTCACATGTGGTCAGTGTGAACCTGCTTTCATCTGTCCCCCTCCACATCTCCTTGTGTACTGGCCTGTTTCCTGGTAACGCCTCCAGCCTCTGCTCTGGACAGTACGCTGACAGACATAGCAAATCTTCTTGCCACAGCTCGCATTGATGTGCCACCCTGGATGAGCTGCACTACCTGAGCCACTTGTGTGGGTTGTAGAGTCCATCTCATGCTACCACGAGTGTGAAAGCACAACCAACATTCAAAAGTGACTAAAACATCAACTAGAAAGCATTGGTACTGAGATCTGGTCAGTGGTCCCCACCTGCAGAACCACTCCTTTATTGAGTGTGTCTTGATAATTGCCAATAATTTCCATGTGTTGTCTAGTCCATTTGCACAACAGCATGTGAAATTGATTGT
This sequence comes from Dendrobates tinctorius, assembly GCF_039654945.1. Lineage (NCBI taxonomy): Eukaryota > Metazoa > Chordata > Amphibia > Anura > Dendrobatidae > Dendrobates > Dendrobates tinctorius. The sequence continues at coordinate 14,266,674 of NW_027361823.1, read as the reverse complement.
CAATCAGTGTTGCTTCCTAAGTGGACAGTTTGATTTCACAGAAGCTTGATTTACTTGGAGTTACTGTATATTCTGTTGTTTAAGGCCTCTTTCACACTTCAGTTATTTGCATCAGTTAAAAACCGCCAAAAAGGCAGACAAGCGGATCCGTTCTCAACCAATGTGAACGGATGGCACAGGATCCGTTTTTAGACGGATCCTGAAAATGAAGAAATTTAAAGGAACCGCTGGCCGGGAAGGGGAGAGAGAGAGAGAGAGAGAGAGAATTATTTTTTTTGTTTGGCACCCAGACAGAATTTGGGGTTAATTCAGTGTCTGGAGGATCTGCCGGCCAAAAAAACGTTGCAAGCTCCGTTTGGAAATCTTTGAGGATGTTGACGGACACTAACATTGTGGCGGATCCTCACAAAAACGGATGCAACGGACGGCAATCAGTCAGGATCCGCCAATAATGAAAGTCAATGGGGAAAAAAATTGGCGGATATTGACTGATTGTCAAAAACGGAAGTATGAAAGAGGCCTAAGTGTTCCCTTTATTTTTTTTAGCAGTGTATATATACATACATACATATATATATATATACACAGTATGTATTGTTTTGAAACAGTTTGTATTTCTATATTATAGTTGCTATCATGTGATTTTGCTGAGTTTTCCATATTCTTATAATCATAAAAAATCAGTGGTTAACTTTCTAAGATGTTTGAAATGACCTCTCTCCCAAGTTTCTTCGAAAACTGTGTGCAAGTGCAGACAGAAGAACTGATAATGGTCTGAAAGTATAGGGTGGTCACTCCAAATATTGATTTGGTTAAAATGAACAAATGCTCATTCACTTTACATCTGGTAACTAATAAAAATAAACTGTTAACACTTGCATTTTGGAAGCATTCTCACCTTGCATTTTTTACACCCTTGCCTGAAACTAAATTTGATTGGTAACAACCCATCCAATTGACACAAGCAAAGAATTCAAACCTTAGATGTCCATAAATTAAATTATGTGTAATAATGAGAAATGACACAGGAAAAAAGTGTTGAACATGCTTTCTGAAATGTATCTAACCCCTTAACTTAACACACAATGACGTACAGTGTCCGTCATTTGGTGTCTCCTCCACTTTGCTGCGTGCTTTGGCGATGAGCCCACACCTTTTCCTGCAAATGTCAGCTTAATAGAACAGCTAAAATGTGCCACTAACAGCCGTGGGTGGAATCGAGATCCACCCACGGCTGTTAACATGTTAAATGCCACTGTCAATCTCTGACAGCAACAGTTAACATGCACCTGCCAGAAGCATAATGCCATCCACGCCCATTGGTGCCCATGTCACATGACTGCCGGTAGCCAATGAGTTGACATGAAAACCAGGGGTCTGCAGGAGACCCCTGTGGTGGTTACTTCTGGATGGCTATGAGCGCTGCCCAGTAGTCGGCGCTCATAGCAAGTCAGCATTTCTGCTACATACAGCAAGGCTGCAGTGCTGCTCTGTGTAGCACAAGCGATCAGATGATCGCAGCTTCTATTCTCCCATGGCGAATATGAGAAGCAATTGAAAAGTTACAAAAGAAGTTTTTAAAAATATTAAAAAATTGTAAAAAACAAAAGTTTAAATCACCCCCCATTCGCCCAATGCAAAATAAAACCATAAAAAAAACACATATTCAGTATTGCTGCGTTCAGAATCGACCTATTTATCAATATATAAAAAGAATTTATCTGATTGGTAAATAACGTAAAGTGAAAAAAAATCGAAATGCCAGAATTCCATTTTTTTGGTTGCCGCAACATAGCATTAAAAAATGCAATAACAGTTGATCAAAACATCATGTATACACCAATATGATATCAATAAAAATGTGTGCTCTGAGCAAATTATAAGCTCTCAGCCCCAGATCCCGAAAAATGGAGACGCTATGGATCTTTTTTTTTTTACAAACTTTGGATTTTTTTTTCACCACTTAAATATAAAAGAACATATAAATGTTTGATATCTACAAACTCATAATGAACTAGAGAATCATAATGGCAGGTCAGTTGTAGAATTTCACTTTTTTTTTGCAATTTCACCGCACTTTGAATTTTTTTTCCTGTTTTCCAGTACACTATTAGGCAAAACCAATCATGTTGTTCAAAAGTACAACGCGTCCCGCAAAAAACAAGCCTGCACATGGCCATATTGACAGAAAATAAAAAAGTTATGGCTCTGGGAAGAAGGGGAGCAAAAAACAGAGATGCAAAAGCAGAAATACCCCTGGTTCTTAAGGGGTTAATATTTCATACAAAACGTTTATTGATGATGACATCTTCAAGACACCTCCTGTATAGAGAAACTAGCCACTTCATTGGTCAAGCATGATTTCAGCCCATTATTCAACAAAAACATTCTTCAAATTCTGAAGGTTCCGTGGGCTCCTTCTGTGAACTCTGAGTTCTAAATCCTTCCATAAATTGTCTGCTGGATTTATGGCAGGTGATTGGCTGGGCCCTGGCAGCTTTATTTTCTTTCTCTAACACCAACTGAAAGTTTCCTTGACTATGCATTTGGGATCGTTGTCTTGCTGAAATGTCTATCCTTGTTTCATTTTCGGCATCCTGGTAGATGGCAACAGATTTTTTTTCATTGATCCCTTCTTCAATCATATGATGTTTGCTATTGCCATAAGCTGAAAGACAGCCCCACACCATGATGTTCCTATCTTGAAGCCTCACTGTTGGTATGGTATTTTTGGGGTCATATGCAGTGGATTTTGGCCTTCAAACGTGATGTGTATTATGTCATCCCAAGAGTTCAATTTTGACTCCTCTAAGGCTGGCTTCACACTTGCGTTTTTTTTGCGCTGTTTTTTAGCGCAAAAAAGCATGCGTTTTTTTCCCCTATCTTTTACATGGGTGCGCATAGGTGTGCATGCACATGCCTTTCTACGCGTTTGTATGCGCATGCTTTTTTGCAGTGTGTGCTCGGGTGCACAAAATGCATCCTGTTGCATCTTTTGTGCGTCCGACCTGCCCCAAAAAATGCATGTGCACGCAATGCGTTTTTTTACAGCCAAACACCCATTATAGTCTATGAGTGCACATACGTGCGCATGGCAATGTGCACATATGCGCAAAAAAATGCATGCGTTTTTTTAAAAAATGCACCCAAACCCGCAAAAAAAGCACACAAGCGCATGATGCGTTTTTTATGTGCGATTGCACTGCACACGGTGCGCAGCGCAAAAAAGCGCAAGTGTGAAAGTAGCCTAAGCTGGTTTCACACTTGCGTTTTTTTGCGCTGTGTTTTCGCGCAAAAAAACGCATGTGTTCTTTTTTCATATACTTTACATGGGTGCACATACACATGCGTTTGTACGCGTTTGTATGCGCATGCTTTTTTTGTAGTGTATGCCCGGGCGCACAAAATGCATCTTGTTGCATTTTTTGTGCGCCTGACTTGTCTCAAAAAAAAACGCATGTGCTCGCAATGCACACAAAATTCACCCAAAAACCCATTATAGTCTTTGGGTGCACTGATGTGCGCATGGTAATGCACAAGTCAGCGCAAAAAAAGCATGCTTTTTTTTAATCATGCGCAAAAACACAAAAAACGCACACAAAAGCAATGATGCGTTTTTTATGTGCGTTTGCACTGCGTACGGTGCGCAGCGCAAAAAAATGCAAGTGTGAAAGTAGCCTAAAACCAGTGAAGTGTCTCAAGACCTTTATAACCTTATTGTTACAAAACATAACAATGGCATTGGTTACTGTTGTGAGTTCATTTTTCCCTTCACCATTGAGGTCTGATGAACTCCCTCCTCTGGTGAAGGAAGTTAGTGAGACTGATTAACAAACACCTGGGCAGCTAGATGATAACTGGGTGGCTGGAATTGAGGACTGGTTATAAGGCTGCTGTTGCCCTTCTTCCTGGCTGGTGATTTTCCTGCTGGATTCTTGGAGACCAGTCTGATTCCTGCGTCTCAAAGCTAAGTTTTTCTGCTCTGCTTTGTACTCTTCAGTTTTGTTTTTGTTTTGCCTTGTTTTTTGGGAGTTCTGCCATCCCCGGCCGGGGGTGAGCTGAATTCCATTTTTGTCTCTGATCTGTTGATCTTTTGCTCTGTCTTCAGAATATACCTGAGTGCTGATATAGTCTTTTGAAGCCTAGCCACTTCAGGGCCTGTTTTTCCTATCAG